>NC_073693.1:5555657-6177010 GCF_029784155.1 Uranotaenia lowii | reverse complement strand
TTTGACATTTTTGACATTTTTGACATTTTTGACATTTTTGACATTTTTGACATTTTTGACATTTTTGACATTTTTGACATTTTTGACATTTTTGACATTTTTGACATTTTTGACATTTTTGACATTTTTGACATTTTTGACATTTTTGACATTTTTGACATTTTTGACATTTTTGACATTTTTGACATTTTTGACATTTTTGACATTTTTGACATTTTTGACATTTTTGACATTTTTGACATTTTTGACATTTTTGACATTTTTGACATTTTTGACATTTTTGACATTTTTGACATTTTTGACATTTTTGACATTTTTGACATTTTTGACATTTTTGACATTTTTGACATTTTTGACATTTTTGACATTTTTGACATTTTTGACATTTTTGACATTTTTGACATTTTTGACATTTTTGACATTTTTGACATTTTTGACATTTTTGACATTTTTGACATTTTTGACATTTTTGACATTTTTGACATTTTTGACATTTTTGACATTTTTGACATTTTTGACATTTTTGACATTTTTGACATTTTTGACATTTTTGACATTTTTGACATTTTTGACATTTTTGACATTTTTGACATTTTTGACATTTTTGACATTTTTGACATTTTTGACATTTTTGACATTTTTGACATTTTTGACATTTTTGACATTTTTGACATTTTTGACATTTTTGACATTTTTGACATTTTTGACATTTTTGACATTTTTGACATTTTTGACATTTTTGACATTTTTGACATTTTTGACATTTTTGACATTTTTGACATTTTTGACATTTTTGACATTTTTGACATTTTTGACATTTTTGACATTTTTGACATTTTTGACATTTTTGACATTTTTGACATTTTTGACATTTTTGACATTTTTGACATTTTTGACATTTTTGACATTTTTGACATTTTTGACATTTTTGACATTTTTGACATTTTTGTCATTTTTGTCATTTTTGTCATTTTTGTCATTTTTGTCATTTTTGTCATTTTTGTCATTTTTGTCATTTTTGTCATTTTTGTCATTTTTGTCATTTTTGTCATTTTTGTCATTTTTGTCATTTTTGTCATTTTTGTCATTTTTGTCATTTTTGTCATTTTTGTCATTTTTGTCATTTTTGTCATTTTTGTCATTTTTGTCATTTTTGTCATTTTTGTCATTTTTGTCATTTTTGTCATTTTTGTCATTTTTGTCATTTTTGTCATTTTTGTCATTTTTGTCATTTTTGTCATTTTTGTCATTTTTGTCATTTTTGTCATTTTTGTCATTTTTGTCATTTTTGTCATTTTTGTCATTTTTGACATTTTTGACATTTTTGACATTTTTGACATTTTTGACATTTTTGACATTTTTGACATTTTTGACATTTTTGACATTTTTGACATTTTTGACATTTTTGACATTTTTGACATTTTTGACATTTTTGACATTTTTGACATTTTTGACATTTTTGACATTTTTGACATTTTTGACATTTTTGACATTTTTGTCATTTTTGTCATTTTTGTCATTTTTGTCATTTTTGTCATTTTTGTCATTTTTGTCATTTTTGTCATTTTTGTCATTTTTGTCATTTTTGTCATTTTTGTCATTTTTGTCATTTTTGTCATTTTTGTCATTTTTGTCATTTTTGTCACTTTTGTCATTTTTGACATTTTTGTCATTTTTGTCATTTTTGACATTTTTGTCATTTTTGTCATTTTTGACATTTTTGTCATTTTTGACATTTTTGTCATTTTTGTCATTTTTGTCATTTTTGTCATTTTTGTCATTTTTGTCATTTTTGTCATTTTTGTCATTTTTGTCATTTGTGTCATTTTTGTCATTTTTGTCATTTTTGACATTTTTGACATTTTTGACATTTTTGACATTTTTGACATTTTTGACATTTTTGACATTTTTGACATTTTTGACATTTTTGACATTTTTGACATTTTTGACATTTTTGACATTTTTGACATTTTTGACATTTTTGACATTTTTGACATTTTTGACATTTTTGACATTTTTGACATTTTTGACATTTTTGACATTTTTGACATTTTTGACATTTTTGACATTTTTGACATTTTTGACATTTTTGACATTTTTGACATTTTTGACATTTTTGACATTTTTGACATTTTTGACATTTTTGACATTTTTGACATTTTTGACATTTTTGACATTTTTGACATTTTTGACATTTTTGACATTTTTGACATTTTTGACATTTTTGACATTTTTGACATTTTTGACATTTTTGACATTTTTGACATTTTTGACATTTTTGACATTTTTGACATTTTTGACATTTTTGACATTTTTGACATTTTTGACATTTTTGACATTTTTGACATTTTTGACATTTTTGACATTTTTGACATTTTTGACATTTTTGACATTTTTGACATTTTTGACATTTTTGACATTTTTGACATTTTTGTCATTTTTGACATTTTTGACATTTTTGTCATTTTTGACATTTTTGACATTTTTGTCATTTTTGACATTTTTGACATTTTTGACATTTTTGACATTTTTGACATTTTTGACATTTTTGACATTTTTGACATTTTTGACACTTTTGACATTTTTGACATTTTTGACATTTTTGACATTTTTGACATTTTTGACATTTTTGACATTTTTGACATTTTTGACATTTTTGACATTTTTGACATTTTTGACATTTTTGACATTTTTGACATTTTTGACATTTTTGACATTTTTGACATTTTTGACATTTTTGACATTTTTGACATTTTTGACATTTTTGACATTTTTGACATTTTTGACATTTTTGACATTTTTGACATTTTTGACATTTTTGACATTTTTGACATTTTTGACATTTTTGACATTTTTGTCATTTTTGACATTTTTGTCATTTTTGTCATTTTTGACATTTTTGACATTTTTGACATTTTTGTCATTTTTGACATTTTTGTCATTTTTGTCATTTTTGACATTTTTGACATTTTTGACATTTTTGACATTTTTGACATTTTTGACATTTTTGACATTTTTGACATTTTTGACATTTTTGACATTTTTGACATTTTTGACATTTTTGACATTTTTGACATTTTTGACATTTTTGACATTTTTGACATTTTTGACATTTTTGACATTTTTGACATTTTTGACATTTTTGACATTTTTGACATTTTTGACATTTTTGACATTTTTGACATTTTTGACATTTTTGACATTTTTGACATTTTTGACATTTTTGACATTTTTGACATTTTTGACATTTTTGACATTTTTGACATTTTTGACATTTTTGACATTTTTGACATTTTTGACATTTTTGACATTTTTGACATTTTTGACATTTTTGACATTTTTGACATTTTTGACATTTTTGACATTTTTTACATTTTTAACATTTTTAACATTTTTGACGTTTTTGACATTTTTGACATTTTTGACATGTTTGACATTTTTGACAATTTTGACATTTTTGACATTTTTGACATTTTTGACATTTTTGACATTTTTGACATTTTTGACATTTTTGACATTTTTGACATTTTTGACATTTTTGACATTTTTGACATTTTTGACATTTTAGACAATTTGGTATTTTGATTAGCTCTCTTTATGGTTTGTTTATTTTCTTTTTCCAATATCGTCATGTTATTTTTAAATAAAATTTTCACCTGGTTTTTTTTGTTTTTATTGTTTTAGATTTGAAGTCAATTGAATTAGAAATAGTTCCTCAAATACTTGACGATTAAATTGGAATCGATTGTAGTGATACTGGGACCCCCTATAAGTGGTAAAAGACCAACACTTTCAACTTGAAGCGCTAAATCGCTTTGGAAAAATAATTTTCAATTGATTGCCTGCAAGTGCAAGTGTCAACTAGAAGCTAGTGGCTTCGGCCATCTTGCCTCTGCGGCTTTCCTCTTACAGTCGACCCCCGAATGTAAATAGAGCAGTTTACAGACGATTGCTGGAGCAAACAATTTCGCAATTCCACCAGCAGAAGAACCACCAAACGAAACGAAACGAAACAAAACGGGTCGGTCGCTCGATTGGTCGCCGGGCAAATGCACTCGGAGATGGTTGGTGCTCGTTTTTCAATTATTGAAACACAATTTTCTAATAACACAGTTCCTACCCGACGGTCACGATCTAATGGACTTTGAAAATTAGTTTTCTTCTCGTTTTTCCCGGCTGATTGGGTCCTTTTACTCGGTAGAGGAAAATGTCAGCCGATGATGGGAGAAAAAGTGGGTTGGGAAAATGGAATATCTGCAGGTGGATTCCACCGTATCAAAATGTTGCATTCGATGTGGGTGTGGAAATGGGATTTGGATAGAGCGTGACAACTGATTAACTTATTTAAAAATTAAAAATTCCATCGATATCCTTCATTTGAACAGTTCCGCAAAGGTATAACTCAGAAACATGTCAATTTGTGGAGAAAATTTTATGAAGATCATTACGATCTAGCTCATATTCAGCGCAAAAATCAATCACGTTCTAATGGTTCCAATTTGTTAAACATTTTCAGACGAGCTTAACTGATTCTTCATGAATGCATCCAATATCGGTTTGCTCGTAGGGTGAGTGACCCAATTGTTGGAGAGGCTCTCCGGGAAGTCTACTGAAGGAGATCTCTTAGAAACAAAATCATCTCTCAAGTGAAGATCGAATGGTGAAAAATTAGCCCAGTTAATTTTTCAGCTGTTTAACTCAGTCTATACCGATACCTTCAGCTTTACTTAAATCTTTTCTGTGTCTAGTTCACTTGAGAGCAGATTTGTCTTGAAGCATCATTCGGTATTACTGTTGTTGCTGCTAGCTGAGGGCTGATGTTTTGTGAACTAACTCTCGAGCCACAGTACCTACTCTTCTAGATGAGTGACTTTGATTCGATTCGATGAAACTAGGTAGGTAGTAAGAATAAGCTTGCCAGATTGCCCGGTTTTATCCGGGTTTGCCCGGATATTTGATGCAAAATTTCGAGAAAGTCCGGTCCGGCCCGGTTGCCCGGATATCGTGAAAAAAGTCCGGATATTGCCCGGATTTTTTCACAATTTTCACAAAAAAACCAAAAAAAAAAATCAAAGTTTTTGAGTAAGTTTCAGCAAAATCGATTAACGGTATGGACATTTTCAACGGTTGTTTCAAATAATTTCGCTGATTTACTTTTATAAACCTTTAAATATTTAAGTGTTCCAAAAAGTTTTTGGAAGTCTGCAATTAATAAAATATTAATTTATTTTTTTTTTTGCATTTTTCCTTTGCTGTTATATATAATAACACCTAAATTTTGCCCGGTTATTGCCCGGTTTTTGGATTTGAGAAATTGAAATCCATGCCCGGATTTTGCCAGGTTTTTTTGAAAAAATGCCCGGAATTGCTAGGCCCGGATGGGAGTGGAAAAAATTCTGGCAACCTTAAGTAAGAAGGTATCGTTAAACGTGTAAGCTCGTTTGAATCCAGTTTAAATTGAATGTAATCGTTGGAACAATTTTGAAGTAGGGGGAAAATTGAGAGGTATTTCTCGAATGGTTTGTTTTAATACGATTTTATTAAACAAATTGACTTAATCTGGATATTAATTAAAAACCATTCTCATTCCCATGACTTCTAAAGATGTAGAGTAATGATACTTTTGATCTAAATTATGCCGAAAAAAGCCAGGATATCTCCATTCTAGATCTTCATGTGAATGCTCTATCCGAAGCTAGATTGCAACATCCTTCATCTGGTGTAATTTTCCTTGGTGATTTTAACCAACCTCAATTATTGTGGATCCCTGGTCAAGGCAACAACTTGTTGATTGATCCATCATCGGTGATAAGTAGGGCAAGTGCCTCTTTAGTGGATGGAACTATTTTGAATGGAATGCATCAACGTAATGGTGTACGGAACCTTCACAATCGAACGCTGGATTTAGTCTTCACCGATGAGTCCATCTTAATCAGCACCATCATCGAGGCCAATGAAGTTGTTGTCCCCATAGACGTGCATCATCCTCCGGTTGAATTCGATATTTCGTTTCCTAATCCTGTAGCTTTTATTGAGGACTTCGACGCATCCGCTCGTGACTTCCGTCGTGTTGATTATGAGGTATTGAACCGAGCGTTATCCGAGATTGACTGGACGAATCTTCAAAGATGTGCTGATGTAGATATGGCTGTGAGTACATTCTGCTCCATTATGAGTGAAGTCTTCGATAATTCTGTACCACTGGTAAGACCTCCTCTCAGACCTCCTTGGACAAATAATCGCCTAAAACAGCTAAAACATATTCGATCGAAATGGCTACGACTGTTTAGTAGCTCCCGCTGCCCGTTTTTAAAAACAAAATTGAATGATGCTACCAGAAGATATCGGATCTACAATCGCCTTTGCTATCGTCGCTATTTAGATCGCACACAATCTAACCTTCGCCGTAATCCCAAAGCGTTCTGGAAGTTCGTTAACACCAAAAGGAAGGAGTCTGGTCTACCTGCGGTGCTTCATTTGAAAGACAGAACCGCCAAATCTTCCGCCGAGAAATGTAACCTCTTTGCCAACCACTTTTCCAGTGTTTTCCCGATACAATCCCTAAGTACAGACGAAATCAATGCAGCGGTAACATTATTACCCAGAGATGTGTTAGACCTTGACGTCTTCGCTATTACCGAAGAAATGGTTATTGATGCTATCAATAATTTGAAGTTTTCTACCTCAGCCGGTAAAGATGGCATACCTTCGTGCATTTTAAAAAGGTGTAGCGCCGTACTGGTAAAGCCACTCACTCACATATTCAACCTGTCCTTCGAACAACAAAAATTTCCTGCCATCTGGAAGAGATCATTCATGAGCCCTATCTTTAAAAAAGGTGACAAACAGGATGTGCGTAATTACCGAGGTGTCACATCGCTAGCTGCCTGCTCAAAGGTTTTGGAGAGGATCGTCAACGATGTAATGTTTTCTTCGTGCCGGAGTTGGATTTCTGAAAACCAGCATGGGTTTTTTCCCAAAAGATCAGTAACCTCAAACCTTGCAGTTTTCACATCATTCTGTTTATCCAATATCGATGGCGGCAAGCAAATTGATGCCATATATACTGACATTACTGCCGCGTTTGATTCAGTGAATCACGAAATTTTGCTCAAGAAACTACAACATTTAGGATTTTCCGAAAGACTGTGTGTATGGATTAGGAGCTACCTAACCAACCGTCGTTTAGCTGTCAGAATCGGCTCCGCTGAATCAATCGACTTCATTCCAACTTCAGGGGTACCACAAGGCAGTAATTTGGGCCCATTACTGTTTACGCTGTTCTGCAACGATATTAACATGCTTCTTGTTGGATGTGGAGTACTCCTGTATGCGGATGATCTGAAAATATTTCTGACTATAAACAGCCTTACTGATTGCCATAAATTACAACAATACCTCGATACAGTAGTGAACTGGTGTGCAGCCAACCTTCTAGTTTTGAGTGTTGCTAAGTGTTGTATCATAACATTTGGACGCAGGAAACAACCTTTCGTGCACGATTATAATTTTCTGGGCGAACAATTGCATCGTGTAGACCAAATTAAAGACCTTGGTGTTATTCTAGACAGTCATATGACTTTCAAGCAGGGCCGTAGGAAGAACCGACTCATGGGGGGGGTATTAGTGACTGACTTTTACCTATAATTTTTTTCCCACAATTAACGAATACAAACAAAAATTCAAAGAAATTATGTTTGTATCTATATGATTATTTATTTTTAAGTACTCGTTAATAGTTTTCGTATCAAATTTAAAAAAAGTGGTCCTTAGCCTAAAAGGTGAGCTAAATTTTTATAATAAGACTCTTAGAAACAAAATATGGAATTGCTTTCCACAATGGGTAAAATGTTTGAATTTGTTCAAGGGTCTGGTAGATCAAAGTTATTTGATTTAAGCATAAAATAAGCTCTTTTTTAAGAAGCTTGCCATTAAAAAAATATGATCAACTCAAACAAGCCCAATCTTCCAAACTCTTTTGCAAGTTCCAAGTTTCTATTTTTTGATGAAAATAAATCAAATTTTCTCAACAGACAGTAAAAGATAAAAAAAAATCGGATCAAATTTGCTTGATGTAAACTTTAACTTAAATTATGTTTTAATTTTGAAACTTGGCTTTTAAAAACTGCAATATTAATAATGTTAAAAAATACACCGTGAAAATATTGAAATACACCGGGAAAATATAAAATTTTGTGCAAATATTTTACGTGAAGATCAGGTACACATTTCTTTAACAGCAAATATTTTTCATAAAGAATCAATCCCATTATGAAAATCGTGTGGATGGTTTTTTTTTAAATATTATTTGAGATATATTGCATAAAACAAAACTTAGAAAATTAACTCAATTTCCACCTTAAATTTACGATCTTTTTTTATTGATGTTTCTCGGTGATCGTTACTAAAAAAAGAAAAGGAAGCAAAAGGATCATTAGGAAGTGCGGTGATCAAAACAAAAAAATAAACATTATAATTGTGATTTTTAGATGATTGAAAAACTCATTCACAAGCTAAATCTTTTTCTAAATTTTGAACCTGAATTCTGAACCTGATTTCAAAAATTGAACTTTGAATCTCTTTCCGAATTTCTATACGATTTCTGAAATGTACAAAACATACGTTTTACGAATCTTAATTACAGATCAGAATTTTGTAAGCCATTTTAAAAGCACTCATTCGTGAATCTTTTATTTAAATTCTGTTGAGTTGATTTAATCTTCATTCATTATTTCAATTATTTGTTTTTAATCTGTTTTGTGAATTTGAATTAGAAGGTGAATTTCAAATGATGAATTTTAATCTAAGTTTTCAATTTCGGATCTCCACTTAAGAGCTTTAAAAACTTCAAATTTGAATGTAAAACAATTTTTTTTCATATTCGGAAATCTTTTATCTAAACATAGAAAATGCATACGATTTTCGAAAACATGATTCAAATTTGATATGAAATGCAAAACCAAATTTGACCAGGATTTAAAAACAGCTTTTCATTCCCAATTTCTTGTGATTATTCGAACTGAAAATCAAGAATCCTAAAATTGATACAGAATCCAAAAAACGAAAATATGTAGAACTGCAATTTTGGCTGTGGGGATATGAAACCAGAACCTCAAAAATGGAAAATGGGTTTAATTTAAAATTTAGTATTCAGATCTGAATTCCAAGATAAGGTTTCCAGTTTGGCCGATTTTAATCGGGTTGGCCTGGATGATTAATATAAAATTAGGTTTTTTGTTTTGTTTCGATTATAGTCGTTTTACCATCTTTATGGCATTCGCGACTTTATCAACGGTGCAGTTGGCGGATCATTATTGAAAAACTTATCCGGTACAACTGTGTTCGATGTTTGCTCTTGGGCTCGAACTCGCGGACATCGGCTCAGAAGACAACAGACTTGCCAACTGAGCTATATCACAAGCCCAATATAAAATTAGGGAAAAGTCCGGTTCGACCCGGTTGCCCGGATTTCATTAGAAAAGTCCGGATTTTGCCCGGCTCAAATCTCATTCTCAAATCAAATAAAAAAAAACAAATTGTGTTTGAATTTTTTCCATTTATGCGTCCAAATTTTTGGTTTATTCATCTTTTTTTTTCTTGATTTTTGATAAGTAATTCCTGGGTTTTGTCCAAAATTACCCGGATATTGCTCGGATTTTGGTCGACAATTTTTTCAATCAATTACCCGGATTTGGCAAGGTTTTTATATAAATTAGCCCGGATTTATCTGGCCCTAATACGTGATGAAAAAATTCTGGCAACCTTTGAACAAGTGAGAAAGTTTTGAGAAACTGTAGCTGAATTTTGAACTTGGGATGGGTTTTTGAGGATTTGGCTTTGGGTTTTAGTCTAGATTGTTACTTTTGAAAAACTTCTCGCTATTATTATAATTTGATTATGATTTCAAAATTTTGAGTGTAGAGTATAATACCTCACTTGCTTTTTTGGACCCTCATGGGGGGGGTTTAACCCCCAAAACCCCCCCCCCGTTCTTACGGCCATGCTTTCAAGCACCACTACTCTGCAACTATCAAGAAAGCTAACCGGATGCTGGGATTTATCTTACGTTTGAGCAAAGAATTCACTGATCCTGTCTGCCTGCGAGCTCTATACTGCTGTTTGGTTCGTTCAACATTAGAATCTGCAAGCCTAGTGTGGTGGCCATATGAAGCTGTGTGGATTGCGCGTTTTGAAGCAATTCAAAGAAGATTCGTACGATATGCTCTTCGGGAGTTGCCTTGGGAGAACCCTCTAAACCTGCCACCGTATGCACAGCGTTGTGCTTTACTGGGACTTCACACACTCTCGGATCGTCATGCCATCGGCCAGTCACTGTTCGTGGCGAAGGTTTTACGAAATGAAATCGATTGTTCATGGCTTCTTTCTCGATGTAACATCTATGCCCCTGAAAGATCTCTGCGAAATCGTGACTGGCTTTCACTAGAATCAAGAAGCACCCGGTATGGTAGTAACGACCCTTTACGTTCCGCAAAAATAAGCTTTCTACGATTTTATACGCTTTTTGACTTCAATGTAAGTACAACAACCTTTAAACGACGGATTGAATCTTAATTAAGTAATGAATTGAGAAATAATAATTAGAAACATCATCGTTCGTGAAATATATTCATGTAACCTTAATTTTAGTTTATCATTAAGACAACTATGTCAGATGGTTTTTAAAACAATAAACAAATAAACAAATGAATGTTGACTCTGAAAATCTACTGAGCTAAATAATTACAACTGTGTTTTAAAATAGCTCTAAGCTTTCAGATGATTATAGTAACCATCCATAAATAATTAATAATTGCCTTTCTAACGAACAGATGATCATGAAGAGGTAATAAAAATCTTCACAACCATAGTTGAGGCAGTTTAGGGCTAATCAGCATTTTTATGTGGGTCACAAAGTTTAATGACGTCTTGCTTAATGGTGTTATTATGGCCATGGTAAACAAAAAAGAACAATGATCTCTACTAAATGCTTTCATAAAACAATCAAACCCTTTTGCATTCCAATCCAATAACATAGCATAGCATAGCAGCATACCAACACCCCCTCACAGCGCCAGTTTCAAGAAAAAGCAAAAGTGAATACAAATGCCAGCTTCGTCATGGGAAATACCTTGATTTTCTGACAGCTCTAGAGCGCCAGCGCCAACTGAGAGTGGCCATTAAAAATCGTCTAACCCCTAGCCGAGAGGGTTAATAACGAGACGCACCTAACTAGCCTACTGCTGCAGTAAGTATTTAGAGACCACAGCCTACTGCTCCAATCCGCGGGGGCAAAATCTTCTCTTCTGTATTTTTTTTGGAGTTGCTCTGTCCGTCTGCCCGCTCGCTCAAATCGCTGATCTGCTTTAACACCCCGTTATCTGACAGGTCATCAACCATCTGTCACTTTTTGGCGCGCCGCATCCATCTGACCACGGAGGGGGTTTCCGAATTTTACGTTCCGTTGATTGCTATCAGCCATTGACTAAAAACTAAAACGGCGACTGACGGTTTCGCGGAAGTTTGGTGGTAATTTCGAAAAAAAAACCCGAACGAATTAACACACAATAACAGAGATTTTTTCCCCTGTTGTTATTGTCGTCTCTATTTTGATGATGTTATGAGGTCTTGTACCAACTTGCCCTGGTCCAAAAGTGTCACACATACCCGCCGGAAAATGAAACCGAAACGAATCCGGATCATGGGAAAAGATTCGCTTTCGATGGTTTGTAGGTGATATTTTTGAGGTATGGAGCCAGTCAGAGACTAAAGATTAGAAGGGGATAGTATTAACTCATCAAATCATCGTACATGTTTAAAAAAAATTGATGCTATCAGAGCGCAATCTGTAATTTTGGTTAAGTCAGAATTTTGTTCATTTTATGGTCGTGGCATTTGGCACAAGTTACGTAAAACCCTGTTGGACACGTATGAACTTTGAAGATTCGCATTCGCATAAACAGTCGCCCAAAAATTTCGGTTGGCACTCCTCATCAACTCCCCGTTTTATGAAATTACCGTCGTTCGAAATTGCAACATCTTCCTTATCGAGATTGGGACACGTTTGAACTTCGAAGATAATCCAGTGGCCACCTTTTATACTTTGTAAAAGTGAAGTAATGGATATAAAAACTCCACTAGGTGCAATTATTCTAGCAAGAATGCTGCTGAATGTTATTTCTCACAAGGTGATGGAGTTCGTTTATTTTAAAGCATCTGGTTTGATATCAATTTCACTTTTTGAGAAATTGTCAGCTCATAATTAAGTTTATCCAAAGGCATTTGTCACCCAACTGCCATCGACCCAGAATCGCAAGCGCCATTGTTATCTCAATAAACTACCATTATGATTATTATCGCGTCGAGTTCCATAATAAGCCAATAATAAGCACCTCGAAGAGCAAACACTTGATTAAACTTTCGCTGTTTCCAGTCCATCTTCCTCAAATTGTCATCACCGGACCGACTCCGACGACGTCGTCTCCGTCGGCGTCTCTGCATCGAGAAAGGCTTTGAGCTAATCAATAAATTAATCATCTCGGTGGTCCAGCCCCACTTTATCAACCTTCCGGCCAGCCTCCATCTTCTTCGAGTCGGTTAAGTACAAAACCCCCCCTGGAGAGACAGAAGAGATGAGATCCGAGAGATTCATCCATCCATCCAGGGTGCTGCTGCTTGCTGGCTTCATTGATTAGTAGCTAATTTGCCACATCCCAGATTTTCCTGCCTACAGCCAGCAGCGGGTGGCATAGATGGCGTCGTTGTTCGACTGTTGTTTTTTTTTTCACACTCTTTCCACGTCAAGGTCTTTATTTCGTCACCCGTTCGTTTTCACTTTGTTGCCCCAAAGTAGGTATTGTGCAACGATCTTTATTTTCAGCTTGATTTGATAGAAAATTGGCAAAGATTTTTTCATGAAAATTATCACTAGTTTGTACTTTAGCTATTCATGAGTTGAAATTTTTCATCTTAGGATTTTGATAAAATCTATGAGTAAACCCGGGAAAAACTTGATTAATTACCGTCATATGTAAGGATCCAAACTTGTTTTGTATGTTTACAATTGTTTAGATCCGGGTTTTAGACTCCCTTCGGGCCCGAGGAAAACCACTCTATGTTCCAGTGAGAGATGTGCTGGCTCTGATAGACTTGGACTACATGTTCGAAATATATCTTTTCCTAAAAGCTATTGATCTTCGCCTATAATTGTTTTCATTTTCATATTTCCCTATCTATTTGCTTTTCTATTCTAATAAAAAGTGATGAACTAGATTTAAGCACACGATTGTAAACAAACAAAATGAGTTTGGCTCCTTAAAGCCTAAAGGTATGAGCCGTTTCAAATAAAGATGTCACAAAAAACAAAAAAAAGTCCGGGTTATAAGGAGGAGTAGGCGTTGCTTGAATAGGAAGTGAAAAGTTTTGCTCCTCCTTGTTCTAATTGAGCATCGTTCCATCAGCTGCTTCAATCTGATTCCCAAGCTTCAAACCATGCATGCCAAATAACAATCTTCCTGAAATTCTGTCGGTTGTTCCATTTGGCAGAAATCGGACCTCCGGATGAATCGAAGTTAACCATTGTCTCTTGAAAGGATTAATGCTAAGTATTAAATATCTCCATTTTATTTTGATGTCACATGTTGAACTTTCCTGAAATATTCTGTTATTTTGATAACAGGATTCCAATTTACTAAAATATCTTAATTTAGCTAAAACTGTTAATGCTAGAATTCAAATAAGTGCGATATTTCTTAATTAATTATTTTTGATTGGCATCGTGATATTCAAAATATTCTAAGATATGAAAAACCATTATAACTGCTTGGACAGTTGTCTAACAAGGTATTATGAAATTAGTTTCAATAAAATGGTAAGGCTGCACGATTTTTTAACAAAAAAGTCGCGTATTCCCACACAAACTTTGAAGTTTTTGCTACCGCCTGTGTAAAATCCTCAAGCCACCAAAATTTGCAAAATTAATAATTATGCCCCAAAGGAACCCCAACCTGTTTGATACTTTTCAAGTCCAATTTAGACCAATCTAGTTTTTTATGTTTACCCCATATTTTTTTAAGTTTTGTTGAAATTTCCTGAATTGCTATTGAAAAATATTCGTTATAGCAGATAGTCATAGGGTCATGTTAAGTATGACTTCAAGAACCAAATAAAAGTCAATGGGGCTTATTCTGCGACTCGAATGATGTGACTCACGAAATTTCATATAGTTTTGCTGACTTAAATAGCCTCTCTAGCCTCAAATATTCGTTAGGACGAGCTGGTTATGAACTTCAGAGCTAATCGATGCATAATTTTTTTTCTGGAGCATTTTCTGGAGTCAGGACGAAGAAGTGAAATTTGGTAAGTCACGTAGCTCGAGTCACGGAATAAGTCCCAATATAAGAAAATCCACAAAAATTAAGTGTTCAACTTAATAACACTTAGCTGTGTGTAGTGCTAGTAGTGCTAAATTTTCGATTATACATCAAAATGTATTTTCAATTTTAATTTTTTTTTCGAAATTTGTGATAATTTGAATTTTTTAGAGTGATTCGAGTAGGCGTTGACTCGCGCGGACGTCAAAAATTTTCGCTCCACGAAAAAGTTGTTGTAACTGAGAAAGAAAAAAGTTTAGATAAGAAAGAACCAGTATCGGATACAGTTAAAATAACCGCAAAGGTTTACAAAATTGTTATATGTGCTGTTGAGAAAAAAAAACTACAGGATGTGGGATGAAACAAATCAGCTTCAGAAACTTTAGTGACAATAGGTTCTGATATCAAACAGCATCAGTCTGGTTCCTGCCAACATTAGATGTACGGTTCCAAATTCAGGGAAAAATCTGGTGAGATCCGTTTTTACGATTTGAACATTGCATGATTTTCGTATAAAGTTATTGTACCTAAAGCATATGAAGCGGAACTCCACGCTTTATTCCTCCTTTTATTCCAGTATCTTTTGCAGTATTTATCACATTGTTGGCCTGGCCGTAGTAATCTCTACAATGCATTTTTAAATGTAACAGAGATAACGCTCTAAAGAAAAATGAAGGACGAAAGTCTTTTTTATTTTCTAGGATGCTTATGGATGGCTATGTCGGTAAAAGAAAAAAAAGAAGAATTTGTGAAAATTTGAATTTTTATTTGGGCTCAACGATCCCCATAATTCTAAGCTGCCTTCACCTCCCCCATACGCTCTTAACACCTCCCAGGCGGCAGAAGGAACCACAGACAACCACTGGTCTAGATCAAAACTTTTTGAAGGGAACAGTACATAGATAGCGAAATTTGAAAATAAAAAGAACTATAGACGAAGATCAAGTGCTTATAGGAAAAGGAAATTTTGAACATATAGTGCAAGTCCACCACAGCTCACACATACCTCACTGGAACGTTGTGTGGTTTTCTTTAGACCCGAAGGGAATCTATAAAGTTCGCTCTAGCAACAAGGTTGTCCTCACCCGATCAAACAATATGCCCGATGTCATGGTAAACTGGCAAGCAATATAAACACGATAGAGAACCGCATTCAAGAAATAATGATTGGACAGGAGACGGGATAATATACCCATATTTCCCGACTCAGGTTAAATCTATTGAACAAGGGTGTATAAGGCTTACCCTTAGAAAAATCAAGTGGAGCCACCGACCCAGCTTCGTTTAATACGATTTCTTGCTGGAAAGTACCATCACATTGATAAAGATTGTTTTTTGTTAGAGATTCAAACAACTGAACCGATTTTAAATAACAACTATTACTTCGTAATTGTTCCTAAAATTTTGATTTTATTTCAAATTTGATATCTTGTTATTTTGGAATTCAATCAAAGTTTTGCCCCTGTGGTTATGCATCCCAGCAATTAGGCCGGAACAAATTTCAAATCCTTCTTTTGTCACTAGGAGTTGGAACATCGCGAGGGGGGGGGACAATAAAAAATAATGTGAAAAACAAATAAATTGGAACAAATTTCACGAAAGCTTGTATGCAACAAAGTTGCATACAATATCATTGCACAAAACCTAAAAATCAAATAATTTTTTATCGAAAAATTCAATAAAACCAAGAATACAAAAGATGAAGTAACTTCCATCTTCCAAAATTTGTTATTTTCGTCTTGTAATCTTTTGGATTCTTGATTTTTTTTTTCGAAATTTACATTGAATACTTCAAACTTTATTTATTTCCCCCTTCGGATTTTTGGAAATTTCAAAGGGGGGTGTGACAAAAAAAGAAATTGATATTTGTTCCAGCCTTATTTATAGAATGATCGCATAAAAGTTTAAAAAACAGCATTCACCTACCCAAGTGGAGGCTCTATACATACATAAATTTCATTTCTTTCTAAAGCTTTTAAAAGTACACCAATTTTACTCTCATAGCCTTCAAATCGTTGCCAGCGACAATATTTTCCAGTTCTCTCATTGGTAAATATCATTCAATTCATATCTTATTTTTAGCTATCTGGATGCACTGCTGGTTGCAGAGAGAACATGTCGATGATTTTCTCACTTGAGGTCCACGCGGGAGCAACATCATTATCAAAATTAAAAACATGGCAGAATGTCTATCAAAACCGATTTAAACTGACTTCAGACGACATTTTAAACGATCTTTTCACTATGCTGTTGAAATTACGATTCGCAACGCCATTGTAAACGACTTAGGTTATCTGTACGATTTCATGTTTGATGGGAATTTATGCAAAAATTGTTTAAAAAAAACTCTTATCTCTTAAGTTTTTCATAAAACTTAAGTTACAATGAAACTTACATGATGAACGATTTCCATGTTCTAGATATGGTTCAGGATTCTAATTGAAAATCAAAGTTACAGTTCAACGCTCAGGGGACGGGACCCAGGACTCAGAATCAGGATCAAATATACAGAATCCTGTATCAAGGTTCACATTCGGAGTTTTTATACAAGATAACAGTACCAGAATCCAAGATCAGGAATCAGGTTCAGCGATTTGAAAGCTGGAGAATCAGGATAAGGACGCTGAATACTAACGACCAGTGTCAGAATATGGGATTTGGATCCAGGATGACCCTAAAAACCTATCAGGTTTCAGGATCAGTGATGCAAAATCAAGATCCAGGATCATGAACAAAGCTTCCCTAAAGTAAAGCCAGAAAATACTACCCTTGAAACACAATCTGCGATCAGGATTCAAAATCAGATAATGGGATCATGATCCAGGGTGAAAATCCGATTAATGATTAAGCATCAGGATCACTTTTTGGATCAGGATCTTGATCTTGTAAAAAATCAGATTCATGCAAAGGTGTGTAATCAATATTGGAATCGGAATCGGGATCATGTTCCAGGAACTGAAATAGAATCACGATGAAGATCCGGATCTTCATACTGCTTCTTTTGATTTGGAAGTTGTTCGAAGCAAGTTTAAGAGCACCTGTATCCGTGGTCCAAACAGCCGGTTTAGACCCAAATTCCGACCCGAGCAACCGCACTGGTGATCCATTATACCAGTTTCAACTCAACTTTTTTTAGAGCTGGTATAAGGATTGATCCAAAACTGATGAGATTTGGATCCAATTTGACGCAGTTCTAAACCGTTTGACAGTTAATGGACCACGAGTGTAGTTGCCAGTTTTTTCATTGGATCGGATCTAATTTCTTTGGTTCAATTTTTGTATAAATTAGACCTAAGAATGGACCACGAATACAGATGCTCTAAGTAACAAAGTTAAAGAATTCATATGTCACGTTTTTAAAATTTGAATTGATAATGAAATTTGACACCATATGGGCAGATATCAGCATTTCGATTTGAAAACAAAATGTCTACAAATTTCAGTTGAAGCGTAGGTAATAAAAATTAAATCAATACACTAGTCAAGTATCCTTATCATCATCCATTCACCCAAACCTCCGACCCAATATTGTTTTGCTAGGATGCAGATGTAACCTCGGTCCTATACCACAGAATTATTCTTTCATCCCTTTCTCTTTTTTCAAACTTGGCTACAAGGACGTGGCCGGCCCCATTATTGATGTTTAAGGAGAGAGCATCATTTTTAAGAATTGCGAATGTGCAACCAATACCCAGTTAAAAGAATGGAACTTCTGAACCTCTGAACAAAATTGATGGCCTCGGTCAATCACAGAACTTTTTCTACAGAACCACGTCTGCGGTCGTGGAATTTGGAAAGAAAATAATGAGAAAAGGCAAGCTTCCAGAGAATTGTTTTTTTTTTAACTTTTGAGATAGAGCATTTCAGATTCAACAATTTGGATTCGAGTAGTCAATCAAGGTAAGCTAATTTATATCTCGTTATTTTAAAAATTCAATGGAAATCTTCAGAGTTTTGATTAAAACAATGCTTTTCTTTTCCATTTCATCCTTTTCAAGGCCATATTAAAGGAAAGAAAGGAGAGAGGGGGCAATTGGGACGAGGGTTCCCCGACGAAAAATAAGGATTTTTTGTACAGCACAATTTGAAAACCAGAATCAGAAACTCAAAATCTAAAATTTAAGAGTTTAAGAAATGGGATGTCTCTCTTCAGATACTCTTTATCCGTTATCAATTCCTTCTGTCAAAAAGGTTATTAAAAATCATAGATTAATTTAATGTTTGCCTTTCTGTAAGGTCTTGGTTTTCTAAGGTGTTTCTCGTAATTTTTCGAATAACATACATATATCAGTCTAGCTCCGGGATATTAATCATCAACAATCGTTTTTCACCCAACTATCACTATGCGCTTATTTGCAAAAAAAATCGTGATGCTCAACCTGATTACCAACACTTGGATACAATCTCCAAACAAAACCCAAGGTGCTTATCCAGTAGTTCTCTAGGCAAAAAACCAAAATTCCTTTGTGCTGCCAATTGACATACTGACATGTTTCCTGCGGAGTTATCGGCTTATATGTGTTGTATGATTCTTGTTGTTTTTTTGCATCACAGGTTAACATGCTGTTTCTTCTCATTTTGTTAAGTTTTATTGGATCGTGTCTTGTCAGGCTGTGAGAATCGAATGACATTTCAAAGAAAATATCATTATTGAGTTGTTAACAAGTCAATTTAACTTAGAATTAGACGCGATCCTACAAAATTCTTCCAAAAAAATCCTTCAAAAAACATGACCAATTTATCATTTTTAATCCAAAACTGTATTCAAATCTCTAAGCAAACCCTTTGAAACCCTATTTATCTTTCTTTAACAGTTAATTAACAATCTCCAGCACGGGCTTTCAATTCGTTTGTTAGGAAATTAACTCCCTAACAAATAGACGAAGGGTTTCTTTTGAGCCGGTGATGTTCACGCCTTTTCAAGCTCCCCGGCAAAGGCGTCGTCGTAATTTGCGAACTAAATTTGGTCGACCTTTCTTTTCCGACCGTTCGTTCGTTCCGTTCGACCCAACTCGAGGAAAGGTCATTCACACCACCCCAATCCGTTCCTAACCATTCAACAACACAGGCTAAGCCACTTATTCCGGTTGATCTGTTCCACTTGAGCCAGCAGGCCACAAATTGGCTGCCGGCTGCTGCTCCGTCAATGAATGGCAAACGTCAATCGCTGCTGATAATCCACCGGGGGATTTCAAATTACCACACCCATTTGTCGAGCGAGAGCCCTTTCTTATCACTTCTGGGTGGGTGAGCCGGTTAATTGAAATTTCGCTCATTAGCAGTAACGCGAACGATGAAGGAGTGATGATCCATTTTAAAGTCATTCTAAAGATTTCTCTTCATAAATGCACACAAAAACATACTCTTTCTAGGAAAAACATCCTTGGTTGCCCAAAGGCTGCACCATTGGAAAGACTAAAAACAACAAATGCTCAATAAAACCCACACAAAGCTTCTCGAAGAAAGCGAAAGAAGGTAAAAAGGTGTTGCTGAGCCTGTCTATAATCAAAACTTTTGTTGCTGCCTTTTGTGGTGCCCTATTATGTTAATGAATCATTCAATTAACCAAAACTCTCTGAACGAGATACATTTCGGGTGGCTGGCTGCTGCTGCTGTGCTGTGTGTGTTTATGCCGTTTTGTTTTTCACAATCCTCCTCAGCCTTTCTTCTTGGCTGATCAATCAATTATTGATCATTAGCATAGTTTATCACTTTTGAATTGGGCTGAATGGTGTAGCGTGTGCGTTTTGATTTTGGGTGGGATTTCATGAATGGCTGTTGTGAGCAAGCGATGGTTTCGAATTTGAGCTTTGGAAAACAATGGATATTTAATACAAAATTCCTGGGATGGATAAGAAGCTTATCGATTTATCAGACGATACGAGACTTTTGTTCGTCGTTTTGAAAGCAGATTAATTTTTCAAAGCTGAACATTGAAAAACCCCTTTTGAAAAATGTGTAATTGAATGTGGGTATGGTGAACTCAATTGGCTTCATTTTACCCAGATTCTATTATTATAAAATTTGAAAGTAATAAAAAATCTAGCTTAAATTTTTTTACCTCGATATTGAAAATTACTACAAATATGATTTGACAAAAACCTCTATAAAATTATTTGAACCCAAAGATTTATAGAACAAAACATAAACCTACAATAAAACATTGAACTCCAATAACTTTCGAAAATAACGATCTATTACACGGATTGATTAAAGATCATCATTAATTTCAATCAACTTTAGCGAATTCCAACCATAGCTACAATTAATGCATCTTGATTAATTCAAAAAAAAATTAAATTTTAATATTTTTTCATTTATTCCAGGTATGTGTGTTGGTTCATTAATCGTAATGTAAGTAAACCGTATTGCAAGTATTTTTTTAACACAACAAGTAATTTCTTTGAGGAAAATCCCTGTAAATATGTGTGTCATTTTTAGTCATTTGAACGTCGCAGATCATCTAAGTACAATCGATTGAAGTTTAATTAACATTACCTTGCTGTGCACAAATCAAAAGACACAATGTTTTTCTTATGTTTTTGATGCACTTTGCACTATTTTTGTTTTGTTTATAATCATTTTTTTTTTGTCATTTTTGCTGTTTTTGTCGTACTTCATCATTTTTAAGTTGACTTTGTCATTTTTAGTCTTTTGTTTGTATTTGTTTTTGAACTTTAAAAATTTTTCAACTTTTTGTTATTTTTGTGTACTTTTCAGTGTTTTTAAAAAACTTTTGTTTTTGTTGTTGTATTCTATCACCATTTCTGAACGTAAAAACGTATTTTTGATGTTCGACTAAATTAAATTGGTCCTGCACCCACAATTCAGCCTCTGTGCCAATGGCGGCAACATTGGTACAAGGCATCATTGGTACAAGAAGATAACGCGACCGGTGCTGATTCGATTTGCTCCCACCGGCATTAACCTCCCAAGTCAACCGAATTGCGTATGCCTGAAAGAAACAAAATAAAAACGAATTCACGTTCCTCCCTATCGCATCACAAGCCGAAGAAGGATGGAAATAAATACCGGCCAACACCGCAGGCAGCCAGCGAACCGAGCACTGTGCGTGTGTAGCAAAAGCAAAACAAAAATATTCCTTCAATTCAATCCGCCGGCAAACAACCACGGCCAAGCTGTGCGTGTGAATGTAGTAAAAGCAACAAAAAAAAACATTGCTTCATTTTAATCCACCTTCAAACAACCACTGACTAAGCTGCGCATGTGTAGCAAAAGCAACAACAAAAATATTTCTTCCACCGGCCAAGCTGCCCGGCTTTGGCAGCTGTGTATAGGTAGCGTGTGTATGTAATAGCAGGCAGTAAGCAAAGCACAGTCATTCAATAGGTCGATTCACGCACTGCCTGGCCTCACTGTTTTTGACATTTCGCGATTCCTGTTTTGATTCCTTATTTTCCAATTCTACACGCTGAGGAAGCAAAGCAAACATTTCGGTCCTCATTTAATTCTCATTCACACGTTTTTGGCAAAATTTCTTAGCTCAATTTTGGGATAAATAAAATTGAAAAGAAAATTAGATGTTTTAAGTATCAAATAATGAAAAATCAATCATTTTGTTTGTTAATCCAGCTGGAATAAATGGACTTAAACTTAAAAGTTAAACCACTGACCACTGACTGGACACTCGATTTCGATTTTTGGCGCTGCACGAAAGTTAACGGAAATGTCGAGTAAAATTTTCATGCTCGAATTGCTGCCGCGCAATGTCCACAATAGGAGGCTTCTAGCCAAAAACTGAGAGGAATTTAGTACCGTAAACTGGGGGAACTTTGATCACTTTTTTCATTCATTTTTTAATATTTTGGAAGGGATTAGTTTTTCGTAATACCTAAAAGCTTTAAAACCCTTACTGAGGTGAGGAGTATTAAACATGATCATTGATTGCAGTAAATTCAAACGATATTGGTGGTTATAATTAAACGTTTGTTACAAAACGGATTTCGAGTTTCGGGGTAACTTTGATAACAATGGTTTTTACGTATCTCAACATTTTCAAATTTATTGTTATGATGCCATTAAGCACAGATGGCTCAAAACATCGATAATAGTAATTTTTTTTTTGGACTCAATTGAATTTTTCAACGATTTCTTTCAAAAATAAATATACTCGAAAGATGGACAATGTTGCTGCATACATTTAGGGGCAAAAATTATAAACATTTCTCAATATTTTTTGGCCTCAAAGACATATAAAATTTTAAATTCATGCGATTCCTTAAGTCCTCGCACTGTTCCCATGTTCTTTTTTTCATCAAACTTAACCATTTGGTAGGGTTTTTAGCCATTTTTTCTATACGGGCTTTTTCATGGAAAATGACTGTTTTTATCAATATCCAAAAATTATCATCAAATGACCATAAAAATAACACTTAAACTTAACCTAAACCAAGAAAAAAGTTGAACTTTCACATTAAGCAATCCATTTGCTCCTAAACGCTAAAATTTGATCAGGAGAGATGTTTGTTTGTGAGCCTTCAAGAAACCAGATATTTTAATATTTTAAAATTATATTTTTCCTAATATAAAAAATCTTCTAATAAAAACCAAACTTTGACTATTTTAAAGTCAATTTACAGGCTTTCAAACGTAGTAAACAGTTTTTAGATATTTTAACTTCGTACTTAGATAATAATGATTATGTGCACAAATTTCATGTTGATCAAAGTTACCCCGCTGATCAAAGTTCCCCCAGTTTACGGTACATAAGTATCATGTCAGTGTGATTAGTGGTTTAACTGACGTTATTTTTATTCCTCGAAAATATCATATCGTACAAATTTTTAATAGTGAAGCCTTTTCTTTCGGAATGTTTTCCGGAGAATTTTCCTATATTATATTCTTCTGTCCCTGAATAGTGTTGTCGTATAAGTATGTGCATTTGTTTTTCAGCTTCCGGTCAAAATAAAACAAGAAATTTCCGGAAAATCGATTCGGCACATTCGAATTCTTTAGAAGTTTCCACATTTGGACATTTGTGGGATTTTTTGTTTGAAGTAGACGCGCTTTCCCAGAATATTCAATGCAAAGTGGGTTGGTCCAGAACAAATTTGTTGAAGAAGGGTTTTGAAAGCTTATTGAAACATTTTAATAAACAAACCTCCTTTTCGAAATTTTTTACGAATTTTCAACCTTCTGTTCATTTCCAAAGAGATAAACATAAGAAACCAAAAAATGCGCTAAATTTAATTCACAAAATGGAACTTTTTTTTTGCTATCTTTAAACTGAGTTTTGAGTTAAATTTCTTGACCGTGCAGCTACACGAAAAATTTGGCCGCACCCCATTTCTCGTTCGTAAAATTTAGTAAACAGGACGTGCGAACTGTCACCACAAAAGGGAGAATACGTCATCGTGAATCGACCCATGGGTTTCCCGTTCCTCCACTCCCATTACCTTTCCCGTTTCCATCGCAAGACAAAGGAATGCATTGAAAAGAGGCCAAACGCCGGGAAGCCGCCGTTGTGCGTTTTATTTGTGATTGATTGGTGACAGAAAACCTATGACAAATATCCCTTTTCCTGCATAAAGCGCAAATAGTACATTGGTTAAAATGTCGGACTGGCAAGACTATATAAATGGTAATTTAAGTTCGATTCTCACTACGGCGCTGTGGTTTTAATTTTTATTTTCTTGTTTCTGGGATGAATTATCCAATAGGAAGGAAATCCCATAAAATGTTTTTCTCGTTTCGCTTGAATGTAGTGATCATCATTTTGGTTGGGAGCCGAGTCCTTATGCCAGTTACGGTTTTTCAAACATTACGTTTTCGGCACAGTGCACATTTCAGCGCATTATCGGCACAGAAATATGCTAAATAGGCATTGGATTTTTGCAACCTCTTCTATGGGTGTGTTATAGAGAAAACTGAAAGGTAATGTCGTTTCTAAAAATCGTTCGATTTTGGCACATGTGCCAAAATCGGATGTTGCCAAAATCGAATGTAGCCAAAATCGAATGTTGCCAAAATCGAATGTTGCCAAAAACGAACGGAGCCTGTATTGGATAGGAATCGGTTAATTTTTTTTTCTGTGAATAATGAAGAGATTGAAACAAAAAGTGTTCAGAAATGATTTGGTAGGCATTGTAGAGAAAATTCTCAAATTAAAGGAAAAGTAAAAACGCCATTTGACATTAATTTTCGAGATTAAAAAAAATGGTCTTCATTATCTGGAATCTCAATGATGACTTTTATTAAATAGTTCGGTGAACATGAACTTTGAATGATTAGAAAAGCATTTTTTTAATAAAATACACATGGAGGTGTTTGCGGTTTAAATTCCGTATCGAAGGATGATGAAAGAGAAACAAAAGAAATCAAAAGAAGGCAAACATATGCGAGATAAATATACACTAAGATTGCTGAAAAAAATTCTTTGTATTTGAGTAAAATAAAAACTTGACTTTCTTTGATATAACCCAAACATTCTATGAACATTCCCTCTTATTTCATTGAAAAATCATGATACATTGATTCTTTTTTTTTACATTTAAATGAGGTAAAATCAATTAAAATGACCGATATTATTAAACTGATTTAATTTAAAGTAAAAAATGTAAGGCCAAAAAATAAATGTATTTTTGGGGATTCATTGAAAATTCAAAAATTCTGTGATATCTGTGAATTTTTCCAAATGCTGCGTTCTGTGACACAGATTCTTTGATGGAAATTTGCTCAAAATTCTGTAAATTTCAGATTTTTCTGTGATTTCGTCAACTTTGGATATTGTTACAGTGAGCAAAACAAGAATAAAAGCACTATGTTTTTTTGCTGGTTATAATAAAAATGATTTAAAATCATAAAAAATGTATTCCACAATATGTTTTAAATTGTCTTACGGATCAATCAAGAATAAGTTACTTTTTTGGATGAAGCCAATCGCGTACAACTTACGTTTATTTTAACAAAAATTAATATTACTTCTTAAAATTTACTATGTAAATGTGAATATCAATCCTTCCTAAGTAATTTCCTTTAAGTCTAAGGAATTTCACATTTCAACTGTAAAACTTCATCAAGCCGCTTAACTTTTCATTAACATGAAGTGAAATCATTAAAAAAAAGCTCTGGGTTAATTTTGAATTAAAAAACAGGTAGGAATTCAAAAACTTTGTTGTTTTTTCAGTAAACTACTTTTTTCCATGTTTAAGTTGTAGGTGGCAGCACTATCTTCCAGGTAAAACTAAAAAATGTAACAATATTGATTTCCGGGTTTATTTAGGCCCATATTCATCACTTCGAGTTAGTTTTCCTACACAGCTCTGTTGAAGTGCAGGCTTAAAAAAAGCTTTTCTGGATTTGCAAAAACTCACCAATACCACTATATACCACCGTCGAATTTTCTGCTAATCCCAACTTCCTAGTAAATTGCAAATCATAGAAAATCATCAAAGTACAACATTATTTCGATTATTGGACCAAGAAATTCAATTTTCAGTGACCTTGATGTAATTCTAATTATTTGACTAAATGATCTAAGAATTTCCAAGGCGTTCCGAAATCATTCAATACACCTAAGTTAACCCCGGATAGTCGAAAAAACGTCTCCATTTCGATAAACAGCAAATAAGTGCTGCTCTCTACGACTTAAACGTGAGAAAAGTGTGCTTTACTAAAAAAAAATTGAATTCTAACCTGTTTCTCCCGATTCAAAATTAACCCAGATCGTAGGTTTTACCATTCCACGGCATGTTAATGAAAAATTAAGCAGTTTGATGAAATTTTATAGCTGAAATGTAAAATTCCTTAGACTTTATGGAAAATCTCTTAAAAATCCCTTTAAAACCTTGGGAATACCAGGGAACGATTAAAACTTCAGTTATTTATTCAAATAGTTCGTACAAGGATTACTAATCACATTTACACGAGAAATTTGAAGAAATAATCATGATTTTTTAGAAAAACATAAGTTGTACTATTCATAGTTTCCACTTTTTTCAAATTTCTGATCCTCAACGCCAATTACTTCATTCAAAACAAGTAAACTTATGCTTGATATATCCGTTGAACATTTTAGCAAACCGGCTCTATTACTCATTTATCTGATATCAATTAGTGATTTAGTGCTTTGCCATATTTAACACATTAGTCCCATTTTTTTTTGTTTAAATGATTTGAAAAACTTATTTTAAATTTATTTTAATAATTCAAAAGGCATAAAAATGCAACACTTTATCAATGAACCAAATGTTTTCATCGTTTTTTTTTTAGTTTTTATAGAAAAAAGAGTATTTTGTTTGAGATCCACCGATTTCCCCGCTAATTTCAATTGGAAATGGTTCTGCTTATCATCATGAATATTCACAAAAAGGTGGTGTTGCAAAAATGTGCACTGTTTGATGGACGAGCCTTCTAAAATTGCTAATAAAACGCACTAAATGATTTCTATGGAGGTTCAGCAACTTCTTAAACCTTTCTAATGTATGAGAAAATGGTAGATTTTGGCTTGTTATAGCTTTGTTTGCAAGACAGCGAACCATTTTATCCAATCTACAACTTGTCAGATTTGAAAAATTTTGTTTTACTTTGACTGTAACTCCTGCCTGAGGGTGGTGCAATAGGACTTTCACATATTCAACAAATTCATGTAATTAGATCAGATGAACAACTATGATGAGCACATCAAAGCCCTAATTTGAATAACAGAAAAGTTAGCATTTTTATCTCGCTATCTGTGGACCTCTCGGCAAAATTTTTTATACCAACATGTGCTCCATATTACATTGAACAATAATGCGACATGCAATGTTTATTAAATATTCATCCCTGGATGCTACTAATTTCGTACAGCTAGATTGATGTTCTGCACCATTGTTCACTGGAGCGGAGATTGCGGGTTCAAATCTTGTTTTCCGATTTTTTATATATATTATCGACTCATTTCAAAACCTTTCTAACTGTACTGAGTTCAATGTTTCATCTTGGGCTCGAGAGTTTAGGCAATTGGCACAATCGACAAGCGTTATTTTCCCTGAGAAACGGCACGAATCTTTGAAATGAACAAAAATTTGAATTTTGGAAAGCCCTCTTTTGATGCAAAACTATATTAAAAGGAGTAAAAATCAAATGTAAAACAAAGAGTTTGAAGGTTGTGCAGATGGACAGATGTACAAGCTTAGCTTTCAACTATGTGTAATGCCTCATCGACCGTTTTGAATCAATTCAATGTTTTTGGGTTGAGCCACCAGATGTCTTCAAGGATATCGATGAGAACTGTCAAAATGTGAACAAAACACAATAACAAAAATCTAGTCAGTTTTATAGTGATCGTATTAATATTTGACGAGTTTTGTTGAAGTTACGATACATATTTATGATATTGTATAGTAATTTTTTTTAGCTTGTAGTTGTTTTTCTTATTGAATGAAAATGTGAATGTGTTTTGAAATGACGGCAAAGAGACTCAACAAGATAAAATGATTGATTCCTTTGACTGATACAAAGCTGTTATATAGTTTGTTTTTTAAGTAAAAATAATTAAGGGTCAATGAAACAGATAAGTTAACCAAGATAACCGGTTCACAAGTATCATGTATTTACCGAGGAATAAATTTAAGCCGCCCATCCTAATAAGATTTTGGCACAGACAAACAGACAGGACACTTAGAACAAAAATCGGTTGATTTTTCGCATAGCGATTACATTGCCATCTAGCGGCGACATTGCCTACCAAATCCTTTTGTCTATACTGAAACGATCAAGGGTGCCTTTGACATTTTGATGTTTTAAGAATAATGTAAACAATGAAATTCAAGATTGGTGAAGCCGTGCTCTTCATCAATAAAGTTAAAGAAGAATCAAGTCTAAAAACACAGGTTCCTAAGTACAGCAGTGAGTGTAACGAATGTAAGCAAGCAAAAGTATAAAATTGATGCTCGCCTTGGTCTTCTAGAAAGATTTTACAACCTCTTTCATAGATTTCTTATAGTGAGATCAGTTTATGCATCATTATATTTTTCGGGTACAGATATCTGAGCCACGCCACCAAAAAGGTTACCAAGCAATCCTTCCTAACAATAAACAACGAACACCTTCCATTCCTTTTAAAAAAAAATCAAGCATAATTCCGGGACAGTTAATTATTGATCATTTCCGTTTGTGGCAGATTCCGGCAACTGATTCCAATTCTGGTTTCGAAATTAAACATAAATTGACGATTTACATATCCATCTTTCAGTTATCGAATGTCGAGGATGAACTCATTTGTTATAAACCTCTCTTAGCTAGGAATTTGAAAATAAAATTAATGTTTATTTACGACTTATTTTTTTAAATTTTCATTATATTTTAAAAAAAGAATAGTCCTTCACATAGTCTTCCAGAATGACATATTTGTAGGATTTTCTTCTCTATTTCATCGCTCCCAAATCTTGTCCAGCTGAAATTCCAATACAGATTCATGTCCACAGGATAGAGATTTCCAATGTTTCCTGGAGTATTCCAAAGAAATCTTTCACGAGAAAATCCTTGTTTGGTAAGTTTACATTCACGGTTTTTTTCTCTAAATGTTGATCACGCGTTTCGACAAATCAAAACAGCATTCCGGCTGGCCACTAGTGCTTACTACGCAGGCGATATGAATTCAGTGCACGTAACTTACATCTGAAAGAAAAAATAAAGAAATTTAAGCACAACGAAACATTTAAATATTAATTTACTTACATGTTGGAGTCAAGATAAACATTTGTTGCAATATTGATTTTGTTTTGGTAACAGATTCTGGCTGACACAGAATATAGTACAAAATAACTAGCTACTACGATTGAAAATTTGTTATTTTCAAAGTTTTAAAGTAGCGCAATCTGGTGTCGGTATTGCCTACCATTGATAGTGTTTTGCGAAGAATGAAAAAAGAGTGTCCTGTCTGTTTGTCTGTGATTTTGGTTTCTTCCTTTAAAAAAATTGATTTCAACCTTTCCGACAATGATGTACCTTAAAAGTTGATTCGTAACTGGACAACAGATGGCACTGTTTTTTCCGAATTTTAACGGTTTGTTTAAATAATAGCGTTTGGAAATTTAAACAGGGTTCTAAATTCTTTATTTTAAAGGGTGAAACGGTCAAAATTTGATCAATATCAACTTGACGTATTTCTTTCAATTTCACATTAAAAAAAACCTGAACACCCCTCATTTTGAAGGTGTGTGTTTGTGTAGAATGTTGCTCCTATTTTGATTTTGGAATTCACTCTTCAGTTGTCAAAATGCCGTCCAAGGAAGAAGAGCAGCGTATCAAAATTGTGCTCGCGCATCGCGAAAATCCGAGCTACTCGCACGCAAAGCTGGCAAAATTGCTTAAAGTTGCCAAATCAACCATAACAAATGTAATTAAAGTGTTTGGGGAACGTTTGTCGACAGCCAGGAAGTCTGGATCGGGGGGAAATCGAAAACCGGAAGCCACTGAGACGACAAAGAGAGTTGCTGGTAGTTTCAAGCGAAACCCTCCGAGATGCCGCAAATAAGCTGGGTGTATCGTCTACAACCGTGCATCGAGCCAAAAAACGAGCCGGACTATCGACTTACAAGAAGATAGTGAATCCAAATCGCGATGATAAACAAAATACGACGGCCAAAGCGCGATCCCGGAGGCTGTACACGACGCTGGACGACGAAACCTACGTCAAAGCCGACTACAAGCTGCTTCCGGGACAGGAGTTTTATACGGCAAAAGGAAGGGGAAAGGTAGCAGATATTTTCAAGCACATGAAACTGTTTTAAGTTCGCGAAGAAATATCTGGTTTGGCAAGCCATCTGTACCTGTGGCTTGAAAAGTAACATTTTCATAGCTTCCGGGACTGTCAACCAAGAAATTTACGTAAAAGAGTGTTTGAATAAACGTCTGCTGCCTTTCCTGAAGAAACACGGTTGTTCCGTACTGTTTTGGCCAGATTTGGCATCTTGCCATTACGGTAAAAAGGCCATAGAGTGGTACGCCGCCAACAACGTGCAGGTGGTTCCCAAGGACAAGAACGCTCCCAACACGCCCTCGAGTTCCGCTCAATTGAGAAATACTGGGCTATTGTCAAGCGGAACCTAAAGTAGACCAAAAAAATTGCTAAGGACGAGCAGCAGTTCAAGGCAAACTGGCTTTCTGCGGCGAAGAGGGTGGACAAGGTGGCTGTACAAAATCTGATGGCAGGGGTTAAGCGTAAGGGCCGGCAATTCGGATTTGGAAAAGCGGAAGCCTTACTGAATATTTTTCCTGAATTTTATACTAATTAAACATGAAAAATTAATTTAATTTGATTTTTTAAATAAACGTTTTCTCCGATTTACACGCGTTTTCCCTTGACCAAATTTTGACCGTATCGCCCTTTAGATTGCGCATTTTTCATCTGTGGGTTGAGTTCAATCAACGAATGTACAAAATCGTTGCTTTCCTCTCTCTTCAATCTAATCCCTTCTGATAAACATTTTTCAATTGAAGTAAAAATAGATATTTTCTTTATGACTTGCTCAAATGGCAGGTTGAAATATGACAACTGTACCGACTACTGGAACTACGGGAGCTTAAACCCACGTGACAAGACCGGCTGATTGATTCACCGAATGAAAGTTACTCATTCAACTACTCATTAAATTACTTGGTAAATGCCTGCAGTTATCGAATGTGTTCATACTTGAGCTGGTTGGCTTTCTTCCAAATTACAACTTTTTTCGAACCCTGTGGTTATAATTTAGCACGATAGAGAGCACATCTAGTCGGCAACAAAGCGCTGAAAATTAATTAGAATATCTTCATGGGCTGGCCATTGACCGGATTCCCTCCAGGGCTCCTAGTAACAACTGTGCCGCCCAGATGGCTTGATCGTTTCAGCTTTGGCCCGCAGCAATGGTTCAAGTTAATCGGGAGAGTTTGCGCGTGTGCGCTCGCTTTAACAGCTAATTTGAATGTTTGCGCGTGCACCAACTACTGAACTCCTACCGGGCAAATAAACTCCCATTTAGAGAGAATATAGGCAAATCAACAACAAGCCGATACAAACAACCCAACAATCGAGGAATAGGACTGATTCCAGCAGTAGTGGATTTTAGTGACGGTGTGCCGCGCCGCAAGAAAGAAAAAGTGGTCCTTTGTCGGGATCCTAGCCTTGCCTGGTTGAGCTTAATGATATGGAGGCCGATCTCTCGATGGGGGGAAATTGATTCAGACTTCAAAGATACAAACATCGAGAGAGAAATTATAGAGTGTAGGGCCTGGTGTTTCTATTCCTGGAGCCAATCGCCACTGGTCGATTGGTTTGAAGGTTGTTCATTTTCAATCGGTCCAATTAAGGTCGTTTTCGCATCGGTTGGTCTCCGGGGGAGTTAAATGGAAATTTCTTGGAAACAAAAGTAAATGTTTTAATTTAGTCTTGTTAAAATCTCATAATTTGAATGAAAGGTCAACCAATATGTAAAATATTAAGGTGGTTAAAAATTGGAGTAAGTAAAATCTAAATATTGTTTTGATGAGGTCGTATGAACCATTATAAACAAAAATAATTTATTTACTGCAAACGATTTTTAAACCTTTATTCTTAATATGTTAGATAAGGATTTGAATTTATTTAGTTTTTAAATAACTCCTACAAAATGATTTCAATTTAAGACGTGTGATGACTTTTTCATTTTCGAGTGCATTTAGGTTTAACGACCTTTTGCGTTGCTCTGAATTGCCGTGCATGCAAAAGAACTAAAAATAACAGTTTGGCGATTTTGGTTTTTGGTTTCGGCTTTTGCATTCTTGTAGAAATTGTTCGAATTTTGTAAAAAAACGCTTATAAATCAAATGAAAAATTGGCCGTGAGAGTGTTTGAAGCTATCTTAAGAGAATGACCGACTTAAATTTGGTGCAAGTCAAGAAAAATAAGAGGTGATTTCAACTATCCGAGACATTTAGGTTTTTTTAACTACAACTGATGTATCCCGAACATTCGTCAGCGTTGGACTAGTTTACGCTTTAGGGTATTTCTGGAAAATATGCACCTGCTAGAGAAATGACCGAGTATGCGGAATACATAAGCTGAACACCCAAACACATTGCAACATGTGCTTCGTATATCTATCTTCTACTCATATTCTGTCAATAAAATTACTTTTTATTGTAAAAACTATGAAATTCAATTTTTACAAATGCCTTTAAAAACAACCTTTGGATGTCAAACGCCCCAGTGTAGGCAAATGTTGCTCCAAAACATTGGCTCAAAACGACTAAAAAACAACACAATTTTCCCTGTGAAGATAAATCAATTCTGTTAATAAATTCGAAAAAAATGTAAAAAATATTTTTTTCCAAGTTTATCTACACATGAATGTGTGTAGTGTTTTGTTAGCATTTCTCATTGATAAAAACGAAAATATTAAATTTTGGGGTTCATTATGAACTGTGTCGCTTTCAACAAAAAAATTTAATGAACCGATTCGATTTTCATTACAAAGATGATTTATGACTAAGCAAAGAAGAAGATCGATGTATCATTTCGATAATCGGTATGTATTCATGGAAAACTGCACTCCAAAATTTAGAATAAAACACCTGGTTTTGTTTACATCTTACCGTGCTGTTCGGGCGATTTGTCCAAAAATTGATGAAGGCATTTCGATCGGATATATGAATTTTAAAAAATCTTCAGTTTACCATAAAACAACAATTTATCAAAGTTTTTCATCAGTTGATGATTTGAATATCAATGGTGAGGATGTTTTAAGCAATCATCATGGTGTAAAAACCTATTTCATTTGATCACTTTTTACAACTTAAGTTATGGATAGCCACCACAAAATTTAATTTGATTGTTATTCGTGTTTAAATAAATATCTGGCAATCATCTTTATTAAAATTAAAAGGTGTTGATTTTAAGAACACATTTATGTAAAAATAACCCAATAAAAACCTCGCAAATTTTCAGAATTTATCAAAATATAGTCGCTGGCGTTTTACTCTGCAAGAGCATTATGGACTGAAGTACCCTACTTTATAGGTCAACTGAGTCAAAGGTAGTAGCTAGCAGTGTACATTATTAGACTGAGTCGATTTGGGGTCATTTTTGAATTGGATTTTTAGCAGAATTTTTAAGTAACGTTTACATGGGTAAATTTGAACTTTAAGGTTTGTATAGGAAAATTGAATACTTTGTACTGAAAAATCAACATCATTTTTGTTACACAGGCCAGCATGTACTTCGTCTTGGACGTATTAATCATCAACCCAATCCTTCCTTCATGATGAAGATGAATAATCTGAAAAATTAAATTGCACATTTGGAAACATATCATAACAAGTATTGCTGATATAACTGAAGAAAGTTTATTAAAAGCATGCAAAATTATTTAGTTTTTGCTGTTAAGAATATCGAAAACTCAAATTTTTGTTGAATATACTTTGAATTTGTTGAAATTCACTTATTAAACATAATGGGGAAACGTAAACAAACAGAACACTTGTCTAACTTTTTTTCGTAGAAGTCAAAATAACCTGCGGTCTAAGAAAAAGTTGATAATTAAATGAAAACCCTTATTTAATTTTGTTCTGCAATGTTTTAAAGTAATGTCAAAAAAGATTTCTTAAATGATTTTAACATATTTTAAAAATTATTTTAAAAAACGAAAAAAACTGTGAATTTTGTGACCTTGTGTAATTCATCAAAACTCTTTTGAATGTGCAGTTAAGTTTATTTAGAAGAACAAAAAGTAACAAATAAAATTGAAGCTTAAAAATTTTAAGCTAAAATTGTTCCTTGAAGAATATTTAAAATTAGCGGAAAATTGGTAATGACGTTTTTAAGTAATCATAGAGATTTATTATTAAATTTAGGCTGTTGTTTTTTTTTTGGCTAATTCTGTTGACTATCGTTAGTATTAAACGCCTGTCACATGATCACCAATTTTTTTACATGCAAAATAAGTAGATATTCGATGAATGATTTTTGAAAGTAAAATGGCTAGCTTCAAATTCTGAATCTGGTTGGATACACTTCCTAATTTAACCCATTTTTATTGTTTCTTTATAGCCGTTATAACATCTTTATGTCATTCGCGACTTATATCAACGATGAAGTTAGCGGACAGACATTAAAAAACTTATCCGAAACAACAGTGAATCGACTCTTGGGCTCGAACTCACTCAAGGACATCGGTTGAGGAAGAAATTAAGTTGCCAACTGAGCTATATCACCAGCCCTCACCTAATTTTGTGTCAAGATTTGAGTAATACAGATAGTCTATTGAATTAAAAACTGAAATTTACAATTAAAAATAAGTATCAATTTGGAAATGTCTGAACCGAAATGTTTTAGGCCTTGAGTGATTTTGGACTCTGCTGGAGACGAGCAAATTTTCTGATATGTTTATTTACACTTATTTTGAAATACCCTTTTGGAATCAAGTAACTTCCCATTACTAGGGTTAATTCCTTTCTCAAACTGAAAATTTTACTTGGTAAAATTTCCATGGGATGGGAGTTAGACCCATAAACCCCTCCTTTTCCCCCGTTCGTACGCCCTTGGCGTAGAGCAGTAGTATTTATTTTATAAGCAGTAAGTTTTTCAGTGAAAAATATACTTAAGCTTAAGATACATACACAGCGAAATCTTGTCAGCATCCTGATGAGTAGTAAAATTACATTTACTACCCATCTTAACTCGGTCGGGCCCACTGTTCAATTTTGGACGCAGAGACAACTGGAACCAAGAGGAAAGAAACTTGGACAACAGTACCACACGTTTCCATGGTTATAAAATGTTCTAAATATTCACGCTGGAAGCACATTTACAAAAAAATAGTGTGCTCCTTGATGATAGCTCTTGACAATTTGTTCTTCTGTGGATGTGTTTTTCTGAACAGAAATAGTAAAAACAAATTGCGGTGTGAATTGAATCAATTGACAAATTGTAGTTGTAGAGTATATACTCTAGATTTCGACAGGAGCTAGTTTTCGACAAATTTTTAATAAAAGGCTTATCTTTCTATTTGGTGGCTCAAGCTATCTATGATCATAATTTTCTATTGTTGCTCTCCCACTTCAGTATAAGTTGAATTTAAAAATTCTCCTAAATAAGTTGTTGAATAGTAGTAAATCAATAATTTAGAAGTTATAATCTAAACACCTGTGAAATTCAATGCCATCGTAAAATAAGAATAATTTTGAGTCATGAAAAACCTCCCCATTTATTCGATTAGAAGCATCATAAATGGAATCAATGGATAGATTAGGTTCTGAAATCAATCTTTCAGGTTATTTATTTCATATTTTTGCATACATTTTATGAAATTTCAACTGTTTTTGAGCTGTCGTAAACAAGCGCTGAAATTTCACCGAAAAATCTATGTTTCGACATCCAACTTCTTGGGTATGTTTATATTGGTGTAAAAAACGTCGTGAAGTAGACAAGCAATATCAACATGCAAATATTCATATTCTAGAGCTAACAAAGGAGGTGGAAAAATGCTTGTCGGAAACTAAAACTTTTTGTGTCGAAAACTAAAATTAAATGTCGAAAACTAGATCATCGAGAGGTTATAGTAAAAGGATAATAAAAACGTTGTTTTTAAACTTTCGATAAATAAAAAAAAAATAGAGAATGAAGAAAAAAGTCTGATTCATATAACCAATCATATTTGAAATGGAAAACTTCAGTCGATTAATTTATTTACATGGTTTTTCTAACAAAACAAGTAAAAACTGTCGAAATCTAGCTATTTTACCCTATCGTATCTGTGTTTAACGTTTAATCAAACCACATGTTTCGCATTTTTGTGCACCATCATCTCTGGTCATTGACCTTGGATGTAGCGCCTATACTGGCTCTTGAAAATAAAAATTGGAAGAACAGAGAAAAAAATTAGTACCATCACAAAACATTTCGAAATTAACTCTTCCAAAAAATTTTGGGGGAGAAAGTTTTAAACACCGATGTGAATTTAACCACACATCCATGACTGAGACAGTAACCCGAACAATTCAAATGTGTCGTCATAGCAACTAATCATAACGAAAAAAAAATCTTGTTATTTAACAAACTTCCAATGCGCAACATAATTTGAGGAATCTTTTTGTTTGTACGGTGATTTCATACAAATTCTTATGCGCATTTCATTTTTCTTTCAGCCACTTGTTTTAATAACATAATAGTAATCTCAACACATTATAACACGAAAATGTTTACGAAATTTCACTTCTTTGAATGAAACAGTAGGTTGCAATAGTAAAAAAACACTGCCCTCGCGGAAAAACACCACGTCTCTTTATAAATTAATTATCGGTATTTAAGAATTTTCCTATTTTGAGAGTCCTTTAGTAGAAACTCCCGGCTTGGAACATCAGTTCAGAATAAATTTTTTTAAAGGATCATGGAATAAGCTCACCAATTGTTGAAGAAGAAAGTATATTTTCTGTTACAGCGGATCATTTAACTATGTTAACTGCTGAATGTGGATGAAATCAATGGAGAATCGGGTCGGGCACATACAATGAAACATGCAATTATTGATCATTATGCTTTATCCTCAAATTCTAAGAAAATTCACAATTACACAATGACAAACTTCTTAAACTTCAAAAACTTAATTTTCACTGCGACGGAGCGGAAAAAATCGCGCGCTATACCAACAAGCCATCGCCTACTCCTCTCGCAGTTAGTTTTTCAGTTAAAAAACATTCTTTAAAATTAAAAATAGCTGTTGATGAAACTCAAAGCTTGCATTACGACTAACAAAATGATAGATAATCGATTATCACTATCCGCTCCTGGAATCCAAATGGGTCAGTTCACGGGGTCGCAATAAGTGGCAACTTGAACTATAGGAACTCCAGCTCAAACAGTTGATCTCCACCACACCCCAGTCAGAGAGGTAGTAAAACAAAAACCAGAGCTCAACTGGCTTTAATTAGCGTACATGTTTCTGTCTTCATGTTTCGTTACTGGCTTGCTGACTGACTGACTGACTAACTGAAGTACTTTAGCCTAAATGAATGAACGGAGGATAAAGAGGAAAAAAAAGCCCAGGGAAAGGCTTAACACACTCTACTGTGGCCGTAAGCCGAGCAAAAATAAAATCCATGAACCATATGCGCCTGGAAAAAACGACCTCGAATCTCGGCCGGTGGTGTCTAGTATTTATTTCCCTGTAACTCAGCCCCAATATCCACTACCTGTACTGAGTAAATCGGTAGGTTCGAGCTTCGATCGTTTCGGGGAGCAGCTCCATACGAGCAACCTGACACGGGGAAAAAGAGAGCTGTCAAAGCGAAGGAATCGTAATGTATAATTGATGGCCGACCCCGAAACAAAGAGCTACCTGCCAGCAGGAGTGTTTTGTTGAATGCTTTTAATTCCTTTCAGGTGAATGGGTGAATCTAATTCAGTGATTACACCCCTATTATTTATATCGACTCTCGGGGGATCGGGCACTTTGCTCGCGAGAGGCTGTTGATTTTTACCGTTACCAATGAATGGACCTAGGTACCCAGCTACGAATGTTGGAGCTTCCGAGACCTACCGACAGGCTACAGATACAGATAGGTGAGGCCAATCCAATATACGGGAGGATTATTGCTGGTTAATTAATAGGTTTATTGTTGATCCGTTTGCTTTGCATAATGTGAGCACTTATGGACCGGGAGAATCGTTTGTTTGTTTAGATTGGTTTTAATGAACGTTCTCCTTTAATGGGGAGCTCCCATTTCACTATTAGATAGGTAGGTAGGATTAGACAATTGCCTATTTTATAGCGCTTTTTTCGGGAATTTAATTATATGGTGATAACGATATTGAAACTAGGTGGAAAACAATGAAAGCTCCATTTGGAAAGTAATTTCTTTTTCAAAGCGCTCAGTAGAATGGGAATGCGCGTTTTCAAGAATTGAGTGTTAAAAAAAAATCCATACATTATTTGATTTTTTTTTAAATTTTCGAAGCGGCCTAAAAATATAACTTGATATTTGAAAAATTACAAATAAACGAAATTTGTAATTTGCAAAGTTTGGGATTTTATGACCCGCAATGAAAAATTCCTGAATTCCTGAATTCGTTTTCAAGACCTTTGATGTTTAACAAAATCATTATTCCATCATTTTTGTATCTGATCGTATTTGTTTATTTGTAAATAATGTAATTTTTCATTCTGTTAGAAAAAATTTGTTTATTTTTGTTACAAACTTCGGATTTGTTCATATTTGATGTACTTTAATTCGATTATTGAAAACAAAAAAATGAAATAACACCTGATCTTGAATTTTAATGTAATTTATAGTCATTTCAATTTTCTCGATTTTTTTTGGTCTTCTCTTAGGTGAAATTTTAATAACAAAATCGAAACATTGAGTGCTTTATTTCCATATCGATAGCTTTCAAGCTGCTTTTTTTAAAAAAGCTCTATCAATCTATTTTTTCAATCTTTGATCCGCTTCATATAAAGTTGTGCTTTTAAAGTTGGGTTGGACAAGTCAGGGCAATTTTATGAAAAAACCTGGAAAGATCCTGGCATTGGATTTCAAAATAGAACATTCCAGATTAAAGAAATTTTGACAATTTTGACAATTTTGACAATTTTGACAATTTTGACAATTTTGACAATTTTGACAATTTTGACAATTTTGACAATTTTGACAATTTTGACAATTTTGACAATTTTGACAATTTTGACAATTTTGACAGTTTTGACAATTTTGACAATTTTGACAATTTTGACAATTTTGACAATTTTGACAATTTTGACAATTTTGACAATTTTAACAATTTTGACAATTTTGACAATTTTGACAATTTTGACAATTTTGACAATTTTGACAATTTTGACAATTTTGACAATTTTGACAATTTTGGCAATTTTGCCAATTTTAACAATTTTGACAATTTTGACAATTTTGACGATTTTGACAATTTTGACAATTTTAACAATTTTGACAATTTTGACAATTTTGACAATTTTGACAATTTTGACAATTTTGACAATTTTGACAATTTTGACAATTTTGACAATTTTGACAATTTTGACAATTTTGAAAATTTTGACAATTTTGACAATTTTGACAATTTTGACAATTTTGACAATTTTGACAATTTTGACAATTTTGACAATTTTGACAATTTTGACAATTTTGACAATTTTGACAATTTTGACAATTTTGACAATTTTGACAATTTTGACAATTTTGACAATTTTGACAATTTTGACAATTTTGACAATTTTGACAATTTTGACAATTTTGACAATTTTGACAATTTTGACAATTTTGACAATTTTGACAATTTTGACAATTTTGACAATTTTGACAATTTTGACAATTTTGACAATTTTGACAATTTTGACAATTTTGACAATTTTGACAATTTTGACAATTTTGACAATTTTGACAATTTTGACAATTTTGACAATTTTGACAATTTTGTCAATTTTGTCAATTTTGACAATTTTGACAATTTTGACAATATTGACAATTTTGACAATTTTGACAATTTTGACAATTTTGACAATTTTGACAATTTTGACAATTTTGACAATTTTGACAATTTTGACAATTTTGACAATTTTGACAATTTTGACAATTTTGACAATTTTGACAATTTTGACAATTTTGACAATTTTGTCAATTTCGACAATTTTGACAATTTTGACAATTTTGACAATTTTGACAATTTTGACAATTTTGACAATTTTGACAATTTTGACAATTTTGACAATTTTGACAATTTTGACAATTTTGACAATTTTGACAATTTTGACAATTTTGACAATTTTGACAATTTTGACAATTTTGACAATTTTGACAATTTTGACAATTTTGACAATTTTGACTATTTTGACAATTTTGACAATTTTGACAATTTTGACAATTTTGACAATTTTGACAATTTTGACAATTTTGACAATTTTGACAATTTTGACAATTTTGACAATTTTGACAATTTTGACAATTTTGACAATTTTGACAATTTTGACAATTTTGACAATTTTGACAATTTTGACAATTTTGATAATTGTGACAATTTTGACAATTTTGACTATTTTGACAATTTTGACAATTTTGACAATTTTGACAATTTTGACAATTTTGACAATTTTGACAATTTTGACAATTTTGACAATTTTGACAATTTTGACAATTTTGACAATTTTAACAATTTTGACAATTTTGACAATTTTGACAATTTTGACAATTTCGATAATTTTGACAATTTAGATTTTTTGAATATTGCTTACTCTGAAAATCGATATGAAATTGAAATGAATTTCACCATTTAGACTAATTTCTCACTTTTAAATGTTTGTACTTTTGCACCATGTACAAAACACACATTGTAAAACGCAATACAATGTTGTTTGATTGCGATAAAAATCCTTCTGCCCGGAAGCCATGCAAATGAATGAACCGTTTTCTTCTGCTACTTGTTGTACCCAAACAACAAACGACGAAGAAAAGAAAACATCACCCACACGAGGACTTATGTGTGTAGCTTTCCGGCCAGGGCAGAGTGAGGGGCTTTTGAATCATTCAAGACCCCGAGAGCAATTAATAATGGCAAAAGGGCTTCCGTTTCGGGTGAAATTGTTTGCCTTTTGATGAAGGGGCGAATGTCATAACGATGCACATAAAAAGCCTTCGTTTAATCACTGAACGACAATAATGACGACGATGACAATGACAAGTGTATTTTTCCGTCTCGATGTTATGAGGCTTTCATTCGCTACTCAGTCACTGGCTTACTAAAGACATGTGCAATTCAGCAGCGCTCTTTTGAGAAATTGTTTCAGCGAGAATCCACATCAGACGATGTCATTCATCTTCTTAGCATTTGGTTATGAATTAAGCTTTAGGAGGGCCTTAAATGATGAGATGAGTGGGTTGAATGAAGAAAGTGTTGGTTGCTATCAAAGTCCACCAGCCAGCGGATTTGTCTTCTCATCTCATGCCCATTAGCGGCTTCAAGTATAATGAACGGACTCTGGCTGGCTGTCTAATGTGAGCTCATTACGATTTAATTATCTAAGCTCGAAGCAGCTGGCGGACACTGGCTTCATTAGAAGGATTATGCAAGATTTTCCGCAGGCTTTGGTCACCGAAGCATATTTCTGTCGAAAAAATGTTCAAATGAGAGAACATTAATTTGGAAAAATTTACCCACAAGAAAAACTAAATATTGAAATTATAATCCGAATAACAAAATTTCAATACTGAAAATATGTTTTTTAATCATATCATCGGTTTGAATACCGAAATTCAAAATTGTTCATGAAACTCTTAGTCGGTCTAGTGATGGAGTTCATCATTTTCATCTTTCTTATATCATTTCACAACCTCCAATCAACCAATCATCATTTGTAGGCAACTTGAAAAACGAACCGGCATAAATTGAACCGCAAACCGAAATAATTGATAAGTTTTTTTCCAAAATGAGATAATGATGATAAAGATGAAGCTTTTATTTGTAATTGAAAATTGCTGCACTCAGGGATATTTCGAAAAAAAAAGTATCTTCAAGTCGATAATTGACTTTCGATAATCAGTCAATTGAATTCGTTTTGCTTATTTTATGACTATTTCACTTTACAAATCCTTTATTTATAAACTCACGAATGTAAAAAAAAAAATTCTATTAGTTCCATTTTCTGCTTTATAGAAAAACAGAAACGACAAAATAGTTCATATTCATATTAGGTATCATGAAAATAACAAAGAAAAGGGTTGATGGATTTCCTTTCAAGAAAAAAAAAATCAGTGAATTCTCCGTAGTAACGTACAATTTTTTCATTTCAAAAGGTGTTAAAAAATAAGTGTTAAAAAATATAGCATAGCATAGCATTGGGTGACTACACACATCTTGCATTGGCTGATACACAAAGAACAACTAAATCATCAAGACAAACACAAGATGCCAAAACGAGTATCATGATTCAATATTCGTTTCAAGTGTTTCAAGTCAGGATTATCTGATACAGCAAAATAAACTTTCCGATGCAGAGAACTCATACGACCCAGGGTGCTGTATTCAGACAGGAAGGGGAAGGGATGTTTATAAAAGAAAGAGTTAAATTTCCAAAAAAAACGATATCACCACAGTCCATTAAAAGGTATAGAAGGTTTAGGCCGGTGTGTTGTCTCCCAGTTCTTCCTGATTGAAGTCTACTTAAACGGGTTGCAACCAAATATTTCTGAAAATATCTGTCGCCTACAAGCAACGCGCATCGCAGCAATCAGAAAAAAAGAACCGCATTTTTTTGCCCATCGTAGACTTTTCCCTTTTTTCTGAAAATTGGACTGCGCCACTGATGATTTTTTTTCAAATTCTTCAAATCACTATGTTTTCTAAAACAATTTTCCAGACTTCACCAGCTAAGCACAATTTTATATCGGAAAATACGCTCGGAATCACAATCATCAAATGTGGCACCGTAAGTGAAAATCAGATCACACCGACAGTCATTTTACATTGCTATAGCACTATTTTTTAAATCACTTTTAATATATCCCGGGAAGCTGCTTTCCAAACTTCATATTTCATTACACTTTACATCAGCGTTATCCTACGCAATGTAAGGAAATTTGAAGTATCTACAATCCATAATTCAATATTTGAAGTATGAGAACGAAGATGAAACGCGCTACCGAAATAAAATACAACCGTACTCGTCCAAGGCCAACTGCGAATCCTTAAAAATAAGTGTTAATAAGATGTCCTAAAATTTGTAGGAAATAGAGCCTGAAAAAAAATAAAATTTAATATTGTCAAGAATAATTCTATATCTTGTGTAATCGACACACCCTAAGCTTGAAAAGTATATATTTTGGTCAACTGTGGTAGAGAACTGATCAAAATTGAATCTCCGTTCTATGAGATTTTATTACAGACTGATTGTATAAGTGTGTTCGGAATCACAACGGTAATACACCAATACTTGTATGTACGATTGGAAAATGAGCATGAGAGATCAATCTATTAACTAACTTTGGTGACGAAGCACGCGTTTATTTATCGGGTGAAAATTTGCATGCAGTTTTGAAAAAAACGCTTGTAACTACGACAAAATTGACTCGCCTCCGGCCGTATTTCTAGCACTAAGAAAACCTAGTTCTGCGACACTATAAAACGTTCAAGAATTGAAGTCAACTTCTGTTTACAATTTGATGACACTTTTGCAATGAAACTAAAATCTTTATACACAAAAAACCCTGCTCGTCTCAAAGTTGTTTTTTTAGAAGTGCATCTAATAAAGTTAATTTATTTCATTACTAATCACTTTGGTTATAAAAAATCGTTTTTATCTATTCACATGTTATGCTACTATGAGATATTTTTCAAGAATCCAATTAGAGCCTCAACTTAATTTTTTGTTTCTCTTTCTTCCACTTCCCAACTCAACTTTAAAAAGGGTTTTGAAGGGCCCAGTTATTTAAAAAATTGTATGGAAGCTCCCCTTCCTTCTTCCTATCGAATCAGTGAAATGAGAAAGAAGCATTAAACAATCATAGAAAAAAATGCTACTGAAATACCCTCTGCTGTTAAATACGTTCTCGAGTGATCCAAAAAATATTGTATGAAAACTTCCCTCCTCCTTCCCCTCTTTCCGTTAGAGAGAGAGGAGGGTCTCGGAACATAAAAAACATTTCTCGTACTCGAATGTTTAATAATCAAATTTATCATAGAAGTTTACTTCTATAATAAATTTGATTTTTGTTCGATTAGTTCTCGAGTAATGCATAAAACCGTATAGAAAACCCCCTCCTACCTTCTTATCCCACCAGTGGAAGAACAGATAGGCCCCGTAAAAACTTGACTCGTAGCCATTTACTTTCCTATGTGAAATTTGGATTCATTTACATGATTAGTAAGCGAATAATGCATCAAATTGTAAGTTAGAAACCCCTCCCTCCCTTTTTATATCTCCCCAATCGAAGAGGGTGGAGTCCCAAATAATCATAGACACATTTCTCATACTCGTAATAACAACCAATGTCAAATTTGGTTCCATTTGCTTGATAAATTCTAGTCTTAAATTTTGCAAAAAAAATGTATGGGGCTCCTCCGCCTTTTCTATCACCACACTGGAAGGAGGGAAGAGTCTCAAACCATCTTGCAAATATTCTTCCTTCCCATATACCCTGGCATGCCAAATTTGGTTCCGTTTGCTTGATTAGTTCTCGCATTGTGCGAAAGATTATATGGGAGCCCTCTCCCCGCTTACTAAATTTTCATTGGAAGAAGGAAGGGGTATCAAACCATATTAGCCACATTCTTGAAACCAATTACACTCCCATACCAAATTTGGTTCCATTTGCATGATCGGTTCTCGAGTTATTCTGTTGAGATTCGTCACATCAAAGCAATCGATGAGATGAATAGCAACACACGCATGATGTATGTTTATAAAGAATAAACAATTAATCGTAACCATGGAAATGGTTTAGATATTTAATGTAGCGAATTAGGTAGAAATAAAGTATTCCAAGTTCTACCAGCAAGTAGTACAGATAGTTCCTTTCCATTGCCAATGTGCTTCCTACGACAGGTTATGGGCTCAGCACTGGTGGAAAGGAGGAGAAGCTGTATCAACAGTGGCAAGAAGTGCCAGCGCCGATGGAAGGACAACGAGCCGAAGCCCGGAAGTACAACGATCCAGTAACCATTGGGAGGTCATTGATGCAGGAACCAGAGCCACTGCAGTGCACTGGAAGGTCGTCGGTACAGAGCTATATGGAGATCGTCGAGCCGGGGCCACTGGAATGTTGGCTACTCGGAGACTCTGGAAGGCTCTCGGACCAGGACCCAACTGGAAGATCATCGAATTGGGCGACAAGCCAAGAAACACGGAAGGTCGTCGGAAATGCCATGGAAGGTCGTTTGGTCAGATACTTGGAAGGTCGGCAAATTGGGAGCCATGGGAAGATCGTAGCACCATTGGTGAGGTGTCGGGCCAAATTAAGAGCGTCGAGCCGGAAACAAAAAGGTAGTCGAACCGGAGCCATTGGAAGATCGTCGGACCAGTGCCAGCAGGGGGTCGAGGCCAGATCCACTGGTAGGTCGTCGAACCGGAAGCCATGGAAGGTAGGCGGGCCGGTATCATGAAACATCGCCAAGTCAAGAACCAGGTGGTGGTCGTCGAACCAGGAGTCCGTGGTTGACTTGCGAGCGGAGTACCACCGAAGGTCGCCAAGTCGGTGCCATGGAAGGTTGTCGGACTGGAAATTCGTCGAACTGGACCACTAAAAGCGTAAGGCCTAAGGAAAGTCGTCGAAGCGGAAGGGAAGCTTCGAGCCGCAGGAAGATCGCCGAGACCAGAGCCATGGAGATCGTCGGGCAAGAGCCATAGGGAGGTCTTCGGACCGGAAGCAACTGGAAGGTCGTCGTGCCAGATCCCGGTGAAGGTTGTCGAACTGATGCCACGGAAGGTCATCGAGAAGCAACAGCGAGAGAGTGTTCCGGTGCGTGAGTTGAAGAGGCGTAGTCCCATCTTCAGGAGGAGCCGCTGGAGGCAGTTAGAAGGCTGCAAAATTCCTGTGTTGAGGAGGAGTGTTGCGAATCATCTCATCGAAGCAATAGATGAGATGAATAGCAACACACGCATGATGTTTGTTTATAATGATTGAACAATGAGTAATCGTGACCATGGAAATGGTTTAGTAATTAAAGTGGCGAATTAGATAGAAATTGTTTATAAACTTTGATTCTGATTTAATTTAAATCGTATTAGTTTTTTTCGAATTTGTTTGACGTCCTTGGAAAAAATGGTTTTATAAATCAATTTCGTTATTTGTTGTACATTTTTAGTAATTTTATTATTCAAGCTAAATTCGGATTTCGAAACGGCACAAACAACAAGAAATTTTTGCATATTAAGTCGTCCAGAACTCTCCGTCCAGAAGTCGTCCGAAAACTGCAAGTATTTGTAAACCGCTGCTGCGGCATATCATCCGCGCTTGGTGGCCTGGCAACTGGATCTCGAATGAGGAACTACATCGCCGGTGTCATCAAAAGGCGCTAGAAATCGAGATTCGGGAACGTAAGTGGAGATGGATTGGGCACACGCTGCGAAGAGATAAAAACGAGATTTGCAGAGAGGCGCTAGATTGGAATCCAGAAGGTCATCGAAGAAGAGGCAGACCCAGAAATTCGTGGCGGCGAAGCCTAGCCGCTGAAATCCGAGCTGTCGACGAGAATCTTGACTGGGACCAAGTGAAGACGCTGGCTCCGGATCGTCAACAGTGGAGGTCTTTTACCACGGCCCTATGCACCGGAGGATCGGCGCGGGATCATTAAGTAAGTCGTCCAGAAATTCTAATAAGCTGAAAATGAAGTTTGTCTTTAATTATTGGTTTTGCTTATTCTTGTTTTCCCATACAAAATAAAAATTCGTTGCGCTAATTCAGGACTGAACGAATCGCTTCCAAAATATTTATTACTTTTTCGGGCAGCAAAACAGCCCAATAATGTTAAAGCAGGTGTAAAAATTTATAAATTTGAAATTTTCATACTTGATTATTTGTTTGCCTCTTCCATCAATGAATAAATCCATAGAAAAACTAATAAGAAACTTTTTTTTTCAGGCAAACGTCCATTTGCAGACACACTTAAAGGTTTAAATCATCCTTGGTGCGGCAAAAGATCCGCAACAGAGAAGTAATTTTGACTCAACCGATGCTATCAGGATGCAGTTGAAATAGGTAAATTAAAACTCTGTTTATCTTATGAGTTCTTTGAAAACCATAGCTATTTTAAAGAAAAATATTAAAATTAATTATGTTTCTTAAACCTTTACATTTCTATTGAGTTATGATTTTTTTCATTTTAATTGTTGATTATTTTATATTGTTTGCGAGCGAACTGAAATCTACGTATCAATCATAATTCATTGGTTATTGATAAATTATGGCTACCAATCCATTTCGACATAAGATCATGATGATAATAATGTAGCTTTTAGTTGTAATTGAAAATTGCTAAGCCAATCTTCTTTAACATAATTGGCCACCAAGCTACAGATTTGATACGTTTTGGCACACTTTACCAGTTTTGATTCACTTCCATATGAGTAACTCGAACGGTTGTTGAATCGTTCAAATTTAATAGGGTTTACATTAGCTTGAAGTTTAATACCAAATAATTGATGTTCAATGTTGACAGTCAATATCATTCAAAAACATGGAATTTGTGGAAGACAGTTTGTTCTCTGCCTATCATGACTCATCCGAGAATCAGACATAAGTAATCAAAATAACGCAGGACTCACACCAGAATGAAGCAAAAAAAAACCATCAAATCGAAAAGATTCCTCAGAAGAGCAATCACGTTTATACCGCATTCATCAGATTTTTTTTTCTTTCAGCAGCTCTCACAAATCTTTCAACCTTTCCTTACACATAGTATAATCAAGTCAGTCAGTGGTACACAAAATCGCATCAGGTTGAATTTTCACACGTTCCAACCTTCTGGTTCAGCGCAAAACTCTCCAGAAGACGAGGCCAAAGAGAGGTGGTCAAAGGTGATGCTGTTGAGCCGAAGAAAAAACGGGGAGGGGGTAGTAAGCCCACGAGAAGCAGTAAAAATCATCATCATTGCATAATTCCCTTCTCGATGCAGCTTCCTTCATTCCTGTCCGTTGCAGTTAGGTCGGTAGTTACGAAAACTTTAGGAGGCCCTTCTCGAGTTAACTGACTGCTGACTTATATTTGCCTCCTCTCAGCAGCATCATCATCATCTCGTGTTCCTTTTTTTAGGTTTCTTGCCTTCCTCGAACGTGGACGACGGATTCGATGTCGTTCTCTTAAACTGTTCCAACAAAACAACCTGGTGGAGGTTATTGGATGCTGCAGCCCAATTGGTACTGCTAGGGTACGGCGGGGTAAGATTTGCTGTCGCATCCCGAGAAATGCCTTTCTTTCATAAGAGATTGCATCAAAGTTAGTTAGTTGTAACTTTCAGATGGCTCGAAATCTTTAGCCTCACATTCCCCCACTTATAGGGAAAAAATAAGCTTCTCAGCTCACGTGTTGTTGCGAAACATAACACCAGGCTTCGAGCCGATGAGAAGAGTCCAACAGCCGACCGCCACAGAAAATCCACCCAAAAGGTTGTTTGAGGTTTACTCCAGGCCAGCCAGGAAAAACCACACGTTTATGACCAGCCAAGCAAACCGGCAGAGGGCAATCGACAAGGCAAGGGTTAGTCAGTCACAGGGCTCTCTGGGTTTGTGGGTAATACGGCCATCTCTTGGCGAAGTCGGGTTCCATCAAACATTTTCTTAGACATTCTTCTTATAGGAAGCGGCTGCTGTCCACCGCACTAAACCGGTGATTATTATATGGCCCCGGTGTGCGGCGGAGAGACGTGCCCATCTTGTAGACCCCCCTTCTTATAAGGTGGGAAGCTGCGAGCTTGCCTTAACCTGTCATCACAATGATGCTGAGACTGAGGTGATGCGATTAGAGACCCTAGCTTCTTGCGAGTAGGAGCTGTCAACGTGCGCTGCCGAAGAGTTGTGTGAATGATCGAAGGGTCATCTCTCTGGTATCATTTTGCGCACGAAAAAATCTTACGATGGAATGATGAGATAATGACGGTAAGCGAAAAAAGTGCTTTGAACCGAGAATTCCTCACCCTTTTGCAATATTTCATCAGATGTTGACATGGGTTCATTTTGCTGGAGTAAAAAGAAGGTGTGAATAGATGTAACGGGGGGAGGGAAGGGAAGATAGATGTAATAAAAAGGAAAACATACATCTTTGAATATGTAAGTCGGTAAGCGCAGGTCCACTAGAGAATTAGGTCCAATTCCCCAAAAAAATAGAATAAACAAATTAACTGACTATTTATCTTTCTACAAGATAAGCAGACAAAATAATTCTAAGCTGAAAATAAGATTTTCATATGAAGTTTGCTTACCTATATTTATGGCAGCCCGTAATTTTGACGAATTTGTGGATACACCGTGGAACATTGTTATAAGTTTTTGAACACCAAAATAGATTTTTTAATAAATATTTATAATCCGGTTTAAGAATTTATCAATAGTGATATGGCCTCTTAATGATGAAAAGATCATTAGTTTTCAGAAAAAATAGTCGATTTCAAATAAACAAATTATAAACAATAACTCATTGAAATAAAGTTCCTCATTTTGGATTAAAATCAAGTCATTTAAAAAAATTTTACAAATTTGGACTAAATTTGTCCAAAACTTCGTCCAAATTCGTCGTTGATGTTCATGGGTTCATTCAAAAGACTGGAACAGATATCGATCGATTTTTAAATTTCTGACAAATCAGACACCTTCGGACCCATTTCGTTAAATACAGAATCAATAAACGCAAATACAGGCTTCAAATTTCTGACGAATTCAGACTTGGACTTTAAAATAAGCTCTTAACCTGGCATGCTATCATTGACACAAACTTTATCTCCTGACACAATTTGCATACTGACTCAATTTGTGTACAGTTCCAGACAGAATTTCTGACTTTTAAATTTCTGACAATATGTAAGACGATATTTCTAACCCATGCTAATTTTGTCAAAATTGTCAAAATTGTCAAAATTGTCAAAATTGTCAAAATTGTCAAAATTGTCAAAATTGTCAAAATTGTCAAAATTGTCAAAATTGTCAAAATTGTCAAAATTGTCAAAATTGTCAAAATTGTCAAAATTGTCAAAATTGTCAAAATTGTCAAAATTGTCAAAATTGTCAAAATTGTCAAAATTGTCAAAATTGTCAAAATTGTCAAAATTGTCAAAATTGTCAAAATTGTCAAAATTGTCAAAATTGTCAAAATTGTCAAAATTGTCAAAATTGTCAAAATTGTCAAAATTGTCAAAATTGTCAAAATTGTCAAAATTGTCAAAATGGTCAAAATGGTCAAAATGGTCAAAATTGTCAAAATTGTCGAAATTGTCAAAATTGTCAAAATTGTCAAAATTGTCAAAATTGTTAAAATTGTCAAAATTGTCAAAATTGTCAAAATTGTCAAAATTGTCAAAATTGTCAAAATTGTCAAAATTGTCAAAATTGGCAAAATTGTCAAAATTGTCAAAATTGTCAAAATTGTCAAAATTGTCAAAATTGTCAAAATTGTCAAAATTGTCAAAATTGTCAAAATTGTCAAAATTGTCAAAATTGTCAAAATTGTCAAAATTGTCAAAATTGTCAAAATTGTCAAAATTGTCAAAATTGTCAAAATTGTCAAAATTGTCAAAATTGTCAAAATTGTCAAAATTGTCAAAATTGTCAAAATTGTCAAAATTGTCAAAATTGTCAAAATTGTCAAAATTGTCAAAATTGTCAAAATTGTCAAAATTGTCAAAATTGTCAAAATTGTCAAAATTGTCAAAATTGTCAAAATTGTCAAAATTGTCAAAATTGTCAAAATTGTCAAAATTGTCAAAATTGTCAAAATTGTCAAAATTGTCAAAATTGTCAAAATTGTCAAAATTGTCAAAATTGTCAAAATTGTCAAAATTGTCAAAATAGTCAAAATTGTCAAAATTGTCAAAATTGTCAAAATTGTCAAAATTGTCAAAATTGTCAAAATTGTCAAAATTGTCAAAATTGTCAAAATTGTCAAAATTGTCAAAATTGTCAAAATTGTCAAAATTGTCAAAATTGTCAAAATTGTCAAAATTGTCAAAATTGTCAAAATTGTCAAAATTGTCAAAATTGTCAAAATTGTCAAAATTGTCAAAATTGTCAAAATTGTCAAAATTGTCAAAATTGTCAAAATTGTCAAAATTGTCAAAATTGTCAAAATTGTCAAAATTGTCAAAATTGTCAAAATTGTCAAAATTGTCAAAATTGTCAAAATTGTCAAAATTGTCAAAATTGTCAAAATCGTCAAAATTGTCAAAATTGTCAAATTGTCAAATTGTCAAAATTGTCAAAATTGTCAAAATTGTCAAAATTGTCAAAATTGTCAAAATTGTCAAAATTGTCAAAATTGTCAAAATTGTCAAAATTGTCAAAATTGTCAAAATTGTCAAAATTGTCAAAATTGTCAAAATTGTCAAAATTGTCAAAATTGTCAAAATTGTCAAAATTGTCAAAATTGTCAAAATTGTCAAAATTGTCAAAATTGTCAAAATTGTCAAAATTGTCAAAATTGTCAAAATTGTCAAAATTGTCAAAATTGTCAAAATTGTCAAAATTGTCAAAATTGTCAAAATTGTCAAAATTGTCAAAATTGTCAAAATTGTCAAAATTGTCAAAATTGTCAAAATTGTCAAAATTGTCAAAATTGTCAAAATTGTCAAAATTGTCAAAATTGTCAAAATTGTCAAAATTGTCAAAATTGTCAAAATTGTCAAAATTGTCAAAATTTTCAAAATTGTCAAAATTGTCAAAATTGTCAAAATTGTCAAAATTGTCAAAATTGTCAAAATTGTCTAAATTGTCAAAATTGTCAAAATTGTCAAAATTGTCAAAATTGTCAAAATTGTCAAAATTGTCAAAATTGTCAAAATTGTCAAAATTGTCAAAATTGTCAAAATTGTCAAAATTGTCAAAATTGTCAAAATTGTCAAAATTGTCAAAATTGTCAAAATTGTCAAAATTGTCAAAATTGTCAAAATTGTCAAAATTGTCAAAATTGTCAAAATTGTCAAAATTGTCAAAATTGTCAAAATTGTCAAAATTGTCAAAATTGTCAAAATTGTCAAAATTGTCAAAATTGTCAAAATTGTCAAAATTGTCAAAATTGTCAAAATTGTCAAAATTGTCAAAATTGTCAAAATTGTCAAAATTGTCAAAATTGTCAAAATTGTCAAAATTGTCAAAATTGTCAAAATCGTCAAAATTGTCAAAATTGTCAAAATTGTCAAAATTGTCAAAATTGTCAAAATTGTCAATCAAAGTGATCATCGGAAAATAAAACATGTGCAAGCGAATTAAAGTTGAATTGATAACAAAATTCAAGTGACTTTTTTTAAGAACATATAAGTACTGAAAATATCTGTTGATAAGGCTATTTTTAATCAATTCTTTCCGCTTATTGCTATTTTGAACAAATGAATAAATTGAAACAGAAATCAACTCAAAAAAGAAATTGTTGAAGGAAAATTATTGTTTCTTTTATTAACCACCAGTTACCCCCAATGCGTGATAAATATGAAACATTATTTTAACTAACCACCTCGTTAAATGATACTTTTCAATAAAATTTAATGCTTGAGCGGCACGAATGCCAATTGTAATTATTTACAACAAGTTTTCAGCCCAATACCAAACATCTACCTCGCATAGTCACGCAAATCGAGCCGTCCGAACGTTTGGTCGAAGTTGAATGACCACTGCGCTGCGCTTTTATGACAAAGCGAAATCATAAGCGTGAAATCAAACATTTAAGCCTCTTCTTTCGTCGTCGCGTAGCCCAGCTCCGAATGAACGGCAGATCATCCTGCTTTGAGTAATAACCATAAGTGGAAATAAATCGTGAGAAGGTCCACCCCCCTCTATCAGCAAGCAGGTAGGTGGGTACATAAGCTCTTTTGATGACCCACATTCACTTCCACCCTCCAAATCCACCCCCTCTCGAATGAATGGTTTCTGCCAGTAATTCGGAACCATAAAATAAAACACAAAAATTGAAGCCATTGATGGCCATACAGCAACATCATCCATCGGCAGGCGAGCTTAACTTATGGCATCAATTTGCAAACGATTAGTACCTAAAACGCTCTCCTCGAGACGGACGTTCACGTGAGGTTTTATTTCTTCTTTCGCTTCGTTTGAGTGCGATTGAAACCTTCCATAACAAAACGGCTCTCTGATCGGTTCAAATGATACCATATTTGCCATTCAATGCGATGGTCCAGTGGAATTTCTGCAGAGTTGATATCATCTCCCGACGATCTTGACTTTCCTGGGCTTTTATTTATGCGCAGACCCGCAGCGAGTGCGTGCGTGAGTTTGGGGGTGCGCTACTCATTTACGCAAATTAAATGAAACTTATAGGTTTTTATGGGGGTGTACGATTGAGAATGGAAATTATTGTTGGCGAAGGGTGTCATTATGAAGATTGATGATCAGAGATTTGAAATAAGGAGCATTTCGTGAGCAATATAAATGGATTAAAAACAACTTAATGTCAGGGATCGAAGTGGACATTAAAATCTGATTTCGACATATGTCATTTCCTCATATATTTTTTTTTGTTGATCTGCTATGCAGTTAGATATTTACACAGTAAGATTAATATTTAGCAATAGGATGCACAGTAAGATACTTACTGTTTGTAGATACCTGAAAAAAAAAGAAATCGACAGCTTCATGAAAGTAAGATTTAAGTAGAATATTTTGGCATTTAAGTTCCGTTAGTTCGTTTCCAAGGATAACAGAACAATGATGTTTTACTTTAAAAGTATCCAAGGTTTGTGTGTCACCGTATGTCAAATTCCCAATTAAGCCATTTTGGCCAGTTTGACTTTGCAACTGCGGAACTCTTGGAGTTTGTTTACCAACAAACCGCAGAAAAAGTGTGCAAATAATCTTATGTTTGTAAACAACTTCATTGGGCGACCTGCTTACTCCTCGCCAATTTACTCTAGATGTGGGAGAACCTTTTATTTCTAAAAATCTTGGAAGTACATCTGGACTTGGCAAGTTGACATACCCTTCAACGAAATATAGATCATAGGAGGCAGATTTGAATATAATTTTCATTGTCACACCCGATATGGGAAAATTTACACGTGCTTTTTTCTTGTACGAATAAATTGAGGTGTTCTTTTGTAAAAAACTGTTTTCCAGTCACGGTCCGAAATTCGAACTTTCCCCAGCGGAATCCTCCGAAAGCGACAGGTAAGCCCGTAGATTACTCGTCCAGTATAGTCAGAGGTTTAATACGCTCATAGATCTCAGAGCAAAATTGACACCCATGCAAAAATTGTCTTCTATTTGGCAAAACGAAAAAAGTTATCTAAAACATCTGTTTGATTTGTAAACACAAGATTCAATGCCACTACCTACTGCTAAAAATATCTATTCGCTCATTTTGTCCCGCTAATTTACAAACCCTTGTTCGGAATTGTTAAACAGTTTATGAACATAGTGTTAGCGTTTTGCTCCTCCAGTTCAGTAAACGCCAAAATAACGATCTCATCAACGACGACGGCGACAACTATGATGGTGGCCCCAAAAAGCCACCCATTGAGCCCTCTGGGTCGGTAAGTAGGAATATGACTTGCATATAAATATTAACAAGCTCCAACCGACCGACTGACTCAGTTTGAATGACTGGGCTAGCTGGTGGATAAGACTTTTGGGGAGCAATTTCGCAACCTAGAGAGGGTGTTTAAAGCTACCGTTGCCCGTTAGTCTGCGTCCATTGGATGACAAGTTGCTCCTTTTATCAGCCAACAATCTCGTCATCATTTAGTCAGTCCGGATAGTAGTAGCACGACAAAGTTCAACAAAGTGAAAAAATCGGCTTCCCCAAAAGGGGAGGGGCTCACAACCGTTGAGGTAATCTTAATGGAAAACGGTCGTTAAATCTTCATGCCTTCTTAACTTTTGCCTCCACCCTCTAAGACGTTTTTTTTGCAAATCCACTTTAACAAACCAGTTTTGCACTAGTCTCAAGTCTCTGGGGTGCAGTAGTGCCAATGTAGACCTTCCCAGCTTTCGGTTGCCAATACCTGGTGGCCCCATCAATATGGGTCCCTCTCCTTTTCCCAAGCGCTGAAACGTTGTTCCGACTGGATCCTAACGGAGAATCCGATCAATAATGGCACGCCATAAACCCAAATATGTGTTCCTATGTCGGTTGACCAGCTGATCTACATTGGAAGCAATGCAACATAAAACCATAACAGGAAAAAATTTCAAAACTGCATTCCATTGAATTGAAGATTGAGAGGACAAAAAAGGTAAACGGAATATGATCAAAATGTCAAAATAGGTATTGAAAGAAGATTATTAAAAATGAATAAAAAGGAAGAAAAATGACAACAATGACAAAAATGACAAAAATGACAAAAATGACAAAAATGACAAAAATGACAAAAATGACAAAAATGACAAAAATGACAAAAATGACAAAAATGACAAAAATGATAAAAATGACAAAAGAAATGACAAAAATGGACGAAAAATGACAAAAATGACAAAAATGACAAAAATGACAAAAATGACAAAAATGACAAAAATGACAAAAATGACAAAAATGACAAAAATGACAAAAATGACAAAAATGACAAAAATGACAAAAATGACAAAAATGACAAAAATGACAAAAATGACAAAAATGACAAAAATGACAAAAATGACAAAAATGACAAAAATGACAAAAATGACAAAAATGACAAAAATGACAAAAATGACAAAAATGACAAAAATGACAAAAATGACAAAAATGACAAAAATGACAAAAATGACAAAAATGACAAAAATGACAAAAATGACAAAAATGACAAAAATGACAAAAATGACAAAAATGACAAAAAATGACAAAAATGACAAAAATGACAAAAATGACAAAAATGACAAAAATGACAAAAATGACAAAAATGACAAAAATGACAAAAATGACAAAAATGACAAAAATGACAAAAATGACAAAAATGACAAAAATGACAAAAATGACAAAAATGACAAAAATGACAAAATGACAAAAATGACAAAAATGACAAAAATGACAAAAATGACAAAAATGACAAAAATGACAAAAATGACAAAAATGACAAAAATGACAAAAATGACAAAAATGACAAAAAATGACAAAAATGACAAAAATGACAAAAATGACAAAAATGACAAAAATGACAAAAATGACAAAAATGACAAAAATGACAAAAATGACAAAAATGACAAAAATGACAAAAATGACAAAAATGACAAAAATGACAAAAATGACAAAAATGACAAAAATGACAAAAATGACAAAAATGACAAAAATGACAAAAATGACAAAAATGACAAAAATGACAAAAATGACAAAAATGACAAAAATGACAAAAATGACAAAAATGACAAAAATGACAAAAATGACAAAAATTACAAAAATGACAAAAATGACAAAAATGACAAAAATGACAAAAATGACAAAAATGACAAAAATGACAAAAATGACAAAAATGACAAAAATGACAAAAATGACAAAAATGACAAAAATGACAAAAATGACAAAAATGACAAAAATGACAAAAATGACAAAAATGACAAAAATGACAAAAATGACAAAAATGACAAAAATGACAAAAAGGACAAAAAGGACAAAAATGACAAAAATGACAAAAATGACAAAAATGAAAAAAATGACAAAAATGACAAAAATGACAAAAATGACAAAAATGACAAAAATGACAAAAATGACAAAAATGACAAAAATGACAAAAATGACAAAAAATTACCAAAATGACCAAAATGACAAAAATGACAAAAATGACAAAAATGACAAAAATGACAAAAATGACAAAAATGACAAAAATGACAAAAATGACAAAAATGACAAAAATGACAAAAATGACAAAAATGACAAAAATGACAAAAATGACAAAAATGACAAAAATGACAAAAATGACAAAAATGACAAAAATGACAAAAATGACAAAAATGACAAAAATGACAAAAATGACAAAAATGACAAAAATGACAAAAATGACAAAAATGACAAAAATGACAAAAATGACAAAAATGACAGAAATGACAAAAATGACAAAAATGACAAAAATGACAAAAATGACAAAAATGACAAAAATGACAAAAATGACAGAAATGACAAAAATGACAAAAATGACAAAAATGACAAAAATGACAAAAATGACAAAAATGACAAAAATGACAAAAATGACAAAAATGACAAAAATGACAAAAATGACAGAAATGACAAAAATGACAAAAATGACAAAAATGACAAAATTGAAAAAGCTAACAAGAATAAAGAAATTGATCAAAATTGCAAAAATTTCAAAAGTTACAAGAATTAAAAAATTTCAAAAAGTTAAAAAATTACAAAAATGATAAAAATTCAAATTACCAAAAAACATTATCACTAAAATTACAAAAATTTCAAAAAATTTATATATTTCAAAAATTACAAAAAATAATCAAAAAATTACAAAAAATACAAAAGTTACTAAAAAAACCAAATTTATAAATGTTACAAAAATTACAAAAATATTATATTTTAAAACATTTTTAATTAAATTACATATAAACAAAATAAAACAAGAAATATTCGAAAAAGTTCATATAGAACAAAAATCTGTTCCAGTTGTGATACGAATACATCTGAGGATTTTACATAATATTTTTCTAAATTATTAACAAAAAGACTTAGAGAAAAAAGAAAAAGTAAACGAAAATAACTCACTTACTTGAGTAAGTGATTAAGTGACCAGAAAGTTCACAAATATAACTTACTTACTTAAGTAAGAAAGAAAGTTCTTTCTGTTTTTCTCTGTGTATTTGTGCAATAATTGAGAAAGTAAGAGCTCAAGTAAGTAAGTAAGTTATGTTTGTGTACTTTTTGTTTTTTTCCTATGTCTTTTTGTGAATGATTGAGAAAAATATTTTTTAAGATCTTCAAATGTATTTGTATCACAATTGAAACAGTTTTTTGTTCTGTATGAACTTTTTCGTAATATTTCTTGTTTTTGTCAGTTTTGTATTTTTAAAAAAATATTTTTTTTCATTTAGTTTTTTTTTGTAATTTTTTTAATATTTATAATTTTTGAAATTTTGGTAATTTTTGTAATTTTGGCTTTTTTCGTAATTTTTGTCATTTTAGTAATTTTTGATATTTTTTTAAATTTTTGTGATTATGTAATTGTGATACGAATATATCTGAGGATCTTAGAAAATAATTTTCTCAATTATTCACAAAAAGACACAGAAAAAAATAAAAAAAAAGATTCAATAATCAAGAAATCGAAAAGTACTCAAAACAAGACAAAAACTGAAATACAATATATCAAAATTTCCCGAAATTTACTTAAAAATACCTTCAACCTAAAAAATGACGCAAAACAGCGAAAGAATAACACAAATAGTGACATAAAATTCACAGAAAATTTCTCAAAAATTCACAAAAAACACCAGAGAATTAAAAAACAAAACAGGAACAATTCCAAACAATTTACAATACAAAGGATACAAAAATGTAGAAAAAGTGACACAAAAATAAAAGAAAACTGACAAAAATTATTACAAATCAAATGTCACATGATGAACATGAAAAATCACAAAAATTAAAGAAAACGGCCCAAAAATAACTCTGAAAACAAATAAAATTAAACCAAATACACCAAAATCAAAAAAGATAAAAAAAAAACCGAATTTTATCTTTACACTGATAGGATGACGGAAAACGTCTAACAGTTTTCAAATTGATCATGAAAGCATTTATTTACTATATCTGAGGTTCACCGTGTTATTGATCCCATGAACCGTGAAAAATTCTGCGGCAATATTCCAATGGTTCCTTCTCCGTTTGAATTCCTTTCGCTAATCAGGGGGAAACTATTATGCCATCATTGGAGCAGCATAAGTATCAAGTTTCACTACCAACTTTGGTGTGCTGGCGTTCTTCCAAGTTTCTGGGTTAGGTTTCGTTGCAGATTTCCTTCGATTGGTCGTGTTCCTGAACCCATCCTTAATGGCCTAATGAGCAAGCGTGGCCTCGAGAAGCCAACATGTGGGGTAGATTCAATCCGGCTCCGCACCGTTATTTGTATCTTGGGCTTCTGAATGGAATGCAAAGAATTCGCGTTGCAAAATATTTCCAGATCAGTATGCTTAAGTGTTCTTGAGCCACGGGATGTTCAACGATATGAAATATAGGAAACAACCGCTTGAAGTTAATTGATTCCAGGTTTAGGTACAATTCCTGTCTAACATGAAATTGGAAAGTTTTATTATTCTTAAAGAATGGATCGTTAAAAACACCAATCATAAAATCAATCAACATGTAGCTAAAAACGGTAATGCCAACTGCCAACATCAAGCTTCCCAATTTCTCCTTGATAATTTTGCAGACTTTCTAACCGTTTACCGAACACAGTAGAAATACGCAAAAAAAAACTTCCACGTTTCTGCACATCCAGACGAGAAATTTGGGGGCGCTTCCAGAAAGCCTAATTTGCATGGAATCCACACCCATCCTCACAACAACATCATCAACAACAACACTTCTTCCGCTCGCTAGGTTCATTTCGTATTCGTTAACTGTATTTAGGATTGTAGCCCTCATTGATTGCTGCCGACTTTGGGCGTATACAGCTCGTGTCATTTTCTTTACGGCACACTCCCTTTCGCTCTTTAGACCAGCCAGACTCGAGCCGAAACATGCCCACATGCTTCGAGTAACATCAAGCGAAAGTATCGACAAATCACGATTTTGATGAATTGACTTCTCGATTTCATCAAATAGGTTTTGGGAGATGTGATCGACCGATGATTAATTTTCTCCTTCGAATATATCTGTTTATTGACTCCTCTCTGATATATATCTGGTAAATCTTCAATGTTTTCAATATTTTATTTAATACATAAACTGAATGTTTCAGAATATTTTAAGTCATCAAATGCGCTCAAGAACAACCAACCCGGCGAAAATTGTTTGCTTAACCCCGATGTCGACGATAAGCTTAACGAGACATTCTTTGGAATTGTTTCGTTCCCGGGAAAAGCTCATCTGGTACTTAAATTGAGTTTCATTCCCGGAAAATATGCTTATTGTATTTTCGGTTGCACCCAATAATGGCTGGTAAACACTATGACTGAAATCGAAAAATCTCCACACAAAAACCCAATGCCACAATGCTCTTTTATTGTATTTCTGAACCACAAGAAACGACAGACCGTACCTATGAATTGAGTTTTGTTTTCGTCCCTGTTTTCCGTTACATTTATTTGATTTTATTGCAGCAAAATATTAAATTGAAAGTTGGGTTCATGTTAACGTTTCATCATTAACTGTATAAGGAAAAATAATTGATTTAAACTGGTGATATTTACCAGAGTGAATTGGCTATATGGAACTTAATTTCAAGAACAGATATTAGCTGTTGATCAAAGCTTGAACCACGTCTGGAAAGGTTTCTTCAATTGTATGCGCAAATGGTACAGAAATGAACAGAAGTTGAACGAATTTGGTTGTTTACTTGACTAATGCCATATCCAATGCCATTATTTTGCAGAATAACTCTAACAAATACCAAATCTAGGAAAGGGAAACATATTCGAGCCATAACATGCAGTTTCGGTCAATATTTTCAGGTGTCATCAATAGGATATTGATTTTTTTTGAATCAGATTAAATCATTAAAAAATCTGTATCTAAAAATTGGCGTTTAAAAGTTAAAGACAATTTGAAAAAAACCTTGATGCCTTAAAAAATTGCAGACTATTTCGAAATAAAGTTAATGGATTTACAGAAACTATCGAAAAAAAACTTAATGAGTAAATTGTATTTGTATTTTTATTGAAATATATAAAATTGCGATCAAAATTCGCCATAATTCGTTGAACAATTATGGCGAATTTTGATCGCAATTTTATATATTTACAACTCCAAGATTAATTGAAATATTTATTTTTAAGATAAAAATCACAACAAAACACGACTTCACATATATGATATATTCAACCAAGATATTTGAATGAATCTCATGATACAATCGTACGCAAATCCAATAGTTTTGGAGATTGCATTGCAAAAATTCTATAAATGTATTGAATCTAAATCTCAAATTTTAAGTAAACAAATCAAAATTGAGGAAATTCTCCTGGAAAATAATTCATATTGCAAGCCATGAACCAAACCCTAGTAACACAGATTAAGCCAATTAGCATTTGAAAGTTTTATTGTGGTTTTATTATGGCATTTTATATGCAGCTAGTTTTATAACTGTTTTATTATGGTCATGATAAATGCTTCGATTTTCGGTTCAACCATTTATTTTCAGGTAGTTCTGAAAACGCTAATAAAGCTTTCACTAAATATACTGTTTAAGTTGTTTGGAATGAGTTCTGAATGCTCTTTTAATACTCCAATATAACAAGTAAACCATCGCAAATTAAATGAAAGCCCCACAATATGGGCATTGGGTGAAATGGCTTAACAAGTAAAATTTGATTTTTTTTTTTCAAAAGATTTTTAACTCCACAGAAGGCATTCGTCCCTACAAGAAGTAGGTAGTAGGCTGCGGCTGTAAACGACGATTGTGATTTTTTTTGCTGCTAATTTTAACTTCTCGAAAAAAATTTGCTTATGAACTGTATTTTAGGGCATATAGTCTATTCATGTTCTATATATCAGACACAATGTTGAAAAAATAATAAGGAACCCAAATTTTTCAATTTCCAGGATGCATACAAGTTTTGGCCATGTTTGTGTTAGAAGAAGAAGAAAAAGAATAACAGGAGGAATCCGTCCCTACAAAAAGTCGAATTTGGTATTCTTACTCTGTTTTGAAATCCAAAATGGCGGTTTCGGCATTTCTTTTCAAACCTGTAACCGCTTGAAACCCTTTGGATATAAGTTGAAAGTCAAGAACAAGTCACCCAGACAACCAGAAGTCGTATTGTATTTAACAGATTACATCGTATAGAATGTTATTTATACTCATTTTCATATATCTGCACCTACAATGTGCGGCCCATGCATATTCTTTATCGTATTTAAATGCATTGCATGATTTTATTACGACAAGAAGAGAGACTGCATTGATTCGTAATAATGTGCATGCAATCGTATACTTTTGCAAATTAATTCGCATGTCTGATTTTCGTAAAACGTATTTGCTGGCAATCGTAAAAGAATACAAATAAATTAAATTAAATCGTTTATGATAATGGGACATCGATGATTGGAATCGTATTAAAGGAGGCTTAAAAATGTTGGTCTATTTTTAGATCATGGATGACGTGTTCTACAATTTAAAAGATTTTAGTTATAGAAATATACGATTTGCTTTTGGTTTAATGCCTTTGAAGCAAATCCCCTTGAATTTATATATTCCAGATAGCGTCGAGGCACCATCATGAGCTGCAGATCGTATGGTCAGGGGATCAAGTCCTACAATAACTACAATAACTTCTTGAACTTTCAACAATGGATTGTAGGATATAAACTTGTTCAGCCATTCCACCCAATACCTTAAATGTAAGGGTTTCATGTAAATTTAAGAGCCACCATCTTGAATTCCATGATGGCGTCAATTAAAAAGTTGTGAAGATTTCATGCGATTTTCAGTGTTTAACATCATTTTAAAGTTCAGCAAAAGATACCATCTTGAATTCCAAAATGGCATCAGAAAGCATTATTTTGTATCTTCTTGTTTGGCCGTTTTACCCAATATCAATATTGTGGGGCTTTCATGCGATGTTAAGTCATTTACAGCAGTTTACTTAAAGTTAAGCGGAAGCCGTCATCTTGGATTTCGAGATGGTGGTTGATAGCAAAATTCGACTACTCCTAGTTTAGCCCTTTCACCTACTGCCAATATTTTAAGGGTTTCGTGTTATTTTCAATCATTTACAGCATATAAAGTTCAGCTGAAGCCGCCATCTTGGATTTCAAAAAAGCGCCAGACAACGAAATTCGACTTCAACTTATGCTTCTTTTTTTCATTTAAAAGTCTGTTCTCATTTATCTACTGTTCTGATGATCAACACTCAGAAATAAGGAAACAGACGTCGAATTTAAGCTTCTTATATTGCTCTCAAAAAACCGTTATAAAACTAATCAGCGATTTATCTGACCATAATAAAGATATTAAGCATGGATTGACTAACATCATGTTGATACCAAAATCGAAGGGCACAAAATAGCACCACGTTGATGGATTCACAATGTCAAGTATTTAAAACTATTTTTTCATGGCTTTTTTATAATCAATTATATCAATAACAATTATATTTATTGAAAAATGTTTTTCGCAAAATATTTTAAGTTTTATTTTTCCAATAAAAACATTCCGTTATAATTTCCTAATTCTAAAGATTTGATAAGGCGCATTTATTTCAAGATACTATTTCATACACATTTTACCTGAAATCTTGACAGGCAGAAGAAAAGATGCTCATGATATGGTTGTTTTTTGTTATTAATTCACCAGATCATATATCAATAATGCCATCATCACTCATAAGGTAGCCAGATTGCCCGGTTCTATCCGGATTTGCCCAGATACTTAATACGAAATTTGGGAACAGTCCAGCCCGGATTTCATTAAAAAGGCCCGGATTTTGCCCGGACTTATTCACATTATTTTGCAGAACAAATTGTGTTGTAAAAACTTTATATAAATGCCTCCACATCTTAGTTTTTTGAGAAAGTTTTAAAAAAATCATCATGACAGGTTTTTTTTTTTCTAAATACCATTTAAAACCTGTGGATGGATTTTGACGAAAAAAATTTTCAATTTTTTTTTCTTGAATTTTGTTGAGTAATTTCTGGATTTTGACAAAGTTTTTCGGCATATTTATTGCCCGGATTTTAGTCGTCAATTTTGAACTCAAATGCCCGGATTTTTCCAGGTTTTTATATAAAATTGCCCAGATTTGTCCGGCCAGGATATGTGTTGAAAAAAATCTGGCAATCTTATCATCCATCGATCATCATGGTTGCTGGAAAAAATGAAATATATACTCGGAGAACTCACGGAATGAAAAAAAAACCAAAACACAAAAATTGTGTGTTGAAAATAGCTTTGGTGATCAAAATTTTACAGCAAAATGATTTTATCGAGGATTAAAAAAAAGCAAATTTCTAAAACAGTGTCTAATAGTCAGATTTTAGCTTCATTTATTTCTGAAGATTAATGCTATAGCTCAAACGAAGTTGTGCTGACCATAAAAAAGCTGAAATTATTACTTGTTGAAGAACATTTTTCAGGAGAAAAAAAAACTGCTCAATTTGTTTTTGCTCTTGTAATCTTTAGGATATTTGATAAATTTCTCAAAATTTCTAAAAAATACTTGAAACTTTAGTTATTCCCCCCCTCGGGTTTTTTTTTTAATTTTGAAGGGGCGGGGAGTGTGACAAAAGATGAAATTGATATTTGTTTCGGCCTTATTTTGTACAATTTTTTTTATGTAGGCCTCGAAAATGATATTTTTCGAGCAAGTTTTATAAAAATAATCATGGTGGGTTTTTGAAAGCCTTTGAAACCGATTTAAAATCTTTCAAAGAGGTTTGCTGAAAAAAAATCAATTTTTTTTCTTGAATTTTGCTGGGTAATTTCTGGATTTTGACAAAATTTGCACGAATATTTCCGGGATATAACTGAGTTTGAAATCAAATGCCTGGATTTAGCCAGTCCCGAACACGTGCTGAAAAAATACTGGCAACCTTATTTTAAATTAAATTAATACATTTAGTTCTTAAATACATCGAAAAGCGCTGATAATCTAATTTATTCGGGCAAATGGGTAGGCTTACTGAATTTTATGAACAAATTCACAACATGTTACCAATAGCAATCTATGTTCTCCAGTTCACAGAATCACTCGGACTACCTTCTTGACAATAAGGTTGTGCTAGATTTATCCTCCAGAGAGGCCGGATTTTTTTTTCAAATGGTGGCTAAAACTCCAAAACATATTCTATCGAACTAGATCTTTGGCTCTGTGTTTCCCAAAACTACATTTTGCTCCAGATAGATTTCTAAATTTTTTTTTTATAAATAATTCTTAAAAATGTTTTAAAAAAACTTCGAAAAAGATTATATTTGGCCTCAAATGCAGCTAATGTTATTTTAATGTCTTAGGTAAGAAATTGAAATCAATTTAAAAAAATAAAACAATTAAAAATTTAAATTCAAGATCTACGTGTTAGGGAAAAGCCGGTTAAGACGGACACCCTAAGGTAGAATTGAAATGACTTATCAAATATTGCTTTTCTCATCGCAGTTTTCGTACAGTCAGTTTTGGATTTTGACTATCGCATTAATCAGTCAAATTAGTGAATTTCCTTCATCAAGACTGTTTTTATTGCAATCTAAAACACGCTTGCAAATAACACTTTTAAAAATGGTCGAGTAAAACGGACACTGCGTACATTTTTTTTCTTTTTTTGTAAATTTATTTTCGGCATATCGGTGAAGGCTTATATTCTTGGAGAAAGAATATAAGAAATGAAAATTGATAAAGACGGATAGAAAAGTTAGGATAAAATTTACAGATGTTTAAAACAGCGAAAGAGCATCCTGTTTTTACAGTTTTTATAGCCTATTTGAGATGGTGAGTGCTTTTCGACCGTCAATTGCTCTTGCAAAGATCTGTTGAAGGCATATGGAGGATCAACCGATGAAAAAATACTTATGTGTCTGTTTTACCCTACCTTTAGGTGTCCGTCTTATCCGCCTGAGCAACTTTTTTTTTCAAAACGTTTGATACTCAAAACTTTTAACCAAAAATCGCCGATTTTCCTCCAGATGGTTAAAGAAAATCATGATAAACACTTCAGCTTTGGAAACGGTTGAAGTCTTCCAAAATGTTGCGAGTTATGAACAATATTATGAGTAGAGAAAATTACATTTATGGATCTTCAAAGTTTTTGTTCTTTTTGTTTACAATTAAGAGACCTTGTTTGATGTAAATACACAAAGGGTCTCTAAAGTGTTGATACACTGAATCAAACGTATTCCCTTCATTAGATTTGTTCCAAACAATGTAATTTTCGAAATATTGGAAGTGTCCGTTTTATCCGCTATTTTCTTCTTACCCAACTTTCCCCTAAGAATAAATAATATTTCGTAAAAATGCTTTCAATTTTTTAAGAATTATATCGGTACTGTATATATTTTCCAAAATTCAGGGCAGTTCATTTTTCATTCATAATTAGAAGTTAACCAAATCAACTTAAATTATACACTGATACCTGGTGGCATCGAAAAATAATATACAAAGTTTTGGTACCTACTGAAAATTCTACTTCAATTTCCACAATTTATTACAAACAAATTAAAATGAATGGTTACACAAGTTCGTTAAGATTAGCTTGTAAAAATTTCCGGTGAATGAATAATCACTCAGATATCGGCAAAAAAACACACAAAACCGTGTGACCTACTTCCTGTGTAAATCATCCCCGACAAAGACGACAAAAGTGTTGCAAGTTTAATTGATGCTAATGAACCGGGTCGATAAATCTTTCCACTGTCCATGAAGTTATAAACTACCGAATCGGCTTCATAATTTCAGAATACTTAATAAAGCGACATCACGTCATCGAGGCATCAAACGGTTTAATGACAGAGCCCATTTAGTGCCGATATACAGCAGAAGGTATCGCTCACAAATCGGTATAAGAAGTATAATCCTCCCTTTTTGTCGTGCTGAGGAGCTCCAAGACCTCTGCTTCTCGGCGTTCTCAGGTCTTCCTTTTTTCTTCTCAGCCTCAGCGATATCCGATTTTGTTTCGACAATTTCTTGAAAATAACGACATCATCATTCTTCGGCAGCGCGATGTGGCCAACAACATCTGCTTGCTCGTATCACGGGGGCAAATCGCAAAAAACGGGGCGTGCTCCGCAGTGTCATAAATCAAGCATTTTTATGATGAGCCTCCTTTGGCCCTTTTTCGTCGTTGTTGTCGTCGTCCTCGTGGCTCCACCGTTGGCGACCCCGAAATTTACCAGAAGGTACCGTAATATTTTCAAGTGTGGAGCCCCACGAATTTCTCATCCGGCTTTGACTTGGCCTGGTCGCGCTTCATTGAGCAGCCCAAGCAAGTTTAACACGAACCAAGTGTTTACCGAGAAGTAAATCTCGGCTGGCGGGTCGTGATTTTTGCCCCATTTTGGGGCCAATAAGAAAGAGCTTCGTCGGTCGAGATTGTTGAGTTGGTGGCTTCCTCTTTAGGGGAGCTGATTCGCTGGGAAAAATGGATCACACAAGCCGCCAATAAACGGGAAGCATACGTGATCTTTCCGGTGAAAATTGTTTGTTTACTGTACAATATCGTTTGCTTGTGTTGCATTCGCTGTAAACTCTTTTCCTGATTGTTTCCATCCAAAAGATGTTTTTTGGGAACTTCATTTATGAAGGAATTTAATTCTATATCACCCTATAATTCTGAAGTTCTAAAATCTTTTTTTGATCAAACACCAATATCTCCGAAACAATGCATATTTCACGACTCTTCTTCGACAAATTATTCACCATCAATCACCATCAAATTCTTGCTATCATCATCACCGTCATCGTCACCGTGACCATGTCTATTCTAAGCTGGGTGGAGTGAAGAGACTGAGCTGGCTAAAATGTACTCAAGGGGAGCACGACCACATCCTACAGCTTCTTTCATCCATTTATTTTCATCAAATTGTTCCCTTTGTGTGCCCTTGTGCTACCAATTTCATACCAAATCGAATGGGCAGTGCAAATTCATATTGCAAATAAATATTTCTCTTCTCATTGTCTGAAAAATCAAACTTCACCTTAGAAAAATGCGAAAAAATATAAAACCACACAATTCATCACACATACTAAACCAAAAAATTAAGCAAATTCATAGGCTCTTAAATCAACCTAAGGAAAAAAAGTTTTTCATCTTCAAAAGGAGGATAGACGCCAAAGCTGTCAAAATTGTCACAATTGTCAAAATTGTCAAAATTGTCAAAATTGTCGAAATTTTTAGAAATTGTCGAAATTGTCAAAATTGTCAAAATTTTCAAAATTGTCAAAATTGTCAAAATTGTCAAAATTGTCAAAATTGACAAAATTGTCAAAATTGTCAAAATTGTCAAAATTGTCAAAATTGTCAAAATTGTCAAAATTGTCAAAATTGTCAAAATTGTCAAAATTGTCAAAATTGTCAAAATTGTCAAAATTGTCAAAATTGTCAAAATTGTCAAAATTGTCAAAATTGTCAAAATTGTCAAAATTGTCAAAATTGTCAAAATTGTCAAAATTGTCAAAATTGTCAAAATTGTCAAAATTGTCAAAATTGTCAAAATTGTCAAAATTGTCAAAATTGTCAAAATTGTCAAAATTGTCAAAATTGTCAAAATTGTCAAAATTGTCAAAATTGTCAAAATTGTCAAAATTGTCAAAATTGTCAAAATTGTCAAAATTGTCAAAATTGTCAAAATTGTCAAAATTGTCAAAATTGTCAAAATTGTCAAAATTGTCAAAATTGTTAAAATTGTCAAAATTGTCAAAATTGTCAAAATTGTCAAAATTGTCAAAATTGTAATTTTAATTGTAATGCTGGGCCAAAATGGAAATTGAACATCCTTGGTTTAGAATACAAATTGGATTTGATTAAATTGGAATGTTTCCACAATGTGGGTTTTTCAATGACAATCTAATTCAATGTTAGTTCTACATCTACTTATGACTGCAGAGCTCCAAAAAAAATTTGAAAGGAGGAACCAACCGTATAAAAATCCCCTAATTGTGACAGGTTAAACGACGACGCCGACGAGCTGGTGGCTTTAAAAACTTAATAAGCACTTGCCAGTCACCGTCTTTTTTTTTCGGCTGTCCGACGAAATGGCAGAATAGCGATTTGCTTAAGCCATCTGTAGTTGGTCTGCGAGATGACAAATCCGTTTTAATGTTCACCTGAATTTACGACCCCATACATGCGGGGGTGGAGGACGGAACTCGTGCAGCTCAATGCTCAATTATAAATGAAAAAAGAGAAATAACATAAACCGTTTTCTCACCTGGCTTTCGGTTTGGTTCAAGGTCGAGTGGGCAGTAGTGAAGATTTGTGGTTGGGAATTAAATCATAAAGTGATTGAAATCACATTTCCAACTCCTGAATTAATTTTTGAGCTGAAGAAAACTAAAAAGGTGTTGTTTCCATAATCTCAATATATTGGAAAACGAATAGCATTAGTTTTGGATATACATATATTCAATCAGTTTTACTCCACTTTGAAAATAAGTATACATCAAATTCAACCGAATTTTCCACTAAACAATTTTATCTAATAACTTTGATAGTTTTTTGGAATTTTTTAAGTTGGCTTGATGAAAAAAATGTGTTGATCATCATCACTTTCAATACAGAAGCTGTTGAAATTTTAGAAAAGACTACAGAAGTTTTTGTTTAATAAGCTAAAAGTGAAATATGCCTCCACCCTAGAGAGAACGTCAGTGACACAAAAATTCCTCTCAAGCAGTCAAGCATTTCGGCAACCAATCACTTGGTTATTTGGAAGTGATTCCATGCTGTAGTTTCGATTCATTCGGAATTAATCGGCTTAAAGCGACTGATTTAGAAACTACTTCAATTAAGGCTTCATGAAAGGAAATGTCTCGAGAACGATCTGTTTGACAGATTTGATAATCACCTAGGAGATTCTTCGAAAGCAAGGAAAAAAAAGAAAAACGTTTTCAAATCACTACACCTAATGATGGCTTTGCTGAAAGCGATGAGGACAAAAGTTGAAAACGACGACGCGGATTTGTATTCATCAATCGTCAGTAGCAGCACGTTGTTGGCGACACTCCCGGCGACCGGCTGTGGCCTAATTTGAGGTTATGAGGCTCCCGGGGCTGCCAAAATCTAGCCATAGCATACAGCGCTCTAATCCGTCGAAAGCCACGACAAAAACACACCAATATGGTAATCAACGACGAAACGCGTCGCCGTCCTCGTCGTTTGGAATAGGTTCAGGTCTGGTCTGGTTTGGATTCATTCATTTGGTAGCACAAACGGTAGGCACGAGTTAAGATCTGCTGGAGCTACCTGTTGTTTAGTGGTTTATGCTTAACGGAAACCCGCATCTGTCACAACAACAGGTGAGTGTCTAGCCACGATTCGAATCGATTATGATGTTTTTTTTTTTCAAAAAGAGTTCATTTTTTTAAAAAAGCACAAAATTTTACTGATTTTTTTTGTCCAATAACTATATCTTTTTTATAATTTTCTAATCAGATCAGATATCTTGAATTCATTCAACCATATGAACATTCAAATAAGTACAGGTGAATCGCGAGAAAAAAAAAAGTAGACCGCATTGTAGAAATGGGATGAAAATAAATCAAATCTAATTCAAATAAAATTAAATAAAAGTTGTATTCGCAACACTGAAAATAGTTAAAATAAAATAAATTTCTGTGGGAAAGTTTGTTATTAAAGCAACACTAGGCGAAACAAACAAAGCAAAGTCAGTCATCAGACAGAAAGCGAAGATTGTCGAGGCTGCTGCTCCGAAAAAAAAATTGTTTTTAATTCGGCCTCCGGTAGAAAGACGTATTGGCACAGGGAGCACAGATTCCAAAGGCTGCTGCTACGAAGAAAATTGATTCTGATTCGGCTTCTAGAAAAAGACGGATTGGCTTAGAAAGCGCAAATATTGAGGCTGCTACTGATTGCTTGTTTTGATTTGGTCTTCCGGTTGATAAAGGCAGAATTGGCTTAGCAAGCGCAGATTTTTAATGTTGCTGCTGCTGATTGTTTGTTTTGATTTGGCCTTTCTGTGGAAAAAGACGGAATGGGCTTAGGAAGCGCAGATTTATAAGACTGTTGCTGCTGATTGTTTGTTTTGATTTGGCCTTCCGGTGGAAAAGACAGAATTGGCTAAGGAAGTGCAGATTTAAAGGCTGCTTCTGCTGATTGTTTGTTTAGAATAGGCCGTCTGGTTGGAAAGGCTATTTCTAAGAATACTATCGAATTATATCGTAAACAGAGGCTGAGTAACAGGAAATGTACAGATTAGGGTAATTTGGTATTTGAAAAACAAATACAGAGAATAGAGAATACGGAATTTTGAGAAGAGATGAATAATATGCAGAAGTTAAATAAAATTTGTAGGATGGAGATTGAAGATGTGGAATATGGAATAAAAACTATGGATAGTTGGTAGAAAAAAATTAGAGATAAAAACAAAATTCGATGAGTGAAAAGTTTCAATTGAAAATAGAGGTGAGAAGGAATGTAGAGATGAGATTTGGGATATGCAGAAAATAAATCAAATTGTATGTATGTATGTATGTATGTATGTATGTATGTATGTATGTATGTATGTATGTATGTATGTATGTAAGAGAACCCACCAGTAGTGGCCGATAGGTCTTTCGACCCGTGTCGGTACGGGAAGTCTCAATCGCAAATTCAAATATTGTTCATGCTTAACTCATCAACAATAATTGCAGCACAACCAAGGGGTCCGTTACCACTGGTTTGGGACAGGTTTGGCTCATCTTACTCCCTTACAACTGTTCGAAACAAATAAAGAATCCTGAAAAGGTACTACAGTAACCTCCCATGATTCCAAATTTGCCGAGATACTCCGGCTGGCTTGAACCCACAATCCATTGTATATCAGTCTTCTGATCGTTTGATGTCCTGTCCAATTCCCCCAACTAAACCCAATAATAGAGTTAAGCTATTTTTGATATATAATGAAAAGAAAAATATTTTCACAATTGCAATGATGTTTTGACATCTTACCTTGTTACCATCTACTTTTCCTTGTACTTACCCTTGTACCCCTATAATGAAAGGGTACTTATTGTTATGCCAAAAAAAGCTCTAGTAATTTTTATGTTGCTCACAAACCCACAGTGCTTCGAACCTATTCTATCGCAGCATGCCGAGATTGGCATGACTGTTGCTAGAACTTAGGAATTTACTTTCCCAGTCCATCATTACACAGGGTCATTATTTTGAAAAATCAACTTAAAAATGTCGAATTTAATATTTAAGGGGGGGGTAGGGTCTAACACTTTCAAAAAATCGATTTTTTTATTTTTTTATTTTCTTATAGTAAAACATTTCAAGAATGTTGTGTCAAGTTTTCAAGTCAATTGAAGCAAAACTGTAGAAGTTATAGGCCTTTATCTCCTCCTATCTAATACTGCAAGAAAGCAAGAGCAAAAACTTCAAACGCGTTTTTCTCGAAAGCACATTTTTAAAGTCCGTGGACATCGTCATTTGAAAACTACTTATCCGATTCTTTTCAAATTTGGAATATATTTTCTACATATAAAATACCAGACCCCAACGTTTTTCTTTTTTGATTTTCTTTACTTTAGGGAAATTTTAGAGGTGAAAAATGGCGGATTTTTAAGTGAAAAATCGTAGTTTTTACTTCAAACAGCCACAAAAATTTCTTAAAAATATTTTTAATTTAAATAAAAACGTTGGGGTCCAGAAAAACATCTATTAAAAATATTTTGCTCTGATTTTTTGACTTCAGATGATTCTGTGCTGAGATATAGTGTCCACCGCAAATCCTGTTTTCTAAAAGGCATCCTCGAAAATGCTCCGTCACCGGCTCATTTTTCAATATTTTTCTACGAAAAAATTATTAAATGTTCTTTTAACAATGCTTTGTATAATGCAAAAAATTTGAATACATTTGTTTAAACGATAGCTCTAGAAAAAAATCGTGAAAATTGTGTTTTTTTATACCCGTTAGACCCTACCCCCCCCCCTTAAGCACTGCAGTCCCAAACTCCCAACACATTTTTAAACAAAAACACAGATTTCTAATACCACTGATTATTTTCGGAACACTCAACCTCCCCTTTCCCGGCTTGTAAGATATCACTTCAGTTGCACAAAAAAAACAAACCACTTGCACAAAACAAATTCAATAAACAATCCTCCCTCAAGCCCATTCAAATTACTTCCACTGATTGAAATACTGTGTTTTCCTCCGGCTACTCGTTGATCATTTTTTCGCGCAATTCATCAAAAAATCGCTACTAAAACAATATATTTAGTACAATTTCCACAGACCCGAAAAAAACACGTGCGGTGCCATTTAGACAACGCCTACTCCTTTTCCTCTCACAAAAAGTGTTTAACATGTGCACAAAAACTCAAATGCAGAAAATAAATCAAATTTAATACAAATAAAATAAAATAAAAGTTGTATTCGGCAACACCGAAGATAAATAAAATTAAATAAAATTCTATGGCAACGTTTGTTATTTAGGCAACACTAGGCAAAAAAACAAAACAAAGTTATTCATTGATCTATTCTCGTGAGTGACAGACGTGTCTGAGTTAATCTCTGGATTGAGATTCGTAAGAATCGTAAAATCACGACACGCATAAGGGCCAATTAAAACACATCAGTGTTAATTCCTCCCTATTCGTTCGAGGCTTTCAACAATTTATTTATGATTGTTATTTTTTAGAGAAAAAATTACTTCTAAACTTTCATACAGCGCTCCCGGACACTCGTCGCAATAAGGGCTTCCCCTATCAATTCTAGACATCCAAACGATAATAAAGTTTAATTTCAATATGTAAACACTGCGTTTCTGCAGTTACCAGTTTTAAATTCTTTCTACGAAATAGCACTAATCTCCATCTAAATTTTCGGAACTTCCAGTGGACACTTTTGCACTTTCTTCCAGGTTTTACTTCAAGCTTGTTAATTTCCGACTGTTTTACGTACTGAAATTAAAAATATTGTAAAAATTTAGTGGACGGAAAGAAAATCGCGTGCGATTAGCAAAAATCATCGCCTACTGCAAACTTTCAATAAACAGGTCGAGGTTTACAAAAAAGAAGTTATCAAACTTTATTGAGGGTGAATTTGAAACAAATAAAAAAAAGTAATAAGTTTTTGTCTTTCGGCAAGCCTTTTTGAAATTCTAGGATCGGCTGTATAATGAATGAAAATTCATTGAGAAAAAATTTTAAGTAACGTAGAAGAACATTTCTGAATCTTTAATAGATGCAGCAAGGATTTTATTATCAATTTTAAAATTTGAACATTTTCGATAAATAACACTTTTAGGGAAACTTTAAAAAATGTTCAAATTGTACTAAATTTAAAGATTTGAAGACTATCGAAGTTTTGAGAGTGGAGAAAAATTAGACATTTTTTCTTTAGAATATTTAACAACTTCTTAGACTTTCGAAAATTTCAAAATTACTTTATTATTTTTAGAAATTTTATCAAATTTCAAATTTTAAATCAACATTTTAACCAATTAAAAAAATTTAAAATTTTACAGGGCAACAAAATTTACATTTTTTCGAGATGCAAAAAATTTAAAAACTGGTTTTCACTAACTTTGGGGCGCTGATTCAAAATATGCAATTAATTTTTTTTTTCTAGAAACTCTAGTTTTCGAAATAACCTTTCAAAATGGGAAAATTCGTTTAATCAGTTTATGCACTTATTTGGCAAAACTGCAGAATATTATAAAGATAAAGTTTAAATTCAAAAATCAACTTTGCCGAAGATTGCGAGTAATTCTGACTTCAAAGAAAAAAGTTATAGAAGTTTTCTTATTGTTTATTTTTTCCAATTTCGCAAAGTACGGCAATTTTAAGTATTTTTTAAAGAATTTCAACCCAAATTGAATCTTACATTATTCTCAAACCATAAGTCCAATTATTATGCAGGCTTCAACAATTTTTAAAATTAAAATCTTTAATATCCAATACTAGAAGACTTTCCTAACCGGTGTCAGAAATAGTTGTGATGATTTAAATTTTTTTAATTTATAGAACAAAATTATTTTGTAGCTTAATTTCTCTGAATCTATTATAAGGTAGCCAGATTGCCCGGTTTTATCCGGGTTTGCCTGAATATTTGATCCAAAATTTGGGAACAGTCCGGTCTAGCTCGGGTGCCTGGATTTAATTGAAAAAAGCCCAGGTTTTGCCCGAATTTATTCACTTTATTCGAAATTTCACAATTCAATTTACTCAAAATCGATCAACTTCAAAATTTTCACAAGCCATATCATCGAAACAAGAGCTGATAGACAAAATTTGACAATTGATTCGAATAAACTACGCAAAAATCTCCCATAAACAGTTTTTAAACCAAGGCAACAAAATGCTGTTCTCTAGTGTTATTAAGCATTTCCTGGATTACATGAATGACCAGTTCAATGTTTTCAAAATTATTATTTGAAAACATTACATAAAATAAGCAAATATTTATGAAATTAAAAAAAAATGCTACAAAAAATTCTTGGAAAGTTTTTATGCTTGAAAAATAAAATAAAAAAAAAGTGTACTAAAGTATTTAACAATTTTGAAAAACTGGAAATTCGACGGGACCCGAAGTATTGAAGAAATTTTCTGAGAACTTGTTGAAAGTGAAAAAATGTATAAAAGTTGGTTTTCCGGTGTACACAGATGTGTCACTCACAGTTTGAAAGATCTTGACGAATCAAGAAAAAAAAACACTATGGAGTCAAAAATTTCACCTGGGGAGAAAAAAGTTATGAAAAAAGAATTTGTTTTCAGTATAAAATTAGTACAAGATTTGGAAATTGGCCAGAATATACACAAATGAGCAATACACGGTTCTAAAGATCTTGACAATGCAATGGTTTTGCAGCTAATTACATACAACTTCTTCAATGAGAATCTTTAAAATGTAGAAATGTTGAGATGAGAGAAGCGAATGTGAGAATGCTGAAAAATCTTGGAGATTTTGAAAGTTCAAAGCAAATTTATAAAATTAAACATTTGAGAATAATGCGAATTGTAAAAACTATAACAAAATGAACACATTGAAGAAATTTAAATTATTTTGAAAACTATTCAGTTTTTAAAAGTTGGTATTTTTCAATAAAATAAAAATATACGTTGTTCAACATTCTACTGGTATGTGTCAAATTGGTGTATTATACTCTATAAAATATGTACAACTTTGTAGTTTTCCCTTAGGATAAGACCAATCTAGTCTAGAAACGTTGGATAAAATAAACTAACCATCGATTTCTCCAACAGGTAGCAGAGCCGGTTTCAAAAGATCAAAACCACATAAAAATATTTTTTGAATATTTTATAAACTCCAGAACCAGGTGGTCAGACCAAGTGGAGCGTGATCTGGCGAACGTGGGTGCCCGAGAAATTGGAGAACGGTTGCCATGGACCGAGTGAATTTTAGGAATTATGTTCGTCAAGTTATGTCGTGAGACGTAATACTATGTAAATAAAATAAATAAACTCCAGAACAGTTTTGAAAAATGTTTAAAATTAAAAAAAAATTAAGTAAACTGTACAGAATTTTCAGGGAATTTGAAACTTTAATTCTTTTTTCTTACAAGCTTCGAATTTTTTTCAATTGTGTCCATTTTGTAAAATCTGTCAAATTTGCATATTTGATTAACTTTCTCAATTTTGCTTTTTTTGTAAATCATAAAACTTTCAATAATGCATTTCAATGCGATTCACATTGATAGATGCAGGCAATTCCAAAAATCCTTCGTCTCAACGCCAATGGAAACGATAAATTGCGTTTGACGCACACAAGGTCACAGAGCCCAAATAAAAGGGCGCGCATAATTCTAACGGAATCTACCAAATTGACACTGCCACAGCACATAAAAGGTACCAACGCCAAAAACCGGTAATTTTATAGTATGTAAGTTCACCGCAACGGATTCACAATAATAGCGGGACCGAAAAGTGCCAAATTGCACTGAAGAATGACCCCCTCGCTGCCCCTCGAAATGCGTCTTTTGACCATGAAAAGTGTACATTTTGTATATTATAAAACGCTCGAAAAAAAGCAACGGACGGCGACGCGAAATCCAACTGCAATTTTGCCCCAGAGGGCAATTTAACCGGACCATTTTTCTTCTCGGTCTCCAAAAACTTTCCGCCTCGCTCAAAATCGGTGTGGCCTTTTCCGCTAAATTATATTTTATTTATCTCAACACCATTCTATGTCTCCCGAAAGCCATGTTCAGTATTTCAGCGGACGAATTTCGGCAAAGAATTAAGCCCAGAGCTCTGGTGAGGTGACCTTTCGCAATAAAATCGAACACATTTGTATGGATTTCGGTTGCTCCTGAAATATTTAGCCCCCTCTAAAGCTGTTGAAAGCTTAACGATGGGGCGGGAAAGAGAACCCAGGGGAAAATTAATAACTCACAATCTGCATAATTATCAGATTAAAACCGAATAAACATCGCGCTTGAGGATTTGTGTGAGAGATGGGGAAGATCGGTTTTATTTTATTGGAAACTCTGTCAAACCGAATGCCACAAATGAGTGTGTAGATACCCCTGTTCAAAATTGGTTTCACTGTTTAGTGGCAATAAAATAAGGCGAAATAGCACATTAACCCAGATTTAAGTGAAATAATAAATTGTTCCTATATGTATAAATTTTCTCCGTTCTCGTTTCAGGTACCTATTTGTTTGAATGATGATCATCCTAGCCAAAGTCAAAACGAATCTGTGAGGAAATCGTAAGTTATTTTGGTCATTGTGTCTCACAAACTATTATAATGTTGATAGCATAAACTCCTATTTTAGCAACGCGCGAAAAAGACGACAGAAAGTGGTAAAATCTATAAATTACACGAACATTTATAAAATCTGACTTTAAGGTCAAAACATTAATAGCTTAATACCTTTTGATATCAGGTAATCTTCCGTTACTACGTGAAATATATTCTTTGAATTGAGAATTTACTTAGGATAAATCTCCATGGGAACCAAACACCTATCCCTCCTTAACCAACTCAATAAATCAGTGCCTTAAAATTTTCCAAATTTATCTGTTATAAGTTTCGCATTTTTCCTAGGTGAAAAACTTATTGTTGCAACTGTTATTTAAATGTTGTTAAAATGTTGTTTTAATTGTTATTATGATGTTACTTTTTTATTTTTTAAATGTTTTCTTTATTCTGATCTCTGAAAACAAATGTCGATACTAAATTCCAACATAAACGATTTAACTCGAAATAACAATTATCATTACCCTCCTAACAACAAGTTCAGACAACCACACTTCAACAACCCCAACACAATGTCATTCGCATGGCAAATTGGAAGTGATTTTTTCGAGTGTTTCGCCATTTTTCTCGAGCCGGAATTCCAAACAGCTTGGCATTTGAAATTACATATTTCACCCGCCAAACAGATGGAAAGTGAAAACAAAACCAACAAAATTGCAGGGTAAAAATACAAACATACACGAGAGACTCCCCGAAACGAAACTTCAAAGCCGTGGCAGATTCTTTCACACATCACGATTTTCATTGTAAACCCGCGTCGTCGCTCGTGTGTAGTTGATTTTAGCAGCTTTTTTGGTGTGTTTTTGCTTGTTTTCCTTTCCGCCCAAAAGCACCCTTGGAGCGACCGTTATGCGCAGCGCAAATTCTAAATAAAAACAAATGAAAGCTTCCCACACAACATTCAGCGCTCGTAATCATCAACGATAAACATGCTAAAATTATGATTTCAACCAACTTGGCTCTTCATTTCGACGACCGATGAAGAGAGAGGTTGCGGAAAACAAAGTGGAAAACTCTTCACACACCGGCTTAGGACTTGTGATCTTCGTGGGGCGCCACAAAACGCGCGACGAAAAAATAGCATGTTTATGTTGGGATATCTGAGCGGCTCTTGTTTGCGGCGTGTTTTGCTGTTGTGTGTTTTCGGATAAACCGCGAACATAAATGTTTGTACGTACAAATTTTTCCCATCTCATTTTGCACAAATGAACCTAAGACACCAGAAGAGTGACCCAGCATCGTCGTTTGGGTTGTTGGGTCGTGATGCATCGGTTTGATGAAAAAACGGGCCATTCCTTCCTCCAATGTACGGTACCATACATGTCGTCAAAGTTGGGTAACTTCAGGTTCCATGTATGTGAAAAAGTGTAGCAAAAAAAAAGTACAACAGCTTTATACACAGCATCCTGGCTGCATCAAGCGCCTAATGGATGCAGATGACTCAATGGAAGTGTCACTTCCACTAATTTGTACGATTCTGTCATAAAGTTGAAAGTGAATATGTACTTTCGTGAGGAGTTTGTTCTATCTCTGGTTGAAGAAGTTCGCAAATACTGGAAATGAAAGTTCTGTTAGGACTGCGTGTTAACGCAGTTACACATCTTGAACCCATCATTATCAATTATAGCATGAACGCAAAAAAAAGCATTCATCTATATAGAAAACTTATCTGTTTCATACATACAAATATATAAATACATATAAAAACTACTGTAAATGAATGAAATTTTTTTTCAAAAATTTATGTTTGTCCATCAAAGCATTGCATTGGTCTGGAGCAAAAATAAATTAAAAAGAATCTGAACAAACTGGTTTCAATAAGGTAATATTCTGAATTTTATTTTATTCAACTAGCGAAATTTTATTCTTAACTAGCTGATTTCATCCGGCCTTGCTCGGGTTCTCATGGAATATAAATCAAAATAAGTTATTTAAGTTTAAGAAATTTGGAAGCTTTGTATTCATAATTATGACTAATTCGACCCATGTTTGGTCATGTAAGCTTTGAAGTCTTTTTAAAATTTTTATTTGGATTCCAAAATGTTTATCGTTTTCAATTCATGAAATATCTAATCGTTACGAGGTTTGTAAAAATATCCCTTGTATGTAATATTTATCCTGTTATGAAAAACATTGAATAGATTTGGCCTCATATACTTTATCTTCAAATGATCTCAATGCAGCTCTGTTTATCTTCGAAACTTTGTGGACACGTCTCCACAGATATTGCAAATCAACCGGCGCACCCAAAGCAATTAATGGCACCCTTAAGCAGGCCATAGACTACACAAATGGCGTGTGCAAATTCGATGATTCCACGACAATTATTTGATCTATGATCGCCCACACACGATGCAAACAAATTTCGCGCGAACACAAACGATGGCTGGCGAAAACAGCAACAGCAACAACAAAAAACCACCTCCACCCCGGCTGTGGCTGAGTAAATGGCCTGAATTTTGTACAATCAGCACCATACACCATGCCACAGAGGGTGGTTTGTACAAAATATTTTGATCCGGACCGAATTTACTATAACCATTTGCGCGCTCATTCAAACAGTTCCATACACGATGCAAATCGTGTTCACAGCGACAAAATGTCATCGAATTTCATCGCATTTGTACAAATGTGGTGTAGTCTATAACCCGCTTTAAGCTAGAGCAGGCATGTCAAACTAGGGGTTTGCGGGCCGCATGCGGCCCTCGGCCTTGGTCAATGCGGCCCGCGTAGCCCCGTCTTAAATTTTCACAAAATTCCCTACTACACAGAAGTGGCTTTCAGACTTGGCAAAAGTCATCGTCATGAGGCGTGAAGCTGTGACTGTGAAGCCTCTTGGTCCGTCAAACTCAATTGACTGTTCCTTAACGACCAGTCACTTCGTTTGCCTGTCATTCATTCCCCATTCATTTGAAGCTAAAATAATAACCTAGTCAAGCAATCGCATTCAAATGACCGATGACGAGAAAGAAACGCATTTATTATTATTGTTGCTCCTGCCAGTAAGCCAAAGACGACCGAAGACGAACAAGAAATGCATTTATTATTATTGTTGCTCCTGCCAGCAAGCTCGTTTTCAGTTTTTTATTGCTATTGTTGCTCTCTGCCAGCAAGTCGTTCAATTAGTTGTACCTGCCGTCAGCAGCCGATCGAAGTGTGAAGAGATTTGCCAGTCACTATCAGGAGAAATTTTGACCATGTGTAGGAGCTTCGCCAGTCGATGATGGAGAAATGTTGATTGTTGTCGTGCTTTATCCGTCATGCGAGTAGTGAGGCTCCGTCAATTGAGAACAGTGCCAGTCGTTTGATGAAACAAAACTAGTCGGGTCAAGCGTGACGGGCGAAATTTACCATCACTGGTGGCTTTCCTGCCACAACATATTAAAAAGAATTTTTTTGCTACGAGAGGAAATAATATTATTTTTGGAAATGAACGGTGAACCTGTTGAACATTTCCAAGCAGACGACTGGGTTCAGGATTTATCATCTGACGTTGATCTCACTGGCCACCTGCAAGATTAGAACTTAAAGTTTCAAGGAAAAGAAAAAAAATATCATAACTGCTTGTGATGATGTAAAAAACTTTCAAGCGAAGTTACGGTTATGGATCAACCACATTTCCAAAGAAAACCTTGTGCACTTCTCTACGTGTCAAGAACTGAAAAGATCAAATGAGGCTGCATCATTTGGTAAATACGTACTTCAACTAGAATCGTTACTAGATGCATTCAAAAGCCGTTTTCGTGACTTTAATTCGTACGAGAAAAATTTTTCGTTGTTTGTATCTCCATTTTCGTTTGCTCCTAAAATTGCCGCTGATAATTTGCAACAATAGTTGATAGAGCTGTAGTGCGATTCTTTATTAAAAGCGAAACACATTGAAGTGGCTGTACCCAAATTTTACAGCTATTTGCCTGAACGCTACGTTGAGTTACGGAAATTTGTTGCCAGAATTCTTGCTTTGTTTGCAAGTAGCTATCTATGTGAGCAGTTTTTTTTCCATAATTAAAGCTACAAAAACTCCTCATCGTTCGAGATTATCTGATAAAAATTTATCATAAATAATGAAAGTATCAGTGACAAATAAACTTCAACCTGACCATAGATATACTGCATTATAATATAAGAATGTTAAACATTAAACGCTTACATAAAGATTTAACGCAAAATTTCATTAGAAGTTTACTTATAACTATATTCCATTTTATTGTATCTAATCTCCGCGAAACTTATATGTTATGTTTTCTAACTGATTTTTGCTGCGGCCCTCTACGTCATATAAAATTTTTAATGCGGTCCGCACACTAAAACGAGTATGGCATGCTTGAGCTAGAGTAACGAGTTCGGCTTCAGTGAAGCTTAGCTTATTTGCTTTCTGGATCCCTAGAATATGATGCAGCCTCCGTTTTCGATGAGCGATCTGTATTCTTCATCTAATGCCTAGCGTCGCGCGATTTCAGGGCTTTGGAACGGTTTCGAGAATCACCACCATGGATCCTATAGGCGGCGAGTCCTTGATGTGGATTCTCCATTTCCTGGTTCAGGACCTTGTTTGGAAATATTTGAAGGGGGATCCTCTGAAAAACGGTTGGAAGGCAAACCAGTGCTTGAAAATATGAAATTTTCCAACTTGCCTGTAAGACAGCGCTTCTGTCTGCTGCTCCTCAACACCTGTGAGACGGTCGGATTTGATGATAGATACGGGGGAGCGCGTTAATTGTCATGTCGCGTGCTGCATCGTAACCTTTGATCCATCTGCGCTGTCATAGTTTTAGGAACCTTCATCAACACTAACGTGATCATCCTCAACTATTTGCTCGAAGTCCAGTGGGACTACTTTTATCTCAGGTACGAACACCATGCTGCTACGCAACGGATTTTCACTCCCACCGGAGTGAAAAGCGAATCTTCGCCAAAATGTTCGCTTCCATTTGTCGATAAAACGGTACACCATGCTTTCAACTTTCTTTCTTTTGATGGACAATCCTTCGAAAGATGGATAGGCAACTTGCATATCCTGCATATTTAACCTTTTTTGAAATCCGATGGTTTCCTTTCTTGGTGCTTTTTCAGTGGTGCTTACGCATGGTTCAGGTGCTCTAACTTCATGCAGTAGCTTCGTCTTGATGACAACGCCGTTGATTGCTGCATCGAAGTTTTCGAATGCTGGGCTGTACGATTTCGGTAATACTGCCAACAAAGGAGTTCCTACCCACTATTCGCTCATGCCAAAGCCCACGGTGTAATTAGAATAACACAAGGTGATATATTCCCGATAATGACGTCACTGCTATCCATCTAGTGAGCCTCGGTGTATGCAACGCAGCATAATCTTACGCGCGCAAAACTTTTGCCTTGCACACTGTTCGAAAATAGCAATGACGTTACTTGCTAAGATTCAAACGAATTGTCTTCTCGTGGGAGAAGCCTACCTTGTCTTTTTTTCCGTGCCAAAACCGTTTCTACGTAGTTGCTGTGCTGTGGTCACTATATATTGACATACGTTTCCATGGAGTGGTTCGTTTTGGCAGCAAGCCAACTTTTCCTGTCAGTCCGGAATCCTCAAATACCGCTTCTAATTTTGACCACGTTCCCTGCACAGTTTTTGCTTCCCTCACGTGGACATAATCCGTAGGGTCTGTGAGGCTCTATCTCGAGCCTACCGGAGAACCGGAACGACAATGTTTGTTCCTGTTGATCCGGTCCGGCTTTTCCACTGTGAACTGTGCGTCCAAAGCTCACGACCGTTGATGCGCAAGACACGACAAACGAATGAGTCACTGGATGGCTGAAGGACCTCCGTGTATGTAACGAGGCCCATTAGAGAGAAGGAGAGGATTGGAGTGAAAAAGATATCTATCATGACTAGTGATGCCAACTGTTTTTCAGAAATTTCTGGAAGATTTTGAAAAAATGTCAACTCTTGATAGGTGATGACCTTTTTTTTGGTCACCAGATCGCAATATTGCAGTCTAGGGAATAACACTCATTACTTCATAATAATCATACATTTCATACACTATCAATGCCTGAAACTATTGTGGTGATGTCGGCGGTACTACGTTTTATGCTTTACTTTCTGTTTTTCTACCATCTTCACGGCATTCCTCACTCTTCAATTACTAATTTGAATCAATCAGTGATTGAAATCCTCACCAATTTTCTCATCAGAGGCTCTCAAAATACACGCTTTGAGGCCTCGCATAGTAATACAGGAGACGATACATATACATTCATTCAAACCTCCCCCCATGAGGAGGATCTGCTCTGAGAGACACTATTCGTTTGCTGCCCCGAACGAACTCTCTCAACGTTCGGTTGCAACATGATGCATGAAGAAGACGAGGCACACATACTCATTTACGTTATTGAATTTGCAGGCGGCGGCAACGCTATTCAAACCGTATGGAGCACATCTCTCAGATTTCCCCTTTTTTCCCCTCGTTTTGACAGATTTAAGCTTTTTTCCTCAGATTTAAGCTTTCGTCTCCTATGCTCTCAAGGCAAAAAAGCTTAAATCTGAGGAAAAAAAGCTTAAAAACGAGATTCACAACCACTAATTTAAAAGATGTTGGTCACACGATACATAGACAAATCGTGTAACGTTGCAGCCATCTGTGAATTTGATGGACTCAAGCCGATAGCTGTCGTTGAGGAGAACATCTTCAATCTCGCCACATAGGTTGAGGCAACAACGACAACAACCGAACATATTGCCCGCAACCAGGCGGCGGCAACGCTATTCAAACCGTATGGAGTACATCTCTCTGATTTCCCCTTTTTTCCCCTCGTTTTGACAGATTTAAGCTTTTTTCCTCAGATTTAAGCTTTCGTCTCCTATGCTCTCAAGGCAAAAAAAGCTTAAATCTGAGGAAAAAAAGTTTCAAAACGAGATTCACAACCACTAATTTAAAAGATGTTGGTCACACGATACATAGACAAATCGGGTAACGTTGCAGCCATCTGCCCGCAACGTATGAAGCAAGGAGGGGGGAGGAAAAAGAAACGAAAACACCAGCTGCCTGCGTGCGGCTGCTGTGCAATAATAGCAACAGCAGTTAAACCTCGGGTATTCGATCCAGGCACAAACGAGGAGACTCGGGTTTGCTGTGCCCAGATGGCTGCAACGTTACACGATTTGTCTATGTATCGTGTGACCAACATCTTTTAAATAAGTGGTTGTGAATCTCGTTTTTAAGCTTTTTTTCCTCAGATTTAAGCTTTTTTTTGCCTTGAGAGCATAGGAGACGAAAGCTTAAATCTGGGGAAAAAAGCTTAAATCTGTCAAAACGAGGGGAAAAAAGGGGAAATCTGAGAGATGTGCTCCATACGGTTTGAATAGCGTTGCCGCCGCCTGACTGTGCCTTTTGAATTCGGTTCCCTCAAGAATGTAACAGGAGCTGAGTGAGAGACATTCGTTTGGTTTTTTGGATTCGCTGCCTTGAATGTATGTTGCTTCTTGAAGGCGGGCCATGTTGAGAGCGTATGCATCATCGGTTTTGTCGTTTTCGCTGCCTCAAAGCAACCTTTGCTTCCGAGTAAAGCAGTGAGCGAGAGAAGGTTGATCAATTCATGCTCAGCAAAATTCAATCACTGGAATCAATTCTTCCCATTTTGCAACGAAAATTATGAATTTTGATTGTTTTGTCAGAAAATTCATGTTGAAACTCAAAAGTCTGGAAAAGTCTGGAAGAAATGAAAAAAGGTCTGGAAGTCTGGAAACCTAAAAAAAATATCTAGCAAAAGTCCAAAAAGTCTGGAAGATCCAGAGAAAATCTGGAAGGTTGACATAACTGATCATGACAGATCTAACAATGATGGCAAATAGAGGTGCCAGTTGCATTGTTTATATACTTTCCAAGCCATGCACATGAAATGTGGTGCGAATCTAGGAAATTCATAAGTTTGTTCATAAAAATGAATAAAAAAAAGTTTCATCCGAAATTATTATTATCATTCAATATTCTGCCTATTTGTTTTTTGTATAGGAACAGTTTTTCCATAAAACGGTAAAATTTCTGCTATAAGATGATTATTTTGTTTTTCTAAAATATTCAAATGCATTTCAGTGCATGAAAATCACTTGATGATCATGGTGTAAGTGTTTTGTTTTACATTTCTTGTATAAGATTGTCCTCAATAGTTTCGGTGGAAGGGACACTAGGCAAAAAAAAACTGGAGGATATCAATAAATCAATCTCTAAAAGTGTCTAGGAGAAATATATTTGACTAGAGCATCCCTTATTTTTCACAACAAATCAGTTTCTTTCCATCAAATTCTGTCACAATTCTTAACAAGTTTATCAAATTATTTCCAATTGTTCTTCTTTTAAGTAAATTTCCAAATCTGAAGAAAATTCTCGTACACATTTATTAAATACTTATTTGATCGAGTTTACAATCTATATAATTCAAAAATTTCACATTGAGCCATGAACTTTTCGATTCGACGATTTTATTTTAACTCCTGTGGTTTTTTGTTCTGTTTTTTTTTTCACGTTTCTTCTAGTACACCTACTGTCTGTCTAGAGTGTATTCATTCAGATTAGTGAGAGCTATTCTTCTAAAGCGCCCATGACATTCGGATAAAATATTTTCTGCTGAAACTTATATATACGTTGGTTGCAATTTATTTATAATATCTTTTTCAAACCTAGTTATTTCTGAAATAAGTATCATACTAACTAATTTTTTAAAACTTCAAATTTCAGAACTCCATTTCACAAACAAGAATTCAAATTTCAAGTGGAAAGCCGACATATTGTACATATTTATTTTCAAAATTGACCGTGCGACCAGATGCAGGCATACAAATTCTTCAACTTTATCCTCCGAAACTTTGTACTTTGTTGATTTAAACCCAAACTTTTTGTTGCAGCTAGAGCAACTATTTCATTGTTATCTGCAAGAATCGTTGAATTTCTGAAATTTGAGTTGAGATATACAGTCCTACAAAAATTTGAAATTTTTGGACTTTTTTCAATCTGTAATATTTCACGTATGGCTCAACGCATTTCACTGAGATTTCATTGAGAAGGTTTTGAAATGTGATGAAAACATGTTTTAAGTTTTTAGTTTTGGAATCAACTCGGTTGTTAAGGTCATCTAGTCTCATGAACAACTTTCAATCATTCAAATTTGAAATTCTTTCTACACAACTTAACATTTATTGTTTCAATAACTTTTAAGTTTTCGAAGTTGTTTCGAAGTTCATCTCTAAATACCCTTTCATTGCACTGTGCAGTCTTAACTTAACTAAAACCACTCGCAAGAGTAGCTGTTTTTCGGTTTCCTTAGGTAGATTCAATTTCCTAATACATATCATCGATTGCTTTCAAATTTGCACATATAACATCTTTCATTTGAACTTACTTGAAGTTAACATATCAGCTGATAAGAAACTAACAAAATGTTACACGAGACATAAATCATCAAATTCTGATTTGAAATTGTCAAAACCCATTTCAAATTACTCTTAGCTATGTCGAAAAATAACTATATTTAGTAAGGTACATTTCAATGGACCAGTGCATATTTTTCTCATAATATTGTCGATTCGATGCATTTGTCAGGAATTTCATAACTATTTTTCGAGTCCTCTTGTTGGAGCGTAATATGAGGTCGGCCCTGATTGATGCTTATGAAAATGTCACTTCGATTCTACAAAACCAGTCTACCAATATTATCAATGTTGAGTTTGATATGTTATCAAAATATAATCAATTCTAAGTGGGTTCAACAAACACGCGTTTTTGTCACGCTTCCGGAGAAATAGTTCTTTGCGGTTTTCGGGTAAATTCTGGTTTCGAGCCACCACCTCTTACCAATACATTTGAAAAAAAAAAAGCGGAATAGCTTACCTTAAATATTAAAATACTATGGCTGGATGATTGCCTCCTAATGCCCGGCCCATGGTGAAAGTGAAAACAAAAAGGGAAAAACTGGGTTGAAAAATGGATGCCATTACATTTGATTCTTGAGAAAATGAAAGAAAATTGTTTGGGAGGTTCCTTTTTATCAGATGGGAGAAGCTCCAAACTAATAAATAAGAATAATAAATGAAATAAATATTGGTTTTAAATTTTTAGTTGGATTTTTTTTTTAATTTGTTTGTCTGTTTACTTTTCAATTTAAATTCCAGATATTTATCCCGTTTTTATAAATGCTCAAACATTTACTTTTTATCAAGGCCTCAAATTAAAAAAGCAGAACAAAAAGTAAACTAAGGACTACAAAATTTTATAAATTAGAAATTTTCCAGTAATTCACAAGATAATACAATATAATTTTCCTCTCAAACTGTTTATATCTGCATACATCCGAAGCTAAACTATCAATTTCAATATTGCCTAACAACCGACCCGATTCGGTTTCCGGTAAATCAGAGGATGGAAAAAAACTTGCTAAGCCCGATGATCCACTGGCCACTTGTTTATGTAGATGTTATTTTTTCTAAATGTTATCTGGCCCGGTATCGGGGATCGTCGTCACCCGTTGTTGTCGTTGTCGGTTGTCCGGTCGGGCCAAGCCTGCTGCAAATGGCATTTTCATTTATCCTCAACTCAGCAGTGACTGTCTGGCCCAGCCTCCGATTGCTCTGGTAAATAAAACGTGGTTTATTCACAAATTGATTGAATTAATCTGGTCCGATGGGTCTCTTCCAGCATTGGACTTCGCCTGTCTGTCTGTCCCAGACTGAAGCTTCGGAGTATGGGATGTGGTGGTTTAGTTTATTTGTTTGTTTTTGAATGAAACTATTGCGATTCTTTCATCGAGCCCACTTTTCCGAACCGAACCGAACGGGGATTAGGGTGTGTTTTATTGCGGTCCAAGTTGATCCTCGGGCCTCGAGAGCCATTTGTAAATCAAGTGGGAGGTTTTAATACCCACTGTCATCTCGTTGTCTCTCGATTTATCCTTTTTTCAATCGCCTGACTCTCGCTCGCTGTCATCGGCTGGGATTTGAGGTTCATAAAATATATATGCTTCTTTCTCACCGAAGACGGTTGATATATGAGAATTTATAATTCACCCAGTCGAAGGCTGTCATCCAAATTAATGGATACAGATTGAAAGGTCCGATTTATTGATCCCATTGAAGGGTGCCTGGATTTAAAAATTCATCTAGTGAGGGGACGAACTTTCTTCAGTGTTTTAACTGTTTACCTTATCTTAACCTTTGATTTCATCGCAATCAAAAATTTAAGCTTTTACATTTCTGAAATTTGTTAATTATTCCTGATTTCTTTTCGTATTTACGTTTTACATATTTATATCATCAGTATTAAACAAATTCTCCAAACAAAAAGCTAATTCTCACTTCGTACATCAATACGATAGGCCCCCCTCTTGAAGGTAAAATATGTTTCCCTTTTGGCTTTGATACCTGACACCAAATTTGAATAGGTTGAATAAATTGGCAGAAATCAGCAAACAATTAAATTCCCGTCACGAACAGCACAGTCAATCTATTAAATATTGCGAAAACATCTGTTACCAACCAATGGCAAATCTGGTACCTCCTGCCGGTTCAAAGAACAACCAACATCCATGGAATTTAGCGTACCCAAAACGAAAAACCTCTCTCGGCGTGCGATGATAAGCATCTCTGGGTCGGCCAAAAACAACCGAAGCCTTGTCAAATTTAGCACTTCCTTTGAAACTTTCCCTCCGTTTTCGTGATTTCTGCCCGTAGACATCGGAACGGAGAACACCGACTGCGCGACTCTATTCCTCCTTCTTTAGGATTCACAGCATCCCAAATTCACAAATCATATCTCCGGCTGTTGTATGCAGGAACAAACTTACAACAGGCGTACAATCTCCCAGTCACAGGGACTCAATCCAAGCGACGCGTAAATACAAGTGAAACAATTTACCCCGCGTCCCGAAATCAAAACTTGTTCGTTGGATAACATTTCGGCTTTCCGCAGCCTCTCTTCTCCGTTAAAAAAATTGATCTACTAGGAAGGTAAGACCGCCCCGAGTGTCAATTAGCGAAATCATTCGAGAATGCCGCTTGTTTTGCCGCAATCATCTTCGTCATCCCCCCTTACTTTCCTATCGTTCCACGTACGTTCATCCCACCCAGACGTTGTACCGTACCCCGAAGGATATCGATTTAGAGAATGATGTTGAGCCCAAAAATCAAGTTTTCTTAATCAAATTGAGGCTTTTTCATTTTCGATAATTTTTTGAAGAAACATACGATAAATGTGCTATGGTGGAAACGTTGAAATGTTGCTCGTACGACAAGAAAGAAATTTATGTTTAGTGGTTCAAAGTAACCCAAAGCAACAGTTATCTAAACGGCAGCTTTCAATATCGACATAAAGCGCTTCATGACAAGCGATATCCTGAAATGCTAATCAGCTATCAATGGTGCCATCAAGCTATCGGATTACAGCTTTCGGATGGGTTTTCTTTTATCGCACTGTTGCTCGTAACAAAACTCGTGTCTTAAACCAATAAATGGGTTGGTAGACGTTTCTGTTCCACCGGATTCGCAGCGAATACCTGTTTTGCAGGGAGCTTGTCCGGCATTCTCGCAACATGTCCTGTCCAGCGTATCCGGCCAGCCTTCGCCATCTTCTGGATACTGAGATCGCCGTAGAGTCGCACGAGCTCGTGGTTCATCCTTCGCCTCCGCACTCCATTCTCCTGAACGCCGCCAAAGATGGTTCTTAACTCTCCGATGTCCGATGTAGGCAATCGGCCATCTTGTTCGAGCACATTGTGATGACTTCAGCTGCAAATCCATCCTTCCCAACAAATTTGTAGTAACTCAGCTGGCGATGGTATCAAATATCAATGAAAAACATTAACGTTCTCAAAAACCCTTCCATGCCAAATTTGGTCCCATTTGCTCGAATAGCTCTCGAGCCAAATAAACCGCATGCGGCCTTCGAGGCATGTTTGTGCAGCCCGCGAAGCTTTACTCAAATTGAATTTATTCCACGATTTTTTGTACGATAGGTTATTAATCATGATTTGTTCTTTTGAAGGCATACATGCAATATTATTGATTGGCAATACGTAACATTGGAGTTTTCTTTGTTCAGATTACTTTTTTTTCCTAATTAATTACACTAGTTTACAAAATTTTAAAAAAATCGTGAACTTGATTAACTGACCAAAATTTTTCATGTAAAATCGGGCGCTGCATCCGAAAATGAAATTCAAAAAAATCTCAGTAGAACCGTTTTTGAGTTATGCTCCAAATATGAAATTTCGAAAAAATCAAAAAAGTTTTTGTACTTAGATTAAAATATCTCGGACGGCATAACAGTAATTTGAAATCCCTCTTTTGCATATTGAAGGTGAATAAGTTATCTATCGATCATCTGAACACTGTTTTTGCGTTTGACCAACAGTATTGTTGATATAAGTGACTTTATGAGAAATAAAATTATACAAAACGCATTTTTTTAGAGAAAATTTTGTTTCAACGAAAGTTTTAGACTCAATGGTAGCATTTAAAAAATCTGATTTTCTTTTGCGCTTAAATATTAATTTAAAACAAAGATTTCAAGTGGTTATTTATCAAAATTGGTTGAAAATTGAAGAAGTTATGGCTACTTTACCATAACTGAAATCTTTGGAGTTTTTAATAATTTAACGAACCGCAGTACACTTATCATAGTATAGGAAGAATGGAACATGATAAATCTCACTCGCTCTAAGTCAAAATTATTAATTAGCTTACCAGAAGGTCACATGCCAAATTTTAGGAAGATCTGACCATAGGGAGAGGTTGCTTAAGTCTCAAACGTGAATAAAATTTTGAGGTATTTTGCCCGGAAGGAACGAAAAATACTGGTTTTTCATCAATTACTTTTTTCATCACTAGCTGATTGTTTTTTATGGTTGATTTTCTTAAAGCCTAAGTTGAGAAAAATATTTCACCCGAAGACTGTAACTCGATTGGATTAGAAACAGAAAAGTTATTGCGGTTCAAAGGCCGCAAGTTTTGTCCAATACGCAATGAGTACTTTTTACGCATTGCGTTTTATACGACAATTTTCGACCAAAATACAATCTTTGAACCACAATAACTTTTCTGTTTCAAATCCAATCGAGTTACAGTCTTCGGGTGAAATATTTTTCTCAACTTAGGCTTTAAGAAAATCAACCATAAAAAACAATCAGCTAGTGATGAAAAAAGTTATTGATGAAAAACCAGTATTTTTCGTTCCTTCCGGGCAAAATACCTCAAAATTTTATTTACGTTTAAAACTTAAGCAACCTCTCCCTATGGTCAGATCTTTCTGAAACTTGGCATGTGACCTTCTGGTAAGCTAATTAATAATTTTGACTTAGAGCGAGTGAGATTTATCATGTTCCATTCTTCCTATACTATGATAAGTGTACTGCGGTTCGTTAAATTATTAAAAACTCCAAAGATTTCAGTTATGGTAAAGTAGCCATAACTTCTTCAATTTTCAACCAATTTTGATAAATAACCACTTGAAATCTTTGTTTTAAATTAATATTTAAGCGCAAAAGAAAATCAGATTTTTTAAATGCTACCATTGAGTCTAAAACTTTCGTTAGAACAAAATTTTCTCTAAAAAAATGCGTTTTTTATAATTTTTTTTCTCATAAAGTCACTAATATCAACAATACTATTGATCAAACGCAAAAACAGTGTTCAGATGATCGATAGATAACTTATTCACCTTCTATATGCAAAAGAGAGATTTCAAATTACTGTTATGCCGTCCGAGATATTTTAATCTAAGTACAAGAACTTTTTTAAGTTTTTCGAAATTTCATATTTGGAGCATAACTCAAAAACGGTTCTACTGAGATTTTTTTGAATTTCATTTTCGGATTGAGCGTCCGATTTTACATTGGAAATGACCTTCAGTTTACTGAGTTCAAAAATGCTGTAAACTAGTGTTATCTACCATTTGGAAATTCAAATCTATGAAAGCGGATCAGGAGAGCAAACAAAAAATCTGAAGGCTACGGATGATCACAGTCGTCCTGAAACCCGTTGGTAAGATCATTATTTATTTTCGTTTCAAGAAAAAAATAGTTTCTAGTAGGTCTTGCTCGGGTGCGGGTGCTCGGGTTTTTCTGTTTACGGCTGCGATGCATTTTTTGGAGTTTTTTTTTTCGTCTGTCAAAAACAATACTTGTGATTTGAGAAATGTTTTAGCGTTGGATTTGCAAAAAATCGACGTGTCAAGAAGAGCTGATGTGTGGAGTGGAACGAAGAAAGAACTCGACTGATTTGTGCCTGGAAAAGTTATGAATACAAGCAAAAATGGACGCCATAATGCGGACGGTGGCAGTCGGCAAGAACAACATAAACTGAAAACCCCGGTGAGAGCTTTCCGATTTCCCCCTTTGCTTCAAACACTTTTTTTCCTTTGATATTCTTTTGCTGACATTGACTACTTGCCGCTAGTCGAGATCGAACGAAATTGACTGATATTTAGCAACCTTGACACTAATACAATACTTAAAATGATACTGATGAAAAACCAGATTATACAGAAAGAGAAAAATTGTATAATGATGAACAGAAATATGGTGTACAAGAGCGGTTTTCACAGGCGAAAGTTTTCGAAAAGAAATTGTCTATGTTTGTTTCCAGTAGCTAATATCATCGTTACAGGCTCCGGTTGCTTTGATCGATTAAAATACAAGATGCTGGAAGCCAAAATGCAAAGTTATGCTCTTAACACTCTTTCTCTTGTCATTATTTCACATGATAGGGTTAAAGTATTCCTCGATACAGATTCTTTTCGAATTGTAGGATTGATGAAGATTGAAAGCTGTGTATCGTGTTATTTATAGCTGCTTTTAGTGAAACATCAATATTGCGCAAGTAATAACATTGTACATCTTTTAGTAGTTTTTTTACATTTTTTTTCCTAGGTTTTTGCAACACATTTTGCAATAACAGTCTTTATTAAGAAAAAAAAAGAAGCATATTTAACCCTTCGTTTCATAAAGTAACAAATTTGAAACAATTAATGTATGGAAAAAGTGAAAAATCGTATTTTATTTTTATTTTTTCTTGATGTACTTATCATTTCCAACTGTTAAAAATGATTTTTAAAGAAAAATTAAAAAATCATGAAATGAAGGGTTAAGAAGTAAACAACAATGAACATAATTAAGGTTTATCCCAGATTTTTTTTTAAATTAGACCTTTGTTAGATGAATATTTTTTTATACGTAACATTAACATTTAAAAGCATTTTTTAATTATTTTGTGTATACATTAACAAATGAGGCCAAGCTCAGTTAGATAAGCATTGTACAGTCCAATCCAAGTAAAAAAAGATAAAATCAACTAATTTCGATTATCGTAGACTTGAATGAAACAAATATTGCTCACATATAAACTATAGTACAAGTGACACAATTTTTGCATGATTATCAGAAAACTATATAAGTTTATTTAGCTTTATGTGTCTATTCAATATTGATCTGGTAATGATTTTTCTCATAACTGATTAAGTGGCATTACATTGGTTAGATTGAATCGTTTGAGAAGAATTATTTTTTCGTCGTTTTATTAATTGTTGATAGCAAGCTCAAGCTTATTGTTCTCCGTAATAGCGAAATCAATATGAGGCACAAAGTAGAATCATATTTATGAGTTTTCAAAAACGACCTTCATCAATTATCACAACTCATCACAAGCTCTTTTGAAATTTTTCACCAACACAACGATCATCATCAAGAAATCTTTCAGATTTCAAAATTTTTATTAAAGTTATACTTTGAAGAATTATCTGTTTCTTCATTCTGAAGGGTCATTTTATAAAATGCATCACTATAACAGGAACAACAGCTAGAAAAATAAGATAGATTGAAGTAGATTTTCAAAAAGGATGCTTTTTAAAGACAGTTGCTTTATTGCAATACTACTTTGAAGTGTTTATCACTGCCTTATAGATAAATGTAGGAGTTTCCTTAGAAAATATCTAGGAACATAGAAGGTGTAGGAAAAACGAATTTTTAACGGTTCACAGATTAAAAAATACGGTTTTTAAACCACTTTTTTACATTTTTTGTGATCATGATCTAAAAAATTTCAAAAAATTAAATCCTTATGTGCAACGTATTGTTTATAAATTTAGCTTTCTTGGACACTAGGTGAAATTTTTTTGAGCATTCCGTATCTGATCAACATTTTTTTTCGAAGCATGTTTTTTTGGATTTTTTTTTCTTTGACTTTGAGTGGTTGAAAATTGATGTGTTGTAGGTGAATATTGTTTGAAAAACATATTTGAGTAACATCACGAGGTTCTGTCAATTTTGTAGATTATCCCAAAAATCTTAACTGTACAAAATTTCAGCTAAATCGGACTTGATTTAGGGGTGCGCTCAAAGTTTAGGTTTTTTGACCCTCAATACTCACCAAAGAGAAGACCAATAGAAATAGGAAATATCGAAATTTTAATTTTGATGCCAAATGAATAAAAAATGCATAAATAACTCGTCGTTTACTAAAAATTTTTATTTGTTTAAAATCGACTTAAAAATTATTAAAATCACGTAATAGATGTATAAGGTCGGTTTTCAAAACTCGATCATGAAATTTTTACCATATCTATATCCATTGCCCTCCTAATACACATAAAGGGTGATACGGTCAAAATTTGGTCAAGGAATGTAAATGTGAAATCGCGTGTAAATCGGTGAAATCGTTTATTATTTAAAATCAAATTAAATTTCTTTTTCAAGTTTAATTAGTATAAAATTAAGGAAAACACCCTTATTCTTGTTTTCGATCGAATGACATTCGTTCGAAAGTTAGACAACTTTCTATTCTCGTTTTCGTTCGAACGAATGAGAACAGTTCGATTTTTCGAACATAGCTCGTACGAACTTAACATAGCATTCTGGTTTTCGATCGAACGTATTTTTTTTACCGCCTGACAAACGCAAGTCTCATGCTGCGAACGGAAGGCGTTTAAAGCAAAAGGTGTCCTTTATCCTCATATAAAATATATGAAATTGAAGTTGGGGAAATCGCTCAATTGGAGGAAATAAGACAAAAAAGGATTTGATTATACAAACATTAAAGACGCGGGTTGATGTTATGCAAAATTTTGCGAATTGGTTTGCAGTTGGTGATTTTTTTTCGACCGATTTTGTTTCAACCGTCGGCAAACCGACTGCGGACATAGGGCGTAGGTTTAAGGGTTAAGAACGATTGTGGTTCAGAATAATGAAATTTATGTGGCTTTTATTAGCATTTTTGTTTTTAAAAATCAGAGTAGAAATAGGTCAATTTTTTAATCAAACTGGTAAATTTTTATTAGAGACTCGCCATCGTCTTTCCTTCTGGTAAGGGAAATTTACGGCAGCAGATCAATCAAGGTGGCACCATTCTCACTATCCTCTTGTAACGGGGACACTTCCTTGTAACCGGAGACACTCCAATAGACTATTTACGGCTGCTGGCGAGGGAATTTTCATCGAAATCATCCTCAGCGTTTTATCTGATCTTCAGGTTTCAAAAATAAACAAATTTCTATCACAACATTCAGGTCTAGAACTGTCATTTTCACACCTCAGGGCTGCCATGAAATTTCGAAGTTAATCAGGCAACACCAAAATCAAACGTATCACATTCGTACGAAAACAAGAATACCTTTTTCGAATTCGTTCGAAAGTATCCGTTCGAACGAAAGCCAGATACGCCGTAAACGAGAATAAGGGTGAAAATATTCAGTTAGACTGCCGCTTTTCCAAATCCGAACTGCCGGGCCTTACGCTTAACCCCTGCCATCAGATTTTGTACAGCCACCTTGTCCACCTTTTTTGCTGCAGAAAGCCAGTTTGCCTTGAACTGCTGCTCGTCCTTAGCAGTTTTTTTGATCTTCTTTAGGTTCCGCTTGACAATAGCCCAATATTTCTCAATTGGGCGGAGTTCTGGCGTGTTGGGAGGGTTCTTGTCCTTGGGAACCACCTGCACGTTGTTGGCGGCGTACCACTCCAAGGCCTTTTTACCTTAATGGCAAGATGCCAAATCCGGCCAAAACAGTATGGAACAACCGTGTTTCTTCAGGAAAGGCAGCAGACGTTTATTCAAACACTCTTTTATTTCTTGGTTGACAGTCAAGGAAGCTATGAAAATGCTGCTTTTCAAGCCACAGGTACCATCTTTGCCAAACCAGATATTTCTTCACGAACTTTGACAGTTTCATGTGCTTGAAAATATCTGCTACCTTTCCCCTTCCTTTTGCCGTAAGAAACTCCTGTCCCGGAAGCTGCTTGTAGTCGGATTTGACGTAGGTTTCGTCGTCCATTACCACGCAGTCAAACTTCGTTAGCATCGTCGTGTACAGCCTCCGGGATCGCGCTTTGGCCGTCTTATTTTGTTTATCATCGCGATTTTGAGTCACTACCTTCTTTTAAGTCGATAGTCCGGCTCGTTTTTGGGTCGATGCACGGTTGTAGACGATAAACCCAGCTTATTTGCGGCATCTCGGAGAGAGAGGTTTGGGTTTCGCTTGAAACTACCGGCAACTCTCTTTGTCGTCTCAGCGGCTTCCGGTTTTCGATTTCCCCCCGATCCAGACTTCCTGGCTGTCGACAAACTTTCCCCACACATACATTTGTAACGGTTGATTTGGCAACTTTTAGCGATTTTGTCAACTTTGCGTGCGAGTATTTAGCTCGGATTTTCGCGATGCGAGAGCAAAATTTTGATACGCTGCTTTTCTTACTTGGACGGCGTTTTGACAACTGAAGAGTGAATTCCAAAATCAAAATAGGAGCAACATTCTACACACACACACACACCTTCAAAATGAGGGGTGTTCAGGTTTTTTAAATGCAAAATTGAAAAAAAATTCGTCAAGTTGATATTGGCCAAATTTTGACCGTTTCACCCTTTATAGATACGTAGATTCCGGAACACTTTTCGGCCAATTTGAGAGCCACTGGTCCTCCAAGATAAGAGCAGCTGTTGTAAATCAGTTACTTTGAAATTGTTTCCTATCCACCAGACAGACAGTCTAAGTATTTTAGCAGCCAGACCATCATCGTGAGAACAAAAAAAAAACAACAAATTAAAAAGGCGTACATATTCACGGATATGCCAAAGGGGCGGCCAGTTAGCGTTTTAACTGTTGCTGCTGGAGGGACGTTTTTTTCGGAAATTGCTCTTTCCCGCCTATCGCAGCCACAGCTTGTATGACAGGCCGGCCACTTGACTTGAAACATAAATGATCACCGGGTCCTCAAGATTGGGTCTACACGATAAAAAGTTTGTTTATTCAAACAAATTTTAACCGGTCAAAGATCTTCAAACAAAACAGAACGAAAAAAAAAACAATCAAAAGCTCATCCAAATCGAGCTGAACTGGTTTGGTCTTCGAGTTTGCCTTCTTATCTGATTAAGATTTATGTTATGCTGATGGTTTGCTGACAAATGATGGGCTACCCTACCGGAAGCCGTCGTCGTTGTCGGAAATATTCGTTTATGCATATTCGAGTTATTGATTTCTTCAACGCTTGACGAGTCAACCGGGGCGGGCGGGGTTGTAAAGTTGATTTGCCTAACTGGCTCGATAATTTATCATTTTCCCATTCATTCATCCATTTATGCATTCGAGCATTCATTCAACCATTATTGTCTTGGTTATCCATTGACTGAATGAACTGGGTTTCTTTAGAGTGAAAAGTTTGGGTTTCCGGTTTGTGATAAGATAGGATTTTATTACGTTTTCTGAACGAACTGTCGGGCTCTTTGTTGGGATTTTTATATCTTACTGGGGAACTAACCATATCGGTCCAAACTGAAGGGTGAGAAAAGTTTTACGATTTGATAAAACTTAATTTTGTTTAATGCATTTTGAAAGACGATTCCAATGGTATTTTATATTTATCATTGTAAAAAGAAGGATCTAGAGCTATTTTCTTCTATGTTGTTTTATTATGAGGAAATAAAAATTTCATGCTGAATAATGGGTTTCGAAAATATCCCCTCAATGGCATATCCTATGAACGAGCCCTACTTGATTTTGCTTGATTTAAACTTAGAAATGAGACCATGTGATTAAACTCAAGTAATAATTTGATCAATAATTCATCGCTTTAGAAATCCTCCTAAAAAGATTTCAGTAATTTTTCAACAAATTAGAAGAAAACAACAATTTTTCTAAACTTAATTAATCTTTCTCTGAACCTGTCTCCCACAAAAAAACACCAGAAAGGTATTCATAAAATTTGTCTCAGTTTCCATTTCGTTCCTCCAAGTGCAAGTAATGCATCCAAGAGCAACAGGTTTCAACATCTCAATGCATGCAATCTTCTCGCAGTTTTTTTTTCTTCTTTCGGTATGAAGCTGCCAAAACCATAAGACATCATTTATAATCACGTTCCCGATCCCGTTCTCACTCCGCTTCGGTCCGAAAACAAACTGTCTTTCTTTTAGCATTTTGGCATCCGGCCATAGCTGACTGAAGAAATTCTCCTCCAACCACACTGAACTGAAACAGACGGAAATTGCAAGAGCCAAGAAAGTTGGACGTTTCCCAACACTGAAACCAACTTTTCTTTTTCTGAATAACGATGGTGCCACTAAGTAGAAGTGGAAGGTTCTTGTAAATTGTCTTGCAACGTTACTTGACATCGAGATGGTGCTGCTTGGTGGTTGATATGTCATCGTTCAACATCACAATCATACATTCGCCAGCAACAGTCACAACACAGTTTGTGCCAAGCCACTTGTGATGGTGAGTTTGTGAAAAACCACAACTCGTCATATACCCCATAATGCCAAGCCATTCCACGCCACATGCAAGCATGCATGGTAGCAAATATGAAATTGGTATAAAGTTGCAACTTCTGTCTCCTGAGAAAGCCAAGGGTGGCAACGTTACAGAAAGATAGTATCACTGGCGAGTAAAATATGATTTTCGGGTGACACGAAACGTCAGACGTTTCGAGCAAATTTGCGACGACTTCATAGAGCTTCTTGAAATAAATTTTACTTTGAAACATGCTTTATTTCGTCGAGTTTCGTGGCATACATTCAACGTATGGATTTTTCGAGTTATTCGGCAGATTAGTGAACCAGTTTTTTAGTTTACTCAAATATCGTTTTTTTATGAGAAAAAAAACTGAAATGAAACATTTCATTAGGCAGGTTGCTTGAAAGAACTAATATTTACGAACTGGGCAAAAAAATATGGTAGATATTCCAGAACAATTTGAGCTGATGAACACCACAACTATTTAATGTCTCGTCAGTCAAAGTTTTAGTTTTCTATGTCTATTGGGTCACCAAGCATCAGTATACAATTTGCTTGATTCCTGAAATAGCACAACGCGTATTAATTTTGTGTTGAAGAAGAAATTTTTGAAAATTAAATCGTCCAGGAAACTCAGCTTCCTTTTTTGCTGCCATGAGAAAAAGATAAGTAATTTATGAAAAGAGTTATAACCATTCCAAAAAAAAAAGGAATCCTTTGAAAAGTATTGGATATGGGCAGGCTTTGCTTGCTAGAGCTTTCAATAAATCATGAAACAAATTACCTAACAACCTCATTGGCTACGGTTAAACAACATTCAACCTTCATTTACAGTTAAAAACAAAAGGACAATAAGCCGGTTAGAGTGATATAGACCCGGAATCCATTTTAGCTGTATCTTCAAAACTACTGAACCGATTTTCATAAGTTATACCCATGGCCGGATTAAGCCATCGAGGGGGCCGGGACAATTTTTCTTTTTCTCGGGCCCCTATGTTTAGATTATTTTTTCAAATGCTATCCCAGAGAATACGAAACATTTTAAACATGTAAAAGAACTGGAGATGAGTTCAATATACTGCCATCAAATAGCCTTGTTGTCTGCGTAGAAGATGGTTTGTGGTATCTTCAAATAAAACTTGTTAATTAATCACGTGCAAACATTGCAGAAGAGTTTAGAAATTTCTCAAAAATGAAAACTCTGATTTGAGCTGCAAAATGCAAAATTTAATTTTCATTTTTTTAATACCCCTATCACCAACTAAAATTCTCTGATTTAGAATAATGACCGGATAGATATTTTAAATGTTTATCATTTCATCATTGATCGTCTAGTTTGTGCTTCATCGATAAATATTCACCTTATGACAATTGGGAAGCATCATGAAGATTTGATGTTCAACGTGACGCTAGAAGGTGTTATTCGACGAGCGGTGGGCGAAATGCGGGGCTCGATTTTCAACAGATCCAGTCAACTTATCTGCTTTGCCGATGACATTGATATAGTCGGCAGATCATCTGCGGCGGTGAAGGAGATCTACCGCAAACTGAAACGCGAAGCAGGAAGGATTGGGTTGATGATTAATACGTCCAAGACGAAGTACATGCTGGCCTGCGGATCCGAGACCGACCGAAGCCGCTTGTCCAGTAAATAATAACAAGGTCATGATGAACGGCGACGAGCTGGAGATAGTCGAAGACTTCGTCTATCTCGGCTCACTGGTGACCGCAGACAATGACACCAGCCGTGAGATCCGGAGGCGAATTATCAGCGGAAGTCGTGCCTACTATGGACTCCACAAGCAACTGCGGTCGAGAAGACTTAGCCCTCGCACAAAGTGTAACCGAGCGACGAGTGTTAAGAACCATCTTTGGCGGCGTACAGGAGAACGGAGTGTGGAGGCGAAGGATGAACCACGAGCTCGCGCGACTCTACGGCGAACCCAGTATCCAGAAGGTGGGAAAGCTGTCCGGATACGCTGGGCGGGACATGTTGCGAGAATGCCGGACGACTGTTCTGCAAAACAGGTGTTCGCTACGAATCCGGTAGGAACAAGACGAGCGGGGGCGCAACGAGCGAGGTGGTTAGACCAAGTGGAGCGTGGAGCGTGACCCGGCGAACGTGGGGTGCTCGAGGAATTGGAGAACGATTGCCATGGACCGAGTGAATTTTAGGAATTATGTTCGTCAAGTTATATCGTGAGACGGAATACTATGTAAATAAAAAAATAAAATAACATAAAGATTTGAATTATAGAATACAAAATTTAAAAAAAATAATAAAATTCAAATTTCATAGAGATACAGGGATAAGAGTTTAAGAATTCGAAACATATAAGGTTATACTCAGAATCAAAATTCATTGCCTAAATCATTCCGAAAATCAGGAGAACCTTGAAATTGAACTTCAGTAACTGAAGAAACAACACAAAACGTGAAAATCTCAATGAATTGAATCTGGAAAAAGATAAGATTTAAAACATAGAATTATTCATGTTGAGAGAATCACTCATTGACATTAGCAAGCCGACAATGAGATCGTTTTTATGATAATTAGAGAACGATCATTTGGATATTCAAAATATTTACTTCAGTGTTAAAATTTTGGTTAAATCAGCTGAAAATGTTTCGATACGAATTTCAAGTCTAAGACAGAAATTGGGATGAAAATTCATTAAAGAAACTCAGTACTGTCGATTGGTCCAATTTAAGCACTACAGTTTTTTTATAGATTTGAATTTTCGAAAATAGGGAGGGAAAAGGGTTTTTGCTTTATTTTACCTGTTCTGTACCGAATATCCTACTGGCATGTTTCGATAAAAAAACAAAGAAATTTTTAGGTGTTTTTCCTCATATTATTGAAAATAATCGAATTCTGTTTGCATTATTTTTGCCTAGATTTTGGGTTGAGAGTTTTGAAATTCCTTCACTGCTTTCTCTAGGGAGGCCCCTTAACTTACGTAAGAGAAAAAATATTTTAGATATTATTTCACGTTGCTATATTTTAAGTTTTCATTCCGATTTTCCAGTTTTAATTTCTTTTCATAGATTTTGAGAAATTCAAGAAGTATGATTAAAATAATTTTAAAATTTTTTATCCCTTGGGGGCCCCCTGAGCCGGGGGAGAGCAATTGCACCTATTGCCCCCCTCCCCCTTTATTTGGCCTTGGATTAGTGAGAAAATAATCATTGCATTGATAAGTTTTCATTTCTTTATTGAAAAGCTCTTCTTGCTAAATTTTAAGAACTTAAAAATACACGCAAAATTAGTTTTTTTTATTAAATTAGGACTGAAATGCCTGTTTTCAATACCAAATAAGTAATGTTGCATAAAAATATCTCAGGGATTCTCAGGGCTGAAGACTCATATTCAAACTCTATATTATATAATCAACTGTCGTGCAGAGTGAAAGCCTCGTTGAATAAATAAACGATTCGTGTTATAAATATATTCTTTTTGCAATTTGTGGCAAAAATAGCTCTTGTTTGTTTTTTGAGCTACATAATCTGTTAAATTTAATAAAAGAGGTTATTTAATGATTTTTAATCCCCGTTAGATTATTTGCATTCTTAGTTTTCATTCGGCATACGCCGGAATAAGAAAGATTATTTAAAAAATAATGATACCTCAATTATGCCTAGTTTTGCCTAACAATTAACACATTGCGGACCAAATACGAGATGTTTATCGTTTTTCGCCTGCCGCGAATGTGCTACATACAGAAAATAACTCAAATGTCATTTATTCAATCTTGAAACTATATTCTACAAAATTTAACATAGCACTTATGGATACTAAATTTGAAGAATTTTATTCATTGAATTCGGTTATTTAGAATACCAAATATCGCTGTTTTTCAGCTTCAATTCATCTTGGTTCTTAATGTGTTAATTATGCTCACATTATTCGCACGATTTTTCACCGCAGCCACTTCGATACCAAATTATGCTCTCATTTTGATCCTACTTTTTAAACAATGAAAGTGAATGAAACCACAATGATGACAGGTGTTGATTTTGCTATCGTGATATTTATTTGCTATTGATACCTTACTTTGGTATTGGTTCATCATCAAATTTTGGCATATTGATACTTTAATGAAACATCGGGTAAAATGCAACACTACACTTTTGGCACTGATAGCTTATTTTTGCTACTGGTTGCTATCGGAGGCATCAAAGTCTGCTCAAGATATCTGCCCAAGTAACAATTTAAGTTTTATGCCAACCTTCACAGCTCGCTATTTCCTAAAGCTTCTGCATAAGCCAAAGCGCATTCTATGCTTTAGCACAATTGCTTTAAAGCTAACATATGGACTAGTTGGCCCTGTTTTGATATCGTCTTTAAAGCTTATTCTATAAGCTATAATCTAACATCCAACATAATAGTTTTATTTGACCTTATAGTTCATAGCTCTCTTAAGACTATCCACAGTTCTTTTAAAACAACGTCATGGAATCTGGAATTTTAGTGTAAGTAGCACAGATCAAGCCTGGCTTTTTTGATTTTCATTTTTGTTTTATGAAGACTTTCCCATGACATCCAATTTTTAAAACGGGTTTATTGTAACATAGGAATACTTCATTTATCGTGTATTTTAAAAGAGCCCTGACAGTTTTGCTAAAAGTTGAATAAAACACTATTTTAAAAGTGTTGTTAAAAAGTAGCAAAAGTATTGCAAAGGCTCAATAATACATATACTTTCCGGTTTTTATTAGAGCTTTAATACCTGTTTTAATAAAGCACTCAATGCACTTTTAAAACTAGCGTTCAAGCCAAGTTGAAAACTGTTTTATTGGAGCATTGAATGTAGGCATGATAAAACTAAGTGACAGATGGTTTTACAGTCGAAAAGAACGTATACACGCTTAAACTGATATAAATTAACGCTATGTCTTGAGGATTAAACTCCATTCGCACTGGATTCAATTGCAATTGTAAGTCGATGGATACTGTCATTTTATGAACTACAAATACTCTTTTTAATTTAACTGAAAGAGCATTCTTAGAATTACTAATAAATATTATTCGATCAAGAACAAATTAATTGTCTAATACATTTATTCTTATTGAATCACAAAAAAACGTTTATTCACAGTTAGTACTTTTATTCAAACCCCAAGAATTCAGTGATAAATAATGTGGACTGATTTGCGGTTCTATTGAAATTTGAGTGCGGATGAAACAAAGTTGTTCTTATTTTTCATATGAATTTAGCTGTGTTGATTTATATAATTTCGAGAGCCCGTTTTCTCAAAGCCATGACTCAAATCCTTTCAAAACAGGTTCTACTATCTAAAAAAAGAGGTAAAATGTTTAAGCGTGTATTAGTTCTTCTCGATTGTCAAATCATCTGTCACTTAGTTTTATCATGCCTACAACCACTGTTGCAATAAAACAGTTTTTCAACTTGGCTTGAACGCTAGTTTGTATTTTATTGAAGCTTTATCAATACTTATGCAATTTTTTTGCAACACACTACCGAAAGTGTTTTATTGAAGTTTTAGCAAAACTTTCAGGGCTCTTTTAAAACACACCATAAATGAAGCATTTCCAATGTTACAATAAAACCGTTTTAAAAATTGGATGCCATGGAAAAGTCTTCACAAAAAAAATAAAACTCAAAAAAGCCAATTGGCTTGAACTGTGTTACTTGGGTGGGGATATTTGAATGAATTGTTATGATTTTCCATACACTTCCGCCAATCGAGGATTCATTGATTCGGTTCCAAATTTTTATTGCTATTTCTGGTAGAAAAATCAACCAAAAAAGGGGAGGCATAAAAATATATATACAAAGCTTGCAACGGTTTAATGTATACCATCTCTTTTTCAAATCAAGAAGTGTTTGTGTTTCCTGGAGCTTGTCCTTAAAATTACCTTAAACATTTTTTTTGATCTTAGGACAAGCTTTGCACATTGTCCTCCTGTATGTATGGATGTATGTATCTATGAGAACCCACCAGTGGCTGGTAGGTCTTTCGATCCGAGGCGGTACGGGAAGTCTCGATCGCACATTCAAAAATTGTTCATTCTTAACCCATCAACAATAATTGCAGCACAACCAAGGGGTCCGTTACCACTGGTTTGGGACAGGTTTGACTCATCTCACTCCCTTGCAACTGTTCGAAACAAATAAAGAATCCTGAAAAGGTACCTTAGCAGCCTACTCAAGATTCCAAATTTGCCGAGATACTCCGGCTGGCCTGAACCCACAATCCATTGTATATCAGTCTTCCGATTGTTTAATGTCCTGTTCATTCCCCCCACTAAACCTCACAATAGAGTTAAGCTATTTCATTATATAATTAATTAACAATATTGTTTCATATCTTACCTTATTACCACCTGCAATTCCATTTTATAATAGTTATTTTCCCTGTTTTGAAAGTAACCCGAGAATCTCTTTAAAAAATAAAACAAATAAAAACAAACAAAATCAATCGCAATTCTTTAGTCTTTTGAAATAAAATAACATAGTCGAAAAAATAAAATATTCTTATTATTTCATCATAGCTTTTAAAATCTATAATGAAAAAAAATTGAGAAGCAGCAAACTGTTATGGTCGCAGCAAGCCAAGGATTGATAAACTGCACTTTGGCAATATCATGAAAAAAACTTCCCCAAACCCGCGATCGCTAGATTTTTTTACCTTTGTTTCCAATTTTGAATCTTTATGGATTTTCATACTCAATATGATGCACTTCACAACAAAATTTGCGCTTTACACAGATTCATTTCAAGACGGAATTGCAGATAGTAATAAAAAAAAATATTGCAAGGAACGAGCTCACCAATTTATAAGCTGCTAAATCCGCATCGGCTGGCAAACATTCTCATTAGGTTTCTTCCCACTATTTGATGTATTACAATTCATTTTATCAATCAAAAAACACGCAGATAAAGTCTGCTTCATTTAATATTGGAACAAATTCTTTTGCTCATTGTGGCGCTCCTAGTGGACGGATTTGGAAACTTTTTTCACCCACGTGTCGGGAAATTCATTACCTTTCACCTTGTATTTATGTCATAACACCAAACGATGGCTTTTTGTAAACAACCGCCATGGAACCATGGAAGCCGAACGGAGAGATCAAATTGTGCACAGTTTTCTTACGAGTACGAGTACGAGAATTTCTTCGAAACAGCAATGAATAATTTTTTTAATTTTTTTTATGAAAGAGTAAAGAAAATGCTACATTTGTATGAAAAACAAATTATGAATTCGTTAATAAATGACTGAACTACACGCAATTGTTTGTGTTCCAATATTAAATGAAGCAGACTTTACATCCGTCGAACTTGGTCAACACTTGGTCGTACAGCTTTCGAGCACGGATTCTGGCCACATTGTTCTGCTTCAGCGTCCGATTTGGCTGTTTGCTGGCTCGGAATGACCTTATTCCTTCCCGGAGATGAATTCGTCGCACCGTACTGTGAGCGGCCTGGAACTTATTGGCCAAATCGCGGTCTGAAAGATTGGGATTCCTCTTGACGGCCTTGATGACTTTCCCACGCAGTTTCCGGTCGACAGTTCCACTCCGACGCTTCGAATGCGGCTTCCGAGCCGTCGTCAATGTTTCCTTGTACTGCTTGATAACACGTCATACGGTAATTTCTGGGCATTTTAAGCTGTTTAGCTAGCTTCGATGCCGACAACAATGGATTTTCAAGAAAACTGTGCACAATTTGATCTCTCCGTTCGGCTTCCATGGCGGTTGTTTACAAAATGCTATCGTTTGATGTTATGACATAAATACAAGGTGAAAGGTAATGAATTTCCCGACACGTGGGTGAAAAAAGTTTCCAAATCCGTCCACTAGGAGCGCCACAATGAGCAAAAGAATTTGTTCCAATATTAAATGAAGCAGACTTTAATGCAACATATTTCGTAGTTTTAAAACATAAGTTAATTGGATTGATCTCGCCGAAACTTCTAATGGAAGAAACTTTGCTATTGTTCATTTTAAGCTTTCAAAATATCCCATCGCTCGATCCGTCTAATTTCAGTCTCCAGCTGATTTGCGACCACTTCTACACTTTATTCTAACACTGATACTCAACATTGTTTAAATAGGTGTCCAAACAAATAAAAGAATTTAAATTTCCTCACAAAACAAAACTTTTGGAAAAAAAATTTACCGGAGCACAAACTTTTCCAAACTTCACCGTTCAAGCACACGCCTACTTCCTCCAGCTTTGCACATTGTCCTCCTCTGCAAAAAAAAAAATTAAAAAAAGTTATAAAAAAAACAATATCGCCAACCAAAAATAACTTCGCCTCAATTTTCTCAAGTTGTTCTCAAATGCACATCAATTAAACTTTCATAAGGTTATGATCATTTAGAATCCGGGCAGTTACATACGTGTGTATTTTAAAAACTATTCATTTGATCGAAAAACTTTCTATGGAGGAAATGAAAGTGTTAATATGATAATTAATGTAAAATTATAAAAAATAATAATTACCTAGTCGTTGATTTCAAGAAATACTCTTATTTTATCATGAAATCTTTTTTATCTTTGCACACTTTTTTCAGTCATGTATTGATCTATTATTTTTACCACAGAAGCAAAACCTTTACAAAATCATGCCATATTACACAAATTCATCTGGAAAAATTAGTCTTGTTGGAACCTTTTCATAAGTAGGCATCTCGAAGAATTTGACCTCTTAAATTCGAGTTTTACATAAATTTCTTTGTCAATCAGAACACATCTGTCACATTGCGTAAAACCCGGTTGCACGGATTACGATCCATGGAACTGTTCATTTTTAGTTATTTATTAGTTGAGGGGTCCGCATTAAGTTATCCCCAATAACCATAGACTTTTTACCATAATTGAGATCAAGGGTTCCACTACGATGCTTGGTTTGAACTTCGTGAGCATCCTAGAGTGGCTTTTAATCATGTCTTTTTGCATCGTCGAGATATTTAAACACACGTAAAATTAATATATAGTCCTTTTCATATACAACAAAACGCTGCTAATTTTTGCAAATCCAAGCTCTAGTAACAAATTTTGATAATCAATTTTTATTTAAGATGTTTCCCGTAGCTTACCGAATTTTAAATGAAATTTAAAAATCTTTCGAAGTTAAACCACGAAGCAGTAGAACCGTTAGTTTACTTCATTTTACACGTAATTACCCTATTACAACAAAAACGGAAACAATACGAATTGGTGGCACATATGGTTTTTGAAAGCTTACAACCCACTCGCCATGCTTGGTCGGAAAAGCATTGGACCCTCATCACGTGGTGGTGATATATATGGAAATATATTGCTCTGCGAAGGATTGATAACAGTTTGAGCCTGTGGTTAGTTGGAAATTGCATGAAAATTGTTTTTTTCCCAACAAGTAAATTTATCTTTAAAGTAAATCAAGAAAGTTCTAGGCATCACGCAAATGAAATAAATAAACTTTCACTCAGCAGTGCTCCGGCGTGATTTCCGGTAAAGCTGTAGAAAGTGTGGAACATAATCCGAAAATTCGCTTCAATTTTATTTCTGTCTCTATATTTTACCAGACCACCATTAGTTGGTAAATCTGATGAATGACGAGACGGTCTCTCGCCCAGAGCATTCCTATACCCTAAGTACACTCGATTTACTGCTTCCGTGAGTAAAATAGTGCTTCGACACAAGAAAGCGACAATGTTTATCTAATTGAATTAGTTCGTCTCAGCAGCACACGGAATGCTACCAGAAACCATCTCGTTCTGGGGTATTGCGAGTCTTCTGGACGACTTGGAATTGTAATTGTCAGGCTTGTACCCACAAAATTTAAAGTGTGTGTGTTCCTGCAGTTCTCTTTAGATTTCGAAATCTAACCTTTGATCCATTGTACTCCCAATTCCCCAGTATTAATTCGGATCAAATTCCACTCCCTTAGAAGATAGTTTCCATTTGGCCCGGTCTAGAGCCCAGCTTTCTAGTCAGTTCCTCTGTAACTTTTCCAAGGGATTTTGTTGCTTCCAGCAGGAAAACTTGCCACATTCCTGGCTTCTGATTTCGCCGAGAAAGTTGCCAAGAGCGAGCGACGAGGGTGAAATCGTTTAAACAACCCCAGGTCGTTCATCGTTTGGTCCAGTTACAGTGCGCACTCAGCAGAGATTCATCAAAACACAAAACACAAGGCGACATCGTTGACGTTGTAAATGGTCCAATTACGAACTTGGGCAGCAGAGATTCGCGTGACTACCACGCGCCACTTTCCGGGACCTTTTGATAACCTTAACCATTAAGTTTCTCTGAATTATCTTAAGGCTTCTATTCGTATCTACGAATTCTTGCAAGGAGAGAGACATTCGTTCCAGTTATGAAGATTTTCTACGTCATTTGAAAATATAAAAAATCTGTTTGAAATTGTTTGTTTTCTCTCAAGTTATGATTTTGATTTTAATATAAGATTGAATGTTAAAGTGATTTTTGATGGAGTGTGTCGTCTGAATCCAATGAACTAAATCAAAACCAAATAAGATAAATGTCATACCGATGTCGTAAAGTTTCTCTAGCAGAACAACCTTTCGGAAGTTAGACAGCTTAAAATAACCGGAAATTTAATTTTCATAGTTCGTTTTTTTTTATTTTCGAAGCGCATAAAATTTTTATCATCGCTTATAGTAAAGTTTGTGTGCTGAGTAACATTCAACAAACGGTATCACTGACATCGCTTAGTCTGCTGGAGTAAAAAATACCGAAAGATGAATTTTATGATCCCGGCAGCATATCGACAACAACCAATCCGGATGTTAGACGGGTGCCTCCAGACAAACGCATATCCATCCATATACCCATCTAGACACATATTGTTTGCTTTGAATGTGCGATGCTTATCCTGCAAACGTTGCTCGGTCCTTGAGGGGCAAATCGATTGGAAAAAGCTCACGCCGCCGCACAGTGGTTCAAAATCAAAAAAAGTGGGAAAAAATTAATAAAAATCTATTTTGTTAAAGATTATAGGCGGAAAGTTGAAAAAAATAATAAATTGGAGTTTTTTTCAAAGTTTGCTATTTTTTTCAAAAAGTACTAAAACGAGGTTTGAGCTTTATACAGGGAAATTGAATATTTTTCAATTAATTATGAATATTTTTGTTAAAACTAAGTATGCGCTCCTAAATTTCTGTAGGTTAGTTGGATAAATATTAAAACTGATGTTTTAAGGTGAATTCGCATTTGTATCGAAGCAAACGATGCTTGTTTAACTCTGTATAAATACTTTAAAATTTGCATTTTTAAACCAAACAGCGTTCCACTCAATGACATCGTATTCAAAATATAGCAAAAACTAGCAGCTGATTTTAAGATATGTTTTTGATGAGGCTTTCACCTATCTAACGGTGTATAATTTACCACGGCGATCGGCAGCGCACGCTTTTTTTTTGCTTCCGAAAAATAAATAGAGTAAATCGAAAAAAATTTATCATCTAATTTTGGGATTCCAATTAAGCAAAACTTTATTAGTTTATGATATTAAGGACGTTTTTTATCTCTAAACTGTGAATAAGATTATAATACATCACTTCTGTATAAACATTTATAAATTTTTAAAGGTTTATATGCTTTTTTAAGTTGTTTTGGGCTGAGAATAAAAAATCCTATTTTTCATTCTTGCGTTAAAGTTGTCGTTCATGTTTGTTTCATAGAAGGTGTGAAAAAAGTCCTAGAAAATATTTAAATACATCATAACGTTCCTAGAATATTGGAGAATCGATCCCAGCATAAAAAATTTGTTTGTCGCTGACTTGAAAAATGGACTTTTTTCCGGCTTTTTGGGGATTTGAACCACTGTGCGCCGCATGCATTTTGATCACAACCAACTCGGGGACGTAGTAGAAAACGACGATGCTACATCCATAGTTTTTTTTCTTCTACAAAACGCTTCGTTGAGGAAAACACACACACTCCCAGCGCTCTACGAGAATGTAAACGAACATGGAAAAACAATTTCCAATATTGTGTGTCATATTGTAACGTAGACAAGTTAAACAACTTACGACCAGCTGATTTTTGCAGTTATAGCAGATGCTCTCCATCCGTATGCTTGGAATTGGAGCTAATTTGAAACTGAAGGCATTTGAATGTCCTGAATAAAAACGAGGTATTTTTATCAGATTTAAACTAATTTGCCTTATTTCAATTCACTACTTTTATGCACTTCAAATTACCTTGATACTCCGTTTCTAATTTGATAAGGTCAATTCAATAAATACTCAAAAATATCTTGGGAGAGTTGATATAGTCAAAGCTGATCTTCGAACTATCTGAATAATTTTGAAGCATTCCGAATTGTCAAAATTGTCAAAATTGTCAAAATTGTCAAAATTGTCAAAATTGTCAAAATTGTCAAAATTGTCAAAATTGTCAAAATTGTCAAAATTGTCAAAATTGTCAAAATTGTCAAAATTGTCAAAATTGTCAAAATTGTCAAAATTGTCAAAATTGTCAAAATTGTCAAAATTGTCAAAATTATCAAAATTGTCAAAATTGTCAAAATTGTCAAAATTGTCAAAATTGTCAAAATTGTCAAAATTGTCAAAATTGTCAAAATTGTCAAAATTGTCAAAATTGTCAAAATTGTCAAAATTGTCAAAATTGTCAAAATTGTCAAAATTGTCAAAATTGTCAAAATTGTCAAAATTGTCAAAATTGTCAAAATTGTCAAAATTGTCAAAATTGTCAAAATTGTCAAAATTGTCAAAATTGTCAAAATTGTCAAAATTGTCAAAATTGTCAAAATTGTCAAAATTGTCAAAATTGTCAAAATTGTAAAAATTGTAAAAATTGTAAAAATTGTAAAAATTGTAAAAATTGTCAAAATTGTCAAAATTGTCAAAATTGTCAAAATTGTCAAAATTGTCAAAATTGTCAAAATTGTCAAAATTGTCAAAATTGTCAAAATTGTCAAAATTGTCAAAATTGTCAAAATTGTCAAAATTGTCAAAATTGTCAAAATTGTCAAAATTGTCAAAATTGTCAAAATTGTCAAAATTGTCAAAATTGTCAAAATTGTCAAAATTGTCAAAATTGTCAAAATTGTCAAAATTGTCAAAATTGTCAAAATTGTCAAAATTGTCAAAATTGTCAAAATTGTCAAAATTGTCAAAATTGTCAAAATTGTCAAAATTGTCAAAATTGTCAAAATTTTCAAAATTGTCAAAATTGTCAAAATTGTCAAAATTGTCAAAATTGTCAAAATTGTCAAAATTGTCAAAATTGTCGAAATTGTCAAAATTGTCAAAATTGTCAAAATTGTCAAAATTGTCAAAATTGTCAAAATTGTCAAAATTGTCAAAATTGTCAAAATTGTCAAAATTGTAAAAATGGTCAAAATTGTCAAAATTGTCAAAATTGTCAAAATTGTCAAAATTGTCAAAATTGTAAAAATTGTCAAAATTGTCAAAATTGTCAAAATTGTCAAAATTGTCAAAATTGTCAAAATTGTCAAAATTGTAAAAATTGTCAAAATTGTCAAAATTGTCAAAATTGTCAAAATTTTCAAAATTGTTAAAATTGCTAAAATTGTCACAATTGTCAAAATTTTCAAAATTGTGTTTGGCTGGTATTAAATGTCTTAAATGTGTTTAATGTCTTTTATGTCTTTAATGTCTTAAAGTTTTAAATGTCTTAAATGTCTTAAATGTCTTAAATGTCTTAAATGTCTTAAATGTCTTAAATCTCTTAAATATCTTCCGCGTTTTAAATGTCTTAAATGTCTTAAATGTCTTAAATGTCTTAAAAGACTTAAATGTCTTAAATGTCTTAAATGTCTTAAATGTCTTAAATGTCTTAAATGTCTTAAATGTCTTAAATGTCTTAAATGTCTTAAATGTCTTAAATGTCTTAAATGTCTTAAATGTCTTAAATGTCTTAAATGTCTTAAATGTCTTAAATGTCTTAAATGTCTTAAATGTCTTAAATGTCTTAAATGTCTTTGTTTAGGTAAAAGCTAGCGAGTCAGTGGTAGTGTAGTAAAGGTAGAAGAACAGACATACGTCAAAAGTTGATCACCCGAAAGTGATCTAAAAAGGCTTTCATGAGAAATATGCTCTGTTCAATGCAGAGCGCAGAGCGTAAATAATCTCAGTCCAAGTTTATGCTTATTCCTCTCCATACTTTTCACCACTACAAATGATTCATTAGTGTAGGATAAACAGAATGTTCTTTATTTTTTGATACTCTGTTCTCCCATTAGCCACTTTGTACACAACACAGTTTGTAACACAGTCCAAACCAATCCGTCGCCGTGTAAACACCCCGAGCAATAAACCCCCAATCTAAGTCGAAATAAAGTAGTTTCAATTTAAGTGAAACTTGTTTGAGTTTTTAAGTAAATCGCGAGTTCTAAATTCGGTCCGAAATAGTGTTCCGGTGCCTAAACATTTGGTCCTTCGAGCCGGATGACCGTCCGGAAAAGTGGTTCTGGAACATAAAAGTCGGACTTACGTGAAGTTGAACAGCAGCAAAAGTGTGAACCATTTTGTGCTCACAAACCCGCCATAGCGCTACCGGACAATCAAACTAAAAGTGATTGTGCTTAAGGACAATAAAATTGCATTCCATTTTGAAAGGCCACCGCTTGGCTTGGATGCAATTAAGTGCATCGAACAAAGTGTCAGCCATCGCGATATCGGAACAGTTCTACCGGATACCTGGAGCATAGCCCGAAGTGAAGTCGATACCTGAGATTGATTGGTCAGCAACGTAGCAGAGATCAGCTGATTTTCAACCAGCTCGACGCAGCATTCGGAGAAGCAGTTAAAAACAGAAATTTAAGCAGGAAGTATTGTTGGCTTGATGCATGCGGCCAAAGAAAGTGCTGTAATAAAGAATTGTTTGTGAATTGAATCTTTTAGTTGCATAAAGTGTGTGCCCTGTCCGTAACTATAAATTGGTCTTGGTTTATTATTGACATTTTTTACTTTGCAATTTTTCACTGGTTGTGCCCACTCGCTGCTGTCAATATCGGGTTGCTAGTCTCGGTAATTCGCGTCGCGATCGGATGGAACGTTGAGTTGATCAAAAGTAAGTGCAAATACCCTAAGTCAGAAGCACATAAGGTGCAAGTCAGAAGCACAGAAGGTGCAAGTCAGATATTGTGGTCAGAATTATTCAGTACTGGACGGATTGGGTCCAAGGTGTTTGAGTTTGTCAGAAAATTCAAGTTTGCTGAAGAATTTAAGTTTGAGTCGGAATTCTTGTCAGAATCAAGTTTGATTTGTATGAATTTAAGTTTGAGTTCGAAACTTGTCAGAATTAAGTCTGAATTAGTTTGTGTTGGAAACATTGTCAGAATCAAGTCTGAATTTGTCAGAAAAAAACAAGTTTGTTTGAGTTTGAGTTGGAAAACTTGTCAGAATTAAGTCTGAATCAGTTTGTGTCGGAATTCTTAAGTGAATATTGTCGAAAATCCTTTTCGAAACTTATCAAAATTGAGTCTGAGTCTCAAAATAAGCTTGCGTCAGAATTCTTGTCTGAATTGTCAGAAACCTGGTCTGAAATATTGTCAGAAATTAAGTCAGAAGAGATCTTGTCAGAAATCGAGTCTGAATTCAAATCGTCTGAAACATTGTCAGATATTAAGCCTGTGTCAGAAACAACGTGTTAGTTTAAGGACTTGTCTGTAGGTACAAGTCTGAATTCGTCAAAATTTTGAAGCCTGTGTCAGATAACAAAAAGTGTTGCAATGTCGAGAAGTACGCTGAAGGCTTTGCAAAAACGTGAGCGGCAGTTATATGTGATTTTTGATGGTACTGATAGATTTATCCAAACCTATCACATCGGTAGTGATCGGTGTCAATTAAGCTCGAGGTTGCAAGTTATTGATACAGTATACAGTGAGTTTTTCGAAGTACGGAGCAAGATTGAAATGTTGCTGGATGAAGCGGCCGAGAAAGAGCAGAAAGATGCTGACAGCGAAGTCAAAGGGGAGATTGCAAAACAGCGCGAAGAAGAGAACGACAAAATTCTGCAGCAGTTTGATGACCGATACTTTGCTATTCGAGGTGACCTCCTTAGACTTCAAGGCGATAAGGATGCCTTAGGGGTAAACACAACCAGCAACAGCCAGAGTCAGTCTGCGTCAGGGAATACGTCCAGAGTGAAGCTGCCAGAGATTCGTTTGCCGTCCTTCAGCGGAACAATCAGAGAATGGGTTACGTTTAGAGATTCTTTCCGTAGTCTCATTCACGACAACGAGCATCTGACGAAAATGGACAAATTCACTTACCTCCGTTCCTCTCTGCAAGGTGATGCACTGAAGGAAATCAACAACATCGAGCACATCGAGCTGTCAGAGGCAAACTACGACGTCGCCTGGAAAATGTTAGAAGTCCGCTACGAAAACAAAAAGCTAATTGTCAAGGCTCATCTCGACGCTCTCTTCGCCCTCGAACCGCTTAAAAAAGAGAATTACGACGGTCTGAACTTCCTCATCAGCGAGTTTGAGAAAAACTTGATGATGTTGCAGAAAATCGGTGAGCCAACGGAGTCTTGGAGTACAATTCTAGTCTACATGTTGTGCGCTAGACTAGATTCTGCAACATTGCGCCAATGGGAGACGCATTACGGGTCTAAGGAGGTCCCAACGTACGAAGAGCTGCTACTGTTCTTGCAAGGTCACAGCTCAGTTCTTCAATCAATCACCTCTGCAAGAAGTCCACCATCCGAAGCACGTCAGACAAGATCAACAGTTTGCCATACAACCATCCGATCGGATTCACGATGCCCGTTCTGTACCGAAGCATGGCACTCACCGTTTCACTGCCAGAGATTCCTTCGATTGAAGATATCAGAACGTGTTGAAGCCGCCAATCGAAGTCGAGTCTGCCGAAATTGTCTACAGCCTGGTCATTTTGCGGCGAACTGCACTCGTAGCAGTTGTCGATTATGTCAACAAAGGCATCACACTATGTTGCATGCTACGCGATCCTCCGTTCCGAATCCGTCGAATCCGAGACTCAGTCAACAGTCAATAGCACAACCCTCTAATCAAGAAAGCACCCATATTTATCCACAGCAAGCCTATCAACAGCAAAGTCACACCATGCCAATAGTTACGGAAACACACACTCTATCACAAAATGCAACACACAATTCACCAAATACAAACATACAATTCGATTCGCCAACGCCAAGCACAAGCCATAGCTACGTAGCACTACATGTTAAGCCTGCATCAAATACTCTGCTTCCTACCGCTCTTATCAATATCAAAGACCGCTACGGTAACGCTCTGGTAGCCAGAGCCCTGTTAGACAGTTGTTCGCAACATTGTCTAATGACAGAAGAGTTTTCGAGAAAGCTGAAGCTCGAAGAAACACCCACGTTTTTGTCAGTCCAGGGTATTGGGTCGTCTGAGTCAGTGTCAACGAAAACCATACGTTCTGAAGTCTGTTCACGTTCGCCAAAAATCTCGGGTTTCAGAGAAACCATACAGTTCTTCGTTTTACCAAAACTTAAGCTACAAATACCCAAAACATCGTTTGATCCGTCACCCATGTCGTTTCCCGATTCCTCTTTGCTAGCTGATCCTTATTTCTACGAATCAAAGCAGGTCGATGTCATCATTGGTGCGGAATACTATTTGGGTCTGTTGACGAATGATCGAAGAAAGGTTACGAAGAATGGTCCCACACTCCATAACACAGTTTTTGGTTGGATTGTTTCAGGTCGAATAGTCGATTCTCCGCAAAACGTGTCACACAATTTGGTTTGTTCCTTAAGAAAGTACAGAAGCAGCTCACGTGGTTCTAAGAGTTCGAAACATGCCGCGTGGAGATCTCGAAATGAATTGAAGCACCCACAGTCAGAGTTGAAGCGGAACGTTTTGTCAGTACCCTACCTAAGAATGAGTCAGATTTGTGTCAGTAACGATTCTTGTAAGTCAAATGAGTCGATGCACTCAACTAATTTTGAATTTTCCCCCCTGAACAAAAAGTCAGATTGCGTCAGATATTGAATTCAAGTTAAGTTCAACCTCTTAGGTATTCTCGATCTCCCTTAAGCCCACACGTTTGTTAAGAAATCCAACGAAATTGAAGTGAAGCACAAGTTTATTCAAACCCCAACTCGTTTTAAGATTCGAGAGTTCCTTAAGTTTCGTATGAGAACATGAAGACCCGTTTGGAATGCCTTTTTGATTAAGTCCACATTACGAATCAGACCGTTTGAAGAAACATACTCTAAAAGATTTGAAATCATCCATATCGTTTGAAGTCCCTAAATATCGGTTGAAGAATCCTATAGGGTCGAGAATTCCTTCGTCTAAAGATATCTCAGTTAAGCAAATCGTTTGAAGTAATACTTTACTTCGGCCTAAACAGTGATCTGATTTATGATTCATCGTTTGAAGTAAGAATCACCCAACGCTTTACCCTCAAAAGGAGGTTAATTCTACCCTGTTCGACGTCAAAGATTCCCGAAGATGTTTAACAGGATGTCATCATCTGAAAAGGGTGTTCAGAAGAAGTAGGGGTCCGTGCGGAGGTCCACCACCTCCGCATCCAGGGAAGTGCTATATTCTCTACAACAAATACAAAAAAATTATGCACTTTCCCTTATACACAGGCAAATTTACACCATATGTTGGTCCGACACAGCCATCGGTACAGCCATCGAACCCTAACCATCGAGTCCACAATCCATCGAAGATCCACACCCACCGGGCAGATTCGAGCATCGTAGTTCTTCACAAGCCATCTACAGACGTCGAAAACGTGAAGCCAGCTATATTCAGCGCAGCAATCTTTTGGAAATCGTCTCTCCATGTCCCGCTAAATAGGTCAGCGGAAATGATCGCCATTGGTGGTCCAAGAGCTGCCCTGAAAGCACAGCTTCCTGTGTGTTGCCAACCATGCAGCTTGCGTTTACCAACTCGTGCCAATTACGCCGTCCAATCTATCAGTGGGCAATCGACACGCCAGTTGCAAGTAGACAGCAACAAAACCTTCGATTGGAAAAGAAATGCAAGCATGACAAAAACGAAGTTGCGCCAAATAAGTGTTAGTACCTACATTATCACACCAATTGAATGATGCCCTGCGAGCACCCAACTCTGTCCCTGAACCGATTCATCCCTGAACATAATTCGTCATCGTAAGCAACGTATCATCGTACGAAACAGCTGCCAATTTTGGTACAGGATCCACCAGTACAACATACAACCGCAACATCGAGTCCCTGGATGGAAACAGCCAGAGTGTCAACAGCAGCATTCCAAATCCACAGCAGCACTTATGGTTCTGGAATGAGAATTATCTTCAGATCACTGCGTAAGAATCGACAGTGTTGATGGTACTTACCTGCATCTTCGGTTCGACAACACTCGCAGCATAGCACGAAGCATCACTAGGTCCACCAGGTCTCCAGGATTGTCAGGCAAACAACATTCATCCAGATTGCTTCGTCACTCTATCCATCATCACACGGAGAGAGACAGCTGCAAAAACAAAACACAATCAGCCTCGCCACCTTCAGAAGGAAATTCGTCGACAGAAGTGTCGTTCTGCAGAGATTTCGCCGTACAAAATGCATATAACTAACCTGCGCGATTCGGGTTGCCTTTGATAGCAGCCACAGCATCGGTTCCCTCCGGAACAAACGAAAACACCATCCAGGTCAAGCGGCTGCGATCCAATATTTCCCAACAACACTACCCACACCCACACTACACTACACTACACTTCACAGTAGGAGAATGTACCTGAGCAAAACAGAACAGATAAACCTAAAGTACCGTTAGAAATTTTGCAGTTTGTAGTGATGAACACAAAGCCGATCCCGTTTCATTTGTTTTGAAATGAGATTTCAAGGCGGGCGGCATATGTTTAGGTAAAAGCTAGCGAGTCAGTGGTAGTGTAGTAAAGGTAGAAGAACAGACATACGTCAAAAGTTGATCACCCGAAAGTGATCTAAAAAGGCTTTCATGAGAAATATGCTCTGTTCAATGCAGAGCGCAGAGCGTAAATAATCTCAGTCCAAGTTTATGCTTATTCCTCTCCATACTTTTCACCACTACAAATGATTCATTAGTGTAGGATAAACAGAATGTTCTTTATTTTTTGATACTCTGTTCTCCCATTAGCCACTTTGTACACAACACAGTTTGTAACACAGTCCAAACCAATCCGTCGCCGTGTAAACACCCCGAGCAATAAACCCCCAATCTAAGTCGAAATAAAGTAGTTTCAATTTAAGTGAAACTTGTTTGAGTTTTTAAGTAAATCGCGAGTTCTAAATTCGGTCCGAAATAGTGTTCCGGTGCCTAAACAGTCTTAAATGTCTTAAATGTCTTAAATGTCTTAAATGTCTTAAATGTCTTAAATGTCTTAAATGTCTTAAATGTCTTAAATGTCTTAAATGTCTTAAATGTCTTAAATGTCTTAACCCTTCGTTTCATAAAGTAACAAATTTGCAACAATTAATGTATGGAAAAAGTGAAAAATCGTATTTTATTTTAATTTTTTTTCTTAATGTACTCATCATTTCCAACTTTTTGAAATGATTTTTAAGGAAAAATAAAAAATCATGAAATGAAGGGTTAAATGTCTTAAATGTCTTAAATGTCTTAAATGTCTCAAATTTCTTAAATGTCTTTAATGTGAAAAAAAACATCAAAAAATTGATATAACTTCCTACGTACCTTTTCATCTCTCCGCAAATGAAATCGCGATGAAGGACCACACAAAACTGCACATTAACCTAGATTAATGAATCATTGCATTGTCATCTAAATCTTGAAAGACGCGGAACCCTACGAAGAAACCTAATGAAACGACTCGCGCGCCAGGAATGCAAATCACGACCGAAAGCGATCAATTTCATCGGAACGTCCAGGTCGTCATTCGTTGGCACAAGTGCACTTCCACCTTTTTCAGAGCGCGAGGTAGCAGAATGGCGGCCGCAAATCGCTAAAGCAAGCTGCAATGATTTTACTTTATTTGTAAATTATCAACGACCAGTTCGCTTTAACTATGCAGCAACTTAAGGCCAGAGATGGTGCCCTTTCAAATCGCTGCAGCCCTGTGATGATTCTGATGATCTCTAGGCCTCCAGGAATGATTTTCAAGGTTTACACAGGGGTCTCAGATGATCTCCGGCAATGTTTCCCCGGCTTCCTTGATTCATTATTGGCTGGCCGTTGTCGTTGATTTGTCCGGAGCAATTTTGAAAACTTCCAAAGGCCGCCCTTTGGCTGACTGACAAGGCTTTTCCCTTGATGGGGGCGATGATCGGGCGGAAAACACTTTTGTCCTGTGTCTATGCCTATGATAGAGATGATTGTGGGGTTTCGATGTCAGGCAGGCATGAGCACAACGACGAAATAAAGGAATAAAAACAGATGGAGGTCGTAAAGTTGCTTCCCGGTCAGATGACATGAGCCGGTGAGCTGAGCAATTTAGATAAAAGAGACATCAATTCAATGAAGGCCCTTTTCCCGATGCCCGTGCCCGAGACAAGTAGGTTAACATGATGTTTTACAACCGAAGCCTAAGCCCAGCAGAAACTGGAGTTTACCCCCAGGGCACACTCGTTTTTCATCGCTTCATCAATCAATCGTTCGGCATTCATTATTATCGGCAGCATGGGACGGTGTAATGTGCTACAGTAACATCTATTAACCTCTCATCGATTATTTGGGCTAATAAAAACTTGGCGAACAGCATATGCTAGCTAGGGGAAGAGATTAAAATTTGTTCCATAGAATTTATTTGATATTTCATTTGAACCGAAAATTGATGAATGATGGATTTTTTTCACGAGAGTGAGTTTGATTTATTTTATCACTTTTGTCATTTTTGTCATTTTTGTCATTTTTGTCATTTTTGTCATTTTTGTCATTTTTGTCATTTTTGTCATTTTTGTCATTTTTGTCATTTTTGTCATTTTTGTCATTTTTGTCATTTTTGTCATTTTTGTCATTTTTGTCATATTTGTCATTTTTGTCATTTTTGTCATTTTTGTCATTTTTGTCATTTTTGTCATTTTTGTCATTTTTGTCATTTTTGTCATTTTTGTCATTTTTGTCATTTTTGTCATTTTTGTCATTTTTGTCATTTTTGTCATTTTTGTCATTTTTGTCATTTTTGTCATTTTTGTCATTTTTGTCATTTTTGTCATTTTTGTCATTTTTGTCATTTTTGTCATTTTTGTCATTTTTGTCATTTTTGTCATTTTTGTCATTTTTGTCATTTTTGTCATTTTTGTCATTTTTGTCATTTTTGTCATTTTTGTCATTTTTGTCATTTTTGTCATTTTTGTCATTTTTGTCATTTTTGTCATTTTTGTCATTTTTGTCATTTTTGTCATTTTTGTCATTTTTGTCATTTTTGTCATTTTTGTCATTTTTGTCATTTTTGTCATTTTTGTCATTTTTGTCATTTTTGTCATTTTTGTCATTTTTGTCATATTTGTCATTTTTGTCATTTTTGTCATTTTTGTCATTTTTGTCATTTTTGTCATTTTTGTCATTTTTGTCATTTTTGTCATTTTTGTCATTTTTGTCATTTTTGTCATTTTTGTCATTTTTGTCATTTTTGTCATTTTTGTCATTTTTGTCATTTTTGTCATTTTTGTCATTTTTGTCATTTTTGTCATTTTTGTCATTTTTGTCATTTTTGTCATTTTTGTCATTTTTGTCATTTTTGTCATTTTTGTCATTTTTGTCATTTTTGTCATTTTTGTCATTTTTGTCATTTTTGTCATTTTTGTCATTTTTGTCATTTTTGTCATTTTTGTCATTTTTGTCATTTTTGTCATTTTTGTCATTTTTGTCATTTTTGTCATTTTTGTCATTTTTGTCATTTTTGTCATTTTTGTCATTTTTGTCATTTTTGTCATTTTTGTCATTTTTGTCATTTTTGTCATTTTTGTCATTTTTGTCATTTTTGTCATTTTTGTCATTTTTGTCATTTTTGTCATTTTTGTCATTTTTGTCATTTTTGTCATTTTTGTCATTTTTGTCATTTTTGTCATTTTTGTCATTTTTGTCATTTTTGTCATTTTTGTCATTTTTGTCATTTTTGTCATTTTTGTCATTTTTGTCATTTTTGTCATTTTTGTCATTTTTGTCATTTTTGTCATTTTTGTCATTTTTGTCATTTTTGTCATTTTTGTCATTTTTGTCATTTTTGTCATTTTTGTCATTTTTGTCATTTTTGTCATTTTTGTCATTTTTGTCATTTTTGTCATTTTTGTCATTTTTGTCATTTTTGTCATTTTTGTCATTTTTGTCATTTTTGTTAATTTGTCACTTTTCTGTCTTTGTATCTATTTTGACATTTTTTCGTTTTGGTCTGTCATTTGATTTTGTTTTATAATGAAAGTTTTATCATGAAAGTGCTTGGTGGTTACGGATTAGATTTATCATAAGAATGATGCAATTTTTTTTTAGTTTATTTCTCATATTTTTTGTTTCAATATTTTTGGTATCAGACTTAAAATGATGGGATCAGGAAAGGAATTTTAAAATTTTCTAAGACTACTTAATAAAGAAATAAAGAAATGTGGAAACAAACATCTGATCTCAGACCTTGTTGGCATCTCAGTTTCTTACCGATTCCACCTTCCGGAAGGTGCAACTTGAAAGTTCAACAAAGGCAACAGAATAAACTTGTAAACTGGTGTTTGGTTCTGAATTCGCCTTAGCCAGAAGACTGGCAACAGGAAAACGAAACTTTTCTTTGCCCTTTGCAAATTGGTACCAACCTTTTTCCTATCTACCCTGTTGATGGCAGAAAAAAGCAGGATTTTCTTCCCGAAACACAGAATGGGAAATAGCTAGAGACATATACAAACACCCACAAATTGGGTTAAAAGCCAACTTTTGCTTTCCGAGTCTCTGATCCGGTTGACCTGACCACAACAGCTCAGCCTCCCACAAGCCTTCCTTCCAAGGTTTCTTGGGTATAGTGGTCACACAACAACCAGGACCAGATTATTCTCATCACAGATAAATAGTGAAAACCTTCGGGTTTGCTTTCAACTTTGGCACGTTTTGTATTATATTTATATACAACATCTACCAAACGGGGGGAAAGTCGAAAAGGTAAAACAAGTGGTGGTTTCTAACCATCTCCATCTGTAGAGTGAAAGAAAAACTACACCGAACTGCCAGGAAAATTTAATTTATGAGCCGCAATCAAACAAGTTCTTGAACGAGTTCAAGTTTTGGTCTCCCTCGGTCGGTGAGTTCCAAACGAAATTCCTGGATTCCTCGGTTGGTCGTAGACCGGGAGGTTTTCATATTCCGATTGAGACCTGCCTCCCTGCATACCGTAATCACATTGATAGCCGATTTGTTGAAAACTATGTGTTGGTGACACGTTTATCTTCTGCAAATTCAAAGGGTTATTAAAATGATGATAGTGTTTGCAATTTTTAAAACTTATTTAAGACTTTTCTTTTTTTCTCAAACCTCCGTGGTTCCAGGTAACAAAAAATATAAACAACATGGGACAACTATGCGCCTCACGGTCTTGGGTGCGTGAACCCAGTCACGCGATTCCTCGCAAAGGTGTTGCCGGGATTTCCTTAAACGCTTCCTAGGTTCCATCACAGCCCCAAAGGTTGCAGCCTCTCGGATGCACATTGTGTAGCTACAAAAAAAATTGGTTGCGCAGTGAAAGTAGCCACGGAAGATAAATCTTAAATCTATTTGCCGTCCATTGATGCCGAGCTGTTGTTGCTGCGGTTTTTCCTGTGTTAAGCCAATGCCAATGATCGTTGGCTAGTTATTTGGATGGAAGTGCATGTCGGTTAACTGATATGTCCCGAGGCCGATATGCGAGGGTGTTTGCTAGGTTATGTTTTAGAGCTTCGGTCGGTCTGGGGCGGTTCAGTTTTTACTTTTTGCTTCCCCGCTCGAGTACAGTTATTATCGGATACTCCCGGGTGAAAGTGGAACATGGAAAAGTGAATTTATTAGCTGTAATGTCAATAACATTTAATGTATGATCTGGGGGCTCCAGGCCATAGACGGGATAATGATGATTCTGCTAATTTGGATGATTGCGGTTGAGAAACTCGCCGGCAATCCGAGCAGAGCTCTATACAGATAAATAAAACTAAATAATATAATCTGACAGTGTCCAATATCCGTATGTAATTGATTTTAGATGAAGCTGGTCTTTGCTTTTATTAGTTTAAAAAAATACTGCAATCCATGTTCATTAAATTACTCCGTAATTGATTAGCAAAGACACTCTAAATCAAATTCATAAAATAATTATTGTGCCAGGATAACTCGAAACCCAATGTCAGCAAAAACATAATTGAATATCACTCATCCATAAACTGTGATAACAACGACTAGATACATAAATCAAAACCAATTTAAAACAAGTAACGTCGAACGTGTGCCAATACTCGCTCTGACAGTTTGTATAGATTTTAACAGGAGCTTTCTCGTTTTGCTTGCAATGCATTAATTTGTGCATATTTTGACAACTGATAATCACTGCACTGAACAGCTGAGCAAATATTCTTATATTTGTAAACAAACTCATTGAGAGCCCCGAGCACTCCTCGCCTACTTACTGTGAAAGTCGGAGAACCTTGTGTTTCTGAAAACCTTGACCAAAATCCATCATCTGCCGGATGTGACGTCCCACATTTTTATATTATTTTTTAGTAGTCTGCCGCCCGTTGATTGCCACGGATTTTCCATTTCTCTAAATTTTCATTTCAATTAATCACAGCAAGCCACAACATACTTTGTCAATCACATGCTGGAATATTCTAATGCCACAAAAACTCACATTCTTTAACATATGTTATTGAACAAATGCATTTTATTTTCCTTACTGAAAGCGAAACTCCACTTTTCTTATTAAAACATTTTCAACAAAAATACACTAATATGGAAAAAGTTATGAGTACCTATAAGTATAAAATTTGATTTAACTCCAATTGCAGGAGACTAAATGTTGCGTAGCAGCACAACAAGAACAACGCACGCCCCTGCGGGTGGTTTCCGAAAAAAACTCAGCAAATGCTTATAATACATACACAACCAGATCTTGTCAGCATCCCGGTGAACAGTAAAGGAACATTTACTGCTTATCTTTACTAGGCCGGGCCCGCTGTGCAGTATTGGACGCAAAGACAACTGGAATACAGGGAGGAAGAAAAGTGGACAAACTTTTGTACTAACGAATAACGGAACCAAAAAAATCTTTGAAAGCTTACTTCCCTACTTCAACATTACTAATAAATGGATTAAGTTGCCATACTATCGCAGATTTTTTTTCCTATCGCAGCACCCAAAAAAAATTTCACATACGCGCATGTGGCACAGTGAGGCAGACTTGACCAATCGATGGTCAAAACCTAATAACTTTTCAAATCAAATCCATCTGGTTTAAAGTGTTTTGAAAAGTTGTTCATATGGTCAAAATCTCTAATTTAATGTAACTTTTTTTCATCTAGATGTTGTGAAATTGGATCTAGATATTTTTTCCGTATTTTCCCTGTTAACTTGGAAGTCGATCGGCGTGAAAATTTCCAAGTAAGGGTTTTTAGGATCGTTCAAAAGTTAAATGATGTTTTGAGATCCCTCTTTTTGCAAGAATGGGGGGCTCCCATACAAATGTTACCTGAATATCTATACAACTTTTGAATTAATAATGCAAATGGATCCAAATTTGTCAAGAGATAAATGCATGTTATTTTCACATTAGTTCAAGACCCATCTATTTTCTGGAAGAAGGAGATTTCATAGAAATGGTACAAAATTTCTACATTTCCAAAAACTAATCAAGCAACCACAAAAGATCTAACAACTGGTAGGAACTTGACAAGGAACAAATCAAGCAAATTCAACCAAATTTGACCTCTGAGGATTTCGAGGTATGATGGTTTAAAATTCATTCCATCTATTAAACAAATTCCTCCATAATGCTTTCATTGAGCATTTCAAAAATGTCTCATCTCCGGAACATTTTGAACCAAACCTCGGGAAGAAAAAAACTTCAGAAAAAATCAACCCAACTTTCTTCAAACCAATAAAAAAAACACGTGCACGATGTCAGATCTCAGTAGCAGAACAAATAAGTTCAGATAATTAAGCCATATTTTTTTCGGGAATTTAACAACGAGGTCATTCCTCCCAAAACTAAGCCATAAACTCATATTGATACCTTATATAAGTGGCTAATGGATCAAGTAGGCTGTTGCTTATTATGACATCAATAAAACATGAATGCATTGTTTTTTTTTTAATATCCAAACAAACATGTTAATAATTTCTATTTTATTTTTGTGTAAGGCTAGTAGATCTAGTTTTATTTTAACGAATGTTGTAGATACATTTTATAGAAAAAAAAAATGTAGAATAAAAAATTAAGTTAGTTAACAGATAGAATCTGACTGAAAAGAATTTGAGAAGGTTATAGAAAGTTGTCTTATCTTATTTGATTGTCTGTAGATAAAAAAAAAACATTTTTAAAACCGAAATAGTATTATCAAAATTATTAAATGGAAATAAATTTTCAAAAACAAATATTTAAATGCGCTGAATTTCAAATTCGATTGAGTTCAAGTTTTTCTGGCAAAACCATTATCAAAAGCAAACTTAAAAGTACGAAAATTTACCAAAACCATGTTTCACTAAATCGTGAATAGCTTTTGAGTTGGCAAAATTAGTTTTTGTTCTGTTGGATAGCTGAAATACGATTTTTTTCAATTCTTCAACCTCAAATAAATAAATTTCATATTATTCTTAACACATCCATGTTTTTTTATTTCTATAAGTAATAAAATTTTAGTGAAGTATTGAATTTTCTTTTGTTTTGGCGATAAATTGCAACAGCATCAAACCTCAACTTCACCTAAATACGTAATAAATTATATGAAACCACGAATTAAAAGATATGTTTGACAGATTTGTAATCAGTGTAATTTCGAGTTTCTGAAAAGCATTAGTTTATGATAAATTTTTGAAATTTACAAAAAGGGGATTTGACCAAGCTTTCAGAGGTTCTGCCCCACTGTGGGTCACTAATAAGTGATAAACATAAAATAAACGAAAAGCCACCAGAAATACAAATAGACTTAAAAAATGCATTGAAAACAAAAATAAAATTGAAAATCATTCAAAACCAATTGATTGAAATCCGGTTTGGAAGAAAAAAATTGATGAACCAGATAACGTTCGTCGTACAACAGGCCCGTGCGAAGGACCCGTCCATGGGGGGGTTTTCAAAATTTGAAGTCAGCTAGGAATAATAACAATACCAAAAAAGTACAACAAATAAGCAAATTGATTTCTAAAACTATTTCCTTTTTAAGAATTTTGACCGACTATCCGTCTCAGATTTTTTAAGTCGTTTCTACTTATAAAATCAGAGAGTGGTAGCCGTTAAAAATGTTTTACAAAAAATCAACCTAAACAGTCGCTACATTCATTAATAAAAACATTTTCATACTTTTGTATGACCATCGCAAATGCTAGAAAAAATAATAAGTTTAACTGATACGATTCATAACCAATCAGAATCAATGTTTTAATTTATTTCGATTTCCGATAAATTATAGATAATTTATGATGATCCTTATTCTGAACTAGAAATTTGATAGAAAATAAGCTTTAAACAGTATAGATTACAAATTCAAAATAATTTATTCAAAAACAGCAGAAATAGAGTGTCAATCGAGATTTCGAATAAAACCAGAATTTAAAGCTTCGAACATAAGAATCAGTGCACAGAAATAGAGTGTATAAAATATAAAACCAGATTTAAAGAGAAATCAAAACCCAATTGTAAAAATAATTTGAGATTTCAGTTGATCATTGAAAGCTTAAACTAACAATGTACAGGTTGGATGATGGGTGATCAATAAGGAACTGATAGAAATATAAAAATAGAATTTACAGTTTTGTTTGAAATATTAAAAGCACGAAGCATATACTAATTTGCTTAATATTGCACATTTAAACTTAGCTTTACAGCTGCTTTTTCGAATCGTTTTTCTAATTTGCATAGATTATTGAAAAAAATATGATCGAAAAAGATAAACCGCGAGTTATGTAGTTTAAAATTGTAAGTTCTGAATAATTTGTAGTCATCTTTTGGAATAATGGATCCTAGGTCATAATAAAGAAATTATATTTTTCTTTTGAAAAATTTAGATTTATAGGCTTCCTAGAAGATTATTTTCTCAAAACACTAAAATTCACTAACATTTAAAAAGTCTGACATAAAAAATTCGGTTAGACTAAAAAAAATGATTCTAAAAAATTCGGTTAATTTGTTTGGAAATCAAAACAAATTATGAAAATAATAGAGATAAGTTTTTTTTTAACATTTCAGAAGGAAATTTTTCAATAAATATATCGTGACATTTTAAAAACTTATTCATAGAATTTTATTGATTACTCAAGAAAACAGCATTTTGAAGCCTAAGACTTCAAGAAACAAGCGCCGTTAACAAAATGGGGTAAAGGAAACAAATAGAAAGACTTTATGATTTTGTTCGCAGATATTAAAAGTACTTGCGGTATTGCGGAAAGTTGATAATTAGTTGAAAACCTTTATTTTCAATTTTTGAGGTTTTGCCAGAAAATTCAGAAATTTCCTAAATGATTTTAAACTATTTTTAAAAGTTTATTAAAAAATAAAAGCTGATGGAAAAAAAACTTATTGGATATTTGAATTAAGGACACTTAAATTAATCATAATAAGTTCTTAAATTCTTTGTACCTTCGAAAAATTTAAATTTTGTGACTTTGTATAATTTATTGAAACCCTTTTGAATGTGAAGTTGAGCATTGTTAAGAACAGGAAAACAAATTTCAATTGAGTCTGAAATTGGTTTCATGGAAAATATTAGAAAGAGATTTTTAATAAAGTAATGGATGCTAGGTTTTAGATTTTGTTGGCTTATTCTGTAGACCTGTAGACTGTAGACTTAGTTTATTGCACTTCCTAATAAAACCCCATTATTAAGGTAGGATTTTTGTGTGTCAAGATTTGAGTTTCAAAACAAACGGTTTATTGAATCGCAACTCTAAACTTACAATAAAAAAAATAAGTTTCAATTCGTGAAAAACTGTACTAAAAACTTCCGCCGGAGGCGAGCCAATTTTCTGACATGCTTGTTAAACTTACATTTAAACACCTTTTGGGATCAAAAAATTTCCGGATGCTATGGTAAATTTTTTTCTTGATCTGAAAATTTTACTTAGAAAAAATCTCCATGGGGGGGGTTAAACCCCTAAAACCCCCCCCCCCCCCCCCCCCCGTTTGCACGGCCTTGTCGTACAACCTTTTTTCGGCTACCTATTCTTGACAAACTGAGATTCTCAAATGTATTGAAAATTCTGAGATTTCTATGATAAATTTCCAGAAAACATTCATTCTTTCAAATTTACTTATAATAATTATTATAAAACGAACTCACCGAATAACCGTAAGGCCCTGATATTCGTTGATCGATTTTACTTTCCAGTCAGCTCTTAACGAATCCCCGCTCTACACAGCGCCTAAGTAAAACGATGCTCAAATTCGCCTAGGGAGACTGTTACATTTCTGACGATCATTTTTAATGATTGACTAATTTTTTTTAAGTTTTGAAACAATTTAATCACAAAAATATAAAAAAAAACAAATTTTTCTCCGACGGAGTGAAAACAAAACGTATCCGTTGCCAACGAATCATAGCCTCCTATCGGTTTCCAAAAAAAGTCTGCAAAACACTTAAATTGTCATGTCGTATATCACACTTGCTTGAGTCAATTTTGGTTATTTTTTGAATTTCTCGAACCCTGGGGTCTTTAATGCTTCATTTTGGATTAAAACTTATCAATTGAATTTATTTTTTTTTTAATGCCAAAAGTCATGCCCGCATTTAACACCTAATTACTTTTTTGTCTATTTGAATAAGAAGTTACGGTCTTGGACAAAGTTGTTCAGCGGGAAATTTCCTTTGGAGATTTGATAAATTGGCACAAAAATCACAAGTATGCTAGGTTCAACAGAAGAAACAAAAATGATGTTGATTTTTCAGTACAAAATATTCAATTTTCCCATACAAACCTAAAAGTTCAAATCTACTCATGGTAAACGATACTTAAAAATTCTGCAAAAAAAATCATGTATGAGTTTTGAACCAAGACAAAGCTTGTTCTTGCATATTCCTGTTTGAAATCTTCGACTCTAAAAATCAAGCATAGTAATGATGGCTGGGAAGAAAATCCTTCAAATCATTGCGATTCATATCACTTCAATCGTGGGGTGGGGGGAGTGGGGGGCGACACTCGCTTGTTGTATACTTCCCATTCACCGTCTCATGAAGAATTGCAACAGCAGTTTGCACCCACCAGACTGTGGGGCAACTGTGAGAACATTTTAATTAAAATCAACAAGCTGAAGCGCGCACTTCCAACATCATCCTCAGCCCACCGTGTGCTCCAGCTATTTCCAGAGATCAAGATGAAAGACGGCGAACAAATTCATCTTCTTACTTTGTTGGGAATAAAATTGTAACTCCGATATTGGCATGCTCAGTGGGATGGTCCATTCAGAAAAAAACAACCTTTCCCGTTCCTTCCCGAACCAGACTCCTGTACAAAGTGACCAACCAAGAGACCAAGGGAGGACAACGGCTAAAACTAGCGGAGGCGAGATGCTATCTAAAGAGTTAAAACATGAAAATATCATTAAGTGAAAAATGTTGTACTTTATTCGCCCCACACTTTCCAGAATGGAATCCTTCCCAGTCTCAACTGCGACGATTCATGTGCGGCTGCAAAATTTTGTTCCGCCCAACACGAAATAAGCTCGCTGTCTGTGGGAAAAACATAGTCCTACTCAGTAGGTTGAGGAAGGCCCGAATCCCGATGCAAAGTGGTTTGTTTTGTTGGTGCGAGAGCGTCATCGCAAGTGAAAGGTTCTTTTCTTTTGCTCTAGTTTTGATCTACATTTTTGGTCACAGCTGGAGACTTCTATTCTTTAGTTTCTGCCTGTACTATTTATAATGGTAAAATTGTGCCTTTGGTGTAACGATCGTTAAACGAACATCAACGAACTCTCGGTTGTTACAAAAGGATAATCTAGAAAACATGCATTTATTTATGGGTAGAGAAATCTATTTTGCATTTTTCTTTTTTTTGTCTTTAGATCGATTTTAATTAAGTTATTTAGGATCGCATATGATTTCACAAACTGGAAACCTTATTATAAAGCAGTACATGCATTATTTTTATCAGTAACATAGGCAAAAACTGAGAAGAATACATATTTCAAATATATTTTTAAAATGGCAATAAGTCATTTCGTTGCAAATGCACGACAATACTTTTAAAGACATTTTCATCTAATTTTGGATTTTTAAATTTGGTAGTTGGTTTCCAGTTCTTAGAATAATTGTTGTTTTTTATTTACTTTCAGATTTCCTCAATAATAATATGATTATTAAAGGGTAAGTATCACGGTAGCTTGAAAATCTATATCTCAGTGCAGAGAAACAAACATGCTCTTTTTTTTTTGTTTCGATTAAAGTCGTTCTACCTTCTTTTGGCATTCGCGACTTTATATCAACGTTGCAGTTATTGAAAAACCTATCTGGTACAACTGTGTTCGATGTTTACTCTTGGGCTCGAAATCGCGGACATCGGCTCAGGAGACAACGAACTTGCCAACTGAGCTATATCACAAACCCATGCACTTTTTCTGCTTTCCAAATTATAGGTGAAATTTATTTATTAGAGTGCAATAGTAATTAAAAGATTAATGAAATACCTTTTGATCATAGGTCGGGCTTCGGGCACCATTTTCCGGACTCTTTTAAGCAAACATGCATGTGGGTTTTGCTGCAGTGAACTCGAGGCTGCAAGGAAATTTTATATTGTTGTACATTTCTTTCTAAAACAACTTATATTATATCTTTTTAACGCATATTGTCAGCCATACCGCAAAAGATTGGAACAAGGAATGTATTAAATTCTGGAGGTCCTTGTCAAACGCTTTATATAAGTTTTGTAGAAAAAAAAATCAACACAAAAGTCTCACAGGATCTCACCAAATAAGTTGTCATGGAGAGGATACATTTTCCACTCATTCGGATCCGTGCGTCTTTAGTTAGCAGGAGCAAGTCTGAAGTTGTTTTGAAACACGTTTTGCAACCGAAACGTCTGAGGCCTATTTGCCACTTCTCTTATATTTCCGGTGTATGCAAAAGCCACGGGATTTCCTATTTGCTATACGCACTCCACAATTATGTTAATTTTCGTGGTTAAAAATCAGCTAAATTGAACATATCGAATTCAGCAGTGAACATATTCACTCAATCATTTTTAAACTATTTTATAACTTCTGGAAGAACTCTTATCACGGAGCGTAAATTTTGACGTCCTTGCAAAGCAATGCCTACTTGATCTCCCTCAAGATAGGTAGATGATTAGGTATAACCACTGACCATACTGACTGGACACTCGATTTCGTTTTCTGGATAATTTTTCCAACAGTACGCAATGTCAATTCCAGAGTGCGCATTAGACTAGTTCACTTTTGGGCTTTTTTCGCAGATCAAAGCCGGACTCATATGGATTGTTTCTCATGCATTTTCAAGTATTTCTGCCAAATATGAGATCAATTGTTCTGCGCAATGAGTTTTTGTGAAAAAAGTCCATTTTTCTTGAATTATATTTATGGATCTGTTTTAGATAATCATTCAAAACAAACCGAAAAAAATTAAAAAATCATAAACTACCAACTTGTACAGAAATTTTACTTACAAGTTGAAAGTAAAAAATCTACAGTAAATCAGAAAAAAATATTTTTCACAAAAGCTTTTTTTTGCTAAGCAAGCTCTTTTTATTACATTTCTTTTGATGTAATAATTATACAAATTGGATTTATAGCAGTCAAGTTATTTACAGATGTTTGCTACCAATTTGAATTGATAGAATATTTTTCATTCAAGTTTTTTCCACACTAGCTTGTGCACAAGCAAAGATATTTTATTCAATCTAGTTCCCCATGACTGGGCCAGGAGTTAAAAAAGCGCGCGCTTTGATCAAGTTGTATGCAAGTCCTCTGGATGCAACGTTTTTCATGTTGCATAAAGCTGAAACTTGATTAGGAACACTGTTTTGATTTGAAAACTGATGCATGCATACTTGAGAAACTTTGCTCCTATTCCGGCGATAATTACATTTAAACATCGAATTAATTGTAATAAACAGGGGTATCTTAATAAGAAAAGATTTTGCAAAAAAATTTTTTTTCGGATTTACTTCAGATTTTAAACCTTCAACTTGTACGTGAAATTTCTGTACAAGTTGGTACTTTATGATTTTTTGAATTTTTTCGGTTTGTTTTGAACAATTATTTAAAACAGATTCATTATTATGCAAATAATATCAACCACCATGCATCTTAAAATGATCGTTTTACATTAACAGGGACTTGCTAGAACTCTCATAAGATAATTTTAAAGAAAAATTGACTTTTTTCACAAAAACTCATTGCACAGAACAGAGATTTGTTCAATAGATCTCAAATACGATAAAATCGGGCTAAACAGGACCATTTTTCCTACAGTGCATTTTTTGTCAAATTATTCAGGCCACCTGCCGTCGGTATTGCGAACCTGCAAAATCTGACAACAAAAAATTAGACAGAAAATGGTTGAATTTTTGTTCTAAGTGTCATGTCAGTGTGGTCAGTGGCATAACGTTATGCCTAATCTCAATCGACCGGACTGTTTAAATGCAGGGCTAAAAACAGTTATGAAATTTTTGAATTTATGAACGATATGTACGGGATCTCTAACCAAATTACAATTTGTGGAAAATTGAGAGGTCTTTTTGTTTAAATAAGAAATCTGTCGCAATCTTTGAAATAACTTGTGTGGCAACAAGACTGAGTCGATTTGGGGTCATTCTGAATTTCTCAAATCCAGAGATCTAAAAAGCTTCGTTTTGGTTCAAAACTGATTCAGAATTTTCAAGTAACGTTTACATGAGTAACTTTGAACTTTAAGGTTTGTAAAGGAAAACTGTATATTTTGTGCTGAAAAATCAACATCATTTTTGTTTCTTCTGTGGAACCGAGCCTGCTTATGGTTTTTGTGCCAATTTATAAATTCTTTAAAGGAAATTTTCCACTGAACAACTTTGTCGGAAAAAACATATTATCTGTTTAACAGGGGCATGTCTTTTGACATTAAAAAAACAAGAAATTCGATTGACGTCACTGCTTGTGCCCCGCGAAGAATTTCATGAAAAGTAGTTTTGATAGGCACCCAGCAGTGATGTCAATTAAATTTATCGTTTATCAATGCCAAAAGACATGATGTTTATTTTTAGTACAAACTATTCAATTTTCTCATACAAACAATCAATAAAACAAAACTCATGTAAACGTTATTTAAAAATTCTGCAAAAACCAATTTTGAACAAAAACGAAGTTTTTAAGACCCCAGGATTTAAGAAACTCAAAAATAACCCCAAATCGACTCGGTCTAATGGAAACTAGTAGAATTTATTTGTTAGACTACGAGACAGTTTTTCTTTGGAAATTTAGCATTATTTCTGCAAAATATTCGAATTGTAGTTGTCAAAATAAGCTTCAAATATGACTTGTTACAACTGGTAAAGAATGCTACTTTATTTAAAGTCCTACAAAAAATAAAAAATTTTCAGTCATAAGGAATTTGTCGAAAACATTTTTTTTTAATTCAATAAAAGCTTCACGTAAAAAATTATCTTTTTCCTTCACTTAGCACTTGATACATTGTAAATGCTTTAATGAAAATCTTTTTTTGCAGAATTTTATAACATGTAGTTAATTTAAAACACTAATACGTTATAAACTTGATATTTTGACTGATTGACTGTAAACTTTTTGATAATTTTACCACTTGTTGCAAAACCGACTTTTTCAGCACTCGACATAATTATCCAACTCGTTGCATGTACTTAAAGACTTGAACTTGAAACATTGCACGTTTTGCAACTTTTTGCTAAAATAACTATTCTACAGATAACTGCAATTCAGAGCTGAAAGTGAACTTTCGACTCTAAAACAGTATCATAAACGGCATTTTTTCTATATTGTTTTTTCCCCCTGCAAAAGTACCTACTTGATCAAAAAAGAGAATGAGAAATAAAGTTATCTGATGTACACAGATGTGTAATATACGGTTTTAAAGATCTTGTGGTGTCAACCAGAAATTCAAGTTTCATACATTTTTGCCCATTCTTCTCTTTAGAACATCGGCATGGTCGTCCACTGAATGATCTAGGATTGTTCGAAGGATTTAGAAGACCTATCGAGATGGACGGCCTCGGAATCGATCAATTTTTTGCACACTGTAACCAGAAAGAGCTTTTTATTGTAAAAAAAAACAAATGTCAAAAAAGTACACGAAGTTTCAAAGATGAATTAGTTTTCTGACTATGGATGAAAAAATTATTCCAACCAGGTCAATTTAGGTACTCAGAACAAATTTTTGGTTTAAAATGCAGATGTTGGCTGGACTAACAGATTGTCCTGTTTTATAATAAGTTGGTACTCAAAACTGGATTTTTATATATCTTGCTCAGTTAGAAGAAGAATCCGAAAGATCGAATCAAAAATAAACCGATCAAATCGGCTTAAGAATCGATCCAAGAAAAATCGAATATCGTAGTTGGAGAGATCGATCTTACCCTCAAGGGTGATACGGTCAAAATTTGGTCAAGGGAAAACGCTCGTAAATCAGTGAAATTGTTAATTTAAAAAATCAAATTAAATTTCTTTTTCAAGTTTAATTAGTTTAAAATTCAGGAAAAATATTCAGTCAGGCTTCCGCTTTTCCAAATCCGAATTGCCGGGCCTTACGCTTAACCCTTGCCATCAGATTTTGTACAACCACCTTGTCCACCTTCTTCGCCGCAGAAAGCCAGTTTGCCTTGAACTGCTGCTCGCCCTTAGCAGTTTTTTGGTCTTCTTTAGGTTCCGCTCGACAATAGCCCAGTATTTCTCAATTGGGCGGAGCTCTGGCGTGTTGGGAGGGTTCTTGTCCTTGGGAACCACCAGGCACGTTGTTTGCGGCGTATCACTCCATGGCCTTTTTACCCTAATGGCAAGATGCCACATCCAGCCAAAGAAAAATCGGAACAACCGTGTTTCTTCAGGAAAGGCAGCAGACGTTTATTCAAACGCTCTTTCACGTAAATTTCTTGGTTGATAGCCCCGGAAGCTATGAAAATGCTGCTTTTCAAGTCACAGATGGCATGCCAAACCAGATTTTTCTTCGCGGACTTTGACAGTTTCATGTACTTGAAAATATCTGCTACCTTTTCCTTTCCTTTTGCGTATAAAACTCCTGTCCCGGAAGCTGCTTGTAGTCGGCTTTGACGTAGGTTTCGTCGTCCATTACCACGCAGTCAAACTTCGTCAGCATCGTCGTGTACAGCCTCCGGTATCGCGCTTTGGCCGTCGTATTTTGTTTATAATCGCGATTTGGAGTCACTACCTTCTTATAAGTCGATAGTCCGGCTCGTTTTTTGGCTCGATGCACGGTTGTAGACGATACACCCAGCTCATTTGCGGCATCTCGGAGAGAGAGGTTAGGGTTTCGTTTGAAACTACCGGCAACTATCTTTGTTGTCTCAGCGGCTTCCGATTTTCGATTTCCCACTGATCCAGACTTCGCGATGCGCGAGCAAAATTTTGATACGCTGCTCTTCTTCCTTGGACGGCATTTTGACAACTGAAGAGTGAATTCCAAAATAAAAATAGGAGCAACATTCTACACACACACCTTCAAAATGAGGTGTGTTCAGGTTTTTTAAATGCAAAATTGAAAGAAATACGTCAAGTTGATATTGACCAAATTTTGACCGTATCACCCTTTAGTTGACACGCATTTTTTGTAAAAATGCGCTCTTTCAAGGATGGATTTTCGAAGGAATTATTTTGTAAGATGTAAGCCATCATATTCTTGAAAGATGTACGCCTTAGAGTTAAGTAAATTAGATCTCTTCAAAGAAACATGAAGTTTCACTGAGATCCTATATGTGAGTGTTCGTTTAAAAAAAAAGTCTTTTGCAACTGGGATAATTATTTAAAAAATTATGAAAACTGCATCGCAGACAAAAGAATGCAGTGTCGCGAACTCTCTCGGAGAACAGTTTCCACCAGTTCTGCTGGGATCCGACAAAAAGAGGAAGGAGGGTACCAAACCGCGGCAGGATATCATTAATAAATTGACGCGGAAAAATAATAATCACAGCAAAACGATTCCGCACCCAGGCAGGCAGCTATAAATTGCATCAATTTAGCGAGTATGCTCATTATTCTCCTCCGCCCCCAGACTGAGTCCCTGGAGCGGAGCGGGAGTTTCTTTTTTTTTCAATGCTTCCTTCAACTGTTACATCGGGATGCCGCTTTGTGTCTAGCTGAGACGACGGTCTTTTCCGCGGTGTGGTACACTATGTGCACTATTTTACTCTGGTTTGACTGGGGGGCTCCACGATTAGGAAGCGTCCACATCGCATCGGAGGAACACCAGAAACGTAACCACGCTCTGGTGACGGTGCTGTTGCTAATTTTATCACCCCATGGAACTTTCTGCTCTGGAAGTTTAACGACCACACGAACGGCCCAGCTAGTTTGTGTTTGTGTGTGAAACTGCTGGCTGAAGCCTTGGCCCTTGTTGGGTCCCTTACGGCGTTTCTGCTCGCAAGCTCGGCTCCCTGACCAGCACCGTCAATGGCAGATGCTGCTGCATTCCCCACGGTGACTTGCATAGTATGGTCGGTCCTTTATTATGAATGGCCACAACCTGTGAACGTTGTAAATTAACCCAGAGCGTTCGCTTTCCTACCGGTCCGAAACTCGGCGCGAGAATGCTCTACTTGCTCTCTGTCCCAACATAGCAGTGATTTGGAAAATTTAAAAAATTCTGACCATCATTTTTTATATCATGTTATGATTTGCCTTGTCATTTTTAAATTGTTGTTTACTTGAAAGATTTTTTGTATTGATTTATTAAGTTTCTTCCAGAATTTGTAAAAGATCATTTGAACGAATTAAGAGCTGAATTCAGGCATAAGGTCTTAAGGCTTCGTTTCATATAGTAACAAATTTCCAACAATTAATGTATGGAAAATATGAAAAATCGTATTGTATTAGAATTTTTTTTCTTGATTTACTCATCATTTCAAACTATAAAAAATGATTTTTAAGGAAAAATAAAAAATCATGAAATGAAGGTTAGTTATATGTTAATAGTACTCCAATCACCATAACATTAAATGACAAAACTTAATCATTATGTAAAAATTATAAGCTATGAAAAGGTTTCTGAATTGACGATAAACTAATTCAATTTCCAGCTTCTAATGCCTTATCTTTGTGATAATTTATTTGAAATTTTTATTAATTTTACACCATTGCAATTGTCGGAGAGTCTAAAACGTTTTGAAAAAATATTCAAAATTCCTTTTTCATATTTTACCAAAAGGGGTCAACTTGTTTCTCAGAAGTCGACATTAAACTGACAACACACGACGTATTAATATTTATTTGCAATATCCATAATTTTCTAAGAAAAAAAATTTAAATTCTGTTCTAATCTCGGATTCATTCTTGCAAAAAACTGGATGTTGCCCATTTCTAAAATCTGATAATTCCGTTATAAAATCAGGGACATCTCTCGATACAGATTGATTAATATCGTGTGAATATTAAGTATAGGAGTCAACCAAGGATACCGATCGCACAGATGCTCAAAAGGTCGCTTTTGAAAGGCACGATGATCGAGTCATTGATTAACAATCTCGCAAACAGGAATTCAAATTGAGTAGTCAGCAACCTGCTGCTTAAGAAATTTTAAACAATTCCAATCAAACAAACTCCTCCCCAGGAATCCGCAGTCGGCAAACAAACAAAAAAAATCACCAGACCAGCGAGCTTCATTTCTATTCACCAGCCCCTTAGATAATCAAGTGAAAGACAAAGCAATTTCTTATGATTGATCATTTCCTCCTGAACCAATGATCACCTTTCAAACAAATCAATCGGGGCTCGCGCTCGGCTGAGCTTTTTGTTTTTTGTCTTCCCTATTCAAACCTTCCCACATCCATTATTCCATCAAACCGATCCATCCACGCGTGATTATCTCCTCAGTCAAAGATGTTTACCTACCCTTTTGTGGTTTGAAGCTTTCGGAGATCCCGGAGGTTGTTCCGAATACCACGCCTCACGCAAACACTCGGTGGATGATCATCAGTCCGCCACGGTGAGTAAATTATCACGCATTCAAAAACGAGCATTGATTACTCCCGCGGCTGCTTCTGGTCAGTGTGGATCTGCTTCTGGAGCGATTTTGTTGTGCCTTTCGTAAGATTCCGTTGTTGAACTTTATCTGCGTTCGCCCGTTCCCAGACCCAAGAGGGTAGCCAGCAATAATGCACCCCTGGAGCGATTTTCGTTGTTTTGTTTTAATGATTATGTATGCTTTTATGCGCCCAGGATGTGCGTGTGGTTGATCGAGAGTTACTAGGAAACATCGCATTCCGTGTGATGATTTCGAAAACTTATGGTTCATGATTTATTTCGTTCTTCTTGTTAAAAGAATTTATCTGTTAATTAACTAAAAGCCAAATTGTCAAAATTGTCAAAATTGTCAAAATTGTCAAAATTGTCAAAATTGTCAAAATTGTCAAAATTTCCAAATTGTCAAAATTGTCAAAATTGTCAAAGTTGTCAAAATTGTCAAAATTGTCAAAATGGTCAAAATTGTCAAAATTGTCAAAATTGTCAAAATTGTCAAAATTGTCAAAATTGTCAAAATTGTCAAAATTGTCAAAATTGTCAAAATTGTCAAAATTGTCAAAATTGTCAAAATTGTCAAAAGTGTCATAATTGTCAAAAGTGTCATAATTGTCAAAATTGTCAAAATTGTCAAAATTGTCAAAATTGTCAAAGTTGTCAAAATTGTCAAAATTGTCAAAATTGTCAAAATTAACAAAATTGTCAAAATTGTCAAAATTGTCAAAATTGTAAAAATTGTCAAAATTGTCAAAATTGTCAAAATTGTCAAAATTGTCAAAATTGTCAAAATTGTCAAAATTGTTAAAATTGTCAAAATTGTCAAAATTGTCAAAATTGTCAAAATTGTCAAAATTGTCAAAATTGTCAAAATTGTCAAAATTGTCAAAATTGTCAAAATTGTCAAAATTGTCAAAAGTGTCATAATTGTCAAAAGTGTCATAATTGTCAAAATTGTCAAAATTGTCAAAATTGTCAAAGTTGTCAAAATTGTCAAAATTGTCAAAATTGTCAAAATTAACAAAATTGTCAAAATTGTCAAAATTGTCAAAATTGTCAAAATTGTCAAAATTGTAAAAATTGTCAAAATTGTCAAAATTGTCAAAATTGCCAAAATTGTCAAAATTGTCAAAATTGTTAAAATTGTCAAAATTGTCAAAATTGTCAAAATTGTCAAAATTGTCAAAATTGTCAAAATTGTCAAAATTGTCAAAATTGTCAAAATTGTCAAAATTGTCAAAACTGTCAAAATTGTCAAAGTTGCCAAAATTGTCAAAATTGTCAAAATGGTCAAAATGGTCAAAATTGTCAAAATTGTCAAACTTGTCAAAATTGTCAAAATTGTCAAAATTGTCAAAATTGTCAAAATTGTCAAAATTTTCAAAATTGTCAGAATTGTCAAAATTGTCAAAATTGTCGAAATTGTCAAAATTGTCAAAATTGTCAAAATTGTCAAAATTGTCAAAATTGTCAAAATTGTCAAAATTGTCAAAATTGTCAAAATTGTCAAAATTGTCAAAATTGTCAAAATTGTCAAAATTGTCAAAATTGTCAAAATTGTCAAAATTGTCAAAATTGTCAAAATTGTCAAAATTGTCAAAATTGTCAAAATTGTCAAAATTGTCAAAATTGTCAAAATTGTCAAAATTGTCAAAATTGTCAAAATTGTCAAAATTGTCAAAATTGTCAAAATTGTCAAAATTGTCAAAATTGTCAAAATTGTCAAAATTGTCAAAATTGTCAAAATTGTCAAAATTGTCAAAATTGTCAAAATTGTCACAATTGCCAAAATTGTCAAAATTGTCAAAATTGTCAAAATTGTCAAAATTGTCAAAATTGTCAAAATTGTCAAAATTGTCAAAATTGTCAAAATTGTCAAAATTGTCAAAATTGTCAAAATTGTCAAAATTGTCAAAATTGTCAAAATTGTCAAAATTGTCAAAATTGTCAAAATTGTCAAAATTGTCAAAATTGTCAAAATTGTCAAAATTGTCAAAATTGTCAAAATTGTCAAAATTGTCAAAATTGTCAAAATTGTCAAAATTGTCAAAATTGTCAAAATTGTCAAAATTGTCAAAATTGTCTAAATTGTCAAAATTGTCAAAATTGTCAAAATTGTCAAAATTGTCAAAATTGTCAAAATTGTCAAAATTGTCAAAATTGTCAAAATTGTCAAAATTGTCAAAATTGTCAAAATTGTCAAAATTTTCAAAATTGTCAAAATTGTCAAAATTGTCAAAATTGTCAAAATTGTCAAAATTGTCAAAATTGTCAAAATTGTCAAAATTGTCAAAATTGTCAAAATTGTCAAAATTGTCAAAATTGTCAAAATTGTCAAAATTGTCAAAATTGTCAAAATTGTCAAAATTGTCAAAATTGTCAAAATTGTCAAAATTGTCAAAATTGTCAAAATTGTCAAAATTGTCACAATTGACAAAATTGTCAAAATTGTCAAAATTGTCAAAATTGTCAAAATTGTCAAAATTGTCAAAATTGTCAAAATTTTCAAAATAGTCAAAATTGTCAAAATTGTCAAAATTGTCAAAATTGTCAAAATTGTCAAAATTGTCAAAATTGTCAAAATTGTCAAAATTGTCAAAATTGTCAAAATTGTCAAAATTGTCAAAATTGTCAAAATTGTCAAAATTGTCAAAATTGTCAAATTTGTCAAAATTGTCAAAATTGTCAAAATTGTCAAAATTGTCAAAATTGTCAAAATTGTCAAAATTGTCAAAATTGTCAAAATTGTCAAAATTGTCAAAATTGTCAAAATTGTCAAAATTGTCAAAATTGTCAAAATTGTCAAAATTGTCAAAATTGTCAAAATTGTCAAAATTGTCAAAATTGTCAAAATTGTCAAAATTGTCAAAATTGTCAAAATTGTCAAAATTGTCAAAATTGTCAAAATTGTCAAAATTGTCAAAATTGTCAAAATTGTCAAAATTGTCAAAATTGTCAAAATTGTCAAAATTGTCAAAATTGTCAAAATTGTCAAAATTGTCAAAATTGTCAAAATTGTCAAAATTGTCAAAATTGTCAAAATTGTCAAAATTGTCAAAATTGTCAAATTGTCAAAATTGTCAAAATTGTCAAAATTATCAAAATTGTCAAAATTGTCAAAATTGTCAAAATTGTCAAAATTGTCAAAATTGTCAAAATTGTCAAAATTGTCAAAATTGTCAAAATTGTCAAAATTGTCAAAATTGTCAAAATTGTCAAAATTGACAAAATTGTCAAAATTGTCAAAATTGTCAAAATTGTCAAAATTGTCAAAATTGTCAAAATTGTCAAAATTGTCAAAATTGTCAAAATTTTCAAAATTGTCAGAATTGTCAGAATTGTCAGAATTTTCAAAATTGCCAAAATTTTCAATATTATAATTTTTTTTTAAATTGTCAAAATTGTCAAAATTGTCAAAATTGTCAAAATTGTCAAAATTGTCAAAAATGTCAAAATTGTCAAAATTGTCAAAATTGTTAAAATTGTCAAAATTGTCAAAATTGTCAAAATTGTCAAAATTGTCAAAATTGTCAAAATTGCCAACATTGTCGAAATTGTCATGATTCAGAATCATGATCAGAACTCACGATCAAAATGCGCAATCATTGATTTCAAATTAGTCGAAGATTCCTTTGAATTCAGCTACAGTACTGTAGCTGAATTCAAAGGAATCTTCGACTACTTTGAAATCATAGTTTCATTCAGCTAAGAGGTTCTTCAAACCTTTGATTATTAGCGCAATCATTATTAGGATCCAGGTTGAGGATGCGTGATCAAAATTGAGATCCACATTAAGGATCAGAGCCCAGCATGAGGATCCAGAATGGAAATGCCAGATCAGGATCTTACTTTGGGACAGAGTTAGTTGTCGTAATTCAGATTAAATGTGTTCTAAACTCTGTTTAAATCGATTGTTTTTAAAGGTCTTGGTTTGCAACATGAAAGAGTATAGCGGAATTCAAAATTGCCTTCGATAACTTTTACACCATGGCGACCGTTAAAAATCGATGTTCAAATGACGGCTTCAGAAAGTCCAATACTACGATCCCGTTTATGTGTTAAGTTGAATGAAGTTAAGACCACTCGAATAATACTATTTGCAGTTTGCGACCTTTGGAACCAAAATTCCATATACAAAATAGTCACCCTATCGTCACTATCCAAATAAGTGTGTTGCTCGAAAGATAAAAATTCCTCCCCGTTCAAGGTTTGAAGTTCAAGGTGCGGTCGTCGGTGGCTGCGTGCGGACAACTTTATTAGGCTCGAAACTCCGGCCGGGTGGCTGGCTGGATGGCTGAGTTGAGTAGAGTGGTAACGTGCCAAGCATAAATTCTCAAACCGAATGACCATTGGGCTGTCCGAACCCCGAAGAGAAGTGGCCAATTCCACGCTCAATGAATTTCATTTCTACTCCAGCAACAACGCGGGGGCTTTCTCGCCAATCTGACATCACAAAGGCCATATTAATGCCAATGCAAGGAAGGGTTTTTTTTTCGTTTCTTGCTGCTTGAAGCCTTCCAGCTCCAGATCTCGCTTCAGCTATGTTGGTTTGTGGTGTTTGTTTGGGACATCTCGGTCATTCTAGCAAACCCAAACCAAACTCCTTGATTCTTGGCCGGTCAGCTGTAACTGGGAATAAAGTGTGACAGGCTATAAATGTCCTCATTTGGACGCTTCCTCCAAAGCCTCAAACGACCGGCAATTGTACCTATGTACCTCTGCAAGAACCTATCGAGACTTGTGGAATGTTAAAGGCCGGTTAGGTATTTTGGCACATAACACGTACAGATAAATATGATTCTAAGAATTCATTATTGTTAAAAAAAATTAACCTTATTTGGTAAAATTTTCATAACAGCCGATGAACTTTTCGCACAAAGGGGTGTACAACACCATATTACTCTGTCTGGGTAGAATGCTAAACATGTTTGCAGAAATTAAAATAACCTTTCTTCGTAGATTTTCATCGTCTCGCAAACTTGGAAGTTTACGGTTTCTTAGCAAACAGTTTGTATCTTAATATAAAGATTGGACAACTAAGCTACCGCCTAGTCACAAAACCTGTTACAATCATAACCTACAAAAGGTCGTTTTAGGATTTAGTTAATCGCACAAATTTTTCAAAGAAAAATCACAAAGAATTTTAAAACAATGAAAAAAGCAAAAACAAAAATCAATAAACAAAAAGTAAGCCAAATTATGAGAAAAACAGCCAAAAAGAAAAAATGACAAAAATGACAAATATAACAAAAATGACAAAAATGACAAAAATCTCAAAAATGACAAAAATGACAAAAATGACAAAAATGAAAAAAATGACAAAAATGACAAAAATGACAAAAATGACAAAAATGACAAAAATGACAAAAATGACAAAAATGACAAAAATGACAAAAATGACAAAAATGACAAAAATGACAAAAATGACAAAAATGACAAAAATGACAAAAATGACAAAAATGACAAAAATGACAAAAATGACAAAAATGACAAAAATGACAAAAATGACAAAAATGACAAAAATGACAAAAATGACAAAAATGACAAAAATGACAAAAATGACAAAAATGACAAAAATGACAAAAATGACAAAAATGACAAAAATGACAAAAATGACAAAAATGACAAAAATGACAAAAATGACAAAAATGACAAAAATGACAAAAATGACAAAAATGACAAAAATGACAAAAATGACAAAAATGACAAAAATGACAAAAATGACAAAAATGACAAAAATGACAAAAATGACAAAAATGACAAAAATGACAAAAATGACAAAAATGACAAAAATGACAAAAATGACAAAAATGACAAAAATGACAAAAATGACAAAAATGACAAAAATGACAAAAATGTCAAAAATGACAAAAATGACAAAAATGACAAAAATGACAAAAATGACAATAATGACAATAATGACAAAAATGACAAAAATGACAAAAATGACAAAAATGACAAAAATGACAAAAATGACAAAAATGACAAAAATGACAAAAATGACGAAAATGACAAAAATGACAAAAATGACAAAAATGACAAAAATGACAAAAATGACAAAAATGACAAAAATGACAAAAATGACAAAAATGACAAAAATGACAAAAATGACAAAAATGACAAAAATGACAAAAATGACAAAAATGACAAAAATGACAAAAATGACAAAAAATGACAAAAATGACAAAAATGACAAAAATGACAAAAATGACAAAAATGACAAAAATGACAAAAATGACAAAAATGACAAAAATGACAAAAATGACAAAAATGACAAAAATGACAAAAATGACAAAAATGACAAAAATGACAAAAATGACAAAAATGACAAAAATGACAAAAATGACAAAAATGACAAAAATGACAAAAATGACAAAAATGACAAAAATGACAAAAATGACAAAAATGACAAAAATGACAAAAATGACAAAAATGACAAAAATGACAAAAATGACAAAAATGACAAAAATGACAAAAATGACAAAAATGACAAAAATGACAAAAATGACAAAAATGACAAAAATGACAAAAATGACAAAAATGACAAAAATGACAAAAATGACAAAAATGACAAAAATGACAAAAATGACAAAAATGACAAAAATGACAAAAATGACAAAAATGACAAAAATGACAAAAATGACAAAAATGACAAAAATAACAAAAATGACAATAATGACAAAAATGACAAAAATGACAAAAATGACAAAAATGACAAAAATGACAAAAATGACAAAAATGACAAAAATGACAAAAATGACAAAAATGACAAAAATGACAAAAATGACAAAAATGACAAAAATGACAAAAATGACAAAAATGACAAAAATGACAAAAATGACAAAAATGACAAAAATGACAAAAATGACAAAAATGACAAAAATGACAAAAATGACAAAAATGACAAAAATGACAAAAATGACAAAAATGACAAAAATGACAAAAATGACAAAAATGACAAAAATGACAAAAATGACAAAAATGACAAAAATGACGAAAATGACAAAAATGACAAAAATGACAAAAATGACAAAAATGACAAAAATGACAAAAATGACAAAAATGACAAAAATGACAAAAATGACAAAAATGACAAAAATGACAAAAATGACAAAAATGACAAAAATGACAAAAATGACAAAAATGACAAAAATGACAAAAATGACAAAAATGACAAAAATGACAAAAATGACAAAAATGACAAAAATGACAAAAATGACAAAAATGACAAAAATGACAAAAATTAAAAAATGCCAAAAATTGCAAATGTTATAAATTTTACAGAATCAAAAAAAAAATGAAAAATATTACAAAAAATGACAAAAATTACATAAAATACATTAAAAACTTAAAAAAAATGGAAAAATTTTAAAAAATAAATTTTCCCATATTTTATGATATTTTTTAAAAAAATTTCTTATTTTCTCGAGATCCTATCAAGTTTAACGATTTTCCGATGTATCTACAGAAAATGTTCCCCAATTTGGATTCGTTATTGGCAATATAATTTGCATTAACCGCGAAATCCTACAGGCAGTATAGGCGCGAAGAGAAAATTTCACGCATTTTATTTTATCGTTTTCTCATGCCACACAACCGAAAAGACAAGCTGTTTACAACCGACAAACGACCCAGAGACAATCATCTTAATTTGCAAACTAAACATTTCGAAAGCTTTCAGAAGTTATTGGGCGGTTTAGCTAGATAAGCATCGAATGGAAAGATACAGAAAAATGTCCCGAGCATTCTACCGTAAACAAGATTGTCTGTTCGCGCTTTTGTGTTGTTCATCGTTCGTATTTCAAAAGATGAAGCGAATTTAGGTTTTGTGTTCATTCGTTCAGATTTAATAGATAATAAATCAACTGAAACGAATATTTCTGTATAATAAAATCAATAAATCCATTAAGGTTTTATCTTTAAACATAAGCATAGAGTAGGCAATTTTCCTAACGCCAACCAAAAAGTTTCCTAAGTTGATTGTAAATACGAAAACTGCACCGGGAAATTCTAGTTCGCATGTGTTATCGAACATTTGTTTTTCGCACGTCGCGTTTGTTGCTTGTTTTCTCGTGTAGGCTGGTTCAGGATGTCTATAACTACGGGTGGTGTAAACTGTCGAAATCTTAACCTTAATCGGCTATACTAAAAAAAAGTGAATTGACATTTTTTTACAAATTAAGCAGTCCGTCATGATCCTGTGAGCAAAAGCAGAAAACTAGGTACATGAAAATAATTATTTAAAAAAAAAACTTACAGCTTAGTCCGCTTAGACGTGTCGATGTGGTTTATGCCGTCGTAAAATACACCACTACCAAAGGACCAAAGTATGACTATCTCGTCTTTTTTTTTTTAAATATTTCTTGAAACAAAACGTAAACCTTCCACCCGTAGCTATAGACACCCTGGACAGGCTAGCACAGCAGCACGCCATTTGGCTGTCATGTGCGACAAAACGATGCAGCGGTCAGTAAATCATAACAAACGCGCTCTGACTATTGGACGACTATGTAGCGTGTTTCTATGTTGGTCCTACGTTATTTGCGCGTTGATGTTTTTTTCTCGTTGGAACAACCGCAGATATGCCATGAGGCTTGCATATCCGCGTGGAGGCGCATAGGACATAGAACCATAAGCAAATACCGCCCAGTAGGACATATCCTGTAGGTAACGGTCCAGATCCCGCATGACGTCCAGGGCCTTTATGCGGAAATTATCCAAACGTGGGGTAGGGTGGGTGTTGTTCATCAAGCAAGGGTATAACTTGTTTGATTTGTGATACACCATACATGGGAAAATCTTGCATAGGTTCAGCAAAAGAGCAATGGAGTTACGCTCACTATTTCCGAAATTCAAACTTAGGATTATTATTATTATAATTTATTAGAGAGCTTTTGACCACCCGGGTCATTCGGGTCTGTTTTCGAGTTTTTTCAAAAATTATTTGAGGTGTATTGTGATTTTCGTTGATTTAAACGCATTCAAAATAGAATAGGTCAAAGAATCATCTACTCATGTCAAAATCATAACTAAACTTAATTCGATTAAAATCCCTTAACCCATTCGAGACGAAGGCCTTTTCACGACATTCGAACTCATAGTACTTTACTCTTAGATAACTTTTATGTCGTTTGATTTTCATCAAAATGATTTCTCAATACATTTTGCCTAAAATTTCTGGATTCCATTGGTATAAGAATATTATTTTTCCGAGCAAAATTAAACTCACAATGCATGATTGTTCTGACAAAGGCACAAAAATTCCATTGCACACACGGTGTGCAACCGGTCTCGAACGGGTTAAAAACGTATTTTTTTTAGATTTGAAATTTTCCAAGTTTAGATCCGAATATTCCTTGCTGAGCCATTGCTCTTTGCTGATTAAAGTCCTCTTTTTCACTCCTACTCAGATTTTAAAATCATTTCAACGCAGACGTGAGAAATATAGTTATACAAGAACACTCAAAACCCACTCCAATCTGGTTCTTTTCTGCAAGACACCTGATAGTGATTTTTCTTGCTGAGGCCCAGAGGAAGAGACAAAAACTAGGTACCCAGCATTATAAAATCTGATCATGGAGGTGGATTTACCTTGCACTTCAACCCTTTTCTCTCTCTTGAGCTCGGATCGACCCCCAATCCATGGTAAAGGAAGAAATGTGAATTTAATTTGCCATTAGTTGCACGTCTCAAGTGCGTTCGGTAGAAATAAACTTACGTATCCAGGTATGTACCATTGAAGAAATGTATGTTGGAGAAGGTGCAAATAATATAGTATGCACCTTTTGCTTGTCACGGAGCAATCGCTCGGCTTGGCTCGGCTCGGATCCAGCAGAATTCATGGCACGTTTCTACTCATGTAGGACTTGCAAAAGAGTGTGACACTTTCATCAGGATCGGATTTCTTTTGGTGTCGATATGCAATTATGTGTCTGGTGAATAGGTTTTATGATGGCAGTTTTCAATTGTAAAATGTAAAATTAAAACTATCAACAAGCTGTTGATAATTATTTATGAAAAGAATTCGAATCACAACATCGACCAAATTGACCAATGATTTTTTTCAGCGAGTTTTATTTTGAATAATCTTTCGAGCGATTTGGGATAAAACAGGGATAAAATTTGTGAACACGAATAAGAAAAACTTGGAATGCTTTTCAAGAATAAGTTTTTTCTTTAATAGATTATGCATTCATCAAAGTACAAAATCTGAAAAGTTATTAAAATGTTTTACTCTACATTTTTTTGGTTTTTTTTTCCTAATTCTCGGGCTTCATTTTTAAATTGCTGCATTGCTGTGATGAAACTAGAGCGCTATGGTTTTCCTACATGGGCAACCAGATGGCTGCACTCGTACCTGATAAATCGCCAAGGATTCATAAACATCCGAGGAACACATTCCTCGGTGTTCAACATGCCGTCTGGAGTCCCACAAGGAAGTCATTTAGGCACGCTTATCTTTGTGCTTTTTGTAAATGACTTGGCAACCTGTCTTAAGTCATCAAAGCTTCTGTATGCTGATGACCTGAAATTCTACAGAATAATTGTGGATTGCGCAGCGCTTCAAGAGGATATAGAAAGGTTATTGCTCTGGTGTGAAACAAATGGAAAGTGAATGCCGATAAGTGTAAATGTATAAGCTTTTTCAGAACCAGAGCTTCAGTTGCCTTCGACTACTAGTTCCGTGACACTACATTAGGAAGAACAACCGTGAAAAAAGATCTTGGAGTAACATTCGATCAAAAGCTCTCTTTCGCTCAGCATATGGCAACAACAACAGCAAAGGCTTTCGCTTTGTTCGGATTCCTTCGCCGAAATACTTCGACTTTCAAAGACCCTTATGCTCTAAGGACTGTGTTCTGCTCGCTCGTACGCAGTGTCTTGGAATACGCCGCACCAGTTTGGACACCGTATCATGCCGTTCACATAGAAAGAATTGAGAGAGTCCAGAAAAGATTTCTCCGTTTCGCATTGCGTCATCTGCCTTGGCGAGATCCCGTTCGATTGCCACCGTACTCCGATAGATGTGGTCTATTATCATTGACGTCGCTGAGTCAAAGGCGAATTTATCTACAACGAATGTTCGTCTATGATATTGTTACGAATGCTATCGATTGTCCGCAACTGCTTTGCTCTTTGAACCTACACGCCCCAGCTCGACAACTTCGTTACCAGACTCTTTTCTGGCTACCAAGAAGCAGAACAGTATTCGGCCAAAACCATCCACTACAACGATGCTGCCAAGTGTTTAATGATGTTTCTCATTTGTTTGACTTCAATGTATCCAAAGAAAAATTTAAATGTTTGATTCGTGATGTAACCTAATTTTAAGTCAACTTTATAACCTAATTTAAGATCACGTTAATACTTATGGTCTGAATGACAACCCAGTCAAAGACATCAATAAAAAAAAAAACGATTGTTCGCAAAGACTCGAACTCCCGTTAAAAATGATGAATGCCCACTAGACTGAGTCGGTTTTGGGTCTATTTTGAATTTCTCAAACCCTGGGGCATTGAAAGCTTCGTTTTGGTCCAAAACTCATCCATGATTTTTTGCAAAATTTTTAAGTAACGTTTGCATGAGTTAATTTGAACTTTTAGGTTTGTATGGTAAAATTGAATATTTTGTACTGAAAAACCTCCATCATTTTTGTTTCTTCTGTGGGACCGATCCTGCTAATGGTTTTTGTGCCAATTTATAAATTCCTTCAAGGAAATTTTCCGCTGAACAACTTTGTGGAATGTCATAACTTCGAATGTTTTTGGACAAAAAAGTTATTAGCTGTTTAACAGGTGTATGTCTTTTTGGATTGATAAACCATAAATTCAATTGACACCACTGCTGGGTGCCTAGCGATCGACTCAGTCTAATGCCCACTACGTTCGAGCTAAACAAGAAAAACATTTAATGGGATTTTCATCCTATTTTATATGTCATCCCAGAAACAAGATAATTTAAAAAAAAATGCCATCAATAAAATTCGAGCTCACAACAATTTCATACCTTCACCTTGTCCATCTGACAGCTTGACCAGTGTACTACACCTGAGCCAGATGGAGAACGAGGGTTAACCCTCTAGTGCCCAACCTTGCCTTTAGACGGGGTCCACTGAAATCGACAATCAACCAAAGCCAATCATAATTTTTACTTACTTTTCGCACAGAATGTTTCAAAATAAATATGTTGATCTAACACTCCTTTAAAAAAAACGAACACAAACACGAACAGGATCCTAATGAAACTTGATGTTTCCTCGAAGAGATTTCCTTTTCTTAACTCTCAGCGTACATCGAGGACATGATGGCTAGCATCTTACAGATGCTAAAACCACCAACCCACAACAAGTGTACTATGTAAGCCGTGACCTGGATTCGATCTCATGCCCGCTGGCTTAGAAAACTTGAAGGCTATCCTCTACGCCATGCGCCATCCTCTATGAATGATAACTGTTTGTCAAGCAGTTGTCAAAAGCTACAGCTAAGAGATGCAGAAATTCTTGATGCATGGCTTTTTTGTATAGAAATTGACAATGGAATTCTGTCTGTCTTTCTGTCTGTCTGTCTGTTCCCTATAGACTCGAAAATTACTGGACCGATTTGCGTGAAACTTGGCAGGTGGGGGTATTGGAGGCAGGGAAGGTTCCTATTATGGTTTGAGACCCCTACCTCTCTCATGAAGGGAGGGAGGGGCCTCCCAAACAAAAGACAATTTTTTGCATAACTCGAGAACCAATCAAGCAAATAGTATCAAATTTGGCATGGGGTGGTGTTTGGGAACGAGAAATTTTTCTATGAATATTAGTTACTCCTCCCTCCTCTCAGTGGGAAAGGGGGGGGCTACCTCACAATTTTTCATTTAATTCGAAAACCAATCAAGATATTGGAACAAAATTTGGCATGGGAAGGTATTTGGATACGAAAAATATTTCTATGATTATTTGAGACCCCTCGCTTTTTTTAAGTAGGGAGATAAAAAGGGGGAGGGGGCCTATTTTATAATTTTTTACATAACTCAAAAACTAATTAAGCAAATGGAATCAAATTTGGCATGGGCGGGTATTTGGGAACGTGACATGTTCTAATGAATGTTTGAGACCCCTTTCTTCTTCCAGCGGGAAGAAAGGAAAGAGGGAGGGGAGTTTCATACAATTTTTACTGCATTACTCGAGAACTACAACAGCAAATGGATTAAAAGGGGGACGAGAGGTCTCCGTTACAGTTTTCAGTGTTACTGGAGAGCTGATCGAGCAAATTGTACCATATTTGGCATGTGATGGTATTTGGATACGAGAAATGTTTCTATTATAAAGTTAAGCCCCATTTTTTTTTTCAGCGGAAAGGTATAAAGGGAGAAGGGGGGCTTCCATACAACTTTTTTTTGGATAACTCGAAAATTAATCGAGCAAATGAAACCAAATTTGCATCAAAAAGTATTTGAGTACGAAAAATACTTTTATGTTCAAGTTTATGCATAACCCAAGAATTTAATTTAAATACGAGATATCATTTTGGTATGATTCTATGATTATCGGACATATCATCCTTCTTTCAGTGAGTAGGACATGGGAGGAGGGAGGTGAGCCCAATACAATTTTGTTAGCATAAGTTCTAATTTATGCTAACGAAGCCAACAAATGGAAACAAATATGGCATGGCAATATACTTGGTTACGAGATCTGGTTCTACGATTGTTATAGACTTTTATGCTTTACAATGTAACGAGGGGAAGGAAAGAGGCTCCATAACAATTTTGCTGTAAAGCTATATAACTATAACTATATTTGATATAAGAGGATTTATGGGAACGAAAAAAATGGGTATGATTATTAAAAACCACGACCTCCATTCAGCAGGGGGTAAAGAGAAGGACAGGGGGGACTCTCTTATCAGTTTTTAAGCATAAATCCAGAACATATCAAGAAAAAATAACCATATTATATAAATTAGATTGTTTGCGTACGATTAATTCGAGACCCTCCTTTTTATGGCGAAGCTCAAAAAACAGATTAAAATTATCAGATCTTTAACACAAATTTATAGATCAAGATTCAGAATATTTGTTTAATTTATCTTTGTGTTGCAATTCGAAACTCCAGCTGCAGCTCTCATTTTATAGCAGTTGCTTATGAATTATGTTATAACGTGATTTAAAATAATGCCAACAAAACAATAAAAATTTGAATAATTACTGAAAATATCAATTGATTTTGAAAGGTGTAGCAAAGCACACCGGGTCAGCTAGTAGTTCATAATTTTCAGAAAGCAGCTGTTCTTATTATTCATAAAGCTTGTTGAGGGAAAATTTGATATAAGAGGGTACAGACAGAAATTTCATCCAAACATTTTTGATGATTCTATTTACCGGGGATTGTAAAAAAAGCGGAATTTTGATATGTAAGTATCGGCCACGCATTGTAGCGTAAGTTCTTTATACATCACATTAGTTCATTGATAGTATACACGGTCAAGTAAACGAGTTCTTAGAACCAAAACGAATTTGTTTGAAATATAATCAGTATTTTAATGTTGTGATAATAAGTGTTTCTTTTAGTAAGTCAGCATATTTCTTTATAGAAAATTAAGTAACAGTATTTATTCTATGATAACTCCCTGTGACCATTAACACGTTCGTCGCCACGGCACCCATATTCGGGTGACGGGTGTATTTCCTGGGGGCCCCGTCACATCAAAAAGCGTGTGACGCTCTCTTACTTAAGTTTAGCGCTCAGCTTCGCCACACGTTTCAAATATGGGAGTTCTCCCTCTTTGCTTTCTCTCTCTGAAAATTTCATTGGGCCCGGCTAGTAAAACTGCGTGGCGACGAACGTGGTGTGTTCCCCTGGGGGTGTCCCGTTGAAAAAAATATTAGAAAAAGGAGGTTAATGCCGCTGATTTCAAATCAAATCATCGCCGCTGGCGTAGGTACACTTCTTATACCAATGACGTTGAAATATTGAGAACTCATGATTGGAGTGAAGGCTGAATTTTGGGTACACATGTTCATGAAGGTGATCGCAAAAAAGAAAAACTTTTTTAATCCCATATGTAAACCATTTTGTTGTTTATAAGGCTACTGAAACTTGATTTTTAGCTTAGTCTCTCATTTTTCACTTGGGTGGTGCTAAAGACAACAATTAAGTGATGGCATTTTTTGTTTTTGCAATCATTTGTTTGGTTGTGCCAAAATTGAGAAACAGTTGATGAACCTAAAAAAATGTTGCAAAGTCACAATGAAGTACGATTTTAATGAAGCTTATTGAAAAACAATTGAAATTCACAATCAAAATCCTCAAACTCGAACTTACTTGCCCTTGCAGCTTAATGGGATTGCCTGGCCCGTCTCTTAGCTTGCCTAGAGCACAGATAAATGCTCAACTAAATAGTTAACCTGAAGCGATCGGTATCGGCAAAAGGGTTGAATAATCGTTTAAAATCATTTCTCAAATCGTCCTCTCCCAATCGGATTGTGCAAATTTAGGTTAAATGACTGTTGGGACCACACCTTGCCCCTTGGCTTAGCCAAGCTAACCGTTTGTGCCTCACTCGTTGGTTCGGATGGATGATTTCATGTTTTTTTTTTTCAATCCGACATCGAGAGCTCCAAGCCAGTCAGCTCTAGCCTGTTCGTTAGTTAGTTAGTTAGTTAGCTAGTAGGTTATGTGCAGTTTGTGCATGGACTAACATAGATCCCAATGTAGTGATAAAACAAAACTGAAAGGTAAAACATCCGAGTTGAGATTAGATTTGCATCTGGTCTAATCCCAGATGAAATGGACTAATTGGGGTTATATTGAAATGCTTTTTGTTATAATGAGGAAACCCTTGGCTCGATCCTATTAGTATTTTAATAGAAAAATAACACTCGACTGAGAGCCCGAATTATAATAAAACGCCATAGAGATCCGAATGTGTTGCAACAAATTACGAAATTATCTGCTCGAAGGATGTTGGAAACATTTTATCTCTTTTTCCTTTAGTTTCCATTCACATTAGACAGACGTTAAATGAATTTCTCAACCTTACCGGGTGTTGTGCCCTGTTTTCAAGGGTCTGGTACTGGACAGGTGGTACGGTTCGTGGAGATCTACGGAACTCCACCCTGTTTCGAAGAACATGGACAGTACCTACGGATGAAATTTCGAAATATATGACACACCGGGAGCCGAATGAGAGTAATTGGATCTGTACAGTTCTTTTTGCTTCATTCATTCGCCTTTACCTTGGCCCAGGTTAGTCTGCCAGAATGGTCACGACCTGGGCCAACAGCAGACAACAACAAACAACAACGGACGATTGGCTTCTGGTGGCAGTCGTCGTTTAACTTGCTCAGACAATCCGGTGAACATTCCGGGACAGGGCGGGTCTTACACCTATCAACCTACAACATGGGAAAATGAACGACCGGCAATGTAAATGATAGTTAAACGGGCTCTACATCTTTGAGCCCTCTGAATCACCTGTGCACACTCTGAAAGGGGGTGAGCTTGTGCCTTTACCTGGCTATAGCACTATACGGTTGCAGGTTTCATTTCCCTCGAATGCTTCCCACAGACAGACAGACGTGGACCACACCTACCGAATACTGAATGACTATGGGTTACTTCTAGACCCAATATCAATCTGATACCTTCTCACAAAATCGGTACCTACATTTGAAAAAAAGTTAGTCAAACACCTTTAGCAGATCAACAGTGGCCGAGCGAAAGACGATGACAACTTCCTCTTGCGGGGGAGAGTGACTGACATTTAACATTTTACGGACATGGCCATTTTTTCCGTAATGTAAAGCTACATAAGTACAAATGTACATTGGACTGCTGAAAGCTTTGTATGGAAATTTCAAATTTATTAAAAGTAACACCTGTCATAACTTTGTTTTATTGCTTTTAATACCGAATAGCAATACAATTTTTGATGACGATTGATCCAATCTTGAATAAGCACAACAAGTATTAATTTTGTATGGAAATTTTGATAAGAAAACCGAATTTAAAATTTATAAATCTTCAGAGATGTACTGAAATTACAAAAATGACAAAACTGTCAAAAATGACAAAAATGACAAAAATGAAAAAAATGAAAAAAAAATACCAAAATTACAAAAATTACAATAATAACAAAAATGACAAAAATTACAAAAATTAAAAAAATATCAAAAATTACAATAACTAAAAAAATGACAAAAATGACAAAAATGACAAAAATGACAAAAATGACAAAAATGACAAAAATGACAAAAATGACAAAAATGACAAAAATGACAAAAATTACATAAATGACAAAAATTACAAAAATTACAAAAATGACAAAAATTACAAAAATTACAAAAATTACAAAAATGACAAAAATAACAAAAATATTAAAAACAACAAAAACTACAAAAACCACAAAAAATTCAAAAATCACAAATATGACAAAAATGACAAAAATTTCAAAAATGACAAACATTATAAAAATAACAAAAATTACAAAAATTACAAAAATTACAAAAATTACAAAAATTACAAAAATTACAAAAATTACAAAAATTACAAGAATTACAAAAATTACAAAAATTACAAAAATTACAAAAATTACAAAAATTACAAAAATTACAAAAATGACATAAATTACAAAAATGACAAAAATTAAAAAATTACAATAATTAAAAAATGACAAAAATACAAACATTACAAAAATTACATAAAATACAAAAATTACAAAAATGACAAAAATAACAAAAATTACAAAAAATACAAAAATGACAAAAATGACAAAAATGACAAAAATGACAAAAATGACAAAAATGACAAAAATGACAAAAATGACAAAAATGACAAATATGACAAAAATGACAAAAATGACAAAAATGACAAAAATGACAAAAATGACAAAAATGACAAAAATGACAAAAATGACAAATATGACAAAAATGACAAAAATGACAAAAATGACAAAAATGACAAAAATGACAAAAATGACAAAAATGACAAAAATGACAAAAATGACAAAAATGACAAAAATGACAAAAATGACAAAAATGACAAAAATGACAAAAATGACAAAAATGACAAAAATGACAAAAATGACAAAAATGACAAAAATGACAAAAATGACAAATATGACAAAAATGACAAAAATGACAAAAATGACAAAAATGACAAAAATGACAAAAATGACAAAAATGACAAAAATGACAAAAATGACAAAAATGACAAAAATGACAAAAATGACAAAAATGACAAAAATGACAAAAATGACAAAAATGACAAAAATGACAAAAATGACAAAAATGACAAAAATGACAAAAATGACAAAAATGACAAAAATGACAAAAATGACAAAAATGACAAAAATGACAAAAATGACAAAAATGACAAAAATGACAAAAATGACAAAAATGACAAAAATGACAAAAATGACAAAAATGACAAAAATGACAAAAATGACAAAAATGACAAAAATGACAAAAATGACAAAAATGACAAAAATGACAAAAATGACAAAAATGACAAAAATGACAAAAATGACAAAAATTACATAAATGACAAAAATTACAAAAATTACAAAAATTACAAAAATTACAAAAATTACAAAAATGACAAAAATAACAAAAATATTAAAAACAACAAAAACTACAAAAACCACAAAAAATTCAAAAATCACAAATATGACAAAAATGACAAAAATTTCAAAAATGACAAACATTATAAAAATAACAAAAATTACAAAAATTACAAAAATTACAAAAATTACAAAAATTACAAGAATTACAAAAATTACAAAAATTACAAGAATTACAAAAATTACAAAAATTACAAAAATTACAAAAATTACAAAAATTACAAAAATTACAAAAATGACATAAATTACAAAAATGACAAAAATTAAAAAATTACAATAATTAAAAAATTACAAAAATACAAACATTACAAAAATTACATAAAATACAAAAATTACAAAAATGACAAAAATAACAAAAATTACAAAAAATACAAAAATGACAAAAATGACAAAAATGACAAAAATGAAAAAAATGACAAAAATGACAAAAATGACAAAAATGACAAATATGACAAAAATGACAAAAATGACAAAAATGACAAAAATGACAAAAATGACAAAAATGACAAAAATGACAAATATGACAAAAATGACAAAAATGACAAAAATGACAAAAATGACAAAAATGACAAAAATGACAAAAATGACAAAAATGACAAAAATGACAAAAATGACAAAAATGACAAAAATGACAAAAATGACAAAAATGACAAAAATGACAAAAATGACAAAAATGACAAAAATGACAAAAATGACAAAAATGACAAAAATGACAAAAATGACAAAAATGACAAAAATGACAAAAATGACAAAAATGACAAAAATGACAAAAATGACAAAAATGACAAAAATGACAAAAATGACAAAAATGACAAAAATGACAAAAATGACAAAAATGACAAAAATTACAAAAATTACAAAAATGACAAAAATGACAAAAATGACAAAAATGACAAAAATGACAAAAATGACAAAAATGACAAAAATGACAAAAATGACAAAAATGACAAAAATGACAAAAATGACAAAAATGACAAAAATGACAAAAATGACAAAAATGACAAAAATGACAAAAATGACAAAAATGACAAAAATGACAAAAATGACAAAAATGACAAAAATGACAAAAATGACAAAAATGACAAAAATGACAAAAATGACAAAAATGACAAAAATGACAAAAATGACAAAAATGACAAAAATGACAAAAATGACAAAAATGACAAAAATGACAAAAATGACAAAAATGACAAAAATGACAAAAATGACAAAAATGACAAAAATGACAAAAATGACAAAAATGACAAAAATGACAAAAATGACAAAAATGACAAAAATGACAAAAATGACAAAAATGACAAAAATGACAAAAATGACAAAAATGACAAAAATGAAAAAAATGACAAAAATGACAAAAATGACAAAAATGACAAAAATTACAAAAATTACAAAAATTACAAAAATTACAAAAATTACAAAAATTACAAAAATTACAAAAATTACAAAAATGACAAAAAAGTTACAAAAATTAAAAAAAAAACAAAAATTAAGAAAATTTCAAAATATGCAAAAATTACAAAAAATACAAAAATGACAAAAATTTGTAAAATTACAAAAATTACCAAAATTACCAAAATAACAAATACACTAAAAATAACAAAAATAAAAAAAATACAAAAATAACTAACATTACAAAAATTTCAAAAATGACAAAAATGACAAAAATGACAAAAATGACAAAAATGACAAAAATGACAAAAATAACAAAAATGACAAAAATGACAAAAATGACAAAAATGGCACATATGACAAATATGACAAAAATGACAAAAATGACATAAATGACAAAAATGACAAAAATGAAAAAAATGACAAAAATGACAAAAATGACAAAAATGACAAAAATGACAAAAATGACAAAAGTGTCAAAAGTGTCAAAAACGATAAAAATGACAAAAATTACAAAAATTACAAAAATGACAAAAATGACAAAAATGACAATAATGACAATAATGACAAAAATGACAAAAATGACAAAAATGACAAAAATGACAAAAATGACAAAAATGACAAAAATGACAAAAATGACAAAAATGACAAAAATGACAAAAATGACAAAAATGACAAAAATGACAAAAATGACAAAAATGACAAAAATGACAAAAATGACAAAAATGACCAAAATGAAAAAAAAAGTCAAAAAGGACATAAATAACAAAAATTACAAAAATGACAAAAATGACAAAAATAACTAAAACAACTAAAATAACTTAAATGACAAAAATGACAAAAATGACAAAAATGACAAAAATGACAAAAATGACAAAAATGACAAAAATGACAAAAATGACAAAAATGACAAAAATGACAAAAATGACAAAAATGACAAAAATGACAAAAATGACAAAAATGACAAAAATGACAAAAATGACAAAAATGACAAAAATGACAAAAATGACAAAAATGACAAAAATGACAAAAATGACAAAAATGACAAAAATGACAAAAATGACAAAAATGACAAAAATGACAAAAATGACAAAAATGACAAAAAGGACAAAAGTGACAAAAATGACAAAAATGACAAAAATGACAAAAATGACAAAAATGACAAAAATGACAAAAATGACAAAAATGACAAAAATGACAAAAATGACAAAAATGACAAAAATGACAAAAATGACAAAAATGACAAAAATGACAAAAATGACAAAAATGACAAAAATGACAAAAATGACAAAAATGACAAAAATGACAAAAATGCCAAAAATGACAAAAATGACAAAAATGACAAAAATGACAAAAATGACAAAAATGACAAAAATGACAAAAATGACAAAAATGACAAAAATGACAAATATGACAAAAATGACAAAAATGACAAAAATGACAAAAATGACAAAAATGACAAAAATGACAAAAATTACTAAAATTACGTAAATTACTAAAATTACAAAAATTACTAAAATTACATTTTTTTTGAAAAATTGACAAAAATAACAAAAATGACAAAAATGACAAAAATTTCTAAAATTTAAAAAAAAATGACAAAAATAACAAAAGATACCAAATTTACTGAATTTACAAAAAAATTACAAAAATCACAAACATGACAAAAATTTCAAAAATTAAAAAAAAAATGACAAAAATGACAAAAATGGCAAAAATGACAAAAATGACAGAAATGACAAAAATGACAAAAATGACAAAAATGACAAAAATGACAAAAATGACAAAAATGACAAAAATGACAAAAATGACAAAAATGACAAAAATGACAAAAATGACAAAAATGACAAAAATGACAAAAATGACAAAAATGACAAAAATGACAAAAATGACAAAAATGACAAAAATGACAAAAAGGACAAAAGTGACAAAAATGACAAAAATGACAAAAATGACAAAAATGACAAAAATGACAAAAATGACAAAAATGACAAAAATGACAAAAATGACAAAAATGACAAAAATGACAAAAATGACAAAAATGACAAAAATGACAAAAATGACAAAAATGACAATAATGACAATAATGACAAAAATGACAAAAATGACAAAAATGACAAAAATGACAAAAATGACAAAAATGACAAAAATGACAAAAAGGACAAAAATGACAAAAATGACAAAAATGACAAAAATGACAAAAATTACAAAAATTACAAAAATTACAAAAATGACAAAAATGACAAAAATGACAAAAATGACAAAAATGACAAAAATGACAAAAATGACAAAAATGACAAAAATGACAAAAATGACAAAAATGACAAAAATGACAAAAATGACAAAAATGACAAAAATGACAAAAATGACAAAAATGACAAAAATGACAAAAATGACAAAAATGACAAAAATGACAAAAATGACAAAAATGACAAAAATGACAAAAATGACAAAAATGACAAAAATGACAAAAATGACAAAAATGACAAAAATGACAAAAATGACAAAAATGACAAAAATGACAAAAATGACAAAAATGACAAAAATGACAAAAATGACAAAAATGACAAAAATGACAAAAATGACAAAAATGACAAAAATGACAAAAATGACAAAAATGACAAAAATGACAAAAATGACAAAAATGACAAAAATGACAAAAATGACAAAAATGACAAAAATGACAAAAATGACAAAAATGACAAAAATGACAAAAATGACAAAAATGACAAAAATGACAAAAATGACAAAAATGACAAAAATGACAAAAATGACAAAAATGACAAAAATGACAAAAATGACAAAAATGACAAAAATGACAAAAATGACAAAAATGACAAAAATGACAAAAATGACAAAAATGACAATAATGACAATAATGACAAAAATTACAAAAATTAAAAAAAATTACAAATAGTACACAAATAACAAAAAATACAAAAATAGCAAAAATTTATAATATTACAAAATTAATAAAAATGTTACAAAAATAAAAAATTACAAAATTGCGCAAATTACAAAAATTGCTAAAATTACAAAAAATACGAAAATGACAAAAATTTCGAAAAATTACAGAAATTACCAAAATTAACAAAATAATAAATATACCAAAAATAATAAAAAACAAAAATGACAAAAATAACAAAAATAACAAAAATGACAAAAATAACAAAAATATTTAAAACAACAAAAACTACAAAAATTACAAAAAAAATCAAAAATGACAAAAATGACAAAAATGACAAGAATGACAAAAATGGCAAAAATAACAAAAATGACAAAAATTACAAACATAAAAAGTTACAAAAATGACAAAAATTGACAAAAATGGCAAATATTTAAAAAAATGACAAAATTTTAAAAAAATGGCAAAAATAGCAAAAGTTACAAAATTTTCATAAATTACAAAATTTACAAAAATTACAAAAATGACACAAATTTCAAACATTATAAAATTTTTTAAAAAAATGACAAAAATTACAAAAATTAAAACATTTCTAATATATCAAAAATGACAAAAGTTTAAAAAAAAATACAAAAATTCAAAAAAAAATACAAAAACAACAAAAATTAACAATATTACAAAATAAACAAATATGTTACAAAAATAAAAAAATACAAAACTTGCGAAAACTACAAAAATTACATAAAATACGATAATGACAAAAATGACAAAAATACAAAAATTACCGAAACTACAAAAATAACAAATATACCAAAAATAATAAAAATAACAAAAATTACAGAAATTACAAAAATTACAAAAAAATCAAAAATCACAAAAAAGACAAAAATGACAAAAATGGCAAAAATTATAAAAATGACAAATATGACAAAAATGATAAAAATTACAAAAATTACTGAAATAACAAAAATTAAAAAATTGACAAAATAACAAAAGTTACAAAATTTACAGAAAATGACAAAAATTACAAAATTGTCAAAAATGACAAGAATGACAAAAATGCAAAAAAAAACAAAAATTACAAAAACAAAAAAAAGTTACAAAAATGACAAAAATGACAAAAATTACAAAAATGACAAAAATTACAAAAAATACAAAAATCCCAAAAATGACCAAAATTTCAAACATTATAAATATTTAAAAAAAAATGACAAAAATTACCCCATGATGCTTCGTTCTAGAAGAGTCGTTTTCGGTTTAAATTTTCCGGTATTTTTTTTTCAATTTTAACTTTTTCTAAGAAATCTAAGGTTTTACTATTCTAATTCAATTAAATATATTTTGCACAAAATACGCTATGAGGTTTCTCATAATGGACATCCTTTATCATGGAACCATTCATCAAACGAATTTATAACCATTTTGCAACTCACTTTAATAATAGCCCATGGAGATCGTTATGACTCTCACACAAGCCCTACAGAAACATAAACACACCTTATGCAAATTATCAACCATCTAACGTACCACGACTCTAATAACTATACTTAATCGATTTTCTTTTTCGTTTCACTTTCAGATCTATGCACATAGGCTGAACTCCACAATTGCGGCAAGCCCCCGTTGATTCTTAAAGGAGTCTTAAAGGAGCGTGATCACTTCAACAATTACTTACCTACTTACTTTGGGTTGAAGTCAACAGCGCTTTTGAGTTCATTGGTAAAAATTCGCAGTTACCAATGAAGTGTGAGCAGGTTGGCAGTTTGCGATCGTTAGCGCCCCCTTTTGTCCAATTCACGCACCTGCTGCTCAACGGCGGCGTGATTCCCTGAATTTCGGAGGCTACATTCCTGCCCGAGCATTGCTGTTATATTGGGATCGCTGTTAGGCGAATAGTTTTCAAGTCAACCCCGTCTTTCGAAACGCTTCAAAATTAAAGTCTTCAACGACAGAAATATGCTGAAAAATATTCATGAACGGACGGTTAAAAAGTATGTGATCCAAATTTGAGGGATAAAAATTTGTCGTGTTCTTATCCTTTTTTATTTTTTTTGTTATTCCAGGGTTAAGGGGAACCACTACATCGCCAGTCGTGGTGGCCGTGATACGGTCGATCTGCCCTATGCCCAGGCGAATCGCGGCTATTCGACGGATGGCGAGGACAGTCAGCGGGCCCCTTCGGATCGAACCGTGTCCGAGTATACGGTAGCAAACGAACGGGCCACCCCACCGACAGCACCCTCCCGGAAGCCTCGTGGCGTCGTTGCTAACGGAACCGGAAACAGTGGAACCCATAGCAATGGGTCGGCGATATCCGGAGTCCATGGAGGCCCTCGACCTCTTTCTAGTCCGCCCACTAGGGCACCCCCGAGGGCACCATCGGCGCTCAGCTACGATCACCACGGAGGCGATCATGGAAGCGACATCTATGTCACATCGGCAGCCTACAAGGCACCCTCGGAAATCAGGTACGCAAGATTATTCGTGGAATCATCCAACGCAGGGTGGCCACCGCACCGGATTATTAGAAAATTAAAACCTGAAAACGAAACAGAAATCCAAAATAATCTGTTTTATTCTAAGACTATGTACCTATATTGAAATTCAAAATTCTTCCATGCCACCATCATCATCATTTTGATTTTCGGATGTAATTTTTGATTTTTATCACATAACTTGAAAACTTTTCGAGCAAATGAAAACAAATTGGTCTGGAAGGGTATATGGGTACGATAAATAGTTCTATGAATATTTGGTACCCCTCCCTCTGTCCAGTGAGGAGATAAAAAGTGGGGAAGGGGTTCCTTCACAATTTTCAGCATTACTGGAAAAATAATCAAGCAAATGAAACCAAATTTATCGAGGGAAGGTATTTGATTACGAGAAATGTTTCTATGATATTTTTAAAATCCTCCGTTAATTCGAAAAATCTTAAAGGAAAAGGGTGCTCCCATACCATTTTTTACATCACTCGGACTCTTTCCCAGCAAATGGAATGAAATTTGGCTTAGGACGGTATTTGAGCACAAGGAATGTTTCTGTGATTATTCGGTACTACTTCCAGTCCAGTTGAGTGATAGGAAGGAGAGAGGGTGGCGCCTTTACAATTTTTCGCATAACTCGAGAACTAATCGAGCAAATGGAATCAACTTTGGCATGAGGAAGCATTTGGATACGTAAGACAGATTTTTGCTTATTTGATACTTCTTTCTCCTTCAATTTGGGATACAATTAGAGAAGACGGGAGCTCACATACGATTGTTTTGCATAAACCAAGAACTTATCTAATAAATGGAACCAAATATGATATGGGAACAGTCATACAATCGAGCAAATGGAACAGAACTGGGCATGGGAGTGTATTTCAATACACGAAATGTTTGATCTTAATCCCCTCCTTCCGGGTAGGGGATAGGTAGGAAGAGTTTCTTCGATACCAATCTTATAGCATAACTCTACAACTAATAAAGCAAACGGAACCAAAATTGGCTTAAGAGAGTATTCGAGCACAAGAAATGTTTTTCCTGTGGTTTAGCACTCCTCCCTCCATTCAGTAGAACGATAAAAAGTGGGAAGAGGGTCACTCATACAATATTTAATATTTCGATAACTAATCAAGAAAATGGAACCAAATTAGCATGCGAGCATATGTACGGGCAATGTTTCTTCGATGGTTTGAGACCGCTTTCTCCTGCCAAAGGGGAAATATAAAGTGGGGAGAGGGTTAATTTTTTTTTATAACTCGAGAACTTATCGAGAATGAACACACTATGTCCCATGACATTATTTCGTTATAAAAAATGTTTCTAGGATAGTTTGAGACCCACTCTAAAATAAAAAGCGACAGCGAAGATTTTATATATAAAAAAAATATTTTGGCATAACTTATGAAGCAAAGAAATGCAGAATTATAGAAACGAATAAATTACGGATTTAAAAAAAATCAATTGAGATTTCAAAATAAAGAGTTTCAATTTTATTTTGAAAAACCCGTTAAAATGATTTCGAAAATAGATTTTTAATGTTGTGCAATTTAATTAAATGTAAAATCACTAGGTATCACAAATTTCAAGAATTTTGGGAAGGTGTAGTAAAGCACACCGGGTCAGCTAGTACACAATAACTTGATAAACGTACATATGTTTTTACAAAAATGAATATTTAGATGGCTAATCATTTGCCAGCTGATCAGGTATATACACGTGTGCGGAATACCTGCCGTAAATTCATAACATTTAAAATGTTATAATTTTTTTAACGGTTGCGTAAATGATTGGATCATCCCCCAAATAACACAAACACATATACGTATATTCATTCCATAACAGATCACATCGGAGACATGGTGTCGGTCGTAAGTTGCATTGAAGATTTGCCGAACTCATAATCTAAAGCAGGGATGAGCAACGCGCGGCCCTTAGCACACTTATGTGCGGCCCGCGAAGTTTTTTCTCAAATGAAATACAATTTGTTGACTTTCTACAATAAATTGTTTTTATCATTAAATATCATGAAATACAAGTGCATATTAAAATAAATAAAAATGATATTTCGATGACTTCATCAAACATGCACTTCACTTGATTGTGTTTGAATTTGTCCCATATCATTCATATATTCATATATCCATATATTTATATGTCCCATATCATATTATTCGAACGAAATCAGAGAAAGATAAAAAAAATCACTATTTTCAGGGATTTTCATCCTATTGGATGATTCATCCCATACAAAAAAAATCACTTTAAATTTAAGATTTTCTTCTAAAAAATTTTCAAAGCTTACATTTGTTTTTCAAAGTTCATTATAAATAAAAAAAAAACCCTAAAAATTTATTTTTTCACCCAAATATGAAATTTTATCATAACTTAATGCTGAATTTCTAAAACTAATGTGAATAAATGTGGGCCAAAATCGGTCGGGTTTCTATTAAATTAGGAGGTGCGACCAGACTTGTCTCAAATTTTTCTTGGATATCCGATTATAAATCGGACAATCTGGAATGCTTAAAGTTACAGATGAGAATGGGAATTAGTTAATGCAGTGGGAAAGTGATTTTCTAAGCTTCAAAAATAAATGTCGTTTTGTAAATAATTCCGAATATATTCCGAAGATAAGTTATTTTGAGATTTATTGATTTTATAAAATTTGCCAAAAACTGGCTTTGTTTCGTTAGCACTGAAATATTGACAAAACAGAAACCATAAACAAGTGAAATATTTTTGTTTAGAAAAGTCATGCCAAACATAAATAGATTGAATCATTTTAGGAATGGATAATGACAATTCACATCAATGTCATTAGATTTTCATAAATTGGCTCTAGATATCCCAGCAGGGGTGTTTTAATTATATTTAAAAAAAAAAAACCTTGGAAAAATCGAAAAATTTCAAGAATTAAGAATCTAAACGAATGTAATGCTAACTGTCCCAAAACTTCTAACAATTATTAATCAATGACCCACATGGCACAGAAAAGATTAACAGCGATTAGTCAGCATTAGGAAATAAAATTCTTAATAAATTTGAATCAGGGTCATTTTGAGTGCGGCCCGCCGAAAAAAATTGAAACTGAAATTGGCCCGTTGTTTCAAAAGGTTGCTCACCCCTGATATAAAGAATGCAATTTAGAGCATACGTTGGCAAAGCTGCGGTGAATCCGTGCACCCAAGGTGGATTATCTACATACATACATGCAAATTAAGTAATGCGAGTGGGGCTTCGTTCGAATTTTGTGAAAATAAGGCAGTTTCTCTGTGATTCGAAGAACAATTATCTCGAGCGAAATATTTGCCATTTTAGTGTGTTCTCACATTTTTCTAAGGAGAACGGTGGACTTGGAATTTTTGAAAAATTGGCGGTCATTTTTTAACATTTGGAGACCAAAAATTGCCCTAATGTCCATTGTAGTCATGCGATTTGACATTTCTGGGATAAATAAACCGAGAAGGTTTCAAATCCCGTAAAAAGATTTACATACATAATTTGGGTGGGATAATCTATTTCGTATTGCGTAATATTTGTACTACATATTTTTCATTGGAGTAAAATTTGTAAGAATATGCAAGTAACAGAAATTACTTATTAAGATGAATCTATACCTGATTTGACTTAGGCAAATGTCTTTTGGCCTGCCAGCAAGTCTCATTTCTGAAATTTGGCCCATCTGTTGAAAATGTTGGCCACCCATGCTCTAGCTTTTAGTTTTAATCAAACATTCTCTAAGGACAAACTCATCCAAGCATTATAATATTATGTCTTAAAAATTTACTGTTTCTCTGATCTTTTTTATTTATTTTTTTAATTTTCTGATGCTAATCGCTACTGTAAGTTAAAGATCGCTAACATTTATAATATATTCAGTGGTCAAGACTGAGTTTTTAGCGATTTCATTAGCGCTGCTCACATTTTAAATTCTAGTACGCTGTAAGTAAGGAATGTTTGTTTGAAATATGCGAAATTTTCTTCAAACAATAGTAGATAACATCTCCATTTGAAAAATGACTAAAAACATTTTTTAAACTGATTTTTTAATCTTTTTTCTAAAACTTGTATAAATTGGAACGTGTAAAATGAAGAATTCGTAATCAACATTCGAATTTTTGCCATATGAGAATGTCAACTTTTGAAGTGACCTTTCACCAACATAAGATGTTGTAAAATTGGAAGTCAGACTTATTCTGAACAAGTTTTACATCTAAACTACAAATTAATGGTAATTTGACAATAATGAAAATTTGTAAATAGTAAATTTTTCAAAAGCTTACAATAAAGATTTTTTTTACCAACATTGATAAGCTGAAAAACCTTCATAACCCGGGATAAATTGGCAGTTCCAAAACGAAAAAAAATGTGGTCATCCTGTTCAACATTTTCCGAACAAACCATTGTTTTTTTTTCTATTTCATTCTTCTGGAATTACAGTCGTTACAGCGCACATCGAAACCAGCACAACACATCACGGGGTCCCCGGAGCGTCTACAGTGTTGCCAGCACCGCAAAAACTGGCCGGAGTTCGCGCCGTCATGGCGCAAAAGTTGAGGCAATGTCCGCACCGAATCCTTTCTGTCCCAACGTCAAGGGCGTCTGCTGTCTGATGTTGCTGCTGAACCTGGGTCTTATCCTGATAACGCTTGGATTTGTGATAGTGATGCAGTTTATGGAGCCACTCTTCGTTTGGTGAGATATCCCATGCACGCAATGATGCAAAGGCTACATTCAAAATTACTAAAGAACCTCTCCTCTCCAACAGGATCCTCGGTGTGGTGTTTCTGGTGTTCGGATTTGCCACCCTGATCGGTAGCATGATCTACTGTGTGATCGTGTGTCGTGACGCCAAAACTCCTTCACAGCTGCGCAACGAAGATCTGTACTGGACCAAACACTGGCAGAAAAGCATCGGCTATACGCCTCACGAGATCGACTACAAAACGGATCGGTTCGATGAACGTGACCGGTACTCGGATCGTTTTTCGGTCAGCAAAATGAGCGGGAAATATTCGGACAGGGACATCACCCGCTACTGAGATTGGCCACCAACGAACGAAATTATCGACAAAAAAAGACAAAACTGAACGGATGCAATATAGAATTATGCAGAAACAACAAATTCAAATGTAACCACAGTGTAACTGAGAGAAACGATTGTTACTAATAAGATTTAAAAGTAAAATGATTTCTACCCGCTCTCACAAGTTAATGAGCACTAATTTTAATGAACTAGCAAAGAGAGTTTAAATTTAATAATGTAAACACAGTCGATAGAGTATTAATTCTGCCAAGGTAGAATATTTTAAGAATAAAAAATAAAAATAACACGAATCGATCGCATAACTGTATGAGTAGAAAAAAAAACTCTAAATAATCAGTGTGTAATTCAAAGAAGGAGAAGATCATAATTTAAATCGATTATAAACGATGTAACACGAACGAATAATGTATATAATAAAAATAAAAATACAGTGGTTTTAATATAATAAAAAAAAGTTGGTTTCTTCGAATCGACAAAAGAACATAAAAGAATAAAGTTTGGTCTCTGATTAGCATTTTAGTTTGCATGCCCTTTATCTCTGGAGCCACTTTTTTAATTGAAATATTCGCTCAGTTGGTAACTTGATGGACTTTGTTTGATACCAAATTTGAGCACCACTGTGAATTTAGATTTTGATTTAACAAACTTCGTCTTACACTTTGCTAGGCACACAGAATTGTATCACACCACACACAGTGAGGACAATAGCGTAGGTAGAAAACCTTGACTCGAGTAGAACAATACCCTAGGTAGACGATCGAGTTGAAACGATCGTGCGTGGCTCTGCTGATCGGTCTATTCGACTGCAGATTTCACCGAGGCAACACATAGTGTTCGATTGCGCGCGAAATATAGTTTTGTCCAACGAGAAATAAAACCAGAGTTTCACTTCAAGTTGGCTTTTTATTTGATTTAACGTGTGCGAAATTCCCAAGTATTCTGGGGCGATAGAATTCAGTCTGAAATTAATTTGCGGTGAAACAAGTCGAACTGTTATAACCAAGATTCTCAGCAACGTGGTTGCGAATCTTAAAAGGTGTACCCAAAGTGTCAGGAGGGCTTCTCATCCGAATGGACAAAGTGCTGATTTTCATGTACAATTATGGTCCTTCGAGCCGGATGAAAGCCTTTTCCGTGAAAATTATCACGACAAGTGAAAAACCGTGAAGAATAAAGCCGCAATTGGCGTGGAAATCACAACGTGATTGACGCCATTTTGTAGACGGCTTGGGGTTATTGTGCGAAATCCTTTGTGTGAAGCCATTGTCCATTGTGAAAGGATCCATTGTGGTGGGAAACGGCTTGGGTTTCTGGGCCACGTGTTCCCTCAGAGTGAATATCTGGCGAAATAAAGCCCTGAAATCAAAGTGTGGGGGAAAATAACGCGAAATTTGTGCAAATAAAGATGTAAATCACACCGTTGCAAGGCAAGAAAAGTGTGATTGAGCACACGTGGTTGGAAATATAAGGGCCAAGAGTGATCAGGGGTAAAGAAAGAAGAGAAAGGTGGGAAGAAAGTGAAAAAACAATATAAAGAAAAAAAAAGAGAATCAGAGTGAAAAAGATAAAAATCAAAACCAAAGTGAAAATAAAAGAGAAGAAAAATCAAAGTGAAATTGGAGAAATAAGAGAATTAAAAAGTGGAAAAGAAAAGGAAGCGTTCCTGAGTAAGCAGATAAAAGTGATCGGCTAGCAGATATAGCCAAAAGTGATCGGCATTACCGGCATCACCAAATTTTGCCGTCGGTAATTTGCCATACTGCTGGTTAGTGGGTTGCCTCGCACATCGTAGCGAAGGCACGGCGAAACGATGAGCGACGAAGAAGGAAAGGATTTGAAACTCCGTCAGCGGCTCTCAAACTTGATGGAGTCTATGTCGCTATTGGAAATTTTCCTGAATAAATACAAACCAGAGGATCACCAATGTCAGGCTCAGGTAAGGTTAGACAAACTTGAAGAATACCACCGTACATTTTTCGAAGTCGCTGCCGAACTGGAATCCTATTCTTCCAAATCCGAGGTCATTTCGGTTCAGAAAGAGCGCTTCAAGTTTGAAACATATTACTTCAACTTCAAAGTGGCTTTGCAATCAAAACTCCCCAAGCAACAATCTACCCTCATTCCACCGGCTCCGCCCCTTCCCCAAGGAACTTCTGCCCCCACAGGTTCCCACATTCGCTATCCCGAACTGCCGCTCCTGAAATTCAGTGGTCGACCGGAAGACTGGGTTTCTTTCCGTGACAGTTTCTACGCTGGTGTTGTAAGTCGTCCGGAAATCAGAGGTGTGGATAAGTTGCAGTATCTTAAAAGTCTTGTGCAAGGTGAAGCTTCCCGTTTGATCGGCCACATTGAAGTGAGCGAAGAGGGCTACAACACGGCTTGGAAACTGCTGATTCGCCGATATGAAAGCCAACGTCGTTTAGTTTTTTGTCATATTCAAGGTCTTCATGACACTCCAGCAATGCAGAAAGAGAGCAGTGATGAGCTTTTAAAATTAATCGACAGTTTTGAGGAGCATTTGGCAAATCTTCGCAGACTTGGAGAACCAGTCGATCAGTGGAGTTCTCGTTTAGTTTTTGATCTCTACATTCGTCTTGATCCTAACACAAAGCGCGAGTGGGACCGACATTGCAATGCGATCGACTCCAGGGAATACAGTGATAGTACAACGAAGAAGGAATTTGAAGGAGATACTATGCCATCTTATGAAGATTTTCTTGGCTTTTTACAAGGGTATGCGAAAGTTCTTCCAACGTCCAGACAATATTCTTCTTCTTCCAAATTCGAACAAAATCCAAGAGCTAGCAGCTCTATCTCTTCGGCAAAAATATGATCTTATCAACAGCAAGGGTTTGTGTACTAATTGCCTACGTACGACGAAACACACGTTTCATTCATGTCCTTCACGAAATTGTAGCAAATGTCCGCAGAAACACAACACTCTTCTTCATGATTCTCGAGCCGAACAACAGCGTGGTTTCAATTATTCGTCTGGTCAACGAAACGGGCAATTCGACGAGCAGCAACCACAGCGTGGAAGCCAGAATCAGCAAGGTGAGAGTCCTCAAGGTGCAGGTCAACATAGTGCAAATTTGCAAAGTTCAAGTCAGCAGAATTTACAATAGGGTAGTTCATTTTTCGAAACTCCACCAAATCAAGCGTCTACCACTTCCCCATTGTGAACCCTGACCAACCCAAAGTGAACCCTTGCCAACTGAATATTACCCCAAGAAAGCAGCGACCATCTCCCAAGAAGAAGAAGAATTCACGGCGCAATTTTCATCACTGATCCAATTAATCTCCGTAGCAGCCTGGCAGTTGCGACTCGCCCACAACATTCGCTCATCGCCCAATCAAGGTCATTCAGGTCCCCTCACTGTCAACAATACTCTCATCACTATTATGCTCCTGTAATAGCTGCAAACTGCCGGTAAAACCCGGAACGCGTGTCACTTCTAGCTCGGAGTAAATACAACTGCCTTCCCGGTAGCTCGCCACTCAGCAGCATTTCACGACGGATATTCGTCGCTCTCACACACATACGTGTGTAGGATATGACTGCTCCCAGTGTCGTATTCAAGGGGTGTTATTAACAGGGTTGTCATCAGTGGTACGATACTACAGCTCCCACCGCCATTAACGCCACACATCCATTGAATTTGCCCAAGAAACATCCCTTCACAGACTTAAGTGCCCAGTCAGAACACCTAAGAACTCTCATGGTGACCCACCGCTCATAAAAACTGTTTTTTTCTGAACAACATAAGGATGCAGATCGAAAATTCTATCGGAAGAACGACTTCAAGTTCCACTGTATTACGCCGAGGTCACCGTCGTTTGGGGGTCTGTGGGAGGCCTGGTTGAATCTATGAAATTCCACCTGAGACGCATTGTGGGGAATGCGAAATTGGATTGTGAAGAGTGTCGTATTTTTCACTTAAGTTCACCTTATCACAACAATTTTACACAATTCTGAAATAAAACCCAAGAAGAAATAGTACGACCTTTCCTTCCCAAAATTATTCTACAGAAATGACCGTTTTTCTCCGATACACACTCGACACGCATTGGTCGATTTTACTTTCGTTAAGTTTTCGTGCGCTTTTCGTTAAGGAGCTTGCACGTTTAAGACAGTTAATTCATTTTTCCAATTTTATGAATGAAAATCTACGCTAATTTTTCAAAAGGATTTATTCTCAACCCTTTCTTATTCATGTTCAATTTCCCATATTTCATATAAACATGTTCTGATTATGCTCAATTTTATTTACTATATCAATGCAATCCCTACATAACCGGATTCATAAATAACATACAAAATTCATTTTATCAAATCAAATTTACTTTTGAAATAGAAAATGATTATTTTATATTCCCATGCCATATCTACTACAAAGAGTTCATCACCGCCCTGGCTAAGGTGCAAGCCAGTCTCAACTCTCGTCCGATCACGCCCTTGTCAACTGATCCGTCAGACCTACAAGTATTGACTCCGGGTCACTTCGTCATTGGTCGGCCCCTAAATTCCTTACCTGAGCCAGACAGAACAGACATCCCACCCAGCAAGCTTGCAAAATGGCAACGAGTGCAGCAGATTTCCCAGCATTTCTGGAAGCGGTGACAATGCGAATATTTGACGACACTACAGCAGACTTACCGTTGGACCACTGCTACAAAGAATCTGGCAGTTGGCTCAATGGTGATCATCAAAGAGGAGAACCTGCCACCCCTCAAGTGGCAACTAGCACGAGTTGTAGCTGTGCACCCAGGTGATGATGGCCTGGTGCGAGTAGCTACAGTTGAAACAGCGAACGGGCGATTCACACGATCCATTCACAAATTGTGTCTGCTTCCCATTGAAGTGGACAAGGATCACCTACCGCCGATCCGGCATTCCAGCACGGCGGCCGGCGCAGAAGAAAACGACGAAACAGTACAATGCGAGGATGTCAGCTCCACAGCTGGCAACACAAAGCAATAAGGCATCAATCAGCAGTAGCAGATCAGGCGGTTCCACCAATAAGGCTTCGTCACGTCCCCCGGAGCCTTGGGCTCCGGGCACAGATAAGTATCAATGTTCCACTTCACAATTTCATCCTTTTGGCAAGATCTAACTGCTGCGTGTTCACAGATCCATGGCTGTGACTGCGAGAGTTCAACGATGCATCGAGACGACGGAAACGAAGCGGACGGTGACCATGCTGGAACACGCTTGACGGGAGGCGCCATCGAACCACGGTGTATAGCAAATGTGGCCAGTTTGCGACACACTGAGGTTACATTAACGACTCCAACTACGACTGGTACAACATCGACTTCAACGAGAAGGTCAACGAGGACGAATTACAAACCCAAGAACAGACGAGGTCAAGGTCGAGGTCAAGGTCGAAGACGAGGTAGAGGTCGAGGTCAACACATCGTGGGTGGACAAGCAGACTACAAATGGATATCCAAACTAGAGGCAACCGACAACGATGGTCAACATATTTTCAACGAAGAATGAGAACAAAGTGATGGAATACAACGAGGTTGAAACAAGAACAAAGTGAAGAAAATCATAGTATACAAAATACAAAATTCAGGCGACCGGTATGTTTGATACCAAATTTGAGCACCACTGTGAATTTAGATTTTGATTTAACAAACTTCGTTCTACACTTTGCTAGGCACACAGAATTGTATCACACCACACACAGTGAGGACAATAGCGTAGGTAGAAAACCTTGACTCGAGTAGAACAATACCCTAGGTAGACGATCGAGTTGAAACGATCGTGCGTGGCTCTGCTGATCGGTCTATTCGACTGCAGATTTCACCGAGGCAACACATAGTGTTCGATTGCGCGCGAAATATAGTTTTGTCCAACGAGAAATAAAACCAGAGTTTCACTTCAAGTTGGCTTTTTATTTGATTTAACGTGTGCGAAATTCCCAAGTATTCTGGGGCGATAGAATTCAGTCTGAAATTAATTTGCGGTGAAACAAGTCGAACTGTTATAACCAAGATTCTCAGCAACGTGGTTGCGAATCTTAAAAGGTGTACCCAAAGTGTCAGGAGGGCTTCTCATCCGAATGGACAAAGTGCTGATTTTCATGTACAGACTTTAAAGGATTTTTTTTTCATTTGAACTAGCTTAAAAATGCACGAGACGTGTCCCATGTGGTGTTATTTCGAAAGTACAATTTCGCACGAAACATTTTGCTGTTATGGAGTTTGGTTTTATAAAAATAACTCGAATTACAGGAAATTAATTTTTTTTTAGAAAACCAGAGATTTGAACGGAATCTAATGGAAACTATTTAATGTTCAGAGACCAATTTAAACATAACGGTCCCCCAAATAATAAAAATAAAAACAAAAAAAAACGAATTTTCATGGATTTTATGGAAATTTCGAACAATATCAAATATCCGAAAGATGACAAAAGCAAAAAAACGAATTGTGAAAGATGGGAATTTCATCACCTTTTGTATTCTTGATAAAACATTTCTTGATTTATAGGTTTTGTGCAATCATATAGTACCTATGCAATTTTCTTGCACACAAGCTTTCGTGCAATTTATTCCAGTTAATTAGCTAATGCATTATTTTTTATTATCCCACCCCCTTCGCGATTTTCCTACTCCAACTGACAACAAAAGAAGTATTTTAAATTTGTTCCGATCTTATGAAATAAAAAAAAAAAAAAAAAAATCCCAAAAATGATATAATTTACATAAGATACAAATGATGAAAATGACTAAATTTATGAATAATTACAAGGAATGTCCAAAACAAAGGAATTTTTTTTATCAAAATTGCAAAAGAACATACATGACAAAAATGTCGAAAATAATAAAAATGTTCAAAAGATATAAAAAATAATAAAAATAAGACAGAAATAAAATAACAATAATATAAATACATAAATGATAACTAAAATACAAATATTAAAAAATCCTACAAAAGAAATCAAAATCTTCAAAACAATAAAAAAAGAAAGTACGAAATTGATCACATTGAAAGCTATCAAATTTTGCACAAACAACTAAATTGATCAATATGACAAAAATTACCATTGTGACAAAAATTAACAAAAAAAACTAAAATGACAAAATTAACAAAATTTCAAAAAAAAGAAACAAATGATAACCATTAAAAAAAATCAATAGAAATAAAAAAAAAATTAAAATTACAAATTACTTTTTGTGATTTTTTCCATAATTTTTTTATGTGACATCAAAAATAAAAATTTGCCGATTTCATGCGGAAAATTTTACAACAATGACAAACAGGAGAAGAAGAATTTACAATGAAGAGTTTATGGTGGGATTCCGGTGAAGCTTTTGCTAAATTCACTTGCATTATGGGCTGCTTTGAAACATTATCTGGATTTTCTAGCTAAATTATTGTCCAAAGTCTACGTTGACTATAAAAGATTTGGCCGAAAGCATGGAGAAATTTTTCGGTATGATTATTACTGAATCCCAGAATACAGGGATGCCTCTTCTTTGATCGCAGTGTCGTTATAATGTGCTGGCTGCACTTTATTACGAAAATATGCTCATACGCTAATGATCTTAGTTTTGTCATGTTCTTTCACGTGGAAAAAGTATTTTTGATGAAACATCAATAAGACACAAAAGAGAAATACGTTTTTCTTATCAGTAAAGTTTTCTTATGCCAAATGAAGAGTTATGAAAAATATTTTGTCCATCTAAGGAATTTTGTCGAAACGTTCGCGAAATAGGTTTTTAGAATTATTCGATCATACACATTTTTTTTATATCCACATCTGAAATTGCTTAAAATAACTAAATGAATCATAATATTTCAGTTTTGGGTAAACTCATAAACTTTGCACGTTATCTAGTCAATTTGGATTTGGTGGCCCACAATTCCCCACAATTTTTTAAAATCCAAAAAAAATAACTTTTTTTAAAATAGACAGAACTTGGGGTAATTAATTTATTAAAAAACAAAAAAAGCCAAATGATACCTTAAAAATGTAGAAAAAAATTCCATTTTTTATGATAAAGAAGTTATGAAGCAGAAAAAAAGTCGCCCATGATACCCCACATTCCCCTATCAATGAATAATCAAAGATTTCTTTCGATTCGATTTACCGATAAAAACGCACCCTTTTTTAAAAGCATTCCTACGTCGAGTTTACATTTATTTTCGTAACCTTAAAATAATAGATTGGAAAAGAAATGCGGCGATAGTGTCCCGAGTTCGATTGTGATTGTGTATGTTTGCGTCTATATGAACTACTAATCTTATAAGGTAGCTGTTTGTGCTTGCCGAACACATTTAAGGTATCGGTAAAATCTCTCACATTTTTTTTTATATTTTGACAGTTCTTTCAATGAAGTCAATAACAGTACATTAAATTCGACTTTCCTGAAAAGAACAATAGTTTTCAATAATAGTTATGGCATCTTTCTCTTTGCAACAACCAGTACGGCTAAGAAACAACGTTGTAACAATGTTTCATGTTTCATTTGTTTTGCTAGTGTTATAGCTATTTTCTACTAATAAATGTATTGGTCTTTTTTTCAAAAAGTGTACCCTGAATAGAGATAAGTACATGCTAGATTAGTTTGAATTCGTTGTAAAAAATGACGTGTAAGCCATTTGAGTAGCTTAACGTACACATTATGTACCGATACTTAACGAGCTGATCATAAACTACAGATTGCGATATTCGGACTGACGAAAAGCGTTCAAGCTTAGTGGTAGAATTGGATAACATTAAACACTTGAGAGCTAGGATGGCACGACTCATACGTCCGTCTGGCGAGTGCTTCCAGGTTTCGCTTTGCTCGAACCAGGGGCTCGGGAAACGTGAATTCCCATCGATCCCAGTAAATTCGCCGCAGGACCCGGGCCTCCAATTTGAGACTGATAACTTTCCATCATATTTTTCAACGTATTTACGTCGATATCAACCGGTTTAAAGGATTCAATATCGTCAAAATCATCGCTTTCGGCTTTGTTGTTCGCCATAGATGGAAGGTCTTCTCCAATATCGGTTTCGAAGCTCTTCCCAATTGTTGTTTTGGCCAGTTCGCGATCCATTTGATCCATGTAGGTTTGTAACTGATTTCGAACCGCTTTTCCAGTGCGAGTCGGAGACATATCTTCAATGTTCTGGTCGTAATCTTCCTCGCCGTAGTCACTCATATCTGAATTGGTCGAAGAGTCCCAACGATCTTCCGGGATAACCAGGTCTAAAAGGTTCTTGACGGTGGCAGTGAAAGCGTCGGGATCGAAATCGATCGGCTGATGCAGAGGAGAAGGTTGATGATTGATAACAGGCTGTTTATGAGTAGCATCGGCTTTGGCTTTCGATTTTGTTCGTTTAGGTTTCGTAGGTCGAACTGAGGCCAGATCAAACTGATTTGTTACTGCAGTTTGTTCGACACCGTCAAACTCACTCTTTTGTTCGAGGAACTCCGATACCATGGAAGAAAAGTTTTCCTGATCAGCATTTCCATTCAGGGCAAATAACTTCTTGACACCGTAGCGTTTAGTAAGCATATCGTCCAATTCTTCAGGTGATATATTCAACCAACTATCATCATCTGGTTGAGGTAGATTTTGACCTTGCTTCCGCAATTCTTCGACATCGAAATCATTACGCTTGAGAAGTGCAACAATTTCTTCACCAATTTTTGGTGTAAATTTCATAGAATCACGATTCTCCGTATAGTAGCTCTTTGCCGTGCCTAGTAAACGATTGTATTCTTGAGATCCCTCGATATTTTGCTGGAAGTAGCCTTTTGCCTTCAAAGATTCATAATAGCTAAGCCATGCCTTGTCAGTCTCTAGTGATTGGGAAGACTTTGCTTGAGAAGCGAGGATTTCAAAACCGCACGCAAGTTTAACGCCTAGCATGTGCGCTTTATAGTTGGGATCGTTTGCTTTCGGCAGATTCCAACCGGTTCTTCTATCTGGCAGGTAATTGCTGTGCGTCAACATGGCATACAAACATTTGGTGAAAACTGCACTTGTATAGACGCAATTTTCTGGGGGGAAAAATCTCATTGCTCGGCATGCTTTCAAATCCACTGGATCGCGATTGCAGAAAGCCAACACAGCGGCCGATATGAGTTGAGGATTTTCCTTTAAAGCTGCTGCCACTCCTACAGGAACGTACAAAGTTTCGCGATGATGATTTTCGACTATTTTCTCGGGGAAGTCTTTAATCCGATCATGAATGCAGGCTCGAATAGCATCTGAAACTGTCCACTTGGCTTGGCCTGACCCTTTTCGCAGCTCTGCTAGCACCGTGTTTAGCTCAATTGCTGACTTATCTGGCTCCTCGCCGTTTCCCACTAGCACCAGCTGTCCATCGTAAATGAAAACTCGTCCCTCGCAGGTTTCCGGATTTGCCCAACGGGGCAGATGTTCGGCTGCTTCGATCAGCAAAAATTCGCCATCCGAATCGGCCACTCTTGCCACCAAGCCCGGAATTTGACGCGTCAGATGAAACAACAGCGATACGATGAACCATTCGTCTTGAATGTTTTCGCCTATGTGCGATATTCCGTGCAAATGTGGAGGCAAGTTTGGATGTGCTGAAAAAGGATTTAAAAGTTTTTAAATACAGCGCTATTTCGAAAATCTAAATAAAAATTCATATTCACAAATCGATAATTTGGTACATATTCAAATTGCAATTTCAAATTTAAAAAAAGTTATCGGCTACATAAATGGTAACCCTAAAGCACATAGCGATCCGAGTGTTTGATCATAAAAAAAACATAAAAAAAATATTAGAAAATCTCACCATCCTTGTCCCCGTTGGCCTCGATCAGGATGCGCCTTTCCTCGCCACCCCGACGACAGTGAACCGCAAATCCGTCTCGATGCCACAAATACTGCCGGCAGTATTCGGTCGCCACTGCAGTGACCTCGGCCCGTATCGATTCCAGCGCCGTTTCGGAAAGGTAGTTGGCCAGCGAAAGGTCACTCGCCGTCAGACCAGCGCCTGCCGGAAACAGGAAATACTCGACGAAATCATCTTCACGCACCGACTGCAGTACTCCGGCCGAGGAGGTCATTTTCAGTCAGGATCTTTGCTAGAGATTTTCGTGTTCCAAATTTAGCTCAAAATAGGTGAGGCCCCCGATGATTCACACACAACCAATGATAGTATACTTTTATGCTGCTGCTTGCCAAACGTTTCCAAGGATTTTTTCCGTCCCTTGCGCCGCGAACAAAAGATTGATGTTTTTAGACGTTTTTTTCGATTTTCCTGATTCGCAACAACTGTCAAATCGAGAAAAGAAAGGACAAAGAAACAGGGTTGAAGCGTATGTTTGCAGTGCGGGATATTTTTGAAAATGTGAAGACAATTTTTGAGGTTAAAACGGTTAATACTCAAAAAGTTTTTGCATTTTTAAAATGCAAAATTACACTTCATCAATACTGAAAATCCTATAGGATCCTAAATTTCATCAGTTTTTAGAGAAGGGATGAATGACTTGAAGTAAGAATCCAATAATTTTTTTTATATTTCCAGCTCGTTAAATAACTGAATTAGGTACGACGAAGTTACTCAATACTTGATAGAGTTGAATTGGCGTGCAATGCTTTGTTATTGATTTTGTGCGTATTTCGCTCACTATAATCTTTCTCATGCGGATTCGGCGGTGCTTTTCTGCAATTTATTAAAATTTTCCATTATTCGGAACCTAAATATGTTAAGCAACCATTTGTTTAACCAACAGAAAATTATTTTAATCAAAGGTATGTAATATGTAATGAAACATATTTGTTGTTTAAATTAATGTGCTTTACCAATCAGATGAATACGGCATTGAACCAAAATGTGAAAAGTTAGTTTCCAAATGGCTCCGGGAGCAAAGAGGAGACGCAGCCACACTTGAAACAGTCACGTTGCTCCAAACTCCACAAGTACAGTCGCCGCATCTTTTTGGTCGTGTTTCGAAGCTAGCTAGGTGTCATCGGCCAGCAGAACTTTTTGCGTTTGTTGATAGTTGCCGGAAGTCTGATTTTCCGATACAGCAACTATTCCTATGGGCCACCGTTAAAAATATGACTGAGCAATTTTTGATACCTTATTTGGAGCACATGGCTGAGGTGGTCGTTAGCTTGGAAGACGATCGACACCTTTCAATATTGAGCCGAAAAACCGGTGGCAGCATTAGCAATCGACAGTTTCAGTATCAAATTGATGGTGACAGTATGTCAGTAAAAGAAATTAAAAAGCGAGATCAGCTGGCGGAGAAACCTGTTCCAATCGGTGCGGATCCACCAGTAGCAACTCCTTCGACTACGTTCAAAATTGGTGATCTGAAAAAAGACGAGCAAGAAGCCAGGGACGCTTTGACGTTGCCATTCGAGTTGTAAGAATGTCCACCAAAATTTGGATTGGATCTATTTTTTAATCGGGTTTCTGCTTATTCCAGCTATAAAAGTACACCAGAAGGTGGTCGAATTCTGTACCATCCAGACGCTGAAGACGATCTGGACGAGGAAGATCCAGATGATGATTTGATGATATGAAAAGTAAAACAACGTTTTCAACTTAATCTCTGTTTTCTCAGAAAATACATATATTATTTGTTTTTCTTTTTTTAACTTACAGATTATTTATATATTTTATAACAACTCGTCATTGTTTTGTATTTGCAATTGGTTTTGCTGAGTTATTTGTTATTGCTGAAAGATCAAACGAAATGCTTTTCTTGTTTTGCAATTGCAGTAGCAAAACGACGTTCTTACATCGACCTAAATATACCTTTTCCACATATTTAAGTAGGATAAAAATTATTCGAGGGTTTGTTTTGAGTTTTAAGGAAAAGATTAATTTTTTGAAGTTTTCTTATTATTTCAAGCAACAAAATTGAGTTATTATTATTATTTTTTTTTTTGGTATGCCTCATAGTTCCAACGGTATCACTTTATATTATCTTATCGAGTTTGAACTTTATGAAATTTGTTTAAAAGTTCACAACGGAAAGCTAAAATACAACAGTATCGAAGAATGTGGAGTGTTTTAGGAAAAGTAGTTGAAAAGATTATTTTCTTACAAGTTATTCAACTTCACGTGGTAATACAAAGTGATATGATGATTTCTTATCCTTATTTTCGACTTTTTTTCCAGTTTGAATTTCTAAAGCCATCGACATTCCTCACGTTTAACGTGCCATCAAAAAACAAAATCACTCGTGCGTTGATGCAAAAATAAAAACGTTTAAAACAATGTGAACAAAGTGTTCATAAATGGCACATAATCTTCGAGAGGGCAACTATAAAACAATAACTTACGCTAACTGAGCAGCAGCAACTGTTGTTCAAACAGTCATCATAAGAAACCCATCCCATCGGAATCTCGTTCGGCCATCGAAAACGCGTCACTCTTTGGATCCGGAGCTCGACTGCTCCAAATAGTTCGGTCACAGGCAGGCACTTCACGATAGATCCCACCTTGCTCCAGTTCTCCAGCAAAACAAGTTTCCCTTATAGTAAAAATTTGCTGCACTAACCTATCTAGTTCATGCTCTTTGGTTGTATCCGTTTGATTTACCCCCAAGGTTTCATCGCTTCCGATCACCAGGAAGTGCGTCACACCCAGGAGAACCTTTTTGTGGATCAATTTAACTGTCCAGATGCCCACCTGCAATGGGACTTTGATATTGATCGCTTTGCTGAAATGAATCAAATTTTCCTCCGGCCCTGCCGGATTGTCTTCGATCGTCAGGTCAACTGAATCTGCCAATTTGCCCTCGGGATCGATCCACAGCACGTTCAGTGGATAACTGGAGGTGTTTTTTTCGTTACGGGATGGAGCTAATCGGAAAATTAACACCAGCTCCGAGAAACTTCCAATAATTCTTGGAAAATTTCGGGACAATTGCTCTTTCTGGTCGAAATCGGTGCTCACTTCGAATTGTGTTATTCGACGCCCTAGAGGGGCTGTTTTGGATACCTGGGCGGAATTGTTGGGTTGAACGCGAGTTTCCCATAGCGCGGAATCCGACTCGAAAAGAATCAGAAACCCTCGATAGTGATCGCGTTCCAGATAGTGAGTCAATTCTCGTATCCGGAAGGGCTCCTGAAATTGCATTAGTTTGGAATTGCTTCTCAGAATACTTTGGCTCACTTTCAGGACAGCCCCATCGATGGCAGTGCTTTGGTCTTCATAATGGTAGAAGTTCTGCCAATAAGAGTGAAGGTTTGGGTAATCCGCCGGATAAGGTCCATGAACCCATTCCTCAAGTTGCAATATGACAGCTTGGTTGATAATCGGTTCGAACTTTCGTGCGAAATAAAACTGTTTAGCTAGAGTTCCTTGAAGCTTTGCCCAATCTTCCGGCTTGAAATCGTTCGGACTACAGCCACACCAGTCTACGATCTGTTTGTACTGACATTTGCACCCGAGCCTCCTCTTCCAATTGGTCACGTGTAAATTATTGTCCACGTAGCTATTGCAAAATTTGGAATTGCGCAGAACCGTGTGAAAAAACGATTCCGCTGGCAGTATTGTTTGACGGAATATAACCATCAATCCCTCGATCAGATCGTCTCCTTGTTGACCCTCGGTCACGTATCTAGCAAAGTCTCTCGAAAGGCAGATCCAATCACTTCCTCCGTCGATTTGAATGCCCGCCGGCAGCACTCGATCACCAATTCTCCACATGTGATTGTCGCACTCCACAAACGTCCGATCCAATCCCTGCTTCTGAATGAAGCGCTGAACCTCACGGCCGTGGCTACGGACGAAATTTTTGCCCCGATTGGCGCTCAAAAACAGCACCAACTTTTCCAGTGTCTTAACGGGAAAATCGCTTTCACTCAAATTGAGAACATAATCCCAACGCCATTCGGGCATTTGCTGAAGCAGGTGCTGCATACATCCTAGCAACATTTGCAGCAACGAGGCACCTCCCCAGATGGTGGACCAGCGATGACGGGATAGCCGCACATTCGGGTACCGGGACTCTAGCTTTCGAAGCTCCCGAAACAGATATTCCTGGCGCTAAAAATAAAAGCATTCATGAGCATGCCAAAACCGATGTCTGTGTTCAAGAGCACCACAGCAGAATTTCAAAATTCCAAAAATATTCTGAAATGATATGCTTTTCGTTGAATTTAACAAAACTTACCGAATCGATATGAATGAAATAGTAGTGCCTAGGGCTATAAAGCGTTCTGAGCAGCCGGTGAACTTGTCGCAAAGCACGACCATTCAGTGTCAGCAGGAAAACGATCCGAACCGGTTCCTCGCTCACTTTGGGCACAATTTCTGTCGACTGTGGACTGAATTCTGAAAAATAATGTACCGATTTGTAGAACTTAATGTTTTTTGTTTTTTAATGAAAGCCGAACGTACTAGCGATGCCCGTTTCGTAGACGTTAACTGTGAAATATCCGCCGCAAGCTTGTTTCGGATCACCTGAACATTTCATATTGCAGCTCGAGTCAGGTAATTTGGCTGAGCTTTTTGGAATCTCATCTCCGCAGAAACATTCGCTACTAGAATATAAAAAAAAAGTTGTTGAAACAAATCATTGAGAGAAATTTTGTTTTGCAATCTCACGAATATTGAACGCCGGCATATAAAAATCCCGACTGAAGACAAAGTTGGATGCATCGTTTGGGAGAATTGTTAGATTTGAAATTGGTGTAATATCCGGAAAGTAATCGAAAATTTTTCTCATCCTGATAGCATCCCAACGATCGGTTCGGGACGAAGTTTCCGTTGGGACAATAATTGGGCAACCATTTGGGATAGAAAGTTCCCTTCTGAATTTCACAGGCAATATCAACTATTTGCCGTTTGCAGGATTGGCTTTTGGCCCGGATGATCGCCGAAACCGTTTCTTTGCTGTAGATATCACATGGAGGAACAAAGTCTAACTCTTTAAGATTCAGATAAGTTCTGCCCGAATGTTTTCTACCGGACTGATTTCCGACGGTGCCATCCTTACTTCTGCCATCTAGCTTCGTATCCGCCTGTTTCTGATCTCCACCCGGATCTTCGTCATCGGCCGACAAATTCGGCCCCACCACACGCTTCACGTACTTTTCATAGAGGCGTTTACTCAAATCTCGTTCCTCACTACTTCCGGTGCCGGAAACAGGTATCTTGAGCAGCTTGTACGCCAGGAAGATCTGAGCTGCCACGATTAGGAACCCAATCAGAAAGAATACTTTGTACCTTCGGAACCAGCGCAAGGCCAACGTGGGGAGCATCGTGTATCATACCCCAGTGGGATTGCCGTCCTTTGCTCCTTCGTATGTCATCTGTTGGTCATGCTGAGGTCATCGGACCGACGACAGCTGACATCCGATACTGCGGTGATTGCTGACGAAGCTAAACGTGTTCGTTTCGGGAACTCACGTGGGTTGATTCACCGGGCTTTCCACCAGATTTTGAGCAATCATATAGATAAATCAAATTTAGCCAGCTTATAAGTCGCGATTGATTTAACTTTTTACTTGTATGATCTCCAATAATTATAGTTAATTGATGGCAAATTTAAATAGACGAATAAAATTTTACGCAAATCTCGAAAGTAATTTCAATTTCACCTTTGTTTTGATCCCTGATTCTGACATACTCGCTAAATTTGAAATACTCAGAGCACGGCTACCTTTTACTCAGACGTCGCCACATGTATGAAGCCAGGGCTATTAAATCTAGGGGTGGTGCAAAATGCCAAATTGCCCAATCAGCCATGCTGTGACATTGTTTACAAAACAAGAAGGGATCAAAGTGCATCAAGCACGCAGGTATCACGGTTTTAGATTATTCAGTGACAGTATTTAAAATTTGTTTGGTTTAGTCAGGCCGTAAATTTTCCATTAAATTCTGCGTTGGAGTTGCTGTCGAGGATCTGCCAAAAGACTGAACGTGCGGCACTGGCCAACGATGCCAGCCGGAGGGTGATGTAGTTAAACCCATTCATGTGGCAATCGTTTGCCGAGCTATGCCAGCTTGGAGAGAAACCGGATCCGACGGGAGTTTTTTAGCAGTGTTTCAGCACAACAGCAACCACAGCTCCAACCGAGTCAGAATATATCTAGTATAACAAATGTAGAACAAACTCCAGGCAATGGTGCAGGGGCGGAAGTGGGAACCCCTTTCCGGAAGCAACAGTTTAAGTATCTAGCCGCCATGTTTCGGTGTTTTACCTATAATGCATAGTCCAGTTTTAAGCAGTGACCAAGCGAATTTGATAATGACACCTTCGCCACGCTTTTTTTCCATCCCAGTAGCTTGGCAAGTGCGGATGTATTTTTGTTTCGCTATTTATCGGGTGCTTTACATAAAAGTGAACCAAAAGTTGGAAGTTTCCACAAGCAGTTATCCTGCATCATTCGGTCGTCAATTGCCGAATCAATTAAGCAACAGAAGTGACAAGCTGTGTTTCCCCCGGCAGCGCTGGTGCGCAATCCCCACATCTGGCTGGAACATCAGGCTGTCTTGTCGTCACCAGGACCATCAGCAGAGGAGTGCAAATTGTTTCCTCCCAATTATTCCGGGTTTGATTACTGTTTGGGTGGTTGTCCGATAGATCCGGTATTAATGGCCGTGACCGGATAACGGAAGCATTGCACGAGTCTGAATCCGATTGGTCATTCTCTCCCGGTGAATCGAGCCATCATCTATCAACCGAGGAAAAATCATTGCCGTCGTCATCGCCAGGGCCGGCTGCGATCAACGAAAGAAAACGTGGTTGTGTACCGAAGAAAAAAAACACTCAAGAAAATTAGCTCGTTAAGAAGTGCTTGGAAAAAATTGTAAGTTCTTCTTCTTTATTTTTCTCTTTTCTTTTTACTATCTTTTTCTCTATAATTCGAACATTGTTTGCTTCGTTCATATTTGAAGAAATATGAACGAAGGCGGGGGGTCAATCCCCTCAACTGAGGATGAGGAGGATAGCGTCTATGAGGATGAGGAGCATTTAGAGGATTCGGTTGTTGCGGGTCCTTCTAATGAATTTCATTCTCCAATGGATGTTAATTCTGAGTCATCCTCAGTTGAAAGTAACCCAAGCAACCAGAATTCCCATAAAAAGGTTCCATAGAAGCTTAATCAGCTCTCGTTTGTGTCTGAAGAGAATGCTAATCAGCCCAAAATTTAAGTTCTTAAAGCTACTTTCAAGTTCGTTTAGGTGGCTGTAGAGAACGCTATTCAGCTCCTAAGAGAATGCCAAGAAACTTCTACGCACCGAAAAAAAAAATCCGATTGACAGATTGCTCTGACAACCACGTGTCAGATTGCTAGGTTGCCGGTCTATCATGGTCTATCTCATTGATTTTAATTATATTGTTTTGATTACAAAAGCTGCTTACACGCCTAGAGAATTGAACCGCTGCTCTCTAGGTTGCAATGAAACTCACCAGCCTCTCGACCAATCCAGCAATAGTTAATTGCCACTGTAATTATAAGTATTTAAACTTAATGTCATTTGAGATGATTGAGTGGGTTGGTCAAAAGAAGGTACCTTATTTCGTTCAAAGGACTTTCAGTACACAATATTAATCATAACAAAAATACGCATCATCAAAAATTTATTCGAATATCTTAACATTTATAAGAAAAATTCGAAAAAAATCTTGAATTCCATTTGTAAATATCAGTACAGATATAAACAAAACAAATACCATGACAAGAAATTGACAGACATTTTTGACATGTCGCTTAGAATTCCCATATAGGTTCTTTAAACACCTTAAAGTATCTTAATGGTGCGCTTTAGAATGTTACGCGAACGTTATCGACCTTCTTGAAAAACATTTTTGACATGTCGCTTAGATTTCCCATATAGGTTCTTTAAAACACCTTCAAGTATCTTAATGGTGCGTTTTGGAATGTTACGCGAACGTTATGGACCTTCTTGAAAGAAGTTCCATTAAAAGCGCTTAGAAGTTCCGTTATCGATATTTTAACCTTTCAAAGGGCGATGGAAGTTCCTGAGTAACTTTTACGCGACAAGAGTCACCTGAAGTTCCCGTAAAACATTTTTTCAGCCAAATGTGAACTTCGGAGTTCCATCTTTAAGTAAAAACGCGACTTTTGGTTGCTTGGGAAAGCTACCCGACTCCGAGTCTACACTGAGAGCTCTACTTTCACTGGTCCTTGGGTGGTTTTTATCCGGCCCAAAAAAAATGGAAAGCAATTGAATGTGGTTCAGATCACAAGAGATCTGGCGAGATGGTCCTCCGTAACCTGCATTAAAAAGGTGCGACCTAACAAATTGCGAGTCGAAGTAGCTAACCGGAAATCCGCAAATGAAATTGCTGCCAGCAATTTCATAAACTTAGAGTACCACGTGTACATTCCGTCTCGAGACGTAGAGATCGAGGGCGTGATTACTGAAATGAGTCTGAAGGCAGAGTACGTGAAATCCAACGGCGTTGGTAAGTTCAAGAGCCTCGATTCGGCTTCGGTCGAAATCTTGGATTGCCGCCAACTCAGAACTGCCACCGTCGTTAATGGAGTCAAAGGGTACTCACCTTCAGGTTCATTTCGTGTGACCTTTGCGGGTACCGCCCTCCCTCATTATGTCTTGATTGACGGAATATTGAGGCTGCCTGTGCGACTCTTTGTTCCTCGCCCAATGGATTGCAAAAATTGCAATAAGTTGGGACACACTGCGTCGCACTGTTGTAACAAGCCACGGTGTCCCAAATGCGGGGAGAATCATGGGGCTGGAGCGTGCTCAGCAATAGAGCAGAAATGTGTTTATTGCGGGGGCTCACCCCATGATATCTCCTCGTGCGAGGAATATAAGAGTCGCTGGGATAGCCAAAAGCGCTCTTTGAAGGAACGGTCAAAACGGTCGTATGCCGCTATATTGAAGAGCGCGGCGCCCCCGATCCAATCTCATTCGAGTAACATTTTTTCTGCGCTGTCAGTTGACAATGGAGAATCAGATGCTACCGACGAAGATCATCCTGTCATTTTTGTAGCTAATTCGCGAAAACGCTCAAGACCAGCACCAAAGAGCCCCAAAATCCCAACAAAAATTCCAACATTTTGTCCCTCAATTGGTGTTAAGCCAAAACTGACATCTATAGTGAAAGAAAAACAAGTCCCTCCCGGGTTCCGTATTAATATGACCCCACAGAATACACCAGATATTGCGAGAGCTTCTAAGTCTGCCTCTCCTAACGTAATCTTACCAGAATCAACTTCTCAATCTGGAATTTTCAAATTATCTGACATTTTAAATGGGATCTTCACCTTTTTAAATGTTTCGGAATCAATAAAAAACATTGTTACCTCTATGCTTCCGGTATTAAAGACATTTTTAATGCAATTGATGCAAACTTGGCCCCTTCTTTCAGTGTTTATCTCTCTCGATGGCTAATTTACGCCCAGAGATCGGAGATATCACTGTTTTACAGTGGAATTGTCGTAGTCTCATTCCTAAACTGGATCCGTTCAAATTTCTTCTTCATGAAACTAGTTGCGATATTTTTGCCCTTTCAGAAACATGGCTTTCTTCTCAATCAAACATCTCATTCCACGATTTTAACATTATCCGTTTGGATCGCAACGATTCTTATGGAGGGGTGCTTTTGGGGATCAATAAGCGCCACTCTTTTTATAGAATCCACCTCCCTTTATCAGGAGGAATTGAAGCTGTTGCATGTCATACAACTATACGAGGTAAGGATTTATGTGTTGTCAGTTTATACTGGCCTCATAGAGTTGCAGTGGATCGAAGTAACCTAGAGGACCTGTGCTCAGTGCTCCCTGAGCCAAGGTTGATCCTGGGTGACTTCAATTCACATGGAACTGTTTGGGGGGAGCAAATTGATGATAGACGTTCTTATCTTATTTATGGCATTTGTGACAGTTTCAATTTAACAGTTTTGAACACGGGTGAAAAAACACGGGTGCCTAAACCTCCTGCAAGACAAAGTGCAATTGACCTCTCACTCTGCTCAAATTCACTATCATTGGATTGCCAGTGGAACACGCAGAAAAATTTATTTTAGAAATAATAAGATTTGGGCCGAAAATAATAAAAATTTTGGTTGGGAAAAAGCACAAATATATTTTTGATAACCTTAATAAAAAATATCGATTCGATTTAAACTTATCGTTTGATGGAAACTAAAATACACCTTTTTTAAAAATGAATCGAACTTTCTGTCAAAACAATAAAACGAAATTTGGTTGAGAATTACAAAATTGTTTTTGTTGGAAAAATGAATCATTGAGGTGTTCAAAATAATTAAACTTTGTGCTGAAAATATTTATTTTGAAATTTCAAATTCAAATTTTTATTTAAAGGATTTTCGGATTTATTAAAATAATCATCTATTAGTTGTTTTCTTTATTCTCAAACAATTGAAAGATTCACAAAACCTTAAAATATAGGCTCACAACACATAACAATGAAGTTAAATTTATTCCCGAAAGAATGGCGGCACAATTTGGGGCGTTGCATCTAAAATTGAAAAATAAAATGAAACAAGTATGCTCACAATAATTTTATTCCCCCAGCCGGGTTTGAGCAGTTTCCCTGCTAGTCCGAAACTTTAACACCTACCTTGAAAGCTGCTAGCCTTGCTGGCTGATCTTTGATGAGAATGCTGCTGTTGGCGTAAATTCTTCGCCTGAGTCATCCCGATGATTTTTTCCAATGAAGTTTTGTTCGGACATGCTGAAATTTCCATCCTCAATGCCACAGATCTTGTCCTTCTGTTCCGGAACAATTTTAAGCACAATTCAAACCAATCAAACTAATACTTTTAGTGATAGAATTTCAATTTTTCCAACGGAGCTCCGCCAGCTGCAGACACGCAGAAATGTTGTTGTTGTTCCTGGGTTTTGGCTTGAGTGTCAATTCGCCAGTGACGTGTTGAAACTTCATCACTTTTTTTTTACTTATCGTTTTTCAGTTACACATTTATCGCATAAACTCATTATTGGTTTTAAAAAAAACCAAATTTTAATTTCATGTTATAAAAAATGAGTGTGTGAAAATAACAAAATTTTTCGATTATCTATATTCCATTTTTTTGTGAAAGCTATTCAAAAATCTGCTTTTAAAATACAAAATTAAATAACAAAACGTTTTGTTGAAACCATACCCCATTCTTTTTCTGCGTGAAGGTAATCCCTGATCCCAATGGTAGTGACCATTTACCTATCAAAATTACCATCACCAATGGGGTCAATACTTCAAATTCAACAAATATGGAATATGATCTCACAAAACACATCGACTGGAAAAAGTTTTCGGACACAATTAATTCAGCTATCAACTCCATGGAGGTTTTACCTCCGTTGGAGGAATATAACTTTATTTCTCGTTTGATTTTCGACTGTGCAGTTGGTGCTCAAACGAAACCCATCCTAGATCCATCTGTTCGTCGAAGGCCTCCCAACCCATGGTGGGACAATCAGTGTACCAAACTTCACGTGGACAAATCGAACGCCTTTAAAGTTTTTCGAAAATACGGAACCCTGGATAACTTTAACACGTATTTTTCTCTTGAGCAGCAATTTAAAAACCTGATCAAGGGGAAAAAACGTGCGCATTGGCGTAATTTTGTGGGTGGTTTGTCGCGGGAAACATCCTTAAGCACTTTATGGAATGTAGCACGGAGCATGCGTAATCGTTCTTCCACGAACGAAAGTGAAGAACATTCGCATAAATGGATATTCAATTTCGCTCGGAAAATTTGTCCAGATTCCACACCTGTGCAAAAAATCATAAGAAGTGTGCCACCGAATAGATGCGATCTAGATTGCGGCTTTTCGATGGTAGAATTCTCACTTGCTCTCCTTTCTTGTAACAACACAGCTCCGGGAATTGATAAAATAAAATTCAACTTGTTGAAAAACCTTCCGGATGCCGCCAAATTTCGCTTGTTGAATTTATTTAATCAATTCTTGGAGCATAACATTGTTCCCGAAGATTGGAGACAAGTGAGAGTTATTGCTATCCGAAAACCTGGGAAACCTGCGTCCGATTTTAATTCATACCGTCCAATAGCGATGTTGTCTTGCATTCGGAAATTGATGGAGAAAATGATTTTGTTTCGTTTGGATAAATGGGTAGAAACAAATGGCCTCCTTTCAGATACTCAATTTGGATTTCGAAGGGGCAAGGGAACAAACGATTGTCTTGCTTTGCTGTCTTCAGAGATACAAATGGCGTACGCAAAACGTGAGCAAATGGCTTCAGTGTTTCTAGACATAAAGGGAGCTTTTGATGCAGTCTCAATAGAGGTGTTGTCAGACAAGTTGCACTCCCGAGGTCTGCCTCCTCTATTGAACAACATCTTATACAGCTTGTTTTGTGAGAAACATCTGAATTTTGCTCACGGTGATATTGCAGTTAGAAGATCCTCTTACATGGGCCTCCCGCAGGGTTCATGTTTGAGTCCCCTTTTGTACAACTTTTACGTAAGTGACATCGACAGTTGTCTCTCTGAAGGCTGCACTCTAAGACAACTTGCAGATGACGGCGTGGTATCTGTAACAGGATCTACTGAGTCTCATCTGCACAGACCTTTACAAGATACTTTAGACAGATTGTCAACCTGGGCTTTGGGGCTTGGGATTGAGTTTTCTCCACAGAAAACGGAGATGGTTGTTTTCTCTAAGAAACGTAGACCTGCTCAGCCTAAGCTTCAACTCCTAGGCAGGACGATCATTCAATCGAGGTGTTTTAAGTATCTTGGGGTTTGGTTTGATTCCAAGTGCACCTGGAGAGCCCAAATTGAGTATCTGAAAGGAAAATGCCAACAAAGAATCAATTTTCTCCGATCAATCACTGGCACCTGGTGGGGAGCTCACCCAGAAGATCTTTTAAAATTGTATCGAACAACTATTCTCTCAGTGATGGAATATGGTAGCTTCTGTTTCCAGTCGGCTGCCAAAACTCATCTCATAAAACTCCAGCGTATCCAATACCGTTGTCTTCGCATAGCTTTGGGTTGTATGCCCTCAACGCACAACATGAGTCTTGAAGTTTTGGCAGGAATACTCCCACTAAAAGATCGATTTAATTTATTATCACTCCGATTCCTCATCAGGTGTGAGGTCTTGAACCCATTGGTGATTGTAAATTTCGAAAGACTACTTGAGCAAAATTTTCAAACCAGATTTATGTCTATATACCATGTCTTCATGTCCATGCAGGTAAATCCTTCTTCGTATTCTCCAACTCGTGTTTACATCCCAGACTACGACAACTCTTCTGTCCAGTTTGATTTGTCTATTCAGCAAGAAATTCGTGGAATACCGGACTCCCACCGCCCACTTCTGATTCCCAGAATTTTCGATGCTAAATATAGACACGTCGACGCTGATAAAATGTACTTTACCGATGGTTCACTTATAGAGGAATCAACAGGATTTGGAGTGTTTAACGAAATGTTCAGCGCATCTTATAATCTCCAGTCACCATGCTCTGTGTATATAGCAGAGTTAGCAGCAATTTTTTGGGCTTTGGACACCATCGCTTCACGGCCTGCGGGACACTACTATATCGTAACAGATAGTCTCAGCTCTGTTGAAGCAATCCGCTCAATAAGACCGGGAAAGCACTCACCATACTTCCTTGAGAAGATACGGGATATTTTGAGTGCTTTAACAAGACGTCGCTTTTCCATCACCTTTGTTTGGGTTCCCTCTCATTGCTCGATAGTGGGTAATGAGAAGGCAGACTCTCTGGCAAAGGTGGGGGCGAAGGAAGGCGACACGTATCAGCGTGAGATTGTCTTCAACGAGTTTTTCTTTTTAGTTAGGAGAAATTCTCTTGTCAACTGGCAGCGCAAATGGGACGAGGATGAATTGGGTCGGTGGCTTCACTCGATTATCCCAAAGGTAAGCCTTAAACCCTGGTTTAATAGATTGAACTTGAGTCGGGATTTTATTTGTATATTTTCCCGTCTCATGTCCAATCATTATTCCTTAGACGCGGTACTCTATCGTTTTGACATTGCTGGCAGCAATTTGTGTAGTTGCGGCCAAGGTTACCATGACATCGAGCATATTGTCTGGTCGTGTGAGGTCCATCTTGTCGCCAGAACGAATTTATTAGACTTCCTTCGGGCCCGAGGAAAACCACCTAACGTTCCAGTGAGAGACGTGCTAGCTGTGCTAGACTTGGACTACATGTTCGAAATTTACCTTTTTCTAAAAGCTATCGATCTCCGTCTATAATTCTTTTTATTTTCATATTTCCCTTTCTATCATCTTTTTCTTTGAACTCAAAGTGTTAAGCTAAGCAAACAAATGTAAAAACAAAAACGAGTTTGGCTCCTTAAAACCTGAAGGTATGAGCCGTTTCAAATAAAGAATTATAAAAAAAAAAAGACACCTTCGCCACAGCAGTTTTCGACTTTGGCCACCGATTGTCATCAGCCGCAACAACCTCCCGGTTCGCAAATCCAACAACAGCCGAATACGATACAGCAACAGCAAATCATAGCCGAAAGTGAACAGCAGGAAATGGCTCTCCTGTGCAGTAACAAAAAGATGCAACCACAATTTAGGTAAAATTGGCAACATAATTAACCGGAAGAGCGACACCACGGTAAGAATTAGCTATCCCGATTTCCTTTTGCCGTATTTAGTTCAGTGTTTCATCTTTCTAGGCAACAACGATGCTGCTGCAGCAACAAAGTACAAACACCAAACCGATTGTGTTTAGTCAGACAGGCAACCAGTTGATGACGCCGCGAACACCCAACACGACCGGCGGTGCCCTGCAGGCCCAGAATGTACGGCGAAGTTCCAGGCTTTTTAGCAACAACAACTATTCAGTCAAGGAGAACACCAAGAGTCCTCAATTGAATAATATTCGTGGCACCTCGATCTTCGCCACGTAAATCGAAGCAAAGAATTTCCAAGAATCTAAACAGTAGTACGGCCAGCTTGCTGGAAAATGTCCACAAACGAAAGTCTTCAACCGGAAGCGATGGAAGGAGAAGATCGAAATCATCACTTTCAGTGAAAAAGTTTTCTTCAACAACATTATCAACAGTGCCCAGAAAATGGCACAGCACGTGCTGGTCATGAAAAAACAGAGCGCCGATGGCTTGATGACACTGCGGGAACTCGGCCAGGGCTATCTTCGGTTACAGAGCTACGAGTGCGAAAAGGCCATCGAACACTTTAGTGACGTTTAATCGCATCACTACAACAGCAGTTGGGTTCAAAGTATGATCGCCCTGTCGCACCACGAGATGCGAGAGTATGAAGCAGTCGTTAACATTTTCCGAGAGATTCACGATCGGGAACCGCACCATTTGCAGTACATGGAAATCTAAAGTACCAATCTGTGGCAACTGCAGAAAGATGTGGTGCTATCGGCCCTAGCTCAGAATTTGATGACCCAGGACAACACGTCACCAATCACGTGGTGTGTGGCTGGAAATTGCTATTTCACCTACAAGGAACACGAAACAGCATTCAAGTTCTTCTTCCGTGCAATACAGGTAAGACTGTGGCCTGGGTATCATCATAACACGATTCTCAATCAATGATTTTGTACACCTCTTTTAATTCACAGGTTGATGAAGACTTCACCTATAGCTACACACTGCTAGGTCACGAGTTAGTCATGACGGAGGAACTTAAGAAGGCCTCGACGATGTAGCCATGTTGTCTGCTTTTAGAGTAAGCTGTCGAACACAATATGTACATTATTTCATTATCTTAAAACAAAACTTATTTTCGCAGATGTGGTACGAAAAACGCGAACCTGGTAAAAAAGCAGAATTTACATTCTGCGAGTGGAAAGATCTTCAGATGTCGACACTGGAGTAATTTCGGTAGCCAAACGGCAGCTATTGGATTTGAAGGCACATACAATTTCCTCGAAAAATCCATCATCGGACATTACTTCAACCAGGATGGCGAAAACGAATCAAACTTGGATATGGTCATGGCCATGGGATTGCTCTGTGTAGGACTGTACCCGAACGTGGAAAAGACATACCGTAAAAAGTCCTAACTCTGCGCATTTTAGATGATTTTTTTTTAATCATATGGATATTTAAGAGGCATTTTAGTTTGAAAGTTCCGTTTGCCGATAGTGTATCCATTTCATTATATACTATGTTAGTGAGAGAGGGAGCCGTAATAATCGCGGTGACTCAACTGTTAGTATTCAAACTTGTTTTAGGAAAGTAAAGGGACTACTTAGGGTTCAATTCCAATATCTGTTTTTCGTTAGGGTTTTAGAACATCTGAAACAATATATTCGTTATTTTATAATACTGCTAAATGCGGGTTGTGCATCCTTCGTCGGATAGCTATGGTTCTCACGATAGTCAGACCAAGGGACAAATCGACGGCTGCGGGCCTCCAATTCTATTCACCTGGAATAGTAAGATTCTTAAACTTGTGTAATAATCATTGGCTTACTTAAGATTTATTTCTCTCATAGTTACTATTGCGGTTGAGCACGTGATTGTCCAATTTTACTGTGCTCATGGAAGGACAAATTTTGATCAGTAGAAAAACCGGGTAGTTAGAGCGATCCGAAGGTCTTGGAACTAATCATAATATTTTCAAAATGTCATATTAAAAAACTGGTTGTATCAGCCATTTTCATATTTTTAGAATTCCTCTTAGAGAAAGAAAAATTAATAAGATTCAGAGTTATAAGTTGAAGGCTACGATTGCAACGCTTTGATAGCCGTCGGGAAATTTAAACGAGGGATTTGAAAATTGATTATATAATTCAATCTTTAGTTTTTAGCTTTATACAATTAAATTTCATTGGTCAATTTAAAACTTTTGAGTTATTATTGGTCATCAATGTGTTCAATTCTACCATACAATTTTGTGAAAACTTATTGTACAGCCGTGCATTACTGCGATTTCAAACAAGTAGAATCTAAAAATCTTTACAGAGGTCACTCTAAACAATAATTATTGGGATAATTGTTTCCAAGAATAGAAAAATTTAAATAGAGCTAAAAAACCTTTATCATAATATTATAAAATGAGCGATTTTAGTTCCGAGGTGATTTATCCTTGATTACTTAAATAACTATTAGTAAACATTTAATTTAATTAAAACTGATCATAAGACAGTGTGAAATTAAACAGCGAAAAAAAGCACAACTACAATGCAAAGTGAGTCTTCAACAAGGTTCTGAAGTCTTATTAGAAATTTCTAAGTAAATAAAACCTTAACATAATACTTAGCAATGTACGGGGTACTTCTTAAAAAGTGGAATAATCTCCAAAAGACATTTTTATTGAATGGGGGATGAGTTAGATAAAAAAAAAAACAGATTTATCATTTGAAGATAAAAATATCTATTCAAGCTTTCTAAAAAATGGTGGGTAAAAATAATTTCTTCCGAGATGGGCTTTCATTCATGGGAAATCATTTTAAATTTCTATTAATGAAAACCTAATATCTATACGTTTTCCAATATCATGAAAACGATAAACACAGTTTATAATCTCATTAAATAATTTTAAAAGACTAAAATTACATGACATAAAATCGGACAAATTTCTCAGAATGATGAATATAAAGCTTCTATAATTTAGAAAAGTCAAACGACTCATTTTGATTAATTTTTTTTACATGAACCCGAGCAAGGCCGGGTAAAATCAGCTAGTGCTCAATAAAGAAAACTTGAATAAGTAATTATGTCCTCAATGAATTTCGGTACCAGTTCGGCGGGCGTAGGCTATAGCATTACCAAGAATAGAAATACAACCAAATATATAACATATGGGTTAGATTAGTCTTATCAAATCACTGGCAAAAAATGCAATGTTTTTCTGAAGCAATGCATCTCCGCCTTCGGATTTTTGGCTGTCGTTCGATCCAAGTGATGCGGATAACTCTGGTTTGATCAGTTGGACGAGGTATTTTTGTCGCAGGTTGACACTTACGCTGACCGCTGCTGTCTGCTCTACCTGGGCCATCTGATGTTGGCCGTCAGACGGTTCATGCTGCAGCTTTACCTCTCTTTCTTTTGAATAACGCTGTAGGAAGATTGAAGAAGAGAACAGTTTTTAAGAGTTTATACAGTAAATTATTTGAATGGAACTCACAGCGTACATCTCCAGCCATGATTCGCACTCTTCTTCCCTTCGTGTTTGGCTTCGGAAGAGTCGTTTGCAGTGCTGCTCCTAAAGGATGTCAGTGTCCTCTAACAGGTACGGGTTCACTTCTTCCAGATATTCCAGCTGTTTGGCGGAGGCACGTTCCAGGACCGGTTTGAGCATTTCGAACGGAATTCCGCCGGTACAATCCAGCAGCTCTATGTTTCAGCTTCTATGAGTCGAATGCACAGGTCGTACAGGCTAGGCACGATTCCAGTAAAGGTTTTGATGCCGGAAAAAACTTTGGTGCGAAGATTTTTGGACTACATGCTGTGGCCGAGGGTTTCTCCTTCGGTCAGAATCGACCGCTGAGCCTTGCAGTTGTTGGAAAATACACAATCCATCACGACCTGGTTCAGCGGAATCGGGCGATAATTGGGAGAAATGGTTGGTAGCGATTCTACCAACTCCGAAGCGTCCGGCAATGGTTCCAGTTTAACTTTCTGCTTCAGTAGGGAGGGCGTTGAGGAGTAGGAACTGCTGCTGTAGCCACTGCTGTTGGAGGCAGTGCTCGGAAATCGGGCTTCACGGCTTTTGCTCGAGGAGCTAGGAGATTGTTTTTCCGTTTTGGCATTACGGGGTAGAAAAACCAGAAAAACAGCCACTGTTGTTTGCCACTCTAAAACAAAAACAAAAGATTTAAATTCAAGTTGATGGTGACGTCATATAAAACACCACCACCAAAGCACGACTGTTTCGGTCATACTTTTCATTGCTTTTCTTTGACACAAAACGTAAACAATGTAATAGGCTGTCAAAATTTTGCCTTCCGTGCCCACTTCCTCACCGCGCCTACTTTGTGTCAAAGTTGTTCCACCCCTAGATTTAATAGCCCTGAGTTTACACTCGGAATCAGGGGTGTCAGATGTCCTGATTTTCGAGAGGCTGTCCTGATTTTTCCAAAACGTTTGAATTGTCCTGATTTTTGAAAAATGCCCTCTAAAATGTCCTGATTTGTCCTGATTTTTCAAAAAATATATAAACTGTAACTGAATTCATTGTTCAATGGTCAGAAAAGCAAACAAATCTTTAATAAAATAGTTGAACTACTAGTTTAACCGATGGCAATCTTTGGTTTAAATGATATTTAAATAGTGTTTTTCGATATGAACATCAGGCCATCCAAGGCTCTTCTAACTTTAGTTGCATAATTTTAGGCATTTTCAGCGTCTTTATTTCGCCTTTAGTTATGCAACCTATGCAGAGCTTCATGGTATTTTCACTATTTTCATCGATTTAAGGGTGTCCTGCAAAATCCTGATTTTTTTCATCGCGGTGTCCTGATTTTTTTCAAAACCACCTGGCACCACTGTTCGGAATAACACACACAAAAAAAAAAGCAGAGTAAAATTACTAGATCCGTGGTTTAAACGAACAACAGGCAACCATATTTTTGAGTCAAATATGTTTTGTTGTTCAAAATACGTTCCCAAGTAACAATTTAAGTTTTTTAAGAAACTTGAAGGGCGCTTAAAAACTTTGCTATAAAACAACGTTTTGTTATATAAACCCCATTAAAACATCTTTAAAACACCTATAAGAGTAAAAAGGCCCACCTACAGGAGGTTCTGAAGAACACATTACAAGTACCTTATACAACCATATGGACTCAAAAGGGCTTTGCCGAAAGCTGGTACAAGATAATCAATTCTAGTGGCAGATGAAGAAATTATTCATGAAAAAATCTATTCTGAGAACGGTTTTAAATCGCATTTAATAAAATATAAGAATCCGACTCAAAAAAAAAGGAAATTTCAACGACAAAAAAACGTCATGGTTCATTCCTGTCAAAATCAAAAAGCATAAAATAATAATTAGATATATATGGCAAAATGCAGATGTTATTATCAAAATTGATGAAAAATTGGTTGCGCTTCGAAATTTTTCGATTGATTTTTCGAAATAAGGGCAAATAAAAAGCGCCCCTTTATGATTTTGCTAAATTAAAGAGCTCATACATAAATTTTGGTTATTCGATTTTTGCAAATGTCATGTTTTCCTCTCATTTGTTAGTATGTAAAAAAATATTTAGTAGAATAACGATATCTCATGCATGAAATGAAAACACTTACATTCTGTGATTTTTATTTGAAATAAATATTACTAAAGGAAAATTGCGTTTCATCTACTGCAAGCGACATTTTTCGGAACAGCTGATGATTTCATTAAATGACAACACATAATTTCGAGCACTTTTTGTTCATTTATTACACACAATTATTAATTTTCAAAGAGTCACTCTATCACTTCTTAATATTAATTTGATCACTTCTTTATATTAATGATGTAGTCGGAAATTGCATTTATGCGGTGCTCTTCAAGGATCGATCTAGCCGGATTTCTTTGCCAACGCTACGGAATCTCTCCGGTGATGAAAATTCCGACAGCCAACGGGGTACTGTGTAGGCCGTTTTTGATGCTGCGTTGCTCGAAGAACTGTCTTTTGGTGACCTCCCATCATTAACATCCGGATATTTGTGGTATGATTGAGACGGAACGCAACATCAGGATAGCGGCAGGCCTGGCAAAGTAGGATCAACTTTTCCACCATGATTTCGAAAGCCCTTGAACCTACGGAAGTTGCAAACAATTAACATACCGCAATTGAACGATGCAATGCTATCAAAAGATGGAAATTTACCTTTTGATTGCTGCAGTGGATTTGGAAATTTATCACTTAGCTGCCATTATTGATACTTGAATTGGCTTAGACTATGGTTGCCACATGACAGATTTATCGAGAAAACTATAGATTTTTGAGTTTATTTCTGGTACAGATTCTGTACGAACAGGTGACAAATTTTTGAAATTCGGTACAGATTTTCATCGTTTTTCATAAAGTTTACTAAAATAGAATTTGAAGTATGGTCGAGGCAAATCAGATGACTATTTAAAGACAGAATCAATAAAAGATACGAAAACTAAACCAAATTTTCCGAATGAAAATACAGATTTCAATATGGCAACGCTGTTATCCCTATATAGGCTTTTTATCCGTCAGAGTTTTCTTTTCTGTGATATTATAGGCTTTTTCAATGTAGTTTTGACGTTTTCCAGTAGTTGTATAAAAAGGTTTTGTAAAGGTTGTGTAGCTGCCTTCCAGACCGAAATAAAAATGAATGAGAGAAATCAATTTGAATTCAAGTTGAGTTTTAGTAGAGAGTTGTGTTAGGGTTCTGTAACTATCCTGAAGGGTATTTATATTGTGATCTTCTCGAAATACGCTTTACAGCCTTAAACGCATTCTCAATGCGATTATAAAACCTTGCGCTTTTCGTATAAAACCTAAAAGTGTTTAAAATGTTACTTGGGGTTACGCATAGTTCTTTTACCATGTGCTCAATTTGGCTGCGCATAGTAAATTCAACTACGTTTTAGTAAAATTGTCAATGAAATGATGCATTGTTTTACTTCGTGCCTAGTAAAATTGATATGTTTCATGATGAAACTAGTATGTGTTATGATAAAGATTAGGAGGAGCGAGGAGCTTGATTTCAATAGTAAAATTACTATGTATGTTTGTTTGTTTATTTCCATGCATACATCATTACATAATCAAAAACATTAAAATTCACACTTCCAACACACGTCGGTCAATGATAGTGTGTTCTCCCGATGCTCTGAAAAGATTAAGAAAGTTATGAAACTTGAAAGTAGCTCAAAATTTGTTTGTTTACTCACGGGTTTGATGATTAATGATCCTTCATTAGTACAAACAACAAGAATGTTTTCCATGGTAAAATTATCATAAGCACTGATGTTTTTGAGTCAATAATGTTTTGTTCTCAAAAGTACCATGTGCGTAGTATTCTGTTGATATGAATTGGTGCCACAATGTCTAAATTACTATGCGGACGCTAGTCGTAATAGAAATTATGATGAAATTATCATGACCATAGTATTTTCTACAACAAACATTGAGAGTTATCGAAAATTACCAGGTACATAGTAATTTCAATATTGTTTCATGCGCACTTTTACAAAATCGATGTTATACTTTTCGTGGTTGAAAATACTATAGCGCTGAAATCGTAAAATTATCATGACAGCGTCTTTGGAATAACCACTCAATTTTTTTCCGTGCAACAGCGAAAATTAAAGCCACGCATGTGGCTGTTGTCTGCAGATTACACCCAGATGTGCCGCTCATAGCAACCCGAATAGAACAGAACCATGGTATCACATTCATAATCCAATGAATTTAGTTGTGACCATGTACTTCATGGTAAAAAGTACATCCGAGCGTGAATAATTTAAGAAATTCAAACATTCCAAGTTTTTCGTGTATGGATTATTTGACGCCCGCGGTACTGTTTTTTTTCCTCTACACATTTGTCGGTCGAGGTTGGTCGGTAGTTTTTCGAGAAATTCATTCGAAGTGTTCTGAAGTGGACCCAATGTAAATGGTGAGTAAAAATCGAAATTACCAAGAGGCAAATGTTGATTCGTTTATTTTTATCATTTCTAGTAAAAAACCATCACACACTGCGAGTGAGTGGGTGCCTGGAGCGGCAACGGAAAGCCGGATTGTGAGAGACGGGTCCAGCAAATTAGTCCAAATCAATAAGGCCGATGACATAGTGAGTGCGATGCGATGCGAATTAGCGGAAAATTTACGGACGCAGCCTACGCGAACTCGAGCGGCGGAACAAATTGACATCTGCTTCGCCGCGTTGAGTATGTCAGGTTTAAGCGATTCACATACATTTTCATCAAATGTGGTTCACCGCATTGAACCGCGTTCACCGCATCGCATCGCATCGTATTCACTATGTCATCGGCCTAAGTGTGAGTAAAGTGTTAAATTTTTTTTTGAATAAATAAATTTAAACGAATTCAACCGTTTTAATTTCGTTAAAACTGAAAATGATGACAAAACAAGAAATAAATACAAAAACCCCACCATGAGCAAATATTTTCATTACAGCGGTTTAACAATGAAAATCATGGATTTTCATGGTTTTACTATGAAAAATTGGAAGCTGTTAAAACCATGAACTTTATATTTTTCGGCTTCTCAATGTATGGAAAATCGCCATTTTTTTCATGGTCACGCTGCATAACAATACCCCTTTTTCATGGTTATTTTCGTCAAAACGATGAAATGTATGGTCAAAAACTATGAATTCGAATGTGCATTCACGGTATCTTGGACGATAATATTCATTGTGTAAACCATACAATATATGGTTTGTGAACATGGAATTCATTGTTTTTTTTTTTTTTTTTTTTTTTTTTTTTGTTTCGATTATAGTCGTTTTACCATTTTTATGGCATTCGCGACTTTATCAACGTTACAGTTGGCGGATCGTTATTGAAAAACTATCCGGTACAACTGTGTTCGATGTTTGCTCTTGGGCTCGAACTCGTGGACATCGGCTCAGGAGACAACAGACTTGCCAACTGAGCTATATCACAAGCCCTTCATTGTTTTTTCATGGTACAATCCTATTCGGGAAGTCTGTCCCATTTGCATTTTCATCATTTTTGAGTTTATCCGTGGAATCACCTTAAAATTATCGGTAGTTTAAGGAGAAAAAAAAATTTTGAGTACTTTGTTCTGATGATCATTGAAAAAAACCTCAAGTAAATTTGTCCCATCGTGAAAATGATCGCAAGTCGGTCCCATCGAAAAAATCATCACAAGTCGGTCCCAAAGTCAATAATTATACACTGAAAGAAAAATCATGGTATTCCAAAATGAATAAAAAATATGTTTAATTTTACCATACGTTAATATTGTCGAGATAAATAAAGTTTTAGTTATTTTGACGACTTTTTGGTTGATTTTACCATGCGGGGCAGAAAAAAAATATGGTAAACCTTAATGAAAAAAGAGGTTTAACTTTACCATGCGCAAAATTTGTTGATAAATATGAAGTTTCGGTTATTTTGACGATCTTTTGGTTAATGTTACCATGCGGGTCAAAAGAAAATATGGTAAACCTACATAAAAAGAGGCTTAATTTTACCATGCGGAACGTTTTGTGCATTCGAATATAAAATTTTGGTTATCGTCACAATACTGTGGTACATTTTACCATGGTTGTCGTTAGCCAAAGTACTTTCAATTAGTTGTGTCATCTTGCACTTTGTTGACTCCTTGCCATTGAAATGGCTTTGGATTTTAATTTTTTGTTGAAACATTGGAAACAATATTGATTTAGTGCTATGTGCCGCGATCTTAAAGGTAAAGTGTTTTGGTGTGAGATGTGTCACAAAAGATACATTGTTTTATTTATCCGCAGAAGGTGGAATGGTGTTAGTGAACAAGTTGTGTGAAGTGCATTTCTTGTGTCTAGTGAAAAATTGATTTTAGATGTGAAAAACAAATATTTCGGGACCTTTAAAGTGTTCGATATAGTGATCAACCTTATTGCTACCTTGTACCATTGGATGACATCGATGTTCAACGGAAAGAATCTGTCCCAAGGCAACAACAATATTCAGAATATTGTCCTCCTAGGATAGCCAGCATTCATTACCGTTGATAAGTATCATTTTGTTTATCATTGTTTGTTAGTGTTGTATTGCATGCGTATGATAGAAACGATCATCTGTGATCGTAGTGAGAGTGTGTGTTTGAAGCAGCAAAGCCGTCTCCATAGCTATACAAGAAATTGTATGCGTGGAGATGGACGAGAGCGAGAGAATGAGTTCCGTGTTATGTTCTCGATGCTGCGGGAGAATAACAGATCCCGATGACCAAGCAATCTGCTTTGGTAGTTGTAGAAAAGCTTTCCACATCAGCTGCTTACCGCACGCGGTGTGTAAAAATTACGATGTTTTGCGACAAATAAAAAATGCTGTTTTCGTTTGCGATGACTGTTTAGTTAATCCAAGTTTGGATACGAATTTGAATAATTTAAAAGAAATGATAAGAAATATTAACGATAAAGTCGAAAAAATGAATAGCCAAAATTTAATTTTCTGAGACTTGAAACAACAAGTTCAGAGTATCGTTAGAGATGAATTAAATTCAACTTCGAGATCTGAAACAAACGATAAAAAAGAAGTGGTCAGATATCATTTGCGTTCAACTTCAAAAAAGCGCAAATTGAATGATAGCGATAAAACACCAACAATGTCTTACTCTAAAGTAGTTAAGACAGCTGTTACACAAAAAGCGTTAGATGTAAATACACGAACGGAAAATGTTAATACGCCTGTTAAACTCGACAAAGGTCAGATAAACATAAATAGCAAAAATAACTCTTTAGCGAAGCTAGAAGAAACAGTTCGATTAAGACCAACTAATGAACAGGAAATAAATATTACGCGTAAAGATTTAAAATCTAAATTAGATCCGGTGTCTTTGGGTGTAGTTTCTGTGCGGTACATTGAATCTACAGGTGAAGTGTTGATTAGATGTTCCTCAAAAGAAAATGCACAAAATTTTATGACTCATTCGTTAAAAGTTTTCGGTAAAAAGTATACAGTAGAAATCAAACAACCAGCTAAACCCAAACTTAAAGTTGTTGGCTTTGAAGAATCAGATGATTTTAATGAACAGAATTTTGTTGAGTTATTAAAAAAGCAAAACAACTTGATCAACTCAGTTATTACAGTAGTCAAAGTTGAGAAAAATAAAAAATGGAAGTATAATCCGATGATTGCTACCATTGAAGTAGATCCAGAAACGTTCACTACATTAATTAAACGTGGGAAAGTAATTATTGGATGGGAACGATGCAGAATTTATGAGGCCATTAGCGTATTGAGATGTTATAAATGCTGGAAATTTGGCCATAAAGCAGATAATTGCAAGGAGTCTATGTGTTGTGCTAAGTGCGGCGAAGGACACGATGTAAATGAGTGCACTGCTCAAGGTGAAAAGTGTGTAAACTGTGTTAACTTCAACGACTCTATTAATTCAGATTTGGAAAAACAAGTTGATATTTATCATCCTGCATGGAGTTATGATTGTGAATTATATAAACGAAAGGTCTCAAAAGCTAGACAATTTATCGACTATGGTAAATAGCAGTCAGATTCTGATATTTTGTATCTTAATGTATGCGGACTGATTAGCAAGTTTGATGAAATTTGTGTAGTTGTTAAAGAACTAAAGCCAAAAATTATTGTTCTAGTTGAAACGCATTTAACGGAAGATTGGAACTCAAACACATTGGATATAGTTGGTTACACCATGATTCACTGCTTTTCGCACTCAAGACATACTGGAGGTGTTACGATGTATATACAGAATATTTTCAAAATTGACATTCTGTTAAATGCGTCTGCTGAAATGAACTGGATCCTGGCAGGGAAACTAAGCGATGGTAAAAGACAGATCGTTGTTGGAGGAATTTATCATTCCCCGAGTGCAAGCATTCCCCGTTTTTTAGACATCCTGGAAAATCATTGGCTGAGTGAAATTGTCGCAGATGAAATTGACAATATTTTCTGTGGAGATTTTAACATAAATTTCAATAAGGAGGCAGAGTGCAGAGCTTTGAAACGTGTCATGGAGGCAAATTGCTTTCGTCAAATCGTAACTGGAGACACAAGGATAACAGTTGCCAGCAGTTCCAGAATAGATTTAGTTTTTACAAATGTGGACAATGCAGAAGCGAATATTCTCGAAGATTTTCACGTGTCAGACCATGAAACAATAAGTATTTATGTTGGACTTAGGAATATCGAAGACGTACGCGAGAGCTACCACATTGTGAACGACTGGAGTCGGTATAATGCTAATGCATTGCGTCAACTGCTTGAATCAGGTATGCCAACCTTGAGATGCGCAGACTTTAATGAGTCGGTAAGACGTTTAGATCTATTATTAAAAAACAGTGTTAATGCACTTGTGGAGCCGAAAAGTGTTCGTAAAAAACTGGTACTAAATGGTACTGGTACGGGTACTAAATGGTACTCCAGAAGTCTTAGTGAAATGAAAAGGCAAAGAGACAAACTGTATAAACTCTTTTTAAGAACGAAATGTGAAAGAAGTTGGCGTAAATATACGATAGTGAGAAATGAATACTCTCGTAAAATTAAGGAAGCAAAAAATCAATCTTTTCAAGAGGAATTAGAGAGAAACAAATCCAATGGAAAACTTATCTGGAAAACGATAAAACGACTAATAAGTTCAAATAGTGCCAAAGCTGATTCGATCTTGTTTGACGGAGCTGAAATCACTGATGAATCTGATATTGCCCAGAAGTTCAATGACTTCTTCATCGAGAGCGTTATGGAAATTCATGACAGTATTCCGGCAAGCTATAATTGCTGCTTGAATCAAATTAGTCACAATGGTGGAAACTTTCACACATTCGAAACGATAAGCAGTCAAGAGTTTGATGAAATAGTGAACAATATGAAACCCACGGTGGGTATCGACAATGTTTCTCTCAAAGTTTTTAAAGATTCACTACCTGCACAGTAAACGAAAATTACCGAATTCGGTAATTTTTTTACCGAAATCCTAACATGTGGAGTTCGTTAAACTGTTCGGTAATTTTTTCATGGCGGAGAAGTGACAGCTGTCAAATATTACAGATCTTTTTCGGTAAAAAATTATCGAAACTCGGCTGATTATATCTAAGATCATCTGTCAAATTATTGACAGTTGTCAACGTGACAGCTCGTTATATTACCGAACAACGGTGTTGTACAACCGAAATGCCTGTAATTATTACCGAAAGGCCGGTAATGTTTAACCGGAAAACTATAAAAGCTCGGCAGCATGTACCGAACAACCTGTAAGATTTACAGAAATTTTACCGAATTACCTGTAATTATTACCGAATTATCTAAAACTATTACCGAAATACCGTTATTTTTTTACCGAAAAACTGCAAAAGTCCGGTATTTTTCACCGACCGACCGGTAGAATTTACCGAAACACCTGTAACAATTACCGAAATGCCGGTAAATCTTCTCAAAATGCCGATAAATATTACCGGTATTTCGGTAAATATTACAGAAATATCGGGAACTTTTACCAAAAAAACGGTAATTTTCACCGAAATTTCTGTAATTATTACCGAAATACCGGTAATATTTACCGAAAACTGTAAAATTTTCGGTAATTTTTACCGAAACCCGTAAAATTTTCGGTAATTTCAGCTTATAATGCACAGCACATTACGCGAGATGATTCGAGTCTTCAGAAAACACTTCAATTGAGAAATTTCAATTCTGAAGAACATATATAAACCAGGCTCCGTCAAATCGATGTTTTCGCCTAAAAGACTATGTCAAATTCATGTTTTCGCATAAAACGGAGATGTCTTCTTGAAATTTTCGACTCGTGTCATTTCACGTCGAGCTTCATGGCGTCTGACAAGAAATAATACAAGTCGAAAATTTCGTTTCAGAAGACATCTCCGTTTTATGCGAAAACATGAATTTGACATAGTCTCGAAGGTCCTAAGGTATGTTCTTCAGAAGTGAAATTTTCTCGCTTGAAGTATCTTCTGGAGACTCGAGTCATTTCATGTTATGCGATGCCCATCCTTAGCTGAAATTACTGAACGTTTTCCAGGGTTCGGTAAAAATTACCGAAAATTTTAAATTTAGTTAACCTCATAGTTTTTTTTTGTTATTCAGGATCCCGTCTCTCCTGTCGGAAGAAATGCTAGATAATAGTACAAACATGAGGATGATAAAAACCTTGGAAGAGTCAAAAACGACGGCGACGACATAATTTCACGAAAACATAAATAATTTTAGATCATTCTTGAAGTAAATTTATGACAAACATTATGTACAAAATGTAGCATCTCATTTGACATAAAGTTCACTTACAGTCGAACAAAATTTTCGGAAAACACAAAGTTTCAAAAACATAAAGAGTTCATTGAAAAATGCATTAATTGCGGAAATGAAAATCTCGAAGAGTTGCCCATTTTTGTTAATTTTTCGGTTATGTATTTAGTTCTAATAAAAATTAATAAATTTCGTAATTTGTATGTAATCACGAACATAATATTAAAGCTAACATTTTTATAAAGTAGTTCAAAAATAATTTCTCTTTAAATTTATTTTTTCATAATTCAGTTTTAAAATAATTTGATAAATGTATTGATGACGGTTGCCGAGTAAAAAATAAATAAATCTATACATCTCTTATACCAAAACCAACATCTGTACATGAATCCAGTATCTACCAAACAGAAGATGTGTATCTATTTATGATGATACTGAGACCTCTTTTACAAAGATCAGCCAAGCTAGCTAGCTTTTGGGTTTGACATATGTTGTCTTGCTTATCAAAAAGATGTCCTTCCATGATCCTTGTATGAGTGATACGGCATCTGGTTTGCACCATTTGTTCTCGGCGGTCGTTTCAATCCTTCCACACTCCGATGTCATGTTTTATTTTCCGTAGAGGATTGTTTTTCGACACAATCCACATTGTTCAGTAAATCCGTAGTTATATGATTTTTTGCCATTTGACAACATGCGAAGCGGGAAGCTTTAGCTATAATTTCTCAATGCCTCCGCACATCTAGACCAAGATAATACAATATTCGTTAAAAATTGAGCCTGTAAGTAAAAAAAAAAATAACCTGATGATACTGTTTTCAAGATAAATAAATCATTTGTAAAAACCTGTTTTCCATCCAGCTAGGCAGTGATCTCATTTTGGAATTGAAGCATATATTCCCCGGATATGGATTTTGGAGTATTTTTTCCTTTTGTCGGACATAGTTTTACTAGCTCCTCCAGCTTGAAGGAATCAATACTATATACATATAAATAGTAGCGAACGCTGCAACATTAACTAAAGATTAAATTTTCTTAAATCAAACATTGAGACTTCGAGTTTCTGAAACGTACACAGTAAACGAAAATTACCGAGTTCGGTAATTATTTTACCGAAATCCTAACATGTGGAGTTCGTTAAACTGTTCGGTAATTTTTTCATGGCCGAGGAGTGACAGCTGTCAAATATTACGGACCTTTTCCGGTAAAAAATAACCAAAACTCGGCAGATCATCTGTCAAAATATTGACAGTTGTTAACATGACAGCTCGTTATATTACCGAAAACCGGTATTGTTGAACCGAAATGTCTTTAATTATTACCGAAAGGTCGGTCATTTTTAACCAAAAAACTATAAAGCTCGGTTATATGAACCGAGCAACCGGTACAGTTCACCGAAACACCTGTAATTATTACCGAAATACCTAAAACTCTAACCGAAATCCCTAAAATTTTTACCGAAATCCCTAAAAATTTTACCGAAATACCGTAATTATAATCGAAATATGGATCATTTTTACCGAAAAAACTGTAAAATATCGGTAATATTTACCGAAAAATCTGTAGAGTTTACCGAAATATCTGTAATTACTACCGAATTACCGGTAAATTTTACCAGACAACTTCAAAAAGTTCGGTAATATTTACCAAAAATCCGGTGATTTTTACCGAAATGTCTGTAATTACTACCGAAAATTCGGTAATATTTACCGAAAAATCGGTATTTTTTACCGAAAAATGGGTATTTTTTATTTTTACCGAAATAACGAACTTTGATGTGAGATAACACGAGTCGATTCGAGAAAGTGCTCCATGCTAAAATAACGTCGTTTTGACTGAGCCTCTAATGCTCATCAGAATGGATATGTTTCGCTTGTAGTGTCGTCTGAAAATACCAGTAATATTAACCGAAAACTGCCAAATTTAGGAGTTTTAACCGAACACCGTAAAATATTCGATAATTTGAGTTTATGATGCACAGATTATTACGCAAGATGACTCGAGTCTCGAATCATTTTGCGTTATACGCCGTGCACCAAAACTGAAATTACCGAATGCTTTACGATGTTCGGTAAACATTTACGAACGTTTCACAGTTTTCAGTAAATATTATTGGCATTTTCAGACGACACTACAAGCGAAACATATCCGTTAAAACGACGTTTTTTGCATGGAGCACTTTCTGGAATCGACTCGTGTTATCTCACATCGAAGTTCGTGCTGTGCGAAATAAACCACATCGGTAATTCAGGATTTCGACCTTCCCATCGGGATCCATGCCTTATTGAGAATTGTGAAAATCAATGAATTAAAATTGACTGTAGCTAAAAAATATAAAATAGGAATTAAATTAATATATTAATAATTTTTTGGTGTAAATTTATGTCAAATTGGATGCACAAAATTGAACCTTCCCATCGGGATCCATGCCTTATTGAGAATTGTGAAAATCAATGAATTAAAATTGACTGTAGCTAAAAAATATAAAATAGGAATTAAATTAATATATTAATAATTTTTTGGTGTAAATTTATGTCAAATTGGATGCACAAAATTGAAGCATCACTTTTGACATAAAACTACACTAAAGAAAACAGAAACGCTTGAAGCCATAACTGCTTGTACATAAATTTTATGACTTATTCGACAAAATATTAAATCAACGATGATTTAAATGTATGTGAAATTGGACGCACAAAGGTGGAGCAACAGAAATTATATGGCGTTGTGTAACGTTCGAATTATTATTGAAATAAATTGTTGGGAAATGTCATCTTTCATGATTAAAAACAGAGGCGATACCCGTTGTAAACAAGTTTTATTTCAAAGTTACATTATAATTTAAAGTTTATTCCAAATTAACTTTATGATAGGTGTAGAGAACACTAGTAAATGACATAAAAAAATCAGTGGGAAAATATGTAGGTTTGAAAGGTATTTAGAAAAATCAATGAATAGAAAATGAAAGAAAGAAATCGAGGAAGACAGTGAGCGAAGTTTGAATTGAGATGCAAAAATAAAATGAATTACAGGTACAGTTTGAACGTAACTAACATGTACCGTTAGAAATGAGTACAGTTTATGTGGAAAAGAGATGGAAAAAAAATAATAACGGTGTTTACTGAAACTGATAGCGAATGAAAAAAAGGAGTGAAAATGAAATAGAAGATAGATAGCATGAGGAAAATGTTCTTTATAGACATAGGAGGCTTTGAAAATAAAAGATCAGATTTAAGACGTTTGTTGACACGAAAAGTTGTGTTTTCAATAATCGGAAGAAAACTCTTTAATTCATAGTTTTAATATTTAGGGAAATTCACTACAATAGGAAATCTTTATTGCTTATAAACATTGCATTTGAAATTTTTTTAAAGTTTTTAAAATTTGTCTTCCAACAACAAATCAATATTTATAATTAGCAGATTTGTTTCTTATACAGTACAATCTGTTGCCAACAAAAATGAAGCGGATACATTTATTGCACCAAAATATGTTCAATTAAACTCCTAAATTTAAACACTCCATACGAATGAGTCAAACGAAATTCCTCTGATAATCTTAGACGCCTGTATATAGGCAATGGCTTATATTTGATTAAACTTAATCTGCTTTAAATTGAAAACGTTAAATAACCGATTCTATAATCCGTCCTAACTTGAGCAAAAAACATCAAATTAAACTGTGTTGCATGCAAATTCGTGTTTACCTTAACATGAAAACTGTAAATTCACGTTTGTTCTTCCAATGGTAATTGAAAGGATTTTTTTAAGTATCATTACAGTGTAGTCAATGTTTTTATAATATGAAAATCGTGAAATTTCGTTATGATATATTTTTTGTGTAGATTATATTGTTATTGCCATTGTATATAAAAAAAACTGGCAATTTAGAAACAATTGTAGAACTGAATAAACCAATGTATTTTTTTTTTAATTCTTATAATTGAGCTCTATATTCAGACGACTTAAGACATCAGTTTAAAAAAAATACTTCTCGTATTAGGGTTGAATAGAATGTTTAAAATATTTGGCTTTTTTCTTGTGAGGATTTTGCTAGGAAACGTTTAGCTCTGGTAACCTAAATCCGTTAACTCATAGTACTTGCTCGCTAAACGGGAACCGAGAGTACATTGAAATTAGCAATAACCGTTTTAGCATTACAATAATTGATAGGTGTATTAATAAAAGTTTTTTTCAATCCCAATATCTAATTTGAAAGAGGCTTGATATTAGGATTTGGGTTTTCATAAGTATACATATTCAAAACACAATATAAACAAAATAGGGTTAGCTTACGTGTCATCCTATGACTAATGCTGACGGTCGTGTCCTAGAGTGCTGTTGGAATCAGTTCCCAACTTTCATGCCTATCGGATGCTCTGATCGCGGATTTGTGGTGATCTTCTCTAACGTTGGCGGCCTGGGTGGATACAGGTTCCGCGAGACGCTTCCAACCGAGAGCAACGGCGGCTCCGGTGCGGGCTTCCAAAGATGATTGCCGTTCAGCACAGGTCTCCTGGAACCGTTTCTCCGGATTTCGCTACTTCTAATCTGACGTGCCGCTGACCTGAGGAGAGCCAATCTGACGTCTGGGCACCGGTCTTCCAAGCGCTGCTGGTGTTATCGCTTTAGCTTGTGCGTTGACAAGACCAATCGAATCACCAGGAATCGGGAGCACGAGATCAAGCAGGGTTTTTGTGGGGCTGCTTTTTCTTACGACTATCTCTCATCTTCGGGACTGTCGTGTTTTCCTCTGCCTGTGGGAAAAAGATGAGTCACTTTCCTATCATGATCACAATCACAATATTAATGAGGCGCCTTGAGTTCACTTACCGATCACTTTCCTCTCTTCGGAGTGGGATCACCGATTGGTTCACTTTTTTTTCCTTCTGCGAACCCGACGGAACGACCTGGCAATCAACATAAGTGAGGTCAGCAAGCACTTCCTCTGATTGAATAATCTTACTCACCAGCCGCTGTTCAGGCGATGATGGATTGGTTGATTTTCGATCAGATGCTGCCGCTTTCAACGGATTGTCGCCGGTAGTTTCGTTCCGACCTTTGGGTGCTTGATGTCCTGCTGCTGATCCAGATACCGTGTAGTTGGTCACTTGAAGGAAAAACACGGCAATCATTCGCTCCTCCCGTGCCACTTTTTTACACCACTGCACTGAAGTAAACCGAAGTAAAACGCGACCCGAAACAAAACAAAACAAATTCATCAACATTTACACGCTTATATTATCAATATTGAAATTGCGTTTCTAGGGACATAATTTTATATCATTCGAAGCTCAAATTTGGGTCGTTTAGGTTCGACGTGATGTAAAATTAAATCTGATTTGGATTAGATTAAAAAAGTATTAGGTGTTGAAACGTTTCTGGCACGTTTAATTTTACAAAATTTTTGGTGTGTAGCTCATTGGAGTACACCGCACCAGCTGATTCCGGAAAATTTCTAGCTCGCTGGATAACTGAGGCACTTGTTATCCGGTAGTGGTGGTGGGGTTTAGGTTTTCCTTAAAAAAAAAACAAACTTAAATTACAATTTCAATCATAAAAAGATGTTTATTCTCAGTCATACCTTGCAGGGCTTCATGTGCTGCGGGATCTTGTATTTAAAAACGTTCATTGTCCGATGTCCTTAGGAGAAAGATTCTTCCGTCGCGGCGCAGTGATCCGTCCGGATTCTCGAAATCCATCATCATTAAAATCGAGACAACACACAACACTTTCATCTTCAACCGAACCTAATTCAGCTTCGCAAAACTGGTCCTAGCTATTCACGTCAAAAGCACAGACCGGCCCCTTACAACCGCGATACCGAAATTTTACTGCTTGATTGAAAGCATCCCGCTCGCGCATACAGAATTGGAAATGTTTTTGCTTCTTTTTCTACAGCTCAAGCGGGATGCCACCAATGCCACTCATACATCGCGGTTATTAGAGTGAGACAGTTGCGCTGAGAAACGGACGATCGGAATTTGACGTTTGTATTGACATCGAAACTGATTTACAGTTTTCGGTTGTTTTTTACCGAAAATTTACGGCAAAGCGATTTGTTTACATAAAAATACAAGAACTTCGGTACAACATGAATCGAATTACCGAACTCGGTAAAAATAAGACGTCAGATTGATCATTTACCGAAAATTTTCGAATTACAGAACAGTTTCTGTAAACTAAATTACCGAACTCGGTAATTTTGGTTTACTGTGTACGTCATGGTAGCCTTAAACTGTTCGCAGATGATTCCGTCTCCTACTGGAGTGGTAAAGACTTAGAGCTCGTGGTGTCAAAGGCAAATTCAGATTTGAGAAACATTGCAGAGTTTTTAAAGCATAGAAAACTGTGCCTTAATTTAAATAAAACCAGCTGGATGATTATTGGAAATCGACAGATTGGAGTTTGTCCAGAATTGTTAATTGATGGTTGTGTCGTCGAAAAAGTACGTCAGGTTAAATACTTAGGAGTACAAGTCGACGAAAAACTAAATTTCATAGCTCACATCGACTACATCATAAAGAAAATTGCCATTAAATATGGTGTACTTTGTCGAATAAATAGATATATGACTTTTTGGTCCAAAATAACTTACGTGAAATCTGTTATTATGCCACATTTTGATTATTGTGCTACGATATTGCTTCATGCATCAGAAACACAAACAAAGCGGCTGCAAAGAATACAAAACAAAATAATGCGAGTAGTTATACGATGCAACAGATATACTCCTAGTGCTTTAATGCTTGATATGCTGCAATGGTTGTCAGTTAAGCAGAGGATTGCGTATAACAGCTTGATTTTTATCTACAAAATGATTAAAGGATTGCTTCCAGCTTATCTATCAGACGGTCTGCAGTACGGAATTGATGTACACGGATACAATACAAGAAGAGCACATGATTTTAGATTACCAAACTCGAAAAAAGAGATGACAAAACGTTCTGTGTTCTATAACGGACTGAAAATGTATAACAACCTACCAAGAAGCATCAAAGACAGCCCAAACTTAAACACTTTTAAGAACCTGGCAATAAATTACGTGAAACAGAAAATTTGAAAAAAGGACTAATCCTAAAAAGGATAATACAATAGTGATGAAGATCTGACGAAGCATCAGATAGAAATTGTACGGTGATGGACATACGCGGGAGTAAGACGAATAAGTCGTACAGAAATTGATAAAATAAAGTAAACAATACGAATTATCCTAAGGATAAACTGTCCCTCCCACTTCTAAAGATGCGTATGGGGTGGAGGAAGGACCCAAATGGGCCCGTGGGACCATCACGAAAAAAAAAAAAAGAAGGCCATTACAATCTGGAGTGCAAGCAGAGTCATCAACGGCCGAAAATTTCAACAGTTTATAAAATGTTCAAGAGTAAGTAAATTTTATTAGTATTTCTGCACAATATTTATTTTTTTTACATTTTTAGATGATGATTCGAGAAGACCAAAATAAAATCTTAGGAAAACCGCGGAACACCGGAAACAAAATGTAGAAGGAACCTTCATCACGTTTGGTTTTGGCATATAGTTCCTGATACAGTATTAATGACAAAAATGAAGACAAAAATATTTTATGTGAAAAAAAATAACAGTGATGAATAAATAAACCAGCATTTTAAAAATTTGAATTATTTCATTGAATGCATGGATAAATTACCATAGTTTTGTCTTAAATACCATGGCATAGTAAAATTGACCGTCATTCTACCATAACGCACCATAACACGTTCCCATGGTAATTTTAACTAATCTGTTGTTCAAGATAACCAAAAACGTACTCGAAAAAAAACCATCTGTTTTTATTTTTAAATTTACCCTCGGATATGGTAACGGTTACCATGATTTTTTTTTCGGTGTAGTGATAGACGACCATGTAGTATGCTTTGAAATATAACGTTGCTACTGTAACAATTGTGCAGCCTGCAGTTCATATTGGATATGATACAGATCAACCCGGTTGTTACAGCAATTTCTCGCACACAGACCTTTTCTCAATCATGGAAGTCGTCACTAGTGGGTTTGTTTCTATGTCTCGAAACAATTCGATTTGGGTCGAAGACGCATCTTTGGTAAACCTTATGCAAAAGAACATGTCCATCACAGATGCTAAATGGATTGATCACTGGTACGGTGGCTTAGTTCCCTGGTGGTATGTCTAGGCGATACTCATCAAATTCGGAGGCACCGTTGAACTGAAGACAAAAACGCCTACGATTCGCCAATTGCACGGAGATAAAGGGTGGAACGACGAGTTCGGGTACCATATAAAAACAGACAAGTCGGCCGCATCTGACATGGCAATACTGTCAAGTGCTTTGTGCTATGAGAAAAAAGTCCAAAGAAAGAGAATGCCTTATTTCACCATACGAACCCCAAACAAAAATAGTCGCGAGATGGATGTGCATTGGACTGGATGGTATTACAATTATGTGAACGATCTTTCCAAAAAAGGGATTCGATCAGGGAGGGCGGTGTCAATTCCAGAATATGATGGCGTGGTAGAACTGAACTGCATAGTGTTCCCCGAGTCGCGAACATTTAAGGGTATAGAACACCCTGAGGGTTTTATTGCTACAGACAATCGCTATATGCTTCCTTACGATCAGGAAGTTTTTGGCGGACTTAAATGGCCCCGTAAATAAGACGATTTTGGAAATGAATATACGAAGACAAAATCAACGGTAAGTCGCACTTTTGCGAACGACATGAGAAAAGACCTGTTTATATCGAGATCCACTTTTTCAGGCAATTTTAAACAAGTGGGATGGAAACTGGACCATGTCATCCAAATTTGATGAGCAAGCATCGTAGTTAGACTGCTTACCTTATATTTACATTGATTATATTGTTACTCTTAAACTATTTTACAAATAACCCAACATTTAACCTACTGCAAATATTAAAAAATAAACATCTCTGGAAAACATACTTACAAAAATTCTTGAACATACATGTTCAATCCAACCGTAGGAGTATAAACCAACGGCAGAAGCTGCCTTTTGTTAGTCTCAAATCCCGCTCCACTTGCATCCCGCACGAAGGGGTGATCCTGAAGCTTCGGATTAGCTGCAAGCCTGACGTGCGCCGCTTCAGTGGTATGAAGTAAAAGCTTGAATGTCGCAGCGGATGACAGCCTTTTCAGTCCCTTAAGCTGGTTGCCGAAATTCAAAAGGGACTTCCGAACGTGATCTTCCAGTTCGAACATGTGCTCGTCGGTTGCCAGCGGAAGTTCAAGGTCCTCCAGCTCGAAAACGTAATTTTCCAACGGACCGCTTTCCTCCTGGTAGATCAGCAGTTCGACTTTCGTAAGTTTTTTGGCTCGTTTGAGCTCAACAGCTGCACACAGGGTCCGTTTTAAATATTCGTTCAGAGGGTTAAAAATCGCAATCCATACTGGAATGTTGAAGGCTTTTCGCTTCCGAAATACTGCGGCTGGGTAGAGTTCGCGCGCTTGGAGTATCGCGTTGATGTAGATTTCCAGCAGCACAATGATTATATCACCATCTGGAAGGTTTCATAATTTCGTTATCAATAATAAAACTAGATTTACAACTTCGCCTTACCCATATTAACGTGTTAAAGTAGAATTATTAGAAATCCGCCAATAAACAGCAGTTTTAAATTACAAAACATATTTTTTTTATGTTTACACACTAAAAGATTACTTCTCGAAAATGAAACATGTTTCACCTCAAAACCCACAGATGACGGATAAATCATATTTAAACATTTAAATCTAGCGTAACATTAAAAAAGGGCGAAACTGCCAAATGTAAACAAATCGAGTTAACGGTCAATCCGGATGCACGCGGTTGCACTTTACCTATCAAACGCGGTTTCATCTTAAAATTACTTAAAACTTTCAAAAAATTGATAAAATTCAATTGGGCGAAACTTCCTGTTGATGCATTTTCGTTGGAACGTGAAGTTACGCCTATTCAAAATGGAGTGAATTTATCTATTCGTGTAGAGCCAAAAGGCGTAACTGCATGAGTTGACCGTGTTGTTGTGTGTTCTTAGGGGGCATCCATAAATTACGTAACGCTCCTAGGGGGGGAGGGGGTAAGCTCGAGCGTTACGAATTGTGACATAGGGGAGGGGGGGAGGTATGCTCATCGTTACGTAACAATTTTTTCTTTAAAAATTTCAGTTTCAGTGCAGCTTTTTTATGTCATGCAATTTTTGGAGGAAGATATGGAAACCAAAATCAGTTTAAAATTTGTAAGCTTCAACATGATTGAAACTGGTTTGTAATCTCTCCTCTTTTAAGATTCATAGATAGATTTTGTTGCGGCCAAGAAAGAATTCGTCCAAGTTTTGAGAGCAGTTTTATTTTGTTGTTGGATTGCTTCAAAGCTGTAAATAATACATTTTTCAGAAAATGTCCTACGGTTTAACAATTCTACTTTAACTTACAGCTTAGTTTTCTTCTCAAACCTTGGCCTTATCTTCCTGTCAAAGTTTTATCACTCGCGTGATTCCTGTGACAAATCGTGTATAGCTTTAGCTTGAATTTGTATTCACAACTTATTATTCTTTTTACTTACAGTTTACAGAAGCTCGACGGAACCACCTCGGTAACTGAAGTGTCCGCTGGGACAAATCTACTAACCCGGAACTTTGGAATAGTTCTTCCTAGAAGGTTAAGTATTGTAATCGTTTTGGCTTGAATTTGTTCTCACAACTAATTATTCTTTTCTTACAGTTCACAGAAGCTCGACGGAACCACCTCGGTAACGGAAGTGTCCGCTGGGACAAACCTACTAATCCGGAACTTTGGAATAGTTCTTCCTAGAAGGTTAAATATTGTACATTGTTACATAATCGAACATTATGGTAATTTTAACCGTTTAAAAACCTACGTGAAGCTAATCGACCTTTGCTGATGCAAATAAACAATCACGAAATGGAACGAAGTCTTTGATTTGGGCTAAACTATTTAAATCACATAAACTTTAAAATCAAGCTACTACACGATGTCTTAAAATGCCTCGATTTGACAGTCCTAAATATCCGGTTTTTTGTCACCGTTTCTACCGTCGTCATTGAAAATCATTAAAAACAATCAGTCGGTTGACAGAACTGTGATGGTTACGGCAGGGTTGCCTGTTTGCCGACATCCTCCCCCGGGTGCATCTGGGTATCCACCGAGACTGCACTTACTCGTCCCACATCCAACAGGGCCAGTTGATGAACCGCTCGGCGTAGAACTCCATTAGCTGTCCGCACAGAAACTTGTCGAACTTGATCGTCTGACCCAGCAATCACATCCTCGATACGTCCTCGAATCCATCCGTTCCTCACTTTGGAGTCGACCATCAAAACTAAATCACCCACTTCAATTGGCCGAACCTGCTTGAACCATTTAGATCGGCGACGAATGATTGGCATGTATTCCTTGAGCCAGCGTTTCCAGAATACATCCAACTCATGTTGTATGAGATCCCAGGTAGTCTTCAGTTTACGACATTCTTCTACAGGTACACTTGGCTGTTTTACCCCATTGGAGCTTCCTAATAAAAAGTGGTTAGGGGTAAGAGCTTCGTATTCTGCTGCGTCTAAAGGTAAGTACGTCAGAGGCCTACTATTAACTATGCCTTCGGCTTCTACTAACAGTGTTTGCAAACCCTCATCATTTAATTTTCCCTCTTCATACGCGTCTTTAATTGCAGACTTGACAGATTGAACGAGTCTTTCCCACACGCCCCCCATGTGAGGAGCCCCTGGTGGATTAAAGGTCCACTTCGTTTGACAGTTTGTAAAGGTGTTGGCTAAGCCTCGATTAATTTGTTCTCGTAATATTCTTGATGCTCCTTGGAAATTCGTCCCATTGTCACTGTAGAATTCTAAGGGTGCTCCTCGGCGACCAATAAAACGGCGGACACAGAAGATACATGATGCAGTAGATAAATCAAACGCCACTTCTAAGTGTACGGCGCGTGTAGTTAGACAAGTGAACAAACAAACCCATCTCTTCACTGATGAACGTCCAACCTTGACTAGTAGCGGCCCAAAATAATCAAGGCCGGTAAAGGTAAATGGGCGTTCATGATCGGCTAATCGAGCAGCTGGTAGCGGTGCCATGATAGGATGCGAAGGTCTTGCGTTCCGTAGCTTGCACATTTGACAGTCATTACACACTTTTTTCACAACTTGACGAAGTTTTGGTATGCTATACACCTGACGCATTTCGTTTACCACAGTCTCGAAGTTAGCATGATGAAAACGACGATGAAACCAATCGACAAGCAGCTCTGTCACCTTATGTTTCCTTGGCAAAATAATAGGATAGCGGACACCATACGCTAGTGTTTTCGATGTTTTTACACGACTATTTTCTCGCATCACGCCTTGAGCATCCAGGAACGGAATTAGTTGATACAATCTGCTACTCGAATCGACCTGTTGTATTGTAGATTCTTCACCGCGGCTCTTGGTGTTTGTCAACAGAGCCATTTCTTCTGGATAACTCTCCCGCTGAACTTGTTTGATAATTTCTTGTTCCGCTGCCAACAGTTCATATTGCTCCAACATCTCCGTATTCGTGTGCTGTTTCTTGAAGACTTTATTTAGGTATCTTAGTGCATATGCAATAGCTCTGTGTAGTCGTTCCCATCGAGAGAATCGATGATACTTGATAACTGACTCACGATGGAGGTGAACCGATACCGTAACTTTTCTCTGCTCATCAGTGCTAACAAAAGATTCTCGCGGTCTGGGCCAATTTTCTTCTGATAAAGCAAGGAACCTTGGACCATCGAACCAGTTGCTATCGTTCTTAAAATAAGGTCCGCTGCCCCACTTGGTGGCTTCATCTGCAGGATTGATCTTTGTAGGCACCCATCTCCACTCGTCTCCTTTGGACAACTCCTGTATTTCACCTACTCTATGGGCTACGTACGGACGATAGTTATGTGGATCAGCTCTTATCCAGGAAAGAGCCGTGGTAGAATCAGTCCACAGATAACGTTGTTCTATCTCGATGTCATGGTTTTGTTGTACAAATTTCATCAAACGTGCCGCCAGAACACAACCTTGCAGTTCAAGCCTTGGAATTGTAACTGGCTTTAGTGGTGCTACTTTTGCTTTACCTGCGACTAAGCGAGTTTTCCAGGAACCATCTTCACTCATCGTTCGTAGATATATTGCGCAACTATACGCTGACTCACTTGCGTCTGAGAAGCCATGTAGCTGAGCATGGTGATAGGTTTCTTCAGTAGCTCCGGGAAAATAGCAACGAGGTACACGAATGTCAGCTATAAAGGTGATCATCTTGGTCCAATTAACCCACCGTCGATGTACGTCATCGTCCACTTCCTGATCCCAACCAATGCCAGAACGCCACAGATCTTGAATTAACAGTTTACCGTGTATCAAAAATGGTGCTAACAGCCCCAAGGGATCGAAGAAGGTCATCACGCAGCGTAAAATTTGCCTTTTCGTAGGTCGAACTTCCGTTTCAAGTAGTTTTTCCACTTCATCGCTCATCTGAATAGCAAAGCTCAACTCGTCACTCTTGGGATTCCAAAGCATTCCCAAAACTCGTTCTCTGATCAAATCGTCTTTAGTTAGATCTAGGGGCTTGTTTGAGACATTCGGTAGCTCTCCTAGATGTTCAAGGACGGCTTCACTATTGGATCTCCAGTTATGCAACGAAAAACCACCTTTTCTGTGCACTGTCCTCACGTCCATAGCTACTTCTTTCGCCTCTGCCTCTTTACCAAAACTTTGCAGGTAATCATCAACGTAGTGACGATCAACTGCGGCCTTTGCTGCTTTAGGGTACTGCTCACTGTGCTGCTGTGCGTTGATGTTCTTCACATATTGTGCTGATGCCGGAGAGCACTTCGACCCGAATGTTGCGACATCCATCAAATACACATCAGGCTGCTGTGCAGGATCCGATCTCCAGAGAAAACGCTGCGAGTTCTTATCTTCTTCTCTTATTCGCACTTGATGGAACATTTCCTTGATATCTGACGTTACTGCTACATTATGTAATGGAAAAAGTCTTGATGGTCATCGCCACAAAATAAATGATTGATTTAATTATGTTAATTTTCTATATTGGCAACATTTTATTATCTCCCACCCATCGCCCGATTACTCCGGTCATTTTTGGTTGGAGTGCAGTAGCGTAAAATTTTCACTTACGGCTCACGTTCAACAGCTGCTGGCTCCGAAGCCGGCGATGATGGAGTGGCCATCTGTGCCACGATCGCCGCTTCTGTTGGCTTTTCGGTGAAACAGCTGGTACATCAGGTGTGCAGCGCCTGCTGTCCATGTGGATGCGGAGCAAAAATCCCGAGTTCTTCTTCCCCGGATGCAGACGGTGGGTGTCAGTCCAGTGCTGTTCAAACGTCGCGACAATCGTTCTCGTCAATGGCTTCATTTTACCGCGATCAAGAGTCTCGACCCTAGCGCGTGATCCAAGCCAGGAATGGCTCATTCGACAGAGGATGGGCGGCGATTCGATCCTGTGTTTCGATGGACAATGCTGTGATCCGGACCGTGGACGAAACGAAGTTAAAAAAATTTCCGTCTAGTATGTGGTTGAAAACACAGATGGCGCTGTGTGTGCCGTGCAGTTTCGGAAGAGTTCGGAGCTCGTTTTGTGCCGGAAAGAAAAAAGGTTGGAGCCGATACCAATGGGTGCGCAGCAACATGAACACGTGCCGAGATGTGGAGCAAAATATGCCGGAACCAAAAAAGGGCCCTGAAGAAAAATCTCGTTAGGTATTTTGCCACCTTGATTTTCATAGAAACTCACGCTTTGGGCGACCCTTTTCGAGTTGACTTTCCTCGTGGCTTCGTTTCTTCCGACCTGATGTTGCTGGCGCTGGTCCGGTCTTGTTTGGGATCTTGGCACGTGCCTCGGATTTGTTGTCCGTGCCTTTGTGGCCTGTGGCGATAAATCCGGGGTTAGGTGATTCCTCTAGGATCACAAAAGGCACCTACCTGAGCCTGAGAATATCCGTTCTCCGCACTATCCGGATCCGTCACCTTTAAAAGGCTTTTAGCCCGACGAGCACTGTTCTGGTGCGTCCGGTTTCGAGCACCACACTTGACTATTGTGCGGAAACTGCAGTGACGTTTACCGCTCATTTGCACGCTTAGTAAAGTTTCCCCCAAAATGGGTTTTTACTTTGCACATTTTTTATTGATTCTCAGTTTTGGTTAAAAACCAACACGCTCGTATTGTTTTATGCAACGGGTGGGTTATTGAATCAAACTTGTTGCCTAAATTGCTCTCTCATATCCTTGCTCAAAATTAATCAAAATTCAAATGTAACACAACATTGCTGCTTTGGTAGAATTTTTCATGGATCATGATAAGGATCCATGAAAAATTCATAATCACGCCACTAGGAGTTCGAAGGAAAAAAAAATGATCGACTACATTCCGAGCATTCCTCGGAAGCGTAACACCTACTGCAGAGGTGTCTTAAACTTAATATATAAAACATAAACACATCATAATAAACTCAAAGCCAACGAATCTTGGCAAAAATATCTTAACGCCATCTAATTATGGCAAAGATTACACTAAAACTAAAGACGAAACTCAACGCCAACATATCTTGGCAAATGATGTCAATCTATACCAGCAGACCCGGTAAAAATTCCTTCGACTCCTGAAACCAAACTATTAAGACTTTCTCCTAAGCAGCAAAACAATCAATTAAAATCTTGTAGTCATTGAAAAAAGAAAAAAAAATGACTCTGATCTTACAGTGAGGACTAAACACAATTACTGGTTTTTCTAGAAGCAACAGATGTCTTAGGAAAAGAGGGATTTAATCCTCTTAATTGCCAAGGGCCCGGTATAGAGGTTATACCGCGCCTCCAGATCGCGTTCCTTTTGATGTTTCCTTAGCAACCCCCTTGACATCTGTGCCCGAATGTTTATGATCTTGAAACGGATTAAAACCAGCTAAATATGAAATGCAGTATTGAACAAACAAAACAATACTGATGATAATACAGCAAAATGATATGATAAACAAGAAGAGCAATAATTAAGTAATCGCAATAATGATCAATTATCTAATACTAATAACAATGATAATTGTAACTAGACGCTTAGTTTCAAAAATTTGTCGAACTAATAATCAAAAGTGGTTCGATTTAGTTGGGCGCCATTTGTAATGGAAAAAGTCTTGATGGTCATCGCCACAAAATAAATGATTGATTTAATTATGTTAATTTTCTATATTGGCAACATTTTATTATCTCCCACCCATCGCCCGATTACTCCGGTCATTTTTGGTTGGAGTGCAGTAGCGTAAAATTTTCACTTACGGCTCACGTTCAACAGCTGCTGGCTCCGAAGCCGGCGATGATGGAGTGGCCATCTGTGCCACGATCGCCGCTTCTGTTGGCTTTTCGGTGAAACAGCTGGTACATCAGGTGTGCAGCGCCTGCTGTCCATGTGGATGCGGAGCAAAAATCCCGAGTTCTTCTTCCCCGGATGCAGACGGTGGGTGTCAGTCCAGTGCTGTTCAAACGTCGCGACAATCGTTCTCGTCAATGGCTTCATTTTACCGCGATCAAGAGTCTCGACCCTAGCGCGTGATCCAAGCCAGGAATGGCTCATTCGACAGAGGATGGGCGGCGATTCGATCCTGTGTTTCGATGGACAATGCTGTGATCCGGACCGTGGACGAAACGAAGTTAAAAAAATTTCCGTCTAGTATGTGGTTGAAAACACAGATGGCGCTGTGTGTGCCGTGCAGTTTCGGAAGAGTTCGGAGCTCGTTTTGTGCCGGAAAGAAAAAAGGTTGGAGCCGATACCAATGGGTGCGCAGCAACATGAACACGTGCCGAGATGTGGAGCAAAATATGCCGGAACCAAAAAAGGGCCCTGAAGAAAAATCTCGTTAGGTATTTTGCCACCTTGATTTTCATAGAAACTCACGCTTTGGGCGACCCTTTTCGAGTTGACTTTCCTCGTGGCTTCGTTTCTTCCGACCTGATGTTGCTGGCGCTGGTCCGGTCTTGTTTGGGATCTTGGCACGTGCCTCGGATTTGTTGTCCGTGCCTTTGTGGCCTGTGGCGATAAATCCGGGGTTAGGTGATTCCTCTAGGATCACAAAAGGCACCTACCTGAGCCTGAGAATATCCGTTCTCCGCACTATCCGGATCCGTCACCTTTAAAAGGCTTTTAGCCCGACGAGCACTGTTCTGGTGCGTCCGGTTTCGAGCACCACACTTGACTATTGTGCGGAAACTGCAGTGACGTTTACCGCTCATTTGCACGCTTAGTAAAGTTTCCCCCAAAATGGGTTTTTACTTTGCACATTTTTTATTGATTCTCAGTTTTGGTTAAAAACCAACACGCTCGTATTGTTTTATGCAACGGGTGGGTTATTGAATCAAACTTGTTGCCTAAATTGCTCTCTCATATCCTTGCTCAAAATTAATCAAAATTCAAATGTAACAATTAAACAGACGAAACTGAAAAAGCACGCTAGGCAACGAAGAAAGCTGATCAGGGCCTTTGAGTAAAACACAGTTCAACGAAATGCCGTCCACCTTCGCAGCCGCATCCCATACAAGCCGTACCTTCCCTGGTTTCTTCGGATTAATGACAGCTCCCAATGGGAGATACCACACTCGACGTGGATCAGCCCGTTGAAGTTCTTCGGTTGTAGCTCTGTGAGCATAACCCTTGGCTACATAGTCTTCTATTTGTTTGTGGAGATTTGCTCGCAGCTCAGGGTTCCGTTCCATTTTCCGTTCAAGGCATTCTAAACGTCGTATACTCATCGGGAAGCTGTTATCCACAGTAGACCGGTTTCGAATCGATCATCTACTCGTCGGGTATAGAGCTTTAACAATGCCAAAGCTCGTTGGTCGTCCTTAGACAGCACCTGCTCAACAGTGACTCCAGATTCTTCCCACGCAAATAACTGTTTTACCATGTCGTGAAGTTTTAAATCTTTTGTGCAACTACAAACGTGAAAACTGTAACCACTTCCGGTTTGAATGCTCCGGTACCCGTACACACACCATCCTAATCGTGTTTTCGTTGCAACGATCCCAGATTTGTCATCTTCTTTGATCTCAAGTGGAAGTGCTAGTTGCAGGTTGTCGATCCCAATTAGGATGGTTGGTTTAGCGTTCATGTAGCTCGTTAAAGGTAGTCCCATCAAATGCGAGTGGCAGCTAATCGCTTCCTCTGCTTCAAAGCTCTGTTGTGGAAGATTCAAAGTAGAGACCGTGCGGGCGTTCTTTATTTTGTATCGTTTTTGTTGATTGGAACCGGAGATTTCTAGGTTAATTTTCATCGAATTCTGTTCCATGCGTGAAGTGTTCCCTGTCCAATGGAGGCATAACGGTAGACGAGTTCCACTTACTCCTAACTTCTTAGCGAGGCCTTCTTCAACCAATGTCAAATCCGACCCTTCGTCCAAAAACGCATACGTTTCTACTGAACCCTGTGAACCGTGAACTGTCACTGGTATGATCCGGAAAAGCATGGAGCCGTCAGCGTTACGATGAGCGTGATTCTGTGCTGATTGGGCTTGCTGATGATCTGATGAAATCTTCTTGTCATGTAACGAGGCATGATGTCTGTGTTGACATCCATCAATGTTGCAGCGGCTAGTTATACGACATGGTCGGCGTCCGTGTCCGTACAAGCAGATCTGGCATAGATTCAAGGCCCTTACTCTCCTCCACCTCTCATCAATAGGAAGATCCTTGAAGGTTTTGCATTCTCTAAGGCGATGACCCGGTTCACCACAGCTACCACAGTCTATCTGTTTCGTATTTGTTGCGAATTCACTATAGTTTTCGACGTCACTAGAATGCGAATTAATGTAAGCTCTAGATTTAAATTTGTCACGATTCACTTCACGAGGATTATTTTTCTTTGTTTCTGGTTCATACACAATGACACTAGTCGCATCACGAACCACGGTCGTCATATAGTCACTGAATGTTTTCAGGTTTACCGCCTTCAAATCCCGTCGATGTGCAGCCCAGAGCATCCGCTGTTCTGTAGGCAGCTTCGCCACCAGCTCCTGGAGCAACTGTGGATTGTACAGATGAGAAAATTCGTTGGCTGCTTCGATATGTCCACACAAAGCCTTCACTGCAAGTCCAAACTCCACCAATCCTTCTAATTTGTCTGACTTAATAACAGGGAGCGAACGCACTTGATTCAGAAGCGAGTTGATCAGCACTTCCGGTCTTCCAAAACGAAACCGAAGAGTCTCAATTACTTCAGGCACTGCTGCTGGTAGAACTAGTTGACTTCGAACTGATTCAAGGGCACTGCCACACAAGCACTTTTGTAGACGCACCATATTCTCACCATCCGTGAAACCACACGCTGCTGTCGTGTACTCAAAGTTGGCAATAAACATCGGCCAATCTGCCGGATCACCGGAAAATCGCGGTAATTCCCGAGCTAGTGACTGTCTAGCAGTAAGTTGTTGTGGAGTAGGGCTTGTATGGATCATAAGATTATTTCTAGTGTTTATGGGGGCGTGGGGATATTGTACTGATGGCAGTGTATTAAACTCAGGTCTTGCGGACTCGTAACGCGATTGACAATCAAGAAAATCAGGGTTTGTATTGGGTTGATGCATTTGTCTAATTTCAAATTTCGGTCCAGCGGTATCAAAACGCTGCTGTCCGTAAGAGGATTTAAAGTGTGACTGACCAATAAATTTACCACAACCTGATTCGTAATTAGGCGTATAACATGTGGGATTATTATTCAAGGCATAGTTATTTGGTTTATTAATAAAGGCTTGACGCTTACCTGACTCTTTGGGGTGGTTTGGAAGGGCAGAAGGGTAAACAGGGCCAGGGCCTACAAACTCTACCCTCGATGTGGGTTGAATTGGCTGATCAATCAGCCATCGTCTACTTTCCGTGTTCCACTGGCTAGGTCTCGGAACTGCTTCCAAATTATTAGAATGTAGGAACCTATCCTTTTGCACACTCGGCAATCGCAGAGTGGGATCAGTCGCTTCGTCAACTGACTTCCATGTCGTTCTACACTTGGGAATGGTTCCAATACGATTTGCTTTATCTGTCAAGACTAAAGTTTCCTTACAGAGATTCAAAAGATCCTGCACGTCATCTGCAGTGGGACTTCCGTTCAGTTCAAACTGATTCAAACGATCAACCAATCGTTGCTTGCTTCCGACATCATACAGATAGGCATCTTGAGACACTGGTCTAGGGTAAGGTTGAACATCCTCATCCTCACCATCTTCATTTGGATTCTCTGTGCTGCTAATCCAATTACTAATCCGTTGCTGGTTTCCTTGGATACTCACCGAACTTTTCCGGTTTCTTGAGTTCCGCGCAACAGCGACTTCCAACAATTCCTCTCTTTGCTTGAGAAATCGTTCTTTCACTTCCAATTCCAGCTTTTTGATTTCTAACTCCTGCTCCTTTATCAAGCGAGTCATAGAATCTGCCATTGTCATGGTATCACTTCCAGGATCCAAACTTCGTGTGCGGTCATCCTTACCAGCAGAGCACGTTCGACAAATAAAATCGTGATCCTCGACAGAGTCGTCCACACCAGCACACGCGTAGTGCCTCCAGGACGCACATTGGTCACATTGTACCATATTCTGGTACGCATCGGATTGTATACAGTCAACGCAGTTAAACTCCAGTTCCGGGTTGTAATCCTTTCCTGCCATCCTGGGCGGGTTAAGCTCTTTGAAGATTGTTGCGGCCAAGAAAGAATTCGTCCAAGTTTTGAGAGCAGTTTTATTTTGTTGTTGGATTGCTTCAAAGCTGTAAATAATACATTTTTCAGAAAATGTCCTACGGTTTAACAATTCTACTTTAACTTACAGCTTAGTTTTCTTCTCAAACCTTGGCCTTATCTTCCTGTCAAAGTTTTATCACTCGCGTGATTCCTGTGACAAATCGTGTATAGCTTTAGCTTGAATTTGTATTCACAACTTATTATTCTTTTTACTTACAGTTTACAGAAGCTCGACGGAACCACCTCGGTAACTGAAGTGTCCGCTGGGACAAATCTACTAACCCGGAACTTTGGAATAGTTCTTCCTAGAAGGTTAAGTATTGTAATCGTTTTGGCTTGAATTTGTTCTCACAACTAATTATTCTTTTCTTACAGTTCACAGAAGCTCGACGGAACCACCTCGGTAACTGAAGTGTCCGCTGGGACAAACCTACTAATCCGGAACTTTGGAATAGTTCTTCCTAGAAGGTTAAATATTGTACATTGTTACATAATCGAACATTATGGTAATTTTAACCGTTTAAAAACCTACGTGAAGCTAATCGACCTTTGCTGATGCAAATAAACAATCACGAAATGGAACGAAGTCTTTGATTTGGGCTAAACTATTTAAATCACATAAACTTTAAAATCAAGCTACTACACGATGTCTTAAAATGCCTCGATTTGACAGTCCTAAATATCCGGTTTTTTGTCACCGTTTCTACCGTCGTCATTGAAAATCATTAAAAACAATCAGTCGGTTGACAGAACTGTGATGGTTACGGCAGGGTTGCCTGTTTGCCGACAGATTTCTTAAAATGTGTTTTGAATATCCGTGAAATAACCGTTGCAAAACCGAATATGAGGTACATCTACCCCCAAGAAGTCAATTCAACCTTAAGACGGAAATTTTGCTATTTTTTCTCAATTGATTTAAAAAATGCAATTTTGTTTATTCTGACGAAGATTACTAAGTGGAGTATATCTTGCATAACAAGCTATGCTCTTGTCACATAATAAAGCAACTCAACATAATAAAGCATAACAAGCACAGAGTAACTCGTAATAAGACAATCAATCTATTTTATGAGAGAGTTATCATCAATGAGTACTAAGAAGCGATTTGTAAAGATATTAATTACGCTTTGAAGAACGTTAAAAAAATGTACGATACATTTTTTTTAACTTCGAAAATCAGTATTTAAAAACGAGAGAAGATGGGGGGGGGGGGGTAATTATCAGCGTTACGTAATTTTCATAGGGGGGTACATAAAAACGTTACAATTTGTGACAAACGGGGGGAGAGGGGGTCAAAAAAGTGCATTTTTTGCGTTACGTAATTTATGGATGCCGCCTTAGCTATCCAGGTCCCATCTCAATTCAATTTGGAACCGACAAAGCCATATTATGGGTGAATGAAATTAAGCGTATAGGCGTAGCAAGCTGTCAAATATATCGATAAAAATATCGACGCCATCGTTTGAAATCAGAAGAAAAATAACTAAAAAAACCGTGAAGCAGAAAAAGTTTAGAGGAGAAAGCAACAGCAGCAGCCGCATAATTTTCGTATCTCTAGAAGTTAAAGAAAATTTGGTCTTGTTGCGTCAATTATCCGGGCAAGCCATTTCCATTTCTATCGTTTGTGCGTTGTTTGTCGAAGGTGAAAAACTCTTGCTGAATTGGAAAACCAAAATAAAACGTCTGTCGGTACCGTGCGGTATTTTTCAGAGAAGATCCGGTTTTTCATTGGTAAGTATCGATGGGTGTACCGCGGTTCATTAAATTCATTATTTACTTTTTTATCGCCTTGCTTTAAGTAAGGATAGTTATGTTTTTCAATGCAAGTTTTTTTTTATATATACGGGACAATGCAGAGCAAATCGAGGCACACATAAAGAACCCTCGGGGATCTTTGTTGTTTATCCATCGATTGACAAGTGGATAATTCCATTGGATTTCTCTTGTATTCGCTAATTAGTTTATTTGCGTAGCAGGTTCTTTATTTGCCATTGAATTCATGGCTTAGAACAACGACATCATCGATTCCAACGACGAGTTAGCCCGTTGCCCTTTGCTCATTGCTTGTAATCATTCCGACCCGGTCTGATGTAAGAGATTAGTCACGAATTATCAGTTTCAGTGTTTTGTTTCATGGCAAAACAAACGTCGATCAACATTTGCATTGATTTATTTTTTTTCTTGTTTTAGCGAACGAACAGTTTCCCAGACTAAGGGAAGAAAGCCGCCAAAATTGACCCGGAAGCCAGAGTACGTAAAATGTCCAATAATTCGGACTCGCCGGATGCAAAAAAGCCCTGCAAGGGTATCCTGAAATCGTCCAGCAGCTTCGATAAACATTCGGCCGCAGCGTAAGAAACTCAAAAAATTGTAGTGGGGTTTTCTGAATCTTTTTCCATTTTGCTTTCACTAGACACCGGAAAAGCGCGAAATTCGATGAGATGAACGTACTGCAGACGTACCATCCGGCGGACAAGGACTATGGACACATGAAGGTCGATGAACCGAAGACGCCCTTCAACTACGTCGAGCACACCGACGTCGATCAGCTGGATGCGGAACTGCTGGCGGAGAAGTAAGTTTACTCAATCCGAAAAATGGTCTGCGAAATGTTGAAGGTTTCACCAGCCACAGTTTGATGGAAGGATCAATCCCATCGATTATACAAGTTTTATTGAGAAAGTTTTGTAGTTAAAGATTGTTGTAAATTCTTTCTGATATTTTTAGCAGAGCTTTCTAAAAAGGATTTAAAGTATGCTTCACAGCTGGCTAAACCGACCTTGCTTCATAAAATATTAAAACCGAGCAGTGGCCATTATGTTTGTAATTTATTCTTCCAACTTTTTAATCACTATTTTTATTTTGTAGGCTCCGGGTAGCCGCTACCTCGAAAAGCGATTCCTTCTCCGAAGAACAGGAGGAGGAGGAAGAATCTTCGGAGGAGGAAGACGAGGATCTCACCGAGGATCAGAAGAAAAAGAAACGAGAATTCGCACTTCGCCGGAAGGCTCACTATAACGAGTTCGAGGCAGTCAAGTTGGCCCGGAAGTTGATTGCGGAAGAAAACGACGACGATGATGATGACGATGACGACGATCACTCGTTTTCCGGTCCTCGGGAAAAGGTAGTCCCGGACAAGAATAGCAGTAGTGGCAGTAGTAAAATGGAGGTAGAAGATCTGGACGAGGTGGATCGGAAAAATGGTGGCACAGGGGCGTTGACATCTGGCGGGGAACCTGTGGCCACAGCCAGTCACGTAACGGCAGGTACATTGACGGCAGACGAGGTCTAGAGTAGTGTTATTTATGTCTGTTTCAATCTAAAATCAAATTATGAAAATCGGCTAAAAGTTTTGTTTTCTAACACATTGATGCGCTTATTTGGACTATGTAAGGCGTACCGTCAGGACATAACTATTAATATTATTTATGTAAAAGCGTAAAAATTCTGGTCTCTATTTGGTTCGAAGGCCCGCTGCGGCAGGCCTGAAAACTTAGTAGAGAGAAGTTATGTGCTAATTTTAGGTGTTTTATTTATTAGCATTCACAATCAAGCACATTTTAACGGCTTCTTTTTCATTTTATATCTTTTTTATTTTATTTTTTCTGCTTCTCAATTTCTCTTTTATTTCTGTTTTGTGTTGTTCTATTAATCAAAAGTTACCATTTTGGATAACCCTTCAGATGGGATCGATAACCCGATCCTCGAACAGCCTAGTCTGGCACAGAATGGTCGAAAACGTTTAGATCCCAAAACAGTTCTAATAATTTCTATTGTTTCTCTTACTGCTTCCATTGTTGGTGTAGTTTTGTTTATGTTTTATTTGCATTGACAGTTCTGTTGCTGATTGGTTTTCATTTAAAATTACGACCATTTCAGTTTAAGTATAAGAAAACGAGTGAGAAAACATCCAAACATTACTTCATTAAAATTATTCTCGTTGTACAAACAAGCGACATTTATTTCTTAAGATTAAGGAATCAATTTTCGCTCTTGCAGGAAGGAAGCAAAAGAATCAAACAGAAAAACGAAAAACCTGAACAATATGGGCGCAAAAAACAGCGAATGAAGAATTGAAAATCAATAACCGAAAACATAGACAAACTGATACGCTTCTAGAAAAGTCAACCTTTATATTTTCAAACAGGATTATTTTTTCGAACAAAACATACATAAATGAAAAAACAAACTGGAATGATTAAATTCGTTGTGAAGTGTGTAGAACTGCCTTTTGTTTTAAAATTCTTTTTTATTCCTCCTGCATCGTAGAGTGAATAAACTTTTTACACCGCGATCCACAAATATAGTAGCAATGTGTGATAGGTTTTTGCCTGTATTCTAAAACTCTGTTTTATGCTGACGAAAAGCAAAGCTAAAAAATGTCTAACTATCGTAACAAACGAATCTAGTGGGGTTATGAACCATATTTGAAAAATCGTTTCCTATTATTTATTACGTTTGCATTGGCAAACTTAAGATAATGCTGAAAAAACACATACCAACTGAAAAAAAACAAACTTAATCATGAAGATTTCAATGTACGGTCCCATTTCGGTTGAGTTATTAAAACTCAACTGAAAAAAATTCACCCGAACTAATATTTTTATTTGCATCCAACCACAGATACACTTTAGTTGACTGCATTCAATATTCTTACAAAAGATTTCAGTTGGAATTTCACGATCAACAACTTGTTTCAAATAAAGTTTAATCCAAGTTTGAAAGCAGTTAATTTTCCAAATTAAATTTTCTCCGAGTTGAAAACGATTTACAATTTTTATTTAAATATTAAATTTATTGCATGAATAATGCAATCGCAGTTCGTTTCATCCAAACCATATTGTTTCACTTGCACTAGCCTTACCATTTACATTTACTTTAACTTTGCATTCTAAAGTGTTACAATTATCCGATACAAAATCCATTTTATATCAGAAAAAAACACATCAAATTAAATTCAACCTGAACAACAAACAAATGAAAGCAAGCAATCTAAAAAAAAAACAAGTAACAGAAACGCTACAATACAGTTAATCAAAAACCATTGTAAAGTTGTTGATTTGTGACCGCATTTGTGTGAGAAACTAACATCATATTACGTAGCTTAAAAGTGAGGCCGAGGCATACATAACGGCATTAATAGGGTAAAAAAGGTCAACCAACTACAAACCGTAGCTACCGTGCAACCAAATTTGAAGTGACGAGTTATAGGAGGTAGGCAGCAATCCAGTGAGTGGTTCTTTTTCAATCAGGTACAGATCACTTATATTATCATTTAGCTGTTAGCGAATAAAATTTTTAAGTAGAAATCTGCAAGCAGTGATTATTGGAAGACAGAAACTCAGAGAGTGGTAAACTGATTCGAACTATCAAACAAAGAAGTGAAACCGGAAATTGGAAAGCTGAGCAGGAAGTTTTTCTATCCAATAAGTGTGATATTTGGTTGCTGTCAAGGAGTTGATATTTAGAACACCAATTCCAAAAAGAAAGTCCTGTTGAAAAAAGTGCACAAGGAAACGTGAATCTTCGCCAAAAATGGAGTAAAAGAATTGAAATAGGACATTTTGAGCGATGCTTCCCTGCTGGTAGGATTTGTTTTTCAAAAAACGAAATGTTGAACCATCCCAAATTCAGGAAGTTTATTATGTAGACAATATGAAATTCATACGTTTGTTTCCGTCTTCTGAGCAGCTTCCATATAAGTAGGTACACATACTTCTTTAAAACGTCTGTTGTCGGCAACAGCGCCAAGATGTCACCGCAGCAGATACCCAGGTTCTAAACTGATAGGTGAAGCCACCGTTTGCTACCAGTGTGTTTAAGCAGGAATCTTTTTTAGCTGCGACAACTTTCACGATTGGCTAGAACTAGAAATATCGGAACCGGATACATTATTATATGATTAAAGAGGATGATTAAAAGCAATTTTGGATTTATTTTTCAATCGTGGAGATTGTGATGACCGTCCTTAGTTTTTATGGTTCCGGTTTAGGTTAAAGTCTAGAAACTAATATTATTTATTTATTTTCATGAAATTTTTTCATGGGCAGTACTCACGTGCTCTCCAACGAATTGAAGAGCCGCAAATTCGACATTGTAGCGCTGCAAGAGGTGGAAGGTGGAAGGGCTCCAGGATACGAACTCTACCAGAGCTGCGGCAACACACACGAGCTCGGAACAGCTTTTATAGTGATAGAGAACATGACAAAGCGCGTGATCGGGTGGTGGCCGATCGACCCACGAATGTGCCGGTTGAGAATCTAGGGCCGATTTTTCAACATCAGCATCATCAACGTGCACAGTCCTCACCTCGGAAGTACCGGTGACGACAAAGATGAATTCTACGCTCAGTTTTAGCGTGAATACGACCGCTGCCCAAAACATGATATCTAGATCGTTATCGGGGATTTTAACGCTCAGGTCGGCCAGGAGAAGGAATTCAAACCGGCAATTGGAAGGTTCAGCGCGCACCAGCTGACAAACTAAAATGGCCTAACACTCATAGATTTCGCCGCTTCCAAACGAATATCCGTACTGTAACCAGCATAACCTGTACTGCCTAGTTCAGTAGGGATCTTTGATAAAAGCGCGTACCATGCAAGGAAGCGCCTTAGTGAGCAACGAAGGAGGACCACCTGACATTCCCTAGCGCACACCAACCAGCGCGATTAGGTCAACGGGAGCGTATTTGGCGGATAGATGGTGCTGTACGTATTGGTAGCAACATTACCAAGAATGACAAGAGGGCATGAAGGGAGGAATCCATGGATGCACCACAAAGCCTTTGACCTGGATCGGGGTCAAAGACCGCATGCAAGATCCGAAGCCACACAATCCTGTGAACGCCATCAACCAGCTGTGAAGAGCGTTCGAACATCCAGGTAGCAATCCGACTCAACCCCGAAAAGGCAAGAATATAACGCTGGTGCAATCCTTTCTCCCATCATGTTCCTACAGGACCCCGATATTTGGCTTTGGAAAACCATCCCGCCATTCCATCTCAATCGTTCGAGGAGTGCGGACGAATTTTTCCATTGTCCGAACGGGGTGTTTTTTTTCCGCTACAAGTGTTGTAAATTAAACAGTGCAGTTGTCTGAGGTTTTTTTTCCTACTGGTTTAATAGTGCTTTGCCGAATTCCATCGACACGAAAGGAGGAATTTGCGTTTGCTTCCAGAAACGTGCGTTTGCTGCAATCTGGTTTGGATAGCAGCTGCCATTATCATCGACATCGAGGCCATCGATATATGTGGAGTGTCTTGTTTCCCTGATATACCCGAGTGAGAGAACCTAGGGAAGCGGTTACCGTTGGACCCGGTTTTGTTTGCCGTAGGTGACTGGACACAAAACGGCTCGGAGTCGGATCGATAATCACCACCTCCAACCATTTCATCAGAGCCAAGGCCATCTGAGTCGCCATCTTCAACCAAAGAAGACCACGTGGATACTGAACACTGAACAAAATATACAATTGTGAAGTGCTAGAATTTGTAAGTCTAATTTACTCTTTTTTCCCTTTTCTTTTTCTATACATTTCCCTATAAATTTAATTTCGATCATTGTTCGCTTCGGTCATATTTTCACGGGAGGCATTCGTGTCCCTCGTGCAGAGATATGGACGAAGGCGGGGGGTTAAACCCCTCAACTGATGATGATGATAATTTAACCTTTGAGAATGAGGAGCGATTAGAGGATCCAGATGATGCTGGTCCCTCAAATGCTAACGATTCCCTTATGGATAATTTATCATCGCCTTCAGTTGAGAGTAGAACCACCCGGCTCCGACAATATACAGAAGGTTCGTCTCCCTCTGGGCCATGGGTGGTGTTCATCCGGCCCAAAATGAACGGTAAGCACCTTAATGTTGTTCAGATCACGAAAGATCTGGCGAGGTGGTCCTCTGTATCCAGCGTAACGAAAGTGCGACCGAACAAGTTGCGCGTAGTTGTGGGTAACCGAAAAGCCGCAAATGAGATTGTAGCTAGTAAGTTCTTAACCTTGGAGTACCAAGTTTACATTCCATCACGGGACGTAGAGATTGATGGTGTGATAACAGAAATGAGCCTGGAGGCAGAGTATGTTAAATCCAACGGCGTTGGTAAGTTTAAGAACCTTGATTCGACTTCGGTTGAAATCTTGGACTGCCGCCAACTTAATACTGCCAACGTCGTGAATGGAGTTAAAAAGTACTCGCCTTCAGCCTCATTCCGTGTGACCTTTGCGGGTACCGCCCTCCCTCACTACGTCTTGATTGACGGAGTTTTAAGGTTACCCGTGCGACTCTTTGTGCCTCGCCCAATGGATTGCAAAAATTGCATTAAGTTGGGGCACACTGCATCGCACTGTTGCAACAAGCAGCGGTGTCCCCAATGCGGGGAGAATCATGGGGTTGGAGCGTGCTCGGCAATAGAACAGAAATGTGTCTATTGCGGGGGCTCACCCCATGATATCTCCTCGTGCGAGGCATATAAGAGTCGCTGGGATAGTCAAAAGCGCTCTTTAAAAGAACGGTCGAAGCGGTCTTATGCCGCAATTTTAAAGGGCGCGGCGCCTCCGATCCAACCTCAGTCCTCTAACATTTTTTCAGTGCTGCCAGTGGAAAATGATGACACAGACTCCACAGATCAAGATAACCCAGTAATTTTTGTTGCTAATTCTCGGAAACGAGCGAAACCTGCTCCTAAGACCCCCAGAGTTCCAAAAAAGGTTCCAACATTTAGCTCCCAAATTGACGCCACACAAAAACCGACAACTTCTGGAAAAGGAAAGCCTGTCCCTCCCGGATTCTCCATGAACTTTGCATCCCAGAATAAAACACAAGTTTCGGAGACTTCTAAGGCCCCCAAATCGAATGAAGTTATGTCAGACTCATCTGTTCAATTGGGACTGTTCAAGTTGTCTGACATTTTAAAAGGAGTTTTCACGTTTTTTAACGCATCGGAATCGATCAGGGGCATTGTAACATCAATGCTACCTGTAGTAAAGACATTTTTGAAGCAATTGATGCAAACTTGGCCCCTTCTTTCAGTGTTTATCTCTCTCGATGGCTAATTTACGCCAAGAGGTCGGAGATATCACTGTGTTACAGTGGAATTGTCGTAGTATTATCCCTAAACTGGATCCGTTCAAATTTCTTCTTCATGAAACAAGTTGCGATATTTTTGCCCTTTCTGAAACATGGCTTTCTTCTGAATCAAACATCTCCTTCCACGATTTTAACATTATCCGCCTGGATCGCAACGATTCTTATGGAGGGGTGCTTTTGGGGATCAATAAGCGCCACTCCTTTTATAGAATCCACCTCCCTTTATCAGGAGGAATTGAAGCTGTTGCATGTCATACAACTATAAGAGGTAAGGACTTATGCGTTGTCAGTTTGTACTGGCCTCATAGAGTTGCAGTGGATCGAAGTCACCTAGAAGACCTGTGCTCAGTGCTTCCTGAGCCAAGGTTGATCCTGGGTGACTTCAATTCACATGGAACTGTCTGGGGAGAACAAATTGACGATAGTCGTTCTACTCTTATTTATGACATTTGTGACAGTTTCAATTTAACAATTTTGAACACGGGTGAAAAAACACGGGTACCTAAACCTCCTGCAAGACCAAGTGCAATTGACCTCTCACTCTGCTCAAATTCACTTTCATTGGATTGCCAGTGGAAGGTAATCCCTGATCCCAATGGTAGTGACCACTTACCAATCAAAATTACAATCACCAATGGGGCCAGCACTTCCAATCAAACAAATATGGCATATGACCTTACAAGACACATCGACTGGAAAAAATATGTGGACACGGTTACAACAGCCATCAATTCTATGAATGTTCTACCTCCTTTGGAAGAGTATAACTTTCTCGCTGATTTGATACATGATAGTGCAGTTTGTGCTCAAACGAAACCCATCCTTGATTCATCTGTACGTCGAAGGCCTCCTAATCCATGGTGGGACAACCAGTGTTCTAAGCTATACAAGGACAAATCAAAAGCATTCAAAGATTTTAGAAAACATGGAACCCTCGATCATTTTCAAGCGTATCTGTGCCTTGAAAATCAATTAAAAAAATTGATTAAAGGGAAAAAACTAGCACATTGGCGTACATTCGTGGAGGGTTTATCACAGGAAACGTCCTTGAGTACCTTGTGGAGAGTAGCACGAAACATGCGTAATCGATCTTCAACAAATGAAAGTGAGGAACATTCACATAGATGGATATTCAACTTTGCACGGAAAGTCTGTCCCGATTCCACACCGAACAAAAAAATTGTTCGGAATGTGTCTACAGACAGGTGCGATCTGGATTCCAGATTTTCGATGGTCGAATTCTCAATTGCCCTCCTCTCTTGCAACAATTCAGCTCCGGGAATTGATAAAATCAAGTTTAACTTGTTGAAAAACCTTCCGGATGCCGCAAAATTTCGCTTGTTAAATTTATTTAATCAATTCTTGGAGCACAACATTGTTCCTCAAGAGTGGAGACAAGTGAGAGTCATTGCTATCCAGAAGCCCGGAAAACCAGCGTCTGATCCTAATTCGTACCGTCCAATAGCGATGTTGTCTTGTATACGCAAATTGATGGAGAAAATGATCTTGTTTCGTTTGGACAAATGGGTGGAAACAAATGGTCTCCTTTCAGATACTCAATTTGGGTTTCGAAGGGGCAAAGGGACAAACGATTGTCTTGCTCTGCTGTCTTCAGAGATACAAATGGCGTACGCTAAACGTGAGCAAATGGCTTCAGTGTTTCTAGACATAAAGGGAGCTTTTGATGCCGTCTCAATAGAGGTGTTGTCAGAAAAGTTGCACTCCCGGGGTCTACCTCCACTATTGAACAACATCTTATACAGCTTGCTTTGTGAGAAACATCTGAACTTTGCTCACGGAGATATTGCAGTTAGAAGAATCTCTTACATGGGCCTTCCGCAGGGTTCATGTTTGAGTCCACTTTTGTACAACTTTTACGTAAGTGACATCGACAGTTGTCTCTCTGAAGGCTGCACTCTAAGACAACTTGCAGATGACGGCGTGGTGTCTGTAACAGGATCCTCCGAGTCTCATCTGCACAGACCTTTACAAGATACTTTAGACAGATTGTCTTCCTGGGCTTTGGGGCTTGGGATTGAGTTTTCCCCCCAGAAAACGGAGATGGTTGTTTTCACTAAGAAACATAGACCTGCTCAACCTAAGCTTCAACTCCTAGGCAGAACGATCACTCAATCGAGGTGTTTTAAGTATCTTGGGGTTTGGTTTGATTCCAAATGTACTTGGAGAGCCCATATTGAGTATCTGAAAGGAAAATGCCAACAAAGAATCAATTTTCTTCGATCAATCACTGGCACCTGGTGGGGAGCCCATCCAGAAGATCTTTTAAAACTGTATCGAACAACCATCCTCTCAGTGATGGAATATGGTAGCTTCTGCTTCCAGTCAGCTGCCAAATCTCACCTCATCAAACTCGAGCGTATCCAATACCGCTGCCTCCGTATCGCTCTGGGCTGTATGCCCTCAACGCATAACATGAGTCTCGAAGTTTTGGCAGGAATACTTCCTCTTAAAGATCGATTCAATTTACTATCACTCCGGTTCCTCATCAGGTGTGAGGTCATGAACCCATTGGTGATTGTGAATTTTGAAAGGTTACTTGAGCAAAATCTTCATACTAGATTTATGTCTATATACCATGTCCTCATGTCAATGCAGGTAAACCCTTCTTCGTATTCTCCAACTCGTGTTTGTAGCCCAGACTACGATCATTCTTCTGTCCAGTTTGATTTGTCTATGCAGCAGGAAATTCGTGGAATCCCGGTCTCGCATCGTCCTCTTCTGATTCCAAGAATTTTCAAGCTAAATATAGACACGTCGATGCTGATAAAATGTACTTTACCGATGGATCTCTTATAGAGGAAACAACAGGATTTGGAGTGTTCAACGAAATATCTAGCGCCTCACACAGTCTTCAGCCACCATGCTCTGTATATGTAGCGGAGTTAGCAGCTATTCACTGGGCTCTGGACAGTATCGCATCACGGCCAAGTGGACACTACTATATTGTTACGGATAGTCTGAGCTCTGTTGAAGCAATCCATTCGATAAAACCGGGAAAGCACTCGCCGTACTTCCTCGAGAAGATACGAAATAATTTGAGTGCTTTATCAAAACGTCGCTTTACCATCACCTTTGTTTGGGTTCCCTCTCATTGCTCGATAGTGGGCAATGAGAAGGCAGACTCTCTGGCAAAGGTGGGAGCGATGGAAGGCGACACGTATCAACGTGAAATCGTCTTCAGCGAATTTTACTATTTGGCTCGAAGAAACTCTCTTGTCAACTGGCAACGCAAATGGGACGAGGATGAGGATGGTCGGTGGTTCCACTCGATTATCCCAAAGGTTAGCCTTAAACCATGGTTCAATAGATTGAACTTGAGTCGGGATTTTATTCGTATATTTTCCCGTCTCATGTCCAATCATTGTTCCTTAGACGCGGTACTCTATCGTTTTGATATTGCTGGCAGCAATCTATGTGGTTGTGGCCAAGGTTACCATGACATCGAGCATATTGTTTGGTCGTGCGAGGTCCATCTTGTCGCCAGAACGAATTTTATAGACTCCCTTAGGGCCCGAGGAAAACCACCCTATGTTCCAGTGAGAGATGTGCTGGCTGTGATAGACTTGGACTACATGTTCGAAATTTACCTCTTTCTAAAAACTATCGATCTCCGTCTATAATTCTTTTTATTTTTCACATCTCCCTTTCTATCTTCTTTGATCCTACACAAAAAAGTGCTAGACTTAAGTTATCAATTGTATAAGCAAAACACGAGTTTGGCTCCTTAAAACTCAAAGGTATGAGCCGTTTCAAATAAAGAAATTGTTAAAAAAAAAAAAAAAACCATCCCGCCGTGCCAGCGTCCCCACCAAACGCAATCACAGATCGACCACGTTCTGATAGACAGACCATATCGAGGCGCCAACATCGAGTCACACCACTATCTGGTGATTGTGATGCTCCAAAAACTCTCCGTAGTGAACAACATACGAAAGCGACGCCCGCCTCGTTAAATATCGCACTACTGAAGCAACCTGAGGTCGCAGCAGACTACGTGCAATCGCTCGAAACAGCACTACCGGTAGAGGGCGAGCTGGACGAAGCCCCTCCCGAGGACTGTTGGGGTACCATCAAGACAGCTATCAACAGCGCTGCGGAGAACGTTATTGGGCATGTGGAACGAACTCGACGGAACGACTGGTTCGACGAGGAGTTAGGAGGGTCATGGACGAAGACGTGGGCGGCAGTAGTGCAAAAAGGCACTCGTCGGAATGTGGAAAATCACCGACAGCGGAAGAGGCAGCGATTCCGAATTTTCCAGGAGAAAAAGCGCCGCCTGGAGGAGGAGGAACTCGAGCATTGTTCCCAAGAAACTGTAAAATTTAAATGGCTTTAAGAAGAATTGAAGGAATTTTCTTCTTTAAGGTTCCGGCTAGCTCACAAAATGCTAACAGGTTCTTTTATTTTACATGCTTAATAAACAACTTTATACTAGTCAAACCTCCCTCGTGATCTCGCAAACATGTGCACCAATTTCAATCGCACTGTATTTAGTGTGAGGGTTTCAAAACATAATAACATTTACTGGGTGAAACTTACATGCAGATTTCCACGGGATTCTCACGGCGCACACACATGCAGGTGGAGCTTGCTGCCAGCTCATGATGTAGCCCCCAAACGGACGTGGATGTCATCAGGACACCAAAGGCTGTTTCGCCCGCTCCTATTAGCTCTCCTTTCATGCGGTCACGGCTTCCGATCATCCGGATTTTAATCTTTGCGCCGAGATTAACCAACAACAAAATCGGCGTCTCTCTTCGTCTCGTCGGATGTGTCACGCCGCTCCCTGCTGCTCGTTCTTTCCGTGGCCGGTCGTTCCGCCCAATGTGCTGCTGATGTTCAACTTGCTATGCTCTCGAATGTGCAAGGCCTTCACCAAAAAACGTCCTCCTCTAATCGTGCAACTGACCCGGCATGCTGTCAGTTCGAGCGACTCCTCATGCTGTCAGCTCGCTTCCGCTGCGTCACCTCAAAGAAAATGGGTAAAAGAACAAAGAAAAAGAGCAAAGGAAAAAAGAGAATGAGCCCTGTGGCAAGTTCGATTTTAGTGCTTCTGGCGGTTTCTGTGTGCTACGTTAGCACTTACCCTGTGATGAGGGGCTCTTTGGCATGCGGATTTCCTTTTTCTTTTCTCCGGCTCTTATCTTCTTCTTTTTGTCATGCGCTTTTTCGTCTTTTGTGTCGTGTGTTGGCTGGCAAAGCGAAGATGAAGACATTAGTGTCTCTAATATGTAGGTAAAAGACTAATTTTTTACCTTGAGATCCGGTTTTGCCTTGTTGCTAATTCTCTTCGGAGAAATCAGGCCTGCGCCTTTCGTTTGCTTTTCGCACAGCAACGAGCCGCAATTGGCCGCGAACCGAATATTTGCTCCGCACAAAACACTCACGATGTTTTCACGATTTTCTAGGGTAATTTCCACTTGCGGCGCGACCACTTTCCTCTTAATGAGGTGCACGCGGCCTACTTCCACGAGTTGTTCTTTTCTTTCTCCCCTGGTTGGGAGCTTTTGTCCCAGACCGGAAAATGAAATCGACTTATCCAGGGTCGGATTGTTTTCTTGAAATTCTTTGTTTGTATTTTCTTTTCTTGGTGACAGCAGCCGTTTCTCGGTTTTTTGTTGTGACCGATTCACACCAGTAGGTACACTGAAGAAAATCTGTTTTGAAAACTTTTGATTATGGTTTGACAAAATGTATTTAGTTTATGTTAGCATGTTTTAATCCGAATTGGTTCTAACTTACAACTAAGAACCAAGTATAATTCAATTGTTACACAGCATTGCCACAACAGAATTTTTTTTTCATGAGACTATGTGAGTGGTCTCATGAAAAAAATTACAACTCGTCGAGAAATTGGTCGGAGATGAAAAATGATCAGAAGCTTGAGCAGATCTCAAGATGCTTATATACTATTAGACTTAGTTGCGTGGCCCTAAAGGCACACCAGAAGCCGAGCTCATCGTACGAAACGCAAATTCTTAAACTAACCAAAGTTGCACCAGCGTATCCTGGTAAATGGCGATCAAGTTTGCGCCAACAATCGTGACAGAAGTCACCGACCAAAATCTCAAGTTTGCTTCTAATATCGAAACTTCTGCTGTAGCAAACACGCAGAAACGATCAAGAGTTTTTTTTCTAATGAAGAAAGTTTCAGATCGAACAGAGATGACTAAACTGGACGATACTATTTACATCTATTACAGTGAGCGAAATAAGAATAGCACCACTATGTGTTTTGCTTGTTAAAATATGAATGATTGAAAATCACCAAAATTTTCTTCTATAAATTGTTTTGAATTGTTTAACGGATAAATCAAGCATAAGTTTACTTTTTTTGGACGTTGCAATTGGCGTTGAGGACCAGAACTATGGAAAAAGGGTGCGAAATAAGAATAGAACGACTTGTGTTTTTTCAACAAAAACAAGATTATTTCTAAAAATTTACTGTGTAAAGGTGAATAATAATGCTTCAACGAATTATTTGAATAGTTTACTGCATTTTGAGGAGTTTTCTAGAATTACAAAGATTTTCGAAGGTTTTAAAATGGTGTTTTAAGAGATGCTCTTCTAGAACTAAGGAATTTGATATTTGAGCTGTAATTCTTTACCAAACTACTTACTTTCTTCATTAAAATGACGTGAAATGATGAATCAAACATTTTCGGTTTATTTTAAATCAGGAAAAAACAGGTTGGTATTCATAAACTTAGATTTTTTTTCAATAAACATCACTTTTTCCAGTTTCGAGTCATAGATGGCAGCACTATCTCGCCGTTAATACCAAATTAAGTCTCAATATTGACTTTTCAGGTTTATTTAGGCCCATATTCATCATTTCGATGTAATTTTCCTACACAGTTTTGTTGGAGTTCACGCTGCAGAAATCTTTTCCGGATTTGCGAAAAAAACACCAGCACAAGAATATAACACCGCCAAAATTCCTGCTCCTCCAAACTCACGGCTAGTTCGGTCTCTCTCCTCGGTTTGGCACGGCACGCTTTTGACTAGGCGTACCTCGGTCTTCAGCTGGATCGATCGTCGGGATGAGATGGGGGCGATAATGCGGTACCACGCACTACCGGCTGGATGATGCGGTTCTGTCTCTCTCGACCAGGGAAGCAAATCCAACTGATCTGATACTGATAACTGATTTATCCCTAGTGTTACACTTAGCGATAAATATGAGAAAGCGATTGCTTCTCATCTGTTTCCATTGACGATAAAGATAACTCGCTACACGTTATTTTGTCTCCGACGGTCCACCAACAGATGAAAAAATTTCGAAATGCTCACACTGAAGCAAACCGGCTGAATCGATTATAACATCAGCAGAAAAGGCTAACTGAAATAGTTAAATAGATATGTGGTAAATTTTGAAATTCTCGGGCGTAACGTCTAAAGAAGGCGCTCGTCGCGATGATTAATCAATGTTTGAAGGTTCTGGTAACTAATAATAGTTAAAACAAATTAGTGATGATTAACGGCACGAGTACCGCGAGAAATGAGTTTCGCTCCGATTAAGACTTGCGACCCCTCTAGTGAAAGGGTTTGACTTTTAGATGACGAAAAAAAGCGTCGCGAGATCGCTAGTACAAGCTACTAGTGTTAGTACCGCGAGAAATTAGTTTAGCTCCGATTAAGACTTGCGACCCCTCTAGTGAAAGGGTTTGACTTGTAGATGACGAAAAAAAGCGTCGCGAGATCGCTAGTACAAGCTACTAGTGTTAGTACCGCGAGAAATCAGTTTAGCTCCGATTTCAACTTTCGACCGGTCAAGTGAAAGGGTTTGACTTGTAGGTGACGAAAAAAAGTGTCGCGAGATCGCTAGTACAAGCTACTAGTGTTAGTACCGCGAGAAATTAGTTTAGCTCCGATTTCAACTTGCGACCCCTCTAGTGAAAGGGTTTGACTTGTAGATGACGAAAACTAGTGTCGTGAGATCGCTACACTGCAAAAAATCCACACATTGACTGTATGTTTCTCCACACATACGTTCTTCGATTCAGTCTGCTATATGATACAAATAATATCTATGTTTGAATTATAGCATGTATTCGAATTAAATATTAAGTTTATATGTGACACATAGCTTTTATGATTTTCATCATTGAAAGATTTCACGAATTCAAAATGGCTGCAATTGGAAAAAAACACGTGTTGTCGAAGGAGTATACGCATAAAGGCAGTATTAGGTGAGTAATTTTATTATAAAATTCAATTGAAGTTTTTGTCATGCAAAGACTACAGAGTACACATCTCTCCCTCACAGTAAGCTACATCCTCAATTGGACCGTCGGCGTAAGAAGCTTGCAGAATGTATTTAAGAAGGTAAGTTTTTAATTCCTGATTTTCTAATTTCTGTTAGATAAAATATACGTTCATCTGCTTTCAGATCAAATCTCCGGGAAAAATGGGGAACATTAGCTTGGAACAGACCGCTCAGACGATAGCCCACCCATGAAGAACGGCAGTTAAAATGGTGTCCTAGAAAATTAGGTTTGCAGTGTGTTCAACTTAATTCGATCAATATAAAAATCTTATTTTGAAAACGAAAAATCATTCCTTATTGTGTTCTTGATTTTTAAACGCCGGAAAGTAGACAAGAAATGAAAATCATCAATAATATTTTGCTGCATATTTTTAGGCGTTTAATGCCTATGTGTGAAATTTTATAATGTTTATGTGTCACATATAGCACTGAAATATTTCCTGAAACCTATGTGTGGCACATATTTTTTATTTGGGAGACAAATTGCAAAAATCTATATAGGCTGACACATACCCCTAATGTGTGGATTTTTTGCAGTGTAGTACAAGCTACTTCTTAAATAAATTCTCATCAATTTCTTCCCTTTTAATAATCGGGTCGCAAGTTGAAATCGAGCTAACCTTTTTTCTGTCGGTTTTAACTCTAGTAGCTTGTACTAGCGGATTCACGACACTAGATGTCATCCCTACAAGACAAATCCTTTCACGCGAGGGGCCAAAAGTTGAGATCGGAGCTAAACTAATTTCTCGCGGTACTAACACTAGTAGCTTGTACTAGCGATCTCGCGACACTTTTTTTCGTCACCTACAAGTCAAACCCTTTCACTTGACCGGTCGAAAGTTGAAATCGGAGCTAAACTGATTTCTCGCGGTGCTAACACTAGTAGCTTGTACTAGCGATCTCGCGACGCTTTTTTTCGTCATCTGCAAGTCAAACCCTTTCACTTGAGGGGTCGCAAGTTGAAATCGGAGCTAAACTAATTTCTCGCGGTACTAACACTAGTAGCTTGTACTAGCGATCTCGCGACACTAGTTTTCGTCATCTGCAAGTCAAACCCTTTCACTAGAGGGGTCGCAAGTTGAAATCGGAGCTAAACTAATTTCTCGCGGTACTAACACTAGTAGCTTGTACTAGCGATCTCGCGACACTTTTTTTCGTCACCTACAAGTCAAACCCTTCCACTCGACCGGTCGAAAGTTGAAATCGGAGCTAAACTGATTTCTCGCGGTACTAACACTAGTAGCTTGTACTAGCGATCTCGCGACACTATTTTTCGTCACCTACAAGTCAAACCCTTTCACTAGAGGGGTCGCAAGTTGAAATCGGAGCTAAACTAATTTCTCGCGGTACTAACACTAGTAGCTTGTACTAGCGATATCGCGACACTTCTTTCCGTCATCTACAAGTCAAACCCTTTCACTAGAGGGGTCGCAAGTTGAAATCGGAGTTAAACTGATTTCTCGCGGTACTAACACTAGTAGCTTGTACTAGCGATCTCGCGACACTAGTTTTCGTTACCTAAAAGTCAAACCCTTTCACCAGAGGGGTCGCAAGTTGAAATCGGGGCTAATCTAATTCCTCGCGGTACTAGCACTAGAAATTTGTACTAGCGATCTGCTAACACTAATTTTGTCACCTCCAAGTCAAACCCTTTTACTAGACGGGTCGCAAATTACAATCGGAGGTTTAATAAACGAAACCATCTATCGAATTCAACAAATAAATCTGAATGCAAAAAATGACCAATCTTTTCTTGTTACTACTTGCGAGGAAGGGAGAACTTATCCTTAACGTTACACTTACCGATAAGTTTGAATCGGAATGCAAAACTAATCGAGAGCAAATTTGTTAATGATGAGTATGAGTACAGTACACTGGTGGATGAAAATTTCCTTCACGGGTGTTTTCATCGGCAAGTTCTAACGAAAGATAACGATTTTTTTATTCCCTGCTCTCGACTCGTTCGGGACGGGCAAACCAGACTGACCAACGCAAGCGTAATGCAGGGTCACGCTCACAAAGCTGGTCGTCGTTGATCTCGTTCGCGCTGCTGGCTTGGCACGCTTGTTTGGAGCACACCTCGGGCTTGGATGAGATGCGTACGGTAAAATGATTGAGCCACGCGGAGTGCGGTCACGCACACAAGACTGCTCGCGGCTCAATCGCGCTGGCGGCTGGCACACAAAATCACTGAACCACACACTGCACGGTTTGTTGTTCGGACCGTTTTGGATGTTCGTCCACACACTTTGCGGAGCGCTTGCTGGATGCGTCCGTATACTACGCTGCCGGGAACCAAGAGGCTTGGTGATGATTCTTGACCCACCAAGAAACCTCCTCGTCTCGATGCTGCGCTGCTGACTTGCGTTCTTCCCAAAAGCGTGCTGTCATCGGTCTTGCGTTTTGAGCTTACGCAACGCTTTGGGCCATGTGCGTTTCAAGTTTTCGCCTACTTTGCGCTGATCCCCACGTGTTCGAATTTGAATTCGCCGTTTTCTTTTTTTAACCTTTCTATTTACAATATCTTACCCTAACTCCAACCCATCAATAAATATAAAAATAAATTAAAGTAAAACAAAACAATGTTACCGAATTGGTAACAGACTACATCACCAACCTTGAAATTTACTGTGCGCTTCCTTAAGTTGTATCGCTGCTTGGAATCTTCGTGACCCTTTTTAATCCTCTTCGTGATGAACTCTTGGATTCGCTTGATTCCTGACAGCCGTAGATCCTGTGCGATCCTGGGATCGTCCGATGCGTTTAAGTGTTGTTGAGCGTATAGATCTGTGTGTAGAATCAAGTCGCGGCCGAAGTTCGCAAAGTGCGGACTGACTCCAGTGACTCCGTGCTTTGAGCTGTTGATTGCTGCGGTGATGGCTGGCAGATTTTCATCCCAGCAACGATGATCTTCGTCAATGAGCGAACGTATGCATGTGATCAGGACGCGGTTGGTTCGTTCAGCATTGTTTACTTGAGGACAGTAGAAGGCAGTTCGCATGTTGATGATCTTGTGGCGCGCCAGTTAAGATTTAAATGCGGCTGATTCAAACTGCTTACCGTTGTCGGAGAGAATGATCCTGGGTCGTGAGAACTTTAGAAACACCTGTTCTTCCAAGAAGCGTACCATACGTACTGAATCTGCTGCTCTCATCGGTTGCGCTATAACGTACTTCGTTATCCAATCTACCACGACAAACATGACGGTGTTTCCCTGCTTTGAGCGCGTCAGAGGGCCCACGAAGTCCACCGAGATCAGCTCCCATGGAACTTTGGCTGGTTTGGCGTTGCCCATCTGTGGCATCATCTTCGTGTTCGGCGCCTTGCTAGCTTTGCAGGTGTCACAGCTTCGAACAAAGCGGCTAACATCGTCTTGCATCTTGGGCCAATAGAATGGGTTTGGATTTTCTTCAACGTCTTGTAGAATCCCAGGTGAGCTCCTGTAGTAGAATCGTGGAACCTTTTGATTACTTCCTGCCGACTTTCAAGTGGTATCACATTCTTCCATGTGTGCGTAGTGATTCCGGTTTCGTCGCGACATCGACAGTTCTTGTACAATTCTCCGTCGATCGTTCTGAAGTCTGGATACTTATCCTGTTCTTTTGTGACCCGCAAAACAAGTTCTTTGTACCAGGTGTCCTTCGTTTCATCCTTGGTGAGCGTAATTGTGGCGACTGCTCTCGACAAGGCATCCGGAACAACGTTTATTGTGCCCTTTCGATATCGGATTTCAAAATCGAAGGCGTTTAGACGTAGAATCCAGCGACTTAGGAGTGCCGTTGGGTTCTTCATAGATTTTAAATAACTCAACCTCATTTTCCATCCGGCACCATTTTTTAACATGTTCATTGATTTTGACGAAACTTGGCCTGGTATTAGATCAAACATTTTTACATCTTTGGACCAAATTTCAAGATTTTTCAATGAAAATTGCTAAAGATACAGCAAATTTAGTGAATCAATTCCAAATATCCCTTTTTTACGGGAAAAGCTGTATCTTTGTTTCCCTTCATTGCAAAGACTTCAAGTTTTGTGGAGTGTTAGTTGGATAATTGAACTAGATTGTGTGAAATTTTCATGAAAAAATATAAACCGAGAGAGAAATGACAGCTTGTCAAAGTTGGAAGTGGGTGCGGAGCTTCATTCTTTTTAGAACGCAACTGTGACTTCCATCTTCCCAAATTTCGTTTCTTGGTCTTGTAATCTTTCGGATACTTGTTTTTTTTCGAAGTTTACATAAAATATTTCAAAGGTGGGGGAGGGGAGGGGGAGGTGTCAAAATAAGAAAATAATATTTGTACCAGCCTTATTGTCTGTGTTAATTTTTCTGCTGTTTTCAGCCCGTTATCTATTATCATGCTACACTTAATTTATATATTTTGTTAATTTAAGTTTGCAAAACTTTTTAAATTTTGATATACATAACTATTTTTTTTAAATGTTTCCCAAAAAAATCTTCATTTTGAATTTTTTTTTCTGTTTTGTCAATATCTGAAATTGTAATTGTAATTGTGATTATTATTTACGGAAACCTTCAAGTTACAAAGTTTTAATTCTTTTATCAAATTTTTATTTTTATTAAATGTGACGTTAAAAGAACGAAAGACAAAAAAGTTTGTCATTTTCTAAAACAACTATCATGATGCGGTTCTTTTCTTGTGACTTATAGTTTAGCTTATGGCCAACCTCTATCCTTTGAAAATTTAAATTTCTAAAATTTAAGTTTGAACAACGAAACTTACCATACACTTTTGACTTCCGAACTCAATTTACTCGAACATCCACTTTCGATTTGCATGTGTTGGGTAGAATATGATATGAGCGGAGCCAAGTTGAAAATTTGTCTGGGATAGTCGGATAGTTTTAGTACGAGCAATGAAAAAGGCGAAATCCTTAGCTGGTCAGCTTCCTTTATTGTCTCCTTTTGTGAAGTACATTCCATTCAGTAGGTAGGTAATTGAATTTATTTTTCTTATTCTTCATCATTAGGCTAACTACTGGTTGATCAAGCGCGAGCACAAAACTGTTTTTTTTTTATTTGAAAAGGCTACGTTAATTTAATTTCAATTAGCTTCTGTGGATATGATTCCTTTTTTCATTTTTTTTCTTTGGTTTGAATACTAAAATCAATCGAATTTTGCAATTTTGAGTATTGAGTTGTAGCGTGTGACTTGATTAAGTTTTAATGCTATCATTCATCGTTAGATATGTACATGTTATTTTTTTTTATTTTGACTATACTTTTTTTTCTTCATCAAAGGTAAGATATAGCGTTTTATTTCGGACTGCAACTTGGGTAGTTTAAAATGGATGTGAAACACAATCAAAGTAATTAAGAGCAATACGTTACTGCAACGAAGCGGTAGTAGCAGCAATTTTTTTTGCAGTGTTCATCGTTCATTTCATTTTTCGGATGCAATTTCGGGCATAGTCACATTTCAATTTCCATGTGTAATTACAGCGCGCGCGGAAAAAACCGTTGCAAAACATGATACTTGGAAAACAGGGAAATTTGAGTCAATTTGGACGCGTTTGGTTGGGCCAAAAAAAGCTTATTCCATTAGGCGTTTCGTGAGCATCGAGCAAAGCGAATCAGGGGTAAAATATTTTGTATCGCATTTTCCATTAGTGCCTTTCTATTTTGATCCGGATTTTGGGGTTGCATACATTCAGGGGGAAAAAAAGTTGACGCATTCGAGAAAATTGTGACGTTCGTTGTTTTATTTTTCGGCTTTTTCCTCCACCAATATGCGAGCCACTGAAATGGTTGATCAACTTTATGCATTTTAGAGCGAGTTTTCATCATGCGAAAAAAGTGATTCTTTAATGCAAATTTGTTCGGGATATGTTTTTTTGTGTCCATTTTATTGATACCGGAAAAATATAACATCATGTTCGATATCTACATCATGAAGCAGACAACAGGTTTCCTATTTGGGTCCTGATGTCGCGAATAAATGGAAAAAAATGTTGTGCGAGCAAATTATTGGACGGTGAGTACTTTTCATCCACGGTTGAATGATTATTGTGGACGAGTGTGAAAGAGATAAAAGCGATTTACAGGATAGATATGTTATTTGCAATAAATGGGTTGTTGATTTTGGGTTTTGGAAAAATAAAATTACTCCGGTTCCGGTTGCTCGATTTGAGGGCACTCTGGACAAAAAAAAAATGGCACAATAATTGCTGATACTAGAGACAATTGGCAGACAGTTAAAAAGTGCCCAAGCGCCGGGATGATGGAGGAAAATTTACAACTCGAACTTTTTTTTCTCTGCCTGATAATTAAAAATGAAAACCTCATCGAACATTCGTAGGGGAAATCAATTAATGCAGCCGGAGAGATCGTGAATAAATTGTAGTTAATTTATAGCTTTTCTTCCGAGCACTTTTAATGTACAGGTGCTGACACGGATCAAGTATCATTCGGCACATTTATGTATTCAACACCGAACTGTGCATAATGAGTGGCAATGAGAGACAGTTGAAACTGCACAATTTTTATCCGTTATTTACATGTTTTTTATCGACTCATATCTGTCTTTCAAATTATGGTTCATTGATTTTTTGATGGTCGCCATATAACTCAGTTTTCAATTTAAATATGATGAACGCCAAACCTTCCATTTAAATTACGGTTCGTTGGTTTGGTTTCGCCTTTTTTTTAACGGTCGCCATAGTACTCGGATTTTAGTTGTCGACTTGATCAAAGCTTTTCAATTGAAATCTTAGTTCTTTTCAATAAATTCAGAAATTTTTGCTCAGTTTTGCTCGAGGTTTCCGCGACTTGCCACTGGAAAAAATGAGCTTACCCTTAACTGTTTTTCTCTTTTTTTTTTTCAAAACAATAGCAGTTGCAGTTCCAGCTTGCGTTACTCTCTACGACAAGCAATCGAGGCATTAAGTGTTAATTGGCTAACTGAAAAATAAAACAAAACAGGAAGAAATAAGCTTAGAAAATATTCTATGAGCTTTTCAGTGATTTCACAATAAAAATGGTAACTTACAAAGCGTATACACTTAAAAAACAACGAAAAAAAACCCGAACGCATTTTTTTTTATTGTTGGGGTTATCCTAAATACACAGTCGTGTTCGAGTGTGTGCGTGCGTTTATTTCATTTAGTACCTTTGTTCAACTTTAATTGATCTGTAACAATATTCGCTTCCTAAACCCTAAGCGTTCGAATAGAAAAGATGAGAGCTTTTTCTTTGTTTTAGCCAAAGCGAGTATACTTTCTGTCAAAAAAGTTTTCCGAACACAATCTTATTTTTGGAAGCTAGATCAAAACCACCACGAGCACCATTTAGTTTTTTTTAACTACGATTTCCATCTCTCTCCCTGTTTTTCCTCTTTTGTATGTTGATTTTTGTATGTTTGCACTTTCTTTTCCAAAAAAAAATTTAAAAAGTCTATCACGTTCCTTCACATCTCTCGTTTGTTTGTTTATTTATTGATTTGTGTTGTGCATGTTTCAGGAAAGTGTGAACGTGTGCGTGTGTGTTTGTGGTTTGCTGTTGTTGTTATTGTTTTCTCCCGTTTAAATAGCTGGATCCCCCTGATGTTTATTGGTGGTGTTGAGTGCCTGGTGGTGCCCGGTAGCCTGGATATGTTTGGTTCAGAGCGTTTTTGGCGAAAAAGTTGGTGTAGTCCTAGGAAACAGGAAAAAAACAGAGAAATAACAAACAATAGATTATAATTAGTCACATACCAAAGAAAAACGCATAGCATAAACAAGAACGAACGACCGAAGACGTGTTGTCAATTAGGTACCTATGAAGGACGATTCTTCAATCGCAATCACAAATCCAATCAATCCCTTTCATGAGGTCATTTTTTCTTAGCCCACGCGCGCTCAGCAAAGCTGAAATGAGTTCTGACGACTGTATAAATTATTCATACACCAGGCTCTTCCGTTTCCCCTTTGAATAGAAGTCAATTTATTTCCGGAAACGTGCTAATATGTATTCAAATGGCAATCGCTAATCTTAGAAATTGATTTGAGCTGACAACCATTAACCTAAAATTTTTAACTTTCGAAATAGAAATCGAAATCATTTTTGTCATTTTTGTAATTTTTTTCATTTTTGTCATTTTTATCATTCTTGCCATTTTTGTCATTTTTGTAATTATTGTCATTTTCGTAATTTTTTCAGTTTTGTCATTTTTGTCATTTTTGCCAACTTTGTCATCTTTGTGATTTTTGTCAATATTGTACTTTTTGTCATTTTTGTCATTTTTGTGGTTTTTTTTCATTTTTTTCATTTTGTCATTTTTGTCATTGTTGCCATTTTTGTCATTTTTGTCATTTTTGTCATTTTTGTCATTTTTGTCATTTTTGTCATTTTTGTCATTTTTGTCATTTTTGTCATTTTTGTCATTTTTGTCATTTTTGTCATTTTTGTCATTTTTGTCATTTTTGTCATTTTTGTCATTTTTGTCATTTTTGTCATTTTTGTCATTTTTGTCATTTTTGTCATTTTTGTCATTTTTGTCATTTTTGTCATTTTTGTCATTTTTGTCATTTTTGTCATTTTTGTCATTTTTGTCATTTTTGTCATTTTTGTCATTTTTGTCATTTTTGTCATTTTTGTCATTTGTGTCATTTTTGTCATTTTTGTCATTTTTGTCATTTTTGTCATTTTTGTCATTTTTGTCATTTTTGTCATTTTTGTCATTTTTGTCATTTTTGTCATTTTTGTCATTTTTGTCATTTTTGTCATTTTTGTCATTTTTGTCATTTTTGTCATTTTTGTCATTTTTGTCATTTTTGTCATTTTTGTCATTTTTGTCATTTTTGTCATTTTTGTCATTTTTGTCATTTTTGTCATTTTTGTCATTTTTGTCATTTTTGTCATTTTTGTCATTTTTGTCATTTTTGTCATTTTTGTCATTTTTGTCATTTTTGTCATTTTTGTCATTTTTGTCATTTTTTTCATTTTTGTCATTTTTGTTATTTTGGTCATTTTTATCATTTTTGTCACTTTTGTCATTTTTGTCATTTTTGTCATTTGTCATTTTCGTCATTTTTCTCTTTATTGTCATTTTTGTCATTTTTGTCATTTTTGTCATTTTTGTCATTTTTGTCATTTTTGTCATTTTTGACATTTTTGTCATTTTTCTCATTTTTGTCATTTTTGTCATTTTTGTCATTTTTGTCATTTTTGTCATTTTTGTCATTTTTGTCATTTTTGTCATTTTTGTCATTTTTGTCATTTTTGTCATTTTTGTCATTTTTGTAATTTTTGTAATTTTTGTAATTTTTGTCATTTTTGTCATTTTTGTCATTTTTGTCATTTTTGTCATTTTTGTCATTTTTGTCATTTTTGTCATTTTTGTCATTTTTGTCATTTTTGTCATTTTTGTCATTTTTGTCATTTTTGTCATTTTTGTCATTTTTGTCATTTTTGTCATTTTTGTCATTTTTGTCATTTTTGTCATTTTTGTCATTTTTGTCATTTTTGTCATTTTTGTCATTTTTGTCATTTTTGTCATTTTTGTCATTTTTGTCATTTTTGTCATTTTTGTCATTTTTGTCATTTTTGTCATTTTTGTCATTTTTGTCATTTTTGTCATTTTTGTCATTTTTGTCATTTTTGTCATTTTTGTAATTTTTGTCATTTTTGTCATTGTTGTCATTTTTGTCAGTTTTGTCAGTTTTGTAATTTTTGTTGATTTTGTGTTTTTGTCATTTTTGTCACTTTTATCATTTTTATCAGTTTTGTAATTTTTTCATTTTTGTCATTTTTGTAATTTTTGTTGTTTTTTTCATTTTTGTCTTTTTAGACATTTTAGACATTTTTGTAATTTTTGTCATTTTTGTCATTTTTATCATTTTTGTCATTTTTGTCATTTTTATCATTTTTGTCATTTTTGTCATTTTTGTCATTTTTGTCATTTTTGTCATTTTTGTCATTTTTGTCATTTTTGTCATTTTTGTCATTTTTGTCATTTTTGTCATTTTTGTCATTTTTGTCATTTTTGTCATTTTTGTCATTTTTGTCATTTTTGTCATTTTTGTCATTTTTGTCATTTTTGTCATTTTTGTCATTTTTGTCATTTTTGTCATTTTTGTCATTTTTGTCACTTTCGTCATTTTTGTCATTTTAGACATTTTAGACATTTTTGTCATTTTTGTCATTTTTGTTATTTTTATCATTTTTGTCATTTTTGTCATTTTTGTCATTTTTGTCATTTTTGTCATTTTTGTAATTTTTGTAATTTTTGTCATTTTTGTCATTTTTGTCATTTTTGTCATTTTTGTCATTTTTGTCATTTTTGTCATTTTTGTCATTTTTGTCATTTTTGTCATTTTTGTCATGTTTGTCATTTTTGTCATTTTTGTCATTTTTGTCATTTTTTTCATTTTTGTCATTTTTGTCATTTTTGTCATTTTTGTCATTTTTGTCATTTTTGATGATTTTGTGTTTTTGTCATTTTTGTCACTTTTATCATTTTTGTCATTTTTGTCATTTTTGTCATTTTTGTCATTTTTATCATTTTTGTCATTTTTGTCATTTTTGTCATTATTGTCATTTTAGTCATTTTTGTCATTTTTGTCATTTTTGCCATTTTTCTCATTTTTGCCATTTTCCGTCATTTTCGTCATTTTTGTCATTTTTGTCATTTTTGTCATTTTTGTCATTTTTGTCATTTTTGTCATTTTTGGTCATTTTTGTCATTTTTGTCATTTTTGTCGCTTTTGTCATTTTTGTGATATTTTTGTCATTTTTGTCATTTTTGTAATTTTTTTCTTTTTTTGTAATTTTTGTAATTTTTGTAATTTTTGTAATTTTTGTAATTTTTGTAATTTTTGTAATTTTTGTAATTTTTGTAATTTTTGTAATTTTTGTAATTTTTGTCATTTTTGTCATTTTTGTCATCGATAACAAATTAAGCCATCTTTCTGCTATAGAAATGCGTTACATTGGTTTCAACATATTGATCATTGAATGAATTCTTATTTTGGCATTGGGAAAAATATAACACCAAACAATGCTTTTATTCACTCATTGATAGCTGATTTTCGTTACAGTTTGCGATTCGGCATCAAAGTTTTCTCGAGATTGGAGAAAGAATCCATGACATTTGTTTTGGGGTGGTTGATCTGAGAGAATGGTGGAAATAGAAAAAACAGTCCAACAGATGGCTGCCCCAAAATGAATGATAAACCTTGGGAAATGCACTTTTGAGAAAGGCTAGGGTGAATATCTTTAATAATCGTTAAATGCTGTTTTAATTATTAGAAATATTTTCCTGAATAGTCAAGCAAGCAGCTTAGAAACAGGAAATAAATATTTTAAAAATATTTCCTAGTGGATATTTAGCGCAGAAAAGCAAAACTTTTTTGACTGGCTGGAAGAACTTCAATATTCAAAGTACAGATTCGGACTGACAAGAACCAAAAAAAAAATAGAAACAATACACACATAACCCCACTCACAGCACATCCTGCATTCGTAGCCAAGAGGGTAAAACGACTGCCGCGGACTGGACCGGACCAGGTTGGGTTGATGATGATGGGTCCGGTTCACTCACGCAGCCTTATAGGATGGAGTGTGTTTGGCCGTTGGTTGATCCGAAACGTGGTCTAGTCGTTTTTTTTTGGCCCTGGGACTGAAAGTCCTTTTCCGGAGTGAGTCAGAGGGTCTGGCTGGGCACTCTCTAGACCTTGTCCTGAGCGCACACCAGAACAATATTGAATTAAATAAAGCAGAAAACGTGACGCTCCTCTGAGTGTGCAGTGTGCACTCTGTAGTTTGAACTATGCGAGGCTCTGACCTGGCCTAGCCTAGAGCTGCCACCGGGAGACCTGCATTCTTCCGGTCTGTTCTGAACATTTGTATCCGGTTTTTGTTTTTTGGAGGACTTGACACGTTCGACTTTGTCTCGACGAGTGGTTCGTTTTTCAAGTGCGATGGAATTAAACGTTTGTTCAATTGACATTTTTTTTTGGTTTGGGTGTCGTCGCTCCATGACAGAAAACGTGTTTGAAAAGGTATTTTATTTTGATGAAAGTCTATTCCGTTTTAATCTATCAAGTTTTTTTTTAATTTGCTACCTTTAAGGTTGCAATGTAAAAAATGAAAAAAGTTTAATTTTACAAGAACTGTTAGAAGGAATCATCAACCTTTCTATGCATTTTTTTTAATTTGGCAGAGAAATTGTTGCATCTAAGTTTACAGTTACATTATTAGTCTTAATATTTAATACGCTATGAGCGAATGGCAAAAGATACACATAAAACCCATCCCCATGCTGAGTCAAACTAGCGTTTTATAAATATGAAACCGAAATAGGTTAAAATGAGCCAAGCGTGCAGGTTCGGGTTAAAAGCACCCATTTCGGAGGAAACCGAACTGAGCGTGTATGAAGCTGTTAATACCGTCCACGCGGAAAAGAAACGCCATTGTGTTGCAAGTTTTGGCGTGTCGTGGTCGCAAAAAATTAAATGCCCGTAAATTGGCCTCAAGTGTAGCACAGAAGCGTGGGTTCTTACCAGTTGCATTTTGGAGTGGAGTTGGGACGTCGATCATCATTGCCCACGAATACAGGTACGATAAACTCGTAGCGGGAATCGCAAAAAATTTAAAACTCATTCCGAACCCCGCAAGAACAAGCTATCCGCTCAAATCGCCGTTCGTGGTCGTTCGTTCCGATAGGCCGACCAAGCGGTCATCAGCTCGGCAATTCAACAGGTAGGATTTCCTGGTTTCAAAGCGAACGCTCCCAGCACTTACGCCCTTTTCCATTCTGTAGGAAAAGGAACGACCGAACGAGATAGTTCCGCAGAGGTTCGCCGATAGCTCCCGAGAAGGCCACACACGTGAGTAAGTAGTTTAAAGAAACCACGCTTGGGCAAACATTTAAAATGGATCCGTTCCCTCAGGGCCACTTTTCGGAGATAGAGAATCTCATCTCCTGCAACCGAACCGCCCGGAAGCACGACAGTAGCCGCCTGGTAGTCCCCAGGAGGCGCCACAGGCGTAGCGCGATCAACAACCTACGAGGCACCAATACTGCAAACCAATCAGCGCCGCTGGCGAAGGGCGGTTGAAGGTCGAAGAATAGCAAAGGCACCATAGTGTTATCTAATCGGCGCCAGGCGTAGGGCGGCCGAAGAATAGCAGAGACACCAGTCCCAGTGCGCACCAGCTGACCAACGAAAACGGCCTTAGACTGACAGATTACGGAGATCACCGTACCAAACGCAATCACAGATCGACCACGTTTTGATTGACAGCCGGCACTTCTCGAACATCATCGACGTCAGATTCTGTCGAGGCGCCAACATCGAGTTAGACCATTATCTGGTGATGGTGAAGAGGCGCCCAAAACTCTCCGTAGTGAACAACACACGAAACCGGCGCCCACCTCGGTTAAATATCGCACGACTGAAGCAACCTGAGGTCCCGGCAGACTACGCGCAATCGGTCGAAGTAGCGCTGCCGGCAAAGGCGAGCTTGACGAAGCCCCTCTCGAGGACTGTTGGGATACCATCAAGACAGCCATCAAAAGTGCTGCGGAGAACGTCATCGGTTATGTGGACCGAACTCGACGGAACGACTGGTTCGACGAGGAGTGTAGGAGGGTGATGGACGAAGAGAATGCCGCGTGGGTGGCAGGAGTGCAAAGAGGCACCCGTCGTAATGTGGAAAATCACCGACAACGGAAGAGGCAGCGAGTCTGAATTTTCCGGGAGAAAAAGCGCCGCCTGGAGGAGGAGGAGCTCGAGGAGCTGGAGCAGCTGCATCGTTCCCAAGAAACACGAAAGTTCTATCAGAAACTCAACGCATCCTGCAAATGCTTCGTGCCGCAAGCCGAAATGTGCCGGGATAAGGACGGAGCCATCCTGACGAACAATCGTGAGGTGATCAAAAGGTGGAAGCAGTGTTGTCCCGAATACTACTCCGCCGCCTAACGCCACAAGCAAACAGATTCGTGGGAAGTTATCAGGCCAGCTTCATGGAGGGACGGTCTACGACGGACCAGATATTCACATTACGGTAAATCCTCCAAAAATGCCGTGAACACCAGATCCCTACGCACCATCTATTCATCGACTTCAAAGCCGCATACGACACGATCGACCGTAACGAAAATCATGGACGAGAACGGCTTTTCCGGGAAGCTGATCAGACTGATCAAGGCGACGATAGATGGAACGCAGTGCTGTGTGCGGATTTTGGGTTAATTGTCGAGTTCATTCGAATCGCGCAGGGGGCTTCGACAAGGTGATGGTCTATCCTGCATGATGTTCAACGTGGTGCTAGAAGGTGTTATTCGACGAGCGGTTGGCGAAATGCGGGGCACGATTTTTCACAGATCCAGTCAACTTATCTGCTTTGCCGATGACATTGATACAGTCGGCAGATCATCTGCGGCGGTGGAAGAGATCTACCGCGATTGGGTTGATGATTAATACGTCCAAGATGAAGTACATGCTGGCCTGCGGATCCGAGACCGACCGAACCCGCTTGTCCAGCAAAAACAAGGTCACAGTCGACGGCGACGAGCTGGAGATAGTCGAAGACTTTGTCTATCTCGGCTCACTGGTGACGGCAGACAATGACACCAGCCGTGAGATCCGGAAGTCGTTCCTACTATGGACTCCACAAGCAACTGCGGTTGAGAAGACTTAGCCTTCGCACGAAGTGTAACCTGTATATGACGCTCATTAGACCGGTTGTTCTCTACGGGCACGAGACATGGATATTGCTCGAGGAGGACCTGCGTACACTCGGAGTATTCGAGCGACGAGTGTTAAGAACCATCTTTGGCGGCGTACAGGAGAACGGAGTGTGGAGGCGAAGGATGAACCACGAGCTCGCGCGACTCTACGGTGAACCCAGTATCCAGAAGGTGGTGAAAGCTGGCAGGACACGCTGGGCGGGACATGTTGCGAGAATGCCGGACGACTGTCCTGCAAATCAGGTGTTCGCTACGAATCCGGTAGGAACAAGACGAGCGGGGGCGCAACGAGCGAGGTGGTTAGACCAAGTGGAGTGTGATCTGGCGAACGTGGGGTGTCCGAGAAATTGGAGAACGGTTTCCATGGACCGAGTGAATTTTAGGAATTATGTTCGTCAAGTTATGTCGTGAGACGGAATACTATGTAAATAAATAAATAAACCATAGTCCCATCCAACCGGGCCCAGGCCTAGGGCGGCCGAAAGAGCAGCAGAGGTTACGAGGTGCCATCCAATCGGCCCCAAGCGTAGGCCGCATGGCAGCACCAGGGCTTCGTTTCGTTATTGACCATTGTTAAAAAGAGAGCATGAGTTTTATGCATTAAAAATGAATTATTAATCCCAAGCACCATTCTTTTGGACTTGGTGCAAAATTGATGGCCTCGATCAATCACGGAGTAGCAACCATTGGTGTTGCTACGGCCCTGAGAGGGTGAAATTAGGGGGAACCCATTTATGACAGAATACAGATTGACAGATTTTTGATAGGTAGACGGTTGAAGAAGAAAGAAAAGAAGTAAAATAAAAGAAAGAGGGATTTAGGAAAAACGTGCTGAAGCTTGTTAGATCGCAGGAGTGAAAATTGATTTGCGCCGTTTTGAATTAAAGTTTTTCCTGTCGAGTTCGCTCTAGTTTTGCTTCGAACAGATTGCTCGTTTACGCAACCATCGTTCACCTTTATTGGATAATCGTAAGTCGCTATTAGAACAGGGAAATCATTAAATGAAAAATCACTAATTTACGCGTGTTCTATCTAGGTGCAATCTAATTCTGTAAGCCCTCTCACCCGTCTGGCGGGACATAGTTTCATTATATTCAAGCAAGCACAGGTTCCTCAACCGTAAGTAACCAGATTAGATCAGAAAACAACAAGATATAGAATTTGTTAACTCAACAGGAAACTAAGGCCGATAGCGGGAAAGATCCCAGGCAAGCTCATTCAATCAAAGAGTCAAAGACTTATTTGTAAGTTGCTAAATTTATATTTTCTCTTAACTTGATAAAAATAACGCTATGAATAAATTTCCAGTTGAGTCACGTTGGAATAACGGACTACAAAAACCTACAATTGGCGATGTGGAACTCCAGCCACTCCAGCGATCATGGAGCTCGAAATGTATTTAATACGTTTTTTTTTTCAAAAAATTAAAAAATTACAGTGTTTGTCGAATAATGTTAGAGAAGCATTTCGGGTTCAATGATTTAAGGTGGATATGAGTAGTCAAACGAGAAAAGCAAGCAAGCAAAGTAAACAAAGTATTTTGGTTGGTTATAGTGTTATAAATGATTATTAAAAAATTCAAGCTACTGAACTCATTTCAGTTACATAGGATTTTCAAAATATTATGTAATCTCTGGGAAAAAACGCTTTACTGGTGTCCCCCAGAAAAAAAAATGCTCCGGGCCTCCCGATCCGGCCTTGGTTATGCTTTTGACTCATCTATCATTGATCAAAACTAGTGATTTAAGTTAAATTGTTCTCAGTACTTTCGTCCCACCGTACTCTAACTACTTTGATTAAAATTTGATAAGAATTTTACAAAAGAGTTTTCTGATTATAGATTTCCAATGCACTAATCGTTTGATGAAATTTTTCAAGAAACTCCAGTGAGGAATACCTCTACTGCTCTCAAATTTCTATAATTTGAGTCAATATATAACTTTCCCTAGCAGCTTCATCGAACGCTGAATATAACAACAGACATGCCAATATTCTGATCAATAGTAACTTAGAAAGGCCTCTTACATTTTTTGCTCACTGTTTTCTTTCTAGATAGAACCTTGATTTTAAATAAGATAGCAAGCAAAAGTGCTCTGTCAAAACTTTGGTTGCTAATTTTTTGGTAAGAAAATGACAAGCATACCTACATATGTATATCATCGTAAGAATCTTATCCATCCTTAAGCAGCAACAGGAGACAATAATTGTTTTCAAGAGTCGTTAAACTTGTACAATTACGTACTGAGGCAGTTTTTCGTTTCAGCTTGGGAAGAATGTGTGGATTTTAATGTCCTCGCTGTTGGAATGTTAACCCTTCGTTTCATAAAGTTACAAATATGCAACAATTAATTAAAACTGTTCTAAACTTCACATTTAGCTAAAAAGTAAAATTTTTTTTCGATGGGAATAATATTTATAATTTCAAGATCACGTTCAATTAAAAAAAAAATATTTTTAGTGTTTATAGGAACCAAAAAAACCCACTTGAATCTGAAAAATATGGAATGTGGAAAAAGCCTAATTTTTCAAATTTTTGGCCTAGTGTAATTCATATTGAGAATTTTTTTTCGACTCAAAAAAAATATTTTCGTATTCCCACTAAAGTAATTTAAATAATAAACAAAATTTGAGATTTTTTTTTTGTTTTTTCTCTGATATAATGGGTTTTCAATAACTGTTGCAAATATGCAACACCATGCAACGGTAGTACCCTAGGTAGTTATATGGGTTCCATAGTGTGTTTTCGAAACTTGCATCGTTAAACAGTGTATTTGTTTCCTGATGACAATGTTTTCGTTATAAATGATTTATTATCATGTTCAGGCCGTATTAAGAGGGGGGGGGGGGGGGATGAGAAAAATTGCCCCCCCCCCCCCCCTGAATAAAGAGGGCCCCTGAGGTGAAAAAAATAAAAGTTTTGCTCTAAACCGTTATCAAAACTAGAAAAATATTATAAAAAGTTCAAAATTTATCAAACTTTAAACTAGGACGGGTCCGAATAATTAACTTATTTGGGATTTGTAATTCAGCGTATGTAAAACACATTATTTTGATTTTTTTTCCCGCGGCCCATTGGTATAACAAATACATATTTTGAATAAAAAAAAATGTCGGATGCCTTCACAACTTGCAAAATAAGCATACACCAATTTTCAAAAGTTCTCTATTATTTAACGTGATTCAAACTCAAGTAAGGGGCTTTATCCAGAGAGTTTAAAAATCTAAAAACAAACAACGAATACGCTTTTTTATTTTTCCACTTGAAAATTCAGTACTATCTGCCAACATTCGATAACCGAGGTTTGAAGTATTGTTTTGCTTTTTTTTTCTTAGAGATGAAGGAATGATTTAATTGAAAATTACAATGCTCATTATTTTTTACTAAAGTATGAGCCGTTTCTTATTATCAATCGACGAAAAATGCTCTTTATTTATACTATTTAACCTTTTCCTGGAAGCTCTGGAAGTTGATTTTAAATTGAAACTTTTTGTTCTCGAATTTAGTTTTATTTTTATTTCTTTTTTTATTCTTAAACTGATTTCAAGTTTGAATTCTAATTTTAGAATCATGTTCCAAATTCTAATGCTCATTCCGAAAAAATCTTTATTATTCTTTTAATTTTGCCAACAAATGATATTTAATAGTTTAATGTAATTTGTAATTGGATCATTCCTTCAAAACTAAATTGAGACTTTGCTCTTCAATATCAAGTTTGTTTATTAAAACTGGCATATAGTTATGGTATGATTTAAGATTAAGAATCTTTATCAGAACCAATTTAAATACGTTTTCGGAATTGATATGTGTTGATTTGTTCAAGGTTATGTTCAGAAAAGTTGTATAGGTAAGAAGCTTTCCATTTTGCCGCCGGTCGTGGCCTAGAGGATAGCGTTCCAGCCATCTAAGCCAGAGTCCATGAGATCGAATCCCGATCACGACACATATAGTGCTCTTTCCGTGGTCTGGTGGTAAGATGCTAGCCATAAAATCCTTGAAAGATGTACGCCTTAGAGTTAAGTAAATTAGATCTCTTCAAAGAAACATGAAGTTTCACTGAGATCCTATATGTGTGTGTTCGTTTTTTTAGCACCTTCAAGCAAACGTAAGAAATAATTTCCTCAGTAGGTGGTATATTATCGTAATCGGTAACTACTCCTAGCTAATTTCTCGAGAGTCTTTGTAGTCTAGTGGATAAGCTGGTGCGAGTCTGGTTCCGATGTGCCAGGCTGGGTTCGATTCCCGGTATCGGCGAGACAACTTTTGGGTTCGAATCCCATAAGAAGCCGACAGGTAAGATGTGTTTCCTCTTATAACTGATTATATGAATGTTTAACCAGCTGCCAGCTGGCCAGGTATATGCACGGATGCCGGAATACCTCTAAGTAACCTGATTGACTCGTTCTTCCAAAATATACCTACATACGAAGCCATGGGGTCGGTTCCAGAATGCATGAGAGCACATACTTAGGCAGAAACTGCGGTGAATCCGTGCACCCATGGTGGAAAACCAACATACATAACTACTCCCAGATAAATTCTTAACTTTCCGGTGTCCAGAAATCTAGATTTGCGAAGTTCCTGTGCGAAAACTATGATTAGTGCAAAAGAAATTAGGAATGAGCATTTATTTCCAGTTGTCAAGTGTGAAGAAAAAAAGGTGTAACCGTTTCATGTTGTTGCAAATATGCAACAATTAATATTTTTGCTAAATAACCGAATTATGTGAAAATAATATTTTTTCCTTATTTTTCCCTTCATGTATTCATCATTGCGCACTATTGAGAATTTTTTCGAGAAAAAATAAAAAATCATGAAATGAAGGGTTAACACTGCCAAACAAACCACATACAGTTGAAAGTTTTCTCAAATTGTTTCCAATTTTATAATATTGGAAATTGTTCACATACATCGCAGAGGAAATTAGCAACACAAATCACATTTGTTGAGGGCCGAAACATTTGAAATCCTAGTTGCTGAAAGCCAAAGTTTGTATCCGGTTCAAATCATCCAAACGGTCGAAGAGGTTATCAAACTGGTATACTAGTTCAACATTCACAGAACATCACCGTCAGCCACCCACTCGGGGGAAAACTATTGCTGGTGGAAAACTGTTATTATTATTATGAACGTGTAAAGAACTTACACGCATTAATGGTCGTTACAGCTACTGTTATCCGATTCTGACCGAACAACGCAAACAAGATAACTTTGCATTGCTCTCTGGGACTCAAATCGACATGAATTTGCTACTGCACTGTTGGCTTATTTTCAAGATAACTCTCAAATGATTTTTGAATTTCTATGAATTTACATTCGAATAATTATTTCCGGAAAGTCAGAGTCTTGAAAAATTTGAATTTACACCCTGCATCATTTATACAATGGATAGGCTCCAATTCTAAATTAATTTGATTTGGTATGAAAAATTTGACGCTCTTAACGACAGTCATTCCAGTCTTCAAAACGTGCATATGTATGTGGTTCCTAGGGGAAAGTTATATCCAATCTCATCCACACACTTTAATATCCGCACAAATTTTCACCTCAGGCATGCATCTCAAGTGAAAATGATTCGCGTTGCTTCGAACGATAATCAAATGTATTCTGCACATACAAGTTTGGAGGGAGAAACGAGGGGACGAAGATCGTTGGAATAACAATATCTATCATAACAGGACGTGACGAATATCAAATCAGATTTTATGATAATAAATGTCTTGATTTTTAGAATTTTTCAATATCAAATATAATGTTCCATACTGTAAATAAAATTAAATTTTCAATACTTGAAAATATGTATGATTTTTTTTAATTTCCATGAATTTCTGAATATGTCAAATTTCGACGTGGCTCCAGAGAGCTCGCCGCGATTGAAAGGCTCCGATAGAAGTGCATATTCATTCACAGTCGGTGTAAGGGTCCATTTTCGTCGGATGGCGGTCAGTGAGCAGCAGTTCAGTTGATTCATTGTTATTATGGAAATGTTTACGATAATATTAATAATTGTTATTATTATTTCGGGATTACTTGGTAAATTGGGATTACGTTTCAGATTATTCAATTACATACGCACGTTACAGAGCGTGTTTGAGTCTTGGGTCCAGATGGAGTGAAAGCGACGGGGCAATTTATTGGGTGGATGATTCCTTTCAGACAATGTTGCTCATCGTTGTTCGATGATGAAAACCATTCAAAATTGGTGGCACTTTGTTGCCTTTGGATTGATAACTTAAAATCTTACAACAGTTGAATTAATTAGATTGAATTTTTCAGAACCATTGATGTTTAATTTCTTCAAACATTTTGAATGGCATTTAAATTTTCAATTTGATTCAAAATTTTAAATTAATTTCACTTGTCTTTATCAATTTACCTCAAAACATCAATAAGATAAAACCACCCACCAAATGAATATTTTCGGGCCCTCATTCGCTTGAATTGATCCATTGCAACTGCCAGCATATCAATGTATTACTGCCATCCAGTTAGCCCTAGGGCCCGGCGGGTGGCCTATGAAAGATCAATCGTTTGGAATAATAGCACCAAAATACCAGAGAAAAAACCGCTCTCAACACCAAAATTTATCCAACCAAAGTCAACTGCAATGTTTATTTGTTTTACATTTTTTTTCGCCCTGTGTATTTTCATCCTGCATCTAATGGGCTTGCGGATATCATTTCCATTCCCTGTGGTTGGTGCAGATAAACCAGAAAAACAAATCAGAACTGTGGAGCGTTCTGATGGAATAATAAAAAACAACACAAAAAATAAAATATAATAAAACTGCAACTCTCGTGGCCCATCTGTAGCGTATTTGCAGTGATTGTTGAACCACTTTTTGTGATGGGGTTTTTTTTAACGATGTTGTATCAGATTTCAAAAGTGCTGGAGAGATGAACGTTTACAAATTTATTGGATCGAAATTTTGACAACGAATTTTCTTTTTTTTTATATATATTTTAATTTTAATTTTGCAGTAGAACATTTCAGCTTTGCTTAAGAATTTTGAAATTTATGTATGAAAAGAAAAAAAATAAAGGAATCAATCGAGTTCTAAAAACATTCTCAGTGTTCATATTTACAAGTTCTGGATAAAAAGTGTTCTTCAAGAAACTAGAAATTAAAGTTGAAATACGACTTGTGGAAATGAAGGATAACTTGATTAAAGCTCAACATTATAAAATTCCCCAAAATCTTGCTTTCATTGCTTTCAATTAAAAAATGAAAACGAATTTTAGAAAAACGCTCCGGTTTTTTTAAACTGATTTTAAAGATTCAGTGATTATTTATAATATTTCTAATATCTGCTGAAATGATTTTTTTTTCTTTTAAAGAACAACCAACAAAACAGAACAGCCTCTTTGATATCATGATATCTAAGAATGATAGTTCAGAAATTCGTTCGTGAAGATTATCTAGAACTTCTTCAACTAACTTTGGTTTGTCTAAATGAAGAACAGGAAGTAAAATTTAGAAGATCAGGTGCTCCACATCACGCAAGGTGGATGGCTAAAGCAATTTACGGCCTGAAAATGTACTCGTTTAGAGAATAATTTCAAGTGGATATTTTCAAACATGAAAAGTTCGTCCAGTTTGTAGTACGAGTTTATTTTAAAGGGTGGTATCAAGCTCCTCTTGCTACTAATGTACCGATGAACGATCTTAAATTTATAAACAACCTCAAAATCCACGATAATACAGAGTTAAGCCTGAAAACATCGAAAAGATTCGAAAAACATTTAAAGTTTTTTTCAGAGCTCATCATCTGTCTGGCTTTTTTGATGAGACGTTTTGAAGCAAAAAATGGTCCAGAATGTACGGAAGAAGAGCAGTGTAGAAAATACTATGAGACTTAAAAGATTTTCATTCAAAAACTCATTAGAAGATTTTGTCACCGGCAGTTTTTTGCATTTTTTTTTTCAATTTTGCAACTTGAATCCCGTTTTTTAGGAAATAGAGCCAAAATTTGGGAGTCGAGAAGTGATTACAAAGCTGCTAAAATTAAATGCCAGATTCTATCAGTCATTAATGATCCAGCAGAATGAGCCCAAGGAATAGCAGGAAAATATAATGGATTTGATCCGAACGCTGACCACGAAAAACAAAATGTGTTGATGATTGTTGCAGAAAACCGAAAAAATCAGAACCTTTCTTTAAAATCATTGGTTTTGAACTTTTTAACAAGTTAGTTTTTTCTAAATATTTTTTGACTATCATTGTTCACTTTCTTAATTTTAAAATAATACTAGTTTTTAAAAGTTTTTTTACCGTTACTGTCCAGTTTACTGCTAATAAAATTATATTTTCCTGAATTTAGTAGAAACATGCTTTTTTGTGAAAGGTACACTTTCTGGACGATTTAAATGAAAATCAATCGACAAAATAAAAAAAAAGAAAAAAGCATGCAAAAAAAGCTATGGCAAAAAATATGGAATTTTTGTATCTTTTATATAAAGGCTGTAATCTGAACAAAATTTTCAAAAATCGACCCAGTGCAACCTCTAAATATCGTTTTTCTGAGTCGCCGCCACATAATAGTTTGTTTCTTACACCTTAAGCAACCATTTGGAGGTTGAGCCCCCGAATTCCAGACATAAGGCAATTTTGGGCCACCCTAATACTCACTCTTCAAGATTAGATATCCTGTAAAAGTGGCTCCAGAGAGTGACGCCAAAACAAACTCATCTAGGATCTCAGCGCAACACCATGTTTTTTTGAAGAGATCATCCAATTATTTTACACTAAGGCGTACATCTTTTCAGGATATGGTTGATAGCATCCTACAAATGCTGAAACCAGCAGCCTACAAAAAGATTACTTACGAGGTATGCCGTGACCGAGATTCGATCTCACGACCGCTGGATTAGAAGACTTGTCCGTTATACTCTAGGCCACGGTCAATCTGTGGCTATAAGTGGCAGAGAGTGGCTCCAGAGAGTGCTGTTTAACAATATACAAAACGCTGAGCATGTTTGTTAATGGCCAAGCGTGATGCACTTAACTAGAAACTTAACTAAACCTTAACAAGAAAAAAATATTCAGAACAGTGGGAGAGAATGGGGAAAATTGATCTCTTTATCTTATTTTCATTAAATCTTTTAAGGAAAATTGTCTTTTGCTTTTCCAGACAGCTTGTATTTTCAAAGTTATGTACAGTACCGTTCATAATTGTATAGAAACTGGAAGTACGCATACTGTCACTTCGACTTTCAACTTCCATAACTTTTTACTCTGATGATATTTTTTGATCAAATTTTTTGCTTTAGATAAATCAGCTATCACAGTATTATATCACAAAATTTGAGCTTTCTGGAGGTTGTGTGGCCTGAGAAACAGTAGGGGAGAATGAGGATACTTGATCCCAGGGGATACTTGATTCCTTAGCTACATCTCGAAACTGGAATGTCTTACAAAGATCAAATGTTCTAGTAAAATGTGCCAAAATGAGCAAAATAACAATGCTTGTAGTTTAAAAAATTTTAACAAAATAATTCTTTGAGTAATTGAACTTTGTTTGAAAAATTTCACTAAATGTAACTTGAAGATCTTTTTTCATCACTTTAAAATGTTCCTTACATGGGAAAATTATGAAAAAAATATTTGTTCCAATGTATCAATCGTTCGAGCGTAAAATGAACTTTATAATGCCATATTTTCAAAGCAATGGAAATCTCTCAACTTTTTTCAGAAAAAGTTTTCTAAAATAATGATTATGGGTACAATTGATCCCCTAGAGTTGGGTACAATTGATCCCCCTTCCAAACGGCATATTCTTCTTCTGAATTGATCGTTATGATTGCTGATTACGAAATTACTAATATTTATTATCCAAAAACTAATATTTATCAAACAATTGTCTGAATAAAAGAGCAAAAATAATTAATTTTCTCTTAATTATAAAAAATAGCGCCTTTAAGTATGCAATGTTATTAGCGTTGAGACAAAGTTATAGAACTTTCTTCTTATGTCTGCTATAAATTGTGAAATGAGAACACGCATGACCAAAATAGTCAATTAACATTCTATCTTGGGGTTTTGTTTGATTTTTATATAAGGATTAGGGCTTCCTGAATAAAATATCAAGCCTCCTTCAATAGGGGATCAAGTCTCCCCTAACTTCAGAAAAATTGCAATTTTTTTACTCCCACGAAAATGCTTCTAGTTCATCAACGGGTTCAAGTATCGTTCTAATTTTTGGAGCATAGAAACTTGATGTTACAAGCTGTCAGAAAATGTCAAAGACGGCGAGTTGCTAAATTTTTCCAAAAAGATATGGTGAAAATAAGAAAAGGGGATCAAGTATCCCCACTCTCCCCTAACTCTACGAAAATCGGATTTTTTTTTTTAATTCAAACTGCAATATCTCTGAAACTACGTTAAATTTTTTATTGAAATTTTGCAGAGTGATCTTTGAAATATAAAGCTAGCATGTCTGAAGTTTTTGAAAAGTTCTATCGATGAGATCAAAAGTTACGCGAGGTGCAATATTTCAGGCATGGATCTATATAGAAATGCGAATAGAATTTTGGACGAATGTTTCCACAGGAAAATCATATTCTCTGTTTAACAACAAGTATATCTATTTCAACCAAAACATCAAAACAACATCGCGAGATTCTGATTTCTAAACACAAATGGATCATTTTTTCAATTTTTTCTTTTCTTCATTGCTTTTGCCAGACATATTGTTCTCATGAATCGTCCAAAATTCTATAGAAATCGCATTTCTAAGTTCATGCCTAAAATATTCCACCTCGCATAACTTTTGATCTCATTTATAGAACTTTTCGAAAACTTCAGACATGCTAGCTTTATATTTCAACAATCACTGTGCCAAATTTCAATAAAAAATGTAGCGTAGTTTCAGAGATATTGCAATTTGAATGAAAAAAGTCCAAGAAGTCCGATTTTCGTAGAATTACTATTTCTCAGGCCACACAACTCCCAGAAAGCTCAAATTTTGTAATATAATAGTGTGATCTATCTAACGCAAAAAAAATTGATAAAAATATATTATCAGAGTAAAAAGTTATGGAAGCTCAAAGTCGAAGTGACAGTGCGCGTGCTTCCAATTTCTATACAATTATGAACGGTACTGTATATGCTCCAAAAGTTAGAATGAAACATGAACTCGTAGATGAACTAGAAGCGATGTGATATATTTTTAGTTTAAGGTAGGTATACTTTCAGATAAAAAGCGGGACATTTTGGAAACTCTTAAAAACTTTATCTTTGTGAACATTGCCATACATATGTATATGTTTCTTCAGCTATAATAGTTTATGATAAATAATAAAATGTGTTTGAAAATTTAATTTTCAAGAAAACTTCCATCTTTATAAACTGCGAACACTTCGGTTGAAAATGTTGGTGTTTTGAGTAATTGAAAACCAAAATTTAAAGAAAGTTTTTATATTTTTAAACAGCCGTTTGAGATCATCTAGCAAGTTAATTTAAGTTAACTCGTCCATTAATTCATTGTTTTATTGAAAATAGTTATTTGTTCGTTCGGTAGTCCTGTTCTACTTTATCCGGAATTTGACTTTTTCCTTAAGCATTACATTCAAGGGATTTTGCTAGGAATCCGGAGAAAAATCATGAGCCATCATCATTTGGAAGCAACTTTTAGAATATTTTCTCAGCTTAGCTTAGCTCAGTTGGCTACTCATATCCACCTTAAATGATTGAACTTTATAGGGGAGAGTGGGGATACTTGATCCCCTTTTCTTATTTTCACCATATCTTTTTGGAAAAATTTAGCAACTCGCCGTCTTTGACATTTTCTGACAGCTTGTAACTTCCAGTTTCTATGCTCCAAAAATTAGAACGATACTTGAACCCGTTGATGAACTAGAAGCATTTTCGTGGGAGTAAAAAAATTGCGATTTTTCTGAAGTTAGGGGAGACTTGATCCCCTATTGAAGGATACTTGGTCTTTTATTCAGGAAGCCCTAATCCTTGCATAAAAATCAAACAAAACCCCAAGATAGAATGTTAATTGACTATTTTGGTCATGTTTGTTCTCAATTCACAATTTATAGCAGATATAAGAAGAAAATTTGATAACTTTGTCTCAACGTTAATAACATTGCATACTTAATGGCGCTATTTTTTATAATTAAGAGAAAATTAAATTATTTGTGCTCTTTTCTTCAGACAATTGTTTGATAAATATTAGTTTTTGGATAAATATTAGTAATTTCGTAATCAGCAATTATAACGATCAATTCAGAAGAAGAATATGCCATTTGGAAGGGGGATCAATTGTACCCAACTCTAGGGGATCAATTGTACCCATAATCAACATTTTAGAAAACTTTTTCTGAAAAAAGTTGAGAGTTTTCCATTGCTTTGGAAATATGGCATTATGAAGTTCATTTTACGCTCGAACGATTGATACATTGGAACGAATATTTTTTTCATAATTTTCCCAAGTAAGGAACATTTTAAAGTGATGAAAAAAGATCTTCAAGTAACATTTTGTGAAATTTTCCAAACAAAGTTCAATTACTCAAACAATTATTTTGTTAAAAAAATTTAAACTACAAACATTGTTATTCTGCTCATTTTTGCACATTTTTCTAGAACATTTGATCTTTGTAAGACATTCCAGTTTCGAGATATAGCTAAGGAATCAAGTATCCCCAGGGATCAAGTATCCTCATTCTCCCCTACCCCAAAGATTAATTTTGAAAATTCAGAAACAAAGGTAAGTCAATATCTCCAACTATAGAAACTGTCTATACGTCTGCGAATCTATTTTTGAATATCCAAGGAAATGGTTGTGTTAGTAGAGGAAAGGTTTTAGATCAGGATCCATTTTGGTGAATGGGGCGATCGAGTTTTCTTACACCTGTTGTGCTCCTAGATTTTTCTTAAGGAAACTCCTAATTTATAACTTTGAGGCAGTGATAAGAAGTTTAATAGTTCAGTAAAAACTGTGTTTAAATTTTCTTTTCTAACTTGTTTTCCTAATTCTTGTTCCTGATAATGATCCTTAATGTGTTTTCAAAACGACCCTTTTAGAGTAAGGATATTTCTTATCATCTTTTGAAGAATATTTATCAGGAGATTCATGAGGAGAATATTAATTTTTTTATGGATGAATTTTGTGTTTGGAATGGAATTTTTGTTTTTTTTTTTATAATTTTTAACTTGTTATGAAGGTTGTGATAACTGAATAAGATCGTTTTTGGAAACTCATCTGTAAAATTCAACTCTGTGCCTCATTGAAAAAATTTTAAGAGAAAAATTCAAATACATAACTTTGAATCTTGGATGACGTATTTTAAACGATCAAAGCAATCGATGGCTGTTACGATGAGACAACTGCTGGAAAAAAAATGCGAAAAAGATCTTCCAAACCCCTCGGTCGTGTAAACCGAACTTATAATTATCAATATTTGCGTTGCGTTTAAAAAAATTTTCATCTAAATTTGGCAATCTGGTTTTTACACTGTATTTTCTTCCTTATAAATACCAATACTATGCATTGGTATTTTTCAGAAAGAATAAGAAATACTCACAAAACTGACCGGTGGAAATGCTGCCCCATAGGATATGAACACAATCCACATATTTAGCGAAAATATAGCAAACAAATCGTAAAGCTCACAGGGGGGGATCCGTTTGCAGTGGTCTCCCTAATTTTACGTTGTGGTATCTATGTTTGTTGCATGTTTAACTTTTCTTCCACAAATCACTAGAATATCCGTGTTCGTGTTCCGATGGGCACGATAATAAAATTTTTCGTTTTCTTGCAAATTTCACTTTCACTTGTTTCTCAAACTGTTAGGAGTTGTATTATTATAAAACAAAACATAACAAATTACAGAGCAAACGAGAAGACATAAAAACGCGTTCGTACCGGAGCAAGGCCTACTAGGAACTCCTTAAAGAATATTTTCTTCAATAGAAGAATATAAACATTGCTAGAACGTACTCAAAGAACGCTTAACTGAACCCAAGTGTTATGATGATGCTAAGATGAGCTTGCCAAATTGCCCGGTCTTACCCCGACTATTTTAACTGCTCCATCGGTGATTATAATGTTTTATTAGTAAGAAAATTTCAAGATTAAAAAAATAATAAATGGATAGAAGAAGATAAGGCGAAAAGAATATTCAGAACAGTTGGGGAGAATGGAGATACTTGATTTTCATTAAATATTATTGGGGAAATTAAGTAACTTGCCTTTTTTGCATTTTCTGACAGCGTGTAATTTTGAGGTTATAAGCTCCAAAAGTTAGAATAATACATGAGCCCGTAGATGAACTAGAAGCATTTTTGTGAGACGAAAAATAAAATGTGACTTTTTTTAAGCTTATGGAGACTTCATTCTTAATTCAGGGTGCCCTGACCCTAGACAAAAATCCAGCAAAATCCAGAGATAAAAGGTTCGTTGACTATTTTTTGCCATATTCGTTCTCATTTCATAGTTTGTAAGTATCACATGAAGAAAATTCTAAAAATTTGACTGTTTCCCTAGTTTCATTGCATACTTTAAGGCGCAATTTTCTTGTTTTTGTTGTTTTGTTCTATTTGGCACATTTTTCTGGAACAGGGATTGATCCCCAGGGATCAAGTATGCTCATTCTCCATTTATAAGTTTATAGTCTAAGTAGTCAAAACCGAGATCCAAAATATGGATTGGGATTCTGATTTAAATCGTATAAGCTAGGTAAAAATTCTGGAACCAACATTTAAATTAAAAAAAAATAAAGTTAGAATAAGAACTCATGTCATAAAGCATTTCTCACTAAATATTTTGAAAAGTTTTCGTTGTACGGAACATGATAGTCTAAACACAATCTCTTTTGCTCTTTTGTTTTTGTATTGATTAATGTTGTTCTAACATGTTTGTGTTATTCGCGAATTATCATGCTCTCAAACAACTTCAACCTAATCTTAAACGATAAGGTAACATTTTCATAGGATTTCAACTGAATAATCCTAATTTTTTCTTTCGACTTTGGATATATAAACCTGTGAAGAAAAGTTCATCCAAATACTGGTGAAAGTTTTTTTTTAAAACGAACACAAACACATACAGGATCTCAATGGAACATGATGTTTCCTCGAAGAGATTCCTTTTTTTTTTTCTTAACTCTAATCGAACATTTTTTTCGAGGATATGATGGCTATCATCTTACAAATGCTAAAGCCACCAACCCACCGAAAGTGTACTATGTATGCCGTGATCGGGATTTGATCTCATACCCCCTGGCTTAGAAGACTTGAAGGCTATCATCTACGCCACGGGCGGCGGCGAAGTTATCTTTATATTATATGTAGTTTAAAAACAGGAACTCTTTATGCAGTAGAACATTCTTATTTGTTCATTTTATTTTCAAAACAACTTTAAATATGTAAGTAATTGGAATAAAATAGCTATGAGAACTTTAATTTGTTTTTCAATATTATTTTTAATAATGTGTCAACACGAAAAAGTTGGTCGAGTATTTCTTGATTTAATTGCCAAACCTCACTTTAAGTAAGCAAAGTTAAGTTTATTTGAAAATGGTTATTTTCTGAAACATTGTTTGTAGGAAACTTCAAATTCGGATAATGGGTGGAAAAGTCCCTCGTCCAACGGTAGCAGAAATTTACTTAAGCATCTTCTGAATTCAAGTCGTGGCAATTCACATCAGAAGTTCGATTCTAATTAACGGAAAGATAATTAATTAGAGACAGCATCATGTGGAAATTGGAACCGGAAACAGCAGCTGAATATACATACGCAGGTACGCAGATTAATCTCATCCGCTTTTGATGGGAAGAAAAAACAACGCGTGTGCTCATTTATCAGACAATTATCACATATGAATAACTACCAAGCATAATGAATCAAAGCTTTTTGCTGTTAAATTTTCGGAAGAGGATTTTTTTTAATTGTTGATGTCTGGTAGACAACAGACAACAACAATAATGTTGTGCCAGACAACAATAATGTATCTAAACTGTAAAACATAATTTTATAACGTGGATGATAGATAGTCAATATCTATCCTAGTATCTTTGAAATCAATCTAAACTTGAATAATATCGATTACTAATAAAAGTTGAAATTGTTCATTAATTCATATTAAGTTTTATATGCAAGACATGAAAATAGCTAAAATTGATAAAGTGCTTGATAAAAAGATAATAAATTACACCTTCAAGAATCAGGTACCCATCAAAAGTATGTTGGTTGAGACATTTGATAACTTTCGATTCATGCACGAAGAAAACGTAGTAGAGTAACCCAAACAAATATCACAATCAACGTCAAGTAGGTACCACAATCTACAACAACGCATCGGTTTCGTCGGTATTGTTTGAACACCTCTATTTAACAGCATCTTTCAGTCACATTATTATCATCATTGACGTTCACAAAGGGCTGGATAGTTGCTGGTTAGATACTTACTTTCTGAACTTTGCGTGGGCGGAACGCGGGCTGCTGGGCGAGCTTCAGGCGTTCTTCGTTCTCCACCTCGGATTGCTTTTTGTACTCCTCCGGTGGCCATTTCTGATCTCCGCGCATGTTGCTACCGCCTGGTGGAAGAAAAAAAAAATCGAAGAAATACTCGGTGAGTAAGAGATCACTTGGTAAGGTGCCTTCTATCATGAACGTGGTATAATGAGGGAAACAAATTTTTAACGATATTAATGGTGCCTCCCAGTGCAGCAGTGGAATAAATATAAAAGAAAAAAGGTGGAGATATCTACAATTTTGCATGAAGTGTTCCGGTGTTTTTGTACCAATCTAGCAATAGGATTGGGATTGAAACAAGGAAGCATCATCCTCCGGTAATGATACAGCTTTGATGTTGCATTTTTAAGGGCCGCTGAAATGATGCACATTGCTTGGTGCTGCATTAAAACGCCGGTTGTTGGTTTGATTTTCCTGTACTGGATTGCAAGCTTTCAGGCGAGGTCCATGTAATTTGCTCTGGGACTGAATATTAAAATATAGGTTATTTTCAATCGAATTACAGTTCGGAAGACACTTTATTTGTAATGTCATATTCTAAGTGTATAGGTTATTGACCTAGCCCACAAACTTGAGAAGCCTCCTTAAGAAAATTATTCAAGAATCTTAACTCAACAAATTTTTGTCAAACAAAATTTACACAAAACATAAAATATGTTTATTTTTAGTGCCTATGTTTTAAACATAAATATTGGAAGAATTCTCAATCCTAATATTTCGTCAGATTTTGTCTATCACTTTTAGTTTTGGTGATATACCTATCCTATCCTGATACTCTAATATTCTATCAAACGTCAAACAAAAAAAAAAAAACATCTGTAACCTTTTCGCAGAAGTAAATTTTTAAGCAATTTTGTAAAAAAAAATGCTTCTTAATTTAAACCCTTCAACTTTTAAAAGTTAGATATATTTTTCAGTTTTGTTAGAAACCATGTTTTGAATGGCTTTTGCCTAGAGTGTCCAGAAGTGTCGGGAATGAAAATAACTCGGTAATTCTTGAACCCGAAAAATAGAGCTAAACCTGCTGCTGAAAAGGAAGATAAAAAGTCACATATACAGTACCAAATTTTCACAATGTAATACAACTCCTTCAATCCGGATTTTTTTTTCTTTGCCACTATAGCCTTTTTTGGGCCATAGCGACTATTTCTTGTTCTTTCAAACCTTTCGAACCTTATACAGTTCATCCATGTATAACAAAAATAAAAATTAATAGGCATGTATCTCCAGTCTCCCTTCTAAAAAATTACACGATTCTTATTTAAAAAAAAGGGTCAGATTCAGCAAGAAAAAAGATTTTTTTTGCCTTGATATATGGTTAAGTTTAAAAATTTGTTTTCCAAAAAATGGTTAACCCTTTAGTGCCCAACCCCGCATTAAGGAGGGGTATATCAACATAATCATCTAATAGTTGGTTTACAATATTATTTCGCTAAGTGATTAGAAATATGTTAATCTATCAATACTTGTTACTGAAAACTGTTTGACTAGCAATTGTCAAAAGTAACAGATAAGAGGGCTTAAAAACAAAAAAATGAATAGACCTATTTTTCAATAAATCATCGATTTGATAGCCTCAGAAATCCTTAGTCAATATGTTTTTTTTTATCTAAAAAATGATGAGTAGTTAGGTCAAAGAGCTACCAACATTTTGGATTGATTTTGAGAGTTAAAAAACCTAAGTTATGAAGAAAAGATGAAACCTAACCCCGTTTGAAAGCGGGGTTGTGAAAGTCATTTAAAAATGGGACAGTTACTAATGCGTGTATCTAAAAACCCATTCGTTTGATCGAAATACTGAAGAAAATAAAGGTAATCAAGAAAATATTCGAATAAAATATCTTTTTTTTGTGAGAAATATTTCTATCAACAAAATCGAAGCAAAACCATCATGAGATTGAACTTGTAAGCATTTAAAAGCAGCAAAAACACAAGGTTTTTTTTTTTTAAATTGTTGCTTTTTCCACAAGAGCAGAGTCTTGGCAAATCATTGTATTTTTTACAAAACAATCAGCAAATATATACTATAAACTGCCAGTGACCTTGCCACGAGCAAAAATGGTGTATGATTCAACCCCTGGAATTTGATTAAAATAGGGCTATTCACAAGTTCAGAAGCATCATTCTCATTGACTATTGACTCGGTACAGCTTACGAGCTCCGGAACTAGCAAAAATTTGTTGTTTGAGGTAAGGTTTCAATTACTCATAGCTAGGCAAAACTTATAGCTTATATGAGAAAAATTTGCTAAACCTTACAGCGATCTACACTTAAGTTTTTAAAAATTTTGGGACCTTGACTTCTCTGATGACCTTTAACCGTTGTTGCTGGTCATGTGCTTCACTCCAACGCATGATTTGAGCTTTGTGGACATTTTTAACATTGTTTGCAAATTTTTCCACAACTCACACAAATAATTTTTTTGAATAATCAACGGTTTTGCCAGCTGGCGATGTGATGATGGATTTTGAAGGAAACTGTGCAAATTTTTTTTTGTCTTGCATCGTAAATATCTCAAAAACGCCTTAAAAAGTACTGAAAGTCAAAAACCTTAGCACCTGTAGTTATGCAAGTTTTGGAACAATTGTCAATAAAAATTCTTATCTTTAAAGTTTTCCGTAGAACAAAAGCTGTTTATAATAAATTTGGGCTTTGGTTCTAGATGAATAATACATTGATTAAAATCAAAGATTTGGTTTGTTCGAAAAATGACAAAGAATTCCAACAAAAAAAACACTACAAATCGTTTTGCAATACTCATCGATTAGAATTTTCTATTCGGGAAAGATCATCGGCAAAACAAATGATACCATTTGAAACAAACGGGCCTTAGAATTTGAGACATTTGATGGATTACCTAAAGCCTATCAAACCTATCGTTAGTGAAAAACCTTTCTTAATTTTGTCTATTTTTTGCAACAAGAAGCAGGCAGTCTTTTAGATTCTGATTTATCTTTCTACACTGATGTTTTTATTGCACTTTTTTTTTTAAATAAAGAGCTTGTAATTAAACCTTTATTGTTATAACCGTTTACAGCATGAATTAGGAAACAAGCTAAAAAAATGCTTGTCAGTGGAAATACCTTTTATTACCTTTAAGAATATTAAGTTAAAAAACGAAAAATAAATTAAATATATTCATTTCTTTAAAGATGAAAAAATTTAATAAATGTTCAAAATGCCGAATTAGGGTAAAACGTATCAAAATACCATAGATTTGGTTTCGTATGCTATTGCAGAGGGTTGAAATTTCCTTTTTCATTTTTTCTAGGGAAAAGGGTTCTCAGATTTCTCAAATCCCGAGAACGCTAAAATGGTCAGGGAATAAGCATTCTAGTTTTGACAATTTGAAAAATTAACCCTGTCAGAGCAAACGGATAGCATATTTCGATTCAGAGCTGCCAAATTGGTCAAAATTGCTCTGAAAATCTTATTATATACTAAAAAAAAAGCTTTTGTTGGACCTGTGTAATTACAACCTGTGACCAAAACCAAAAACCTGTGTAAGTTAAAAATTCGGTATTAACGTATCAACTTTAATTTTTTTATGATTTTTACGCACGTAAAGGTTTTGGTTTGATTTTACGACAATTAACAAGAAATTCCTTATATTTTGAAGCTATTTTTGACTTTTGAAATAAACAAGAAACATCAGATCTACCACAACATTTTTCCTTGTTTTTTCCACTTCTGAAAGTTGTGTAGTACCTCTTAGAGTTACCTGGTAGTTTAAAGGGTAATTAACTGAATTAAACTATTTTCTTCAAATTTTGGCCCATTTTGTCGGAAATTTACGTAAATAATCATCATGATGTGAATCGTGCCGTTTTGAAAATTCTGTTAAAAAGCTGACGAAATTTTTGGCCCTGATTCTATGCGAACCAGCATTGATATTTCATAGAATTTAAGCATGCAAGCGTGGGTGATGGAAATGGTATATAATACAGAAGTGCAGTTTTCACACCGCATATAGAAGTGCATAATGGGGATTTTTTTTTATTATCTGACAATTTGCGCCGGGGGTCTTCAGATTTTCCCCAAAATTGAAAATTTGGTTCATTTTTGCGACTTAAAAACACATGTATTTTTTCAGATTTCTAACATTTTTATTTTTTGAGTTAGCTTCGGTTAGATTTTTTTGTAAATAAAAAATAACCATTTTTCAAAGCTACATAACTCTGTTGTTTCTCAACGGAAATTATAAAATAGCACATCCAAATGCATTAAAATTTTATCAGCTTTCCAAATAGAATAGTTGAAAAAAATTAAATAATGGCCTTCAACATGAAAAGTTGTAATTAAACTTTAAATGGCGTCTAAAAGTACCGTCTGCACCACCGAATATTTTGCAAAAAATACCGTTGTGTAGCTCGATTCATGATGCAACTTTCATCTGAAGACACCAAAGTGGGCCATTTACACCTTGAAGAGTTATGAAAGAAATAATGACAATAAATCTCTTTTTTTGCATCGAAAACAAACAATGGTCGAACAACTGCACTCACATATGGAGATAGCAAGCACTTCTAACAGTATGGAAACAAAAGAACTCACCAAAGCAGGTACAAAACACTACTTTTTCGTGCTTTGTAGAGTGTTTGCAGCAAAACTGACTTTAAATTTTAACCAAAATTCTGAGTAGCGTATTGTTTAAGTGATATAACTAATAATGGGAATGTTGCTTTTACAACCTGGTCATATACTATATAGCAGGCATGTCAAACTCGTTTAGGTGTGCGGGCCGCATTAAAAATTTTCTACGACGTAGAGGGCCGCAGCCAAAATCAGCTAGAAAACATAACATATTAGTTTCGCGAAGATTATATACAATACAAAGGAATATAGTTAAAAGTAAACTTGGAATGAAATTTTGCGTTAAATTTTTATTAAAGCTTTTAATGTTTAATATTCTTATATTATAATGCATTATATCTATTGTACTGATGCTTGACATGTTTTCTGAGATACTAGTTCATTAATATCAAGTTGAAGTTTATTTGTCACTGACACTTTTATTATTGATGATAAATTTGTATCAGATAATCTCGAACAATGAGGAGTTTTTGTAGCTTTCATTATGGAAAAAACTGCTCACATAGATAGGTACTTGCAAACATACATAGCAAGAATTCCGGCAACAAATTTCCGGTGTAAGCATCATAAGTTTTTTTGTCGCTAGAGTAGTGTCCTTTGACATTGTACTCTTTTGGCACACTTATGCAGAAATTACATATTAAGCAGATTATTTTGTTGAATATCGATGTGCAAACATAACTCAACTCCCGTTTTGCCTGAAATATTCTTTTTTCGTCCTGAATTTTTCTTCTGCTAGTAAATGGTGCTGTAGTTACTAATTCTTTATCTGTATTAATTTCCATTTTTCTGAGAAATTAAAAAAAAAAAAGCTCTGACATATTGGCGTATATTTGAGGCTCTTGGAGCCAAAGGGGTGTAAGTGCAAAAATGATCATTTTTGAGAAAATCATTCTAAACAATTAGTTGTATTAAAATCTTTTTTCAGTGCTTATTTCAGATTTTAATAATTTCATCTTCATACTTTTTTGAACTACAACTTCCCAACAAGTTTATGGAAAATCGCACATCAAAGAAACTTTGAAGCGTGCTATCTCGAAAGTAGCTTTTGTGCACTAATACCCCTTTGGCTTTGAGGCCCTCATATGATGTGATAGCAATTGTTTACAAAAAACTTAACTTTATTTATTGACGTCAAGTTTTAAATTTAAAATCGATCTCTTAATCCGGAAAGATTTAAAAAAAATATCTGCGAAGAGCAGTTTATTGGTCAGATAATAGAAAATGATAATTTTATGAACAGTAGCTGAAGATATTTTTTTTTTAAAACACAATTATTTTTTTTCATTTTACAGTATTTCAAAAACTGCTATAATCAGAATTTCCCATTTTTTTTTCAATTCAGTGACCGGTATGGTATTAAAAATGACTCTCAATTTACGAAATAAAAATATTGTTAACTAACGTTATTAAAAATGTATGCTGTTTATACTCACGTATTCGGATAGGTTTGAGACAATAAGAAGACTCCAGCGGTGGGATATGTTTTTGTTCAATTCCGGTGCAATCAACAAACTTACCGCGAAATTAACTAAACATTAGACAAGTGGTCACTGAAATAAAATTATTCAGAGCTACAAATTTAATCACGGAAAATTTTTTACTTGCTTTTTTACAATGAATAATGTTTTTTTTTTAAATATCACAATATGTCTGTTGTTCCTTCGGTAAAGCAAAAATAATAGTACCAAAATACTTGGAAAATATTTATGTTGTTTACGCTAAGAATGTTTACGCACAATCTTACACGGAAGCGGAATCTCACCTCAATCTGTGGTTCAGAGCAACAATGTTACACGTGTTTTTCTGATATGAAATTTGAACATCGAAAAACATTTGCATTAAGTTGAAAACGTTACATTCAACTTTATTTTTTTGGAGTAATATTTTACATAAAAATCAGTGGTGTTTTTTATGTGACAATTTAAGACGGGGCTACGCGGGCCGCATTGACCAAGGCCGCGGGCCGCATGCGGCCCGCAAACCCCCAGTTTGACATGCCTGCTATATAGCTTATAAATTTTTCGATCAAAGATCATTGTGAAGCATAATCAATGCCAATAGTAGAAGGTTCAGTCCCTGTGTTTGGGATCACAAAAATGTAATTAAAAAAATGAAATATAGACGTGATTTACATAGTTTTTATATTGGGAGCTAAGCACTGAACACCAAATTCCTTTCCCATTGATCAAAAAAGTATGAGAAAGTGGCACAAATGTTGTAGAAATAATCAAAGAGCTCAGTATGGCCAGCCCAGGCTGTAAAATGATGAAAATATGATATTTTTACCGTATTCGTTTTCTACATTCGCCCAGTTTTGAGGTTTACCATACTAGAACGAACATAATTCGTCGTCAGTGTTTTGCTACCTCGATCGCTCACTCACGAATCTTCAGTGTTCCACCGTCCTTAAAATCTGGGAAATTAGAGATGCAAAATTCAGCGCATAAACTTCTAAAAATGACAGTTAAATGCGCATAACTTGTTGTGACCTGGTGCAAAACTGGGTATAAACAAATACGTTAATAGATTTTTGGATATAACATGAAGCCAGTTAAGCTGCAACAATCTACCGCCCCTTCTTTCATAACAGTCCCATATACAAAAAAAGCAAGCGAGACAATCAGCTTTTTCTGTTTTGGAATATATTTTTAAATTGTGACCACCACTTTCAGCATAAACGAAAATCGTTTCTAGGTTATCAAAATAAATCGTTAGGCCTGAAATTTTCGAAATTGGGTTATTGGTAAGGTCGAGAGCACCATTTTTATTCATTATGGGACTGTTAATCGACCATATTTGAAACCTTTTTCGAATCTACTAGCATAACCGTCCCATACAAAATATATTTTTCTCACCAAGCTACTTTCTAAGACTTAAATTTGATCATTTTTAACTTCTATATGCAATTGTCAGAAAAAGAAACATACTTTTGCAAAAAAATATCATGAATTCTACATTGTAAGTTGAATCTTTTTACGATTTTTGATAGCATCCGATAGTTTTTCGCTCAGGATGTCATTCCTAAGAAAGTCAGACCTGCCTTCGAAAACTAGTGTGCATCATTCGACATCAAGTGAGTTAAAAAGGTGTTTGAATGATTCAAAGCAATAAACCAAAGACTATTTCGCCGAAAGAAACATTGAAAAGTAACCAAATCTGTGGTATTTCACATATGAGGCTGTTATTCAGGTATATTTCATATAGGACAGCCACGAATTGATTTTTTTTCGAAATTTCTAGAACAAAACCTCTTTTTTTTAGTCTTTTATGTTGAAGCCTTATAGTGACCTAAAATGACGAAAATTCATATGGGACTGTTATGCGAGTAAGGGCAGTCTGAAAAGGACGAAAAAATAGTGTTTTTTTACCAGCTTTGATAAGTTCTTTTGTTTTCATGTTGTTAGAAGTGCTTGCTATCTCCATATGTGAGTGCAGTTGTTCGACCATTGTTTGTTTTCGATGCAAAAAAAGAGATTTATTGTCATTATTTCTTTCATAACTCTTCAAGGTGTTAATGGCCCACTTTGGTGTCTTCAGATGAAAGTTGCATCATGAATCGAGCTATACAACGGTATTTTTTGCAAAATTTTCGGTGGTGCAGACGGTACTTTTAGACGCCATTTAAAGTTTATTTACAACTTTTCATGTTGAAGGCCATTATTTAATTTTTTTCAACTATTCTATTTGGAAAGCTGATAAAATTTTAATGCATTTTGATGTGCTATTTTATAATTTCCGTTGAGAAACAACAGAGTTATGTAGCTTTGAAAAATGGTTATTTTTTATTTTCAAAAAAATCTAACCGAAGCTAACTCGAAAAATAAAAATGTTAGAAATCTGAAAAAATACATGTGTTTTTAAGTCGCAAAAATGAACCAAATTTTCAATTTTGGGGAAAATCTGAAGACCCCCGGCGCAAACCCGTCAGATAATAAAAAAAAATCCCCTAATGTTCATACCGTTGAAGCCAAAAAATAAATTCAATTACCAAACGCACGGTGATTTCTCTTATAATTGTAAATTTAGAATGAGAGAGTGGGGAATCATGGGCCACTTTTTTTCTATGTTCCATAACTTTTTCATTAAAAAAGGTAGAACGAAAATAAAAAATGGTATGGTTTTCTACATTTCTAACGTACCATTAGACAATTTTTTAAAATTAAAAAAAAGTTAATTCCCCAAAGTTCTGACTGTTTTCAAAAAAGCAATATTTTTTGGATTTTGAAAAATTGTGGGGAATCGTATGCCACCAAATCCAAATTGACCAAACAACATGCAAAGTTTATGAGTTGACCCAAGACTGTAATTTCAAAATTCATTTCGTAATTTTGAAGCAATTTTGGATGATGGGAGAAAAAGGAGAGTTGTGTATAATCGAAGATATTCTTAAACCTGGCTCGCGAGCGTTTTGGCAAAATTTCTTTTATAAAATGGACAAAATATTTTTCATAACTCTTCATTCGACATACGAAAACTTTATAGATAGGGAGAACGTATTTTAAATTCTGAATGTGTATAAAAACATAAAAATGTAGTTGGCCCAAGATACCCTAGATACCTACAAAATGTGGCCCAAAATGTGATTTGCAAATTTTTTGCGTTTGTGTTACTTTTCTATGTTTCATGAAAAATTAGTTTTCCACGTGAAAGAGCATGACAAAACTAAGATCATAAGCGTATGAGCATATTTTTGTTATGAACTTCAAGTTCCCCATCGATGCAATTAGCGAGTGTTTGTTTAGTTATGTAAGTAATTTTTATTTTCAACTTTTATCATCTTGATAAATAAAAAAAGCATATGATGCGGATTTAAGTCAACAACATAGGCGTTTTCACGTATAAACGGACGATCGGAATGAAATGGAATTTGTTATCCGAGGGTTTCTCGTGTCAAGGATGGTTTGTATAATAGTTTCAATATGTTCACTTTAAATTGAAGAAGGGATCCGAAACTTTAAATTAGACATGGCTCGAACAGTTACAAGACGATTTTCATAAAAATTTATTCACGACCACAAAGCAATTAAGGACGTGTAGATTAGACTGGCCCAAATTTGTATGGGATGATTTTTACAACATTTCTTTTCAACCCCTAGATTGGTGCATTTAGGGGTAAAAATGACTTTCTGAAAGTTGCAGGTCATTTGGCAGAAGAACGAGCTGGCGCAAAGGACTTGAAGTTTGTATTGAGATTTTCGGCAAAATGTATGAAAAATCGACATACTCTTACTCTTTGTGTTCTAAAAAACAAAAAAGCTCAGAAATTTCAGGAATTGAAGTTCAAACAATGACAAACAAAGTTTGTAGAAGGTTTTGGTGCGATACGAGTTGACTGTGATGAGTTATTTGCAATTGAATGTGTGATTTTTTTTTTCGCATTTCATCGTGAACGGTGTGTGGGTTAATAACCGCACTATCTTCTACAAACTTGTTTGTCATTGTTTGAACTACAATTCTTGAAATTCTGTGCTTTCTAGCATACTGGAAACATATTTTAGAACACAAAGAATGAAAGTATGTCGATTTTTCATACATTTTGCCGAAAATCTCCATACAAATTTCAAGTCCTTTGCGCTAGCTCGTGCTTCTGCCAAATGACCCGAAACATTGAAAAAGTAATTTACACCTGAAGGCACCGATCTAGGGGGTGCCGTGGAATTTAAAGATTTTTTTTTTAAGGGCCAGTCTAGTGTAAATTAAGTTTAACAATTATAACGATTTATTAAGTTTAATGTAAAACGAAGTTTACCAGGTCAGCTAGTAGGAAATAGAAATGGTTTATTTTTTCACGCAATTCAAAAATAGTAACAAAAATTAGACTTACAATAAACTATTATTGCATTGAAGTTGTAAATACTCAACCTTCAAATTGATTCTTCATTTGATTTTTATAATAAACAACGTCTTTCAAAGTTCGATATTTCTGGTTAAAGCGGTGTAATCCTTTGGGGCTTTGTCTGCAAGCTTTTTGCATTGAAAATTTATTTCCAAATCGTAAGTGATTCCATTATCAGATTCTATTTTTGTATCAAGATACTGAGTACGCACAGAGTTTCGCTTGAGTCGTTTTAGCTAAGGGTAAAAAAAAAGTTCGAAAGTGCGTAATGGTGTCATCGCATCCCGGTAAATTTATGGACGGTATTTTTATGCCTCTTTCATTTCAATTTCGAAGCATTAATCTTGTTTTGCTAGCTTCGAACGTAGCCAGATTGCGGGCCTTTAGGCTTTAGAGAGAGTGAGACGATTCGGTTAGTGTTCAATGAACCGACTTTTTTATTGCATCCCCTCTGACTCTATGCATCAATAGCAATGGCCACCCTGGCGAAGGTGGGGGTCAAAATGGAGCCATTTACTCCATTACCCCTTTTTTTCTCCAAACTCTCGGACGAACGACGACGACCGAGAGACGATGATTAGATTTGTGGTTATGGAAGCAATTCTATTGGAATTGATGGCCGGTTCAAATGTAAAATTCAATGAACCTGAAAAATATAATTTCCTAAATGGATCCGAAGAATATTGTTCGGGGTTGAACGGCAGATTTATTATGATAGCATTTGAAAATGAATGGTAAAGTTGAAATTGTTCTGCAGGATAATCTCAATTCTAATTAAATCTGCAATATGGTGGGAATATGTAAGCGCATCCTTGCAGCTAAATGTATAAGTACCTATACATAATTGGGGAAGCAGATATGTACCTACATCCGACTGAACTGAACCAAACCAATGCAGAAGTACCCATTGATGGGTTTACCCTTAATGAATGCACTTCTCATGCTGTTTTGTGTGAACTGACTGTAGCACTACACGGTTAGCATATGCAGCATATTCCCGGTGGTGAATTTCCAACCCACGCCGTGGAAGGTAACTGAGCAGGTTGCAATCGCTGGCGTTTTCAATTTGCATTTGCCTTCCAAGCGATTGATTTGGTAAATTTCACGAGGACCCATTTAGGTATCGTTTTCGGTTTGCGGTAGTTACTTTACCTTATGCAGGTCCAAGGATGATCTTCTCGACATCACGAAAAAAAAGGAACCGGTAAATGTCAGGAAAGCTTAAAAGTATATATATTAAATTTTTTGTATTTTAAAATTCAATGAACGTAAAATTCATTGCACAAAAAAAGCAGAAAACGAATATTTCATTAATATTATTTCATTAATATTAATATGAAAAAATATCTGTATTGATGTTAGAATAATTCTTCAAAATAAAACATCGATCATCAAATGTACGTTGAGCACAAGGATAGCTTTCTAAACAGTCAGTTTTGCCATTTTATGTTAGTGCACTCAAAGGCGATTTTGTTTCATTGCATCTTTTTTCATCGACTTTTTTGTGTAGTTTAGTCATTTTAGCCATGTTTGTCATTTTTGTCATTTTTGTCATTTTTGCCATTTTTGTCATTTTGGTCATTTTGGTCATTTTTGTCATTTTTGTCATTTTTATCATTTTTGTCATTTTTGCCATTTTTGCCATTTTTGTCATTTTTGTCATTTTTGTCATTTTTGTCATTTTTGTCATTTTTGTCATTTTTGTCATTTTTGTCATTTTTGTCATTTTTGTCATTTTTGTCATTTTTGTCATTTTTGTCATTTTTGTCATTTTTGTCATTTTTGTCATTTTTGTCAATTTTGTCAATTTTGTCATTTTTGTCATTTTTGTCATTTTTGTCATTTTTGTCATTTTTGTCATTTTTGTCATTTTTGTCATTTTTGTCATTTTTGTCATTTTTGTCATTTTTGTCATTTTTGTCATTTTTGTCATTTTTGTCATTTTTGTCATTTTTGTCATTTTTGTCATTTTTGTCATTTTTGTCATTTTTGTCATTTTTGTCATTTTTGTCATTTTTGTCATTTTTGTCATTTTTGTCATTTTTGTCATTTTTGTCATTTTTGTCATTTTTGTCATTTTTGTCATTTTTGTCATTTTTGTCATTTTTGTCATTTTTGTCATTTTTGTCATTTTTGTCATTTTTGTCATTTTTGTCATTTTTGTCATTTTTGTCATTTTTGTCATTTTTGTCATTTTTGTCATTTTTGTCATTTTTGTCATTTTTGTCATTTTTGTCATTTTTGTCATTTTTGTCATTTTTGTCATTTTTGTCATTTTTGTCATTTTTGTCATTTTTGTCATTTTTGTCATTTTTGTCATTTTTGTCATGTTTGTCATTTTTGCCATTTTTGTCATTTTTGTCATTTTTGTCATTTTTGTCATTTTTGTCATTTTTGTCATTTTTGTCATTTTTGTCATTTTTGTCATTTTTGTCATTTTTGTCATTTTTGTCATTTTTGTCATTTTTGTCATTTTTGTCATTTTTGTCATTTTTGTCATTTTTGTCATTTTTGTCATTTTTGTCATTTTTGTCATTTTTGTCATTTTTGTCATTTTTGTCATTTTTGTCATTTTTGTCATTTTTGTCATTTTTGTCATTTTTGTCATTTTTGTCATTTTTGTCATTTTTGTCATTTTTGTCATTTTTGTCATTTTTGTCATTTTTGTCATTTTTGTCATTTTTGTCATTTTTGTCATTTTTGTCATTTCTGTCATTTTTGTCATTTTTGTCATTTTTGTCATTTTTGTCATTTTTGTCATTTTTGTCATTTTAGTCATTTTAGTCATTTTAGTCATTTTAGTCATTTTTGTCATTTTTGTCATTTTTGTCATTTTTGTCATTTTTGTCATTTTTGTCATTTTTGTCATTTTTGTCATTTTTGTCATTTTTGTCATTTTTGTCATTTTTGTCATTTTTGTCATTTTTGTCATTTTTGTCATTTTTGTCATTTTTGTCATTTTTGTCATTTTTGTCATTTTTGTCATTTTTGTCATTTTTGTCATTTTTGTCATTTTTGTTATTTTTGTCATTTTTGTCATTTTTGTCATTTTTGTCATTTTTGTCATTTTTGTCATTTTTGTCATTTTTGTCATTTTTGTCATTTTTGTCATTTTTGTCATTTTTGTCATTTTTGTCATTTTTGTCATTTTTGTCATTTTTGTCATTTTTGTCATTTTTGTCATTTTTGTCATTTTGTCATTTTTGTCATTTTTGTCATTTTTGTCATTTTTGTCATTTTTGTCATTTTTGTCATTTTTGTCATTTTTGTCATTTTTGTCATTTTTGTCATTTTTGTCATTTTTGTCATTTTTGTCATTTTTGTCATTTTTGTCATTTTTGTCATTTTTGTCATTTTTGTCAGTTTGGTCAGTTTTGCCATTTTTGTCATTTTTGTCATTTTTGTCAGTTTGGTCAGTTTTGCCATTTTTGTCATTTTTGTCATTTTTGTCATTTTTGTCATTTTTGTCATTTTTGTCATTTTTGTCATTTTTGTCATTTTTGTCATTTTTGTCATTTTTGTCATTTTTGTCATTTTTGTCATTTTTGTCATTTTTGTCATTTTTTAATTTTTGTCATTTTTGTCATTTTTGTCATTTTTGTCATTTTTGTCATTTTTGTCATTTTTGTCATTTTTGTCATTTTTGTCATTTTTGTCATTTTTGTCATTTTTGTCATTTTTGTCATTTTTGTCATTTTTGTCATTTTTGTCATTTTTGTCATTTTTGTCATTTTTGTCATTTTTGTCATTTTTGTCATTTTTGTCATTTTTGTCATTTTTGTCATTTTTGTCATTTTTGTCATTTTTGTCATTTTTGTCATTTTTGTCATTTTTGTCATTTTTGTCATTTTTGTCATTTTTGTCATTTTTGTCATTTTTGTCATTTTTGTCATTTTTGTCATTTTTGTCATTTTTGTCATTTTTGTCATTTTTGTCATTTTTGTCATTTTTGTCATTTTTGTCATTTTTGTCATTTTTGTCATTTTTGTCATTTTTGTCATTTTTGTCATTTTTGTCATTTTTGTCATTTTTGTCATTTTTGTCATTTTTGTCATTTTTGTCATTTTTGTCATTTTTGTCATTTTTGTCATTTTTGTCATTTTTGTCATTTTTGTCATTTTTGTCATTTTTGTCATTTTTGTCATTTTTGTCATTTTTGTCATTTTTGTCATTTTTGGTCATTTTTGTCATTTTTGTCATTTTTGTCATTTTTGTCATTTTTGTCATTTTTGTCATTTTTGTCATTTTTGTCATTTTTGTCATTTTTGTCATTTTTGTCATTTTTGTCATTTTTGTCATTTTTGTCATTTTTGTCATTTTTGTCATTTTTGTCATTTTTGTCATTTTTGTCATTTTTGTCATTTTTGTCATTTTTGTCATTTTTGTCATTTTTGTCATTTTTGTCATTTTTGTCATTTTTGTCATTTTTGTAATTTTTGTCATTTTTGTCATTTTGGTCATTTTTGTCATTTTGGTTATTTTTGTAATTTTTGTCATTTTTGTCATTTTTGTAATTTTTCCCTTTTTTGCCATTTTTGTAATTTTTGTAGTTTTTGTCATTTTTGTGATGTTTTGTCATTTTTGTCATTATTGTCATTTTTGATTATTTTTGTATTTTTTCATTTGTGTATTTTTTTATGTAATTTTTGTTATTTTTGTTATTATTGTAAATTTTTTGAATTTTTGTCACTTTTTTCATATTTTTGTATTTTTTTTTTGTAATTTTTAGCGTTTTTGGTATTTTTTTCATTTTGAGAATATTAAACTTAAAACGGAAATCGTTCTCTAGACTCGTTTAACTTGCATGAAATTTGATAAATTTAAATAGCCCAATCATTTGTTATCGGTTATTTTATATAAGTTGTCTTGTCATGAAGTCGAATTTGCCGTTTTAAAATGTTTTTTAAGAGGGTTCCATTTTTTACCAATTTGGTTGCCTGAAATTTCACAAAGCATCGGTAAAAAAAGCGACGAGCAGCACCCCGTTATTAGGTTTTTTCTTGGAAGGGCTCAGTTGAAGTCCTTCCTAAATGTACTTATTCCCAGAGCCAACAAACGGCTCAAAACAAACGAGCAGCAACAGGCACAAAAAAAACAAGCCTCAAGTGTTGTAGGCACACGCAAGCTGGAGAAAAGTCTCTCGCCCGGACACCGGAATGCCACTTTTGAGACCGACGACGATATGGTTGGCGGTTGAGTTTTTAATTCCCTTCATTTGAAAACTTGAGGCTTGAAAGTGGTGGGTGGGAGGTAAACAAACGAAGGGTTCTAGTGTAGTGGGTGGTTGCAAATATTTGCCATTGTTGAGTCTGTATTGTTATTGTTGCTGCTGCTGATGTCTTTTCGAAAAGGCTTTTTCCTGGTTGGCCGCCGCAAGTTGTTTGGTGTTGATTCGTGTGCTGTAGAAATGCGTGATTTTCACCACGTCTGAGGGATATTCAGCACTTCAAGCACTCAGAATCGGCAGGGACGGCCAGGAATCGAAAGGAACAATAGAGCAGCAAACAGCAATGAGCACCGACAATGGTGGATTTAGATTGCACAGCTGCGGGTGATAATTGAATTGGAATGGAAGCGAATCCTTTCGTTTGTCCATGTCCTTTCGAGGGATTTGTCGTTTCATAATGGAAAAATGTAATGAATTTTCTGTCTTTTCTGTGATGAATTACCTTTGCATATGAAAAGACACATTTGATTAGAGAAAATTTCAAATTTCAAACTCAAATTTCGAAAACAGAGTTCAATCTGACAGGGTGTGATAAAAAATTCCTAAAATTTTTTGAATTGAGATTTGACAATTGACAATTGAGCATTGAGAATTGAGAATTGAGAATTGAGAATTGAGAATAGAGAATAGAGAATTGAGAATTGAGAATCAAGAATTGAGAATTGAGAATTTAGAATTGAGAATTGAGAACTGAGAATTGAGAATTGAGAATTGAGAATTGAGAATTGAGAATTGAGAATTGAGAATTGAGAATTGAGAATTGAGAATTGAGAATTGAGAATTGAGAATTGAGAATTGAGAATTGAGAATTGAGAATTGAGAATTGAGAATTGAGAATTGAGAATTGAGAATTGAAAGTTGAAAATTGAGAATTGAGAAATGAGAATTGAGAATTGAGAATTGAGAATTGAGAATTGAAAATTAAAAATTGAGAATTGAGAAATGAGAATTGAGAATTGAGAATTGAGAATTGAGAATTGAAAATTGAAAATTGAAAATTGAAAATTGAAAATTGAAAATTGAAAATTGAAAATTGAAAATTGAAAATTGAAAATTGAAAATTGAAAATTGAAAATTGAAAATTGAAAATTGAAAATTGAAAATTGAAAATTGAAAATTGAAAATCGAAAATTGAAAATTGAAAATTGAAAATTGAGAATTGAGAATTGAGAATTGAGAATTGAGAATTGAGAATTGAGAATTGAGAATTGAGAATTGAGAATTGAGAATTGAGAATTGAAAATTGAGAATTGAGAATCGAGAATTGAAAATTGAGAATCGAGAATTGAGAATTGAGAATTTACAGAGTTTTAAGTAGAGAATAGTTAATTGTGAAATTTTGTTATTTAAATTATTAAAAATATGATGAAATTCAAACCTTAATAATTTGTATTGAAATTTTAAAATTTATTTTTTAAGTTTTGAATCTTGAAATGTGTGATCACTCTCATCAACATCATCATTTCATGGTTTATATAGAACTGAAAATTCGTTCATATCAACTTAGTAGATACAGGAGAATTTCTTGATAGGAAGGTGGTTTTATGCTGCAATCTTCTTTTATCATGATTTAGTGAATGCTCCAAAAGACAATTTGATGTCCCGGATTTTGCTACAAATAAACACGTTTTCTCAATCGATTTCGAGCGCGTGGGTCATAAATTGCTAAAATAAATTCAATTTGGTGATAGAAAGCTCGTTTGAACGTATCAAATATTCATTCCCGGGAAAAGCACCTGCCAACCTGTGGAAAGCGTTTTATTACTCACGAGTGAGATGGGGGGGAAAAAGATGAAATAAAATAAAAGTCGATTTCAACTCGATGACGTCTGAAGTGTTTGGATTTCACTTTTCCGCGAAAGAGTAAGATGACTTCGATTCGATCTGCCCGTGATTATGCTACTGAAAGCTGAAAGTTTATATCAATTGAAAAATGTGATCCAATTTATTCAATTTTTATAAATTTATCTTATTTTTTAAATATTTTGAAATTTGTTGATTTTTATTTCAGAATTGAAATAGAAAAAAGGAAGATAAACTAAAATCTTATCAATAAAAATCTTGCGAAAGTGTCGTACAACTCTTTCAAAGGCAGGACTACAAAAAATCCGAAATGTTCCTGAACAATGCCAGTCTGTTTCGCCAAACTGCTAAAGTGATTCATAAAAAAATTGAGAAAAAATGATTTCAATGGTTCAAGCATATCATGTTTAAATCTTGGACAGAAATGCCTCAAGATAAATATGAAAAAGCTTTCCACACCCTTCCCGGGTGCCAAAAAAAGCAGAAGCATCACCTCTGGAGAAGCACAAAGAGCGTCAGCGTTTCATCTTCAGGTAGGGGAGAGTGGGGTATCGTGGGCCATGGGGAAACGTGGGCCACTTTTAATGTCTCAGATGTGTGTTGAGATAAAAATCTCAATCCATTTGTCATCGTCGTCGCTTTGCGTGAGCATGTATTCCTATATGTTGTTGACTGAAATACGCATCATATGCTTCTTTTATTTATCAAGCTAAAAAAAGTTAGAAAAATTTACTTACATAATTAAAAAAACACCCGCTAATTTCATCGATGGGGAACCTAAAGTGCATAACAAAAATATGCTCATACGCTTATGATCTTAGTTTTGTCATGATCTTTCACGTGGAAAAGGAATTTTTGATGAAACATCAATAAGTCACACAAACGCAACCAATTTGCAAATCATAGCTTGTGGGGAATCGTGGGCCACACATCTTGAATCACCTATATTTTTATGTTTTTATACACATTCAGAACTTAAAATACGTTTTCACTATCTGCAAAGTTTTCTTATGCCAAATGAATAGTTATGAAAAATATTTTGTCCATCCTATATAAGAAATTTTGCCAAAACGTTCGCGAGCCAGGTTTTGGAATCTTTGCGATCAGAAACAGCTCTCTTTTTTATTTAATCATCTGAAATTGCTTTTAAATATCGAAATGAATTAGAAAATCACAGTTTCGGGTCAACTCATATACTTTGCATGTTATTTGGTCAACTTGGATTTGGTGGCCCACGATTCCCCACCATTTTTCAAAATCCAAAAAATATAGCTTTTTTTCAAACAGTCAACTGTGGGAAAAATAACTTATTAAAAAAATTCAAAAAATACCTCATGATACCTTGAAAATGTAGAAAACCATACCATTTTTTATTTTCATTTTATCTTTTATAACAAAGAAGTTATGGAACAACGAAAAAAAGTGGCCCATGATTCCCCACTCTCCCATACCTACCTGTACCAGAAAATGATATCATTTTATCGTGGCCGCCGCTCGTTTCGCTCGGATTGGAAGTTGATTTCCGCCCGGCATTATATGTCTTACCCACAATGAAAACCGATCGAACGAACACTCTCACACCCCCGCAAGGTGGATTTCAATTTTTTTTGTGCCATTCACTCTTCTTTCAATGGGAACATTTTGACGACGACGACGACGGAGACACGAACGCAGGAAAAAAGGAGCATTCGCAGCAAATAATAAAAATTTCATCCGAACCGTACCCACCTTCGGAAGGCGAGCGAGCGAAAATGTGTGTGATTTCATCGAAAAGTGGAAATCAAAGATGATGTCATCGGGGTAAAAGGATTATTTCTTCGTCTTGGCAGGTGGCAAAAGTTAACTGGAAAATTGAAAGCATCTCTTTGTAGAAGGGGCACTTCTCCAGCATTTTTTTTCTATAAGATACTAGGAATTTTTGGGGTAAATAAACATTCATAAATGTTTGAACCCCTTTTTGTGAGAGCTCAATTTTCTTTGAAATAACGAATACGTAAGTAAAATATATCAGACACGGGAAATAAACAAAAAAAAGTTAAATTCTTTACTAACCAACGTCGGATTGCCTTCGCGCCCACATCTTCAGTTTTTATTTTTCATCGAACACAATGAATAACACATCGCTTTCTCTTAATTATTGAATAAGGAATATATTTTTCAAGCTTCCAGCTTATCAAAAATTATGGTTTTGATTTTGAAATATTTTCTTCAAATTAAAACAAAATGTTGCGGATTTTTTGGTTGCTGGAATGACTTTTTCTTAGCTTTATCGAAATTTGAGTAATAACAGTAATTATTAGATTTGGGAGAAAAAGATGTAGAATTAAAAAAAAAAACATTTCTCATTTTCATCAAGCACAAACGTCATTTAAAATTAAAAGATTACTTAAAACTTACATTTTTGTTAGAAACTTTATAAAATGCAATCATGTTTATTTAAATTAAATAAAAGTTTTTTTTAACAAACACAGAATTTTAACCGGACAATATCCAAGTTAGAATTAGGTTTTATTGAAATTGAAAAAAAATCAAAGAAATTGAAAAAAAAACATTTTAAATTATTTGAAATTATGAGTTTTCTAAAGCTGGAATAAAATAAATAAAATGGGCTATCTAGAATGCTTCCTTTAAAACAGGGGTGAGAAACCTTTTGAAGTAAAATTCCAAATTTCCAAAAGAATATTTTTATAGCAGACAATTTTTTGGCAAAAAAACATAATTTAAAAAGGAAAAAAAATCATGTGCTTAAAGAAAACAGAAATTCAACACCGTTTTTTTAACCTAAGTGAAAAATACCAGCTGGTGCATCACAAAATCTTTATTATTTTTGAATAATTTAAATTTTTTAATCTTTTCGAGTTTTTCGTGGATATTTATTAATTATTTCAAACAGAAACCTAATTCGCTTTCTCTTTTTTATTCAAAACGAGAATTTTTGAAGGTCTGTTTTCGGTTCGTAACTATGTTTGAACTGGTAGTACAATTCGTCACCATTTCAATTTAAAAGTCTTGTGGAGTTCAATCAAAGGGTAGCTAAAATGGGAAAAATATATTCTAAGGAAATCATCATCAAAGCGTTATAGACTTACAATCCTATTTTCTGTGACCTTGCATTGTTGCTTGTTGAGTCTAGTTGTAAAAATCACAGAATCATCATCAGATCAGAAAATCATAATTTCTCAGATTTTTGAAGCACGCTTCGTTAAAGTTTTGATCCCAGAAAATTTTCACAAATTTCATGGATTTACTAAATTTAATTTAGATTTCACTAGACTTCCATCCCAATAAACACCAATAGCTTTATTAGACTCCTAAAGCCCCTTATTAAACCAAAAATTTGTCTAGTAGCCGGTAATAAAACTTTAAATGTTTTTGGGATAAGCTGATTCATGAAAGTCATATGACTTTAATAATATGGATTGAAAGATTACAAATAAAATGATTCGATTTATCAACGATTTTTCTTTGATATTTCTGAGAACAGCTTCACAGACAATCATCACAAACGTTTTGGGACGAATCACAGAATTACAGATATTGTTTTTGTCGAGAATTCAGAGTTTTGATCAGAGACTTTGATGGTGAGTCATGTTGATAAGAAATCTGAAATTGTTCATCCAGTCTTCATTATCCAACTTTACTCACTCGTTAATGTTTGAATTTTTCAGTATTTGAGTGCTAACTATAGGCTTATCAGAGAAACGAACTTTTTTCTTCCAATTCTTAAGTTTGGATTGGATTGGATTTTGTTTATTTATAGAGGATTTTGACCATCTTGGTCATTCTTTCTCTTTCCAGCCCTATTGTTTGTGTTCCTATATGTACATGAAGTCCGAAAGAAATGCAACACTTTATGCATTCATGGCACGGTATTTCAGGTTTCTCGACTTTGCTGAGTTTTCCAAAATTTGAATTAAAACGAAAAGCATCACAAATCAATAAAACTCTAAATTTTTCGTTACAAACAACTTTTCTATTTCATCAGTAGAACTTTTTTATAAGAAAAATACAACAGCTTCGAAAGTTTTAATACCGCTTTTAAGAAAAGCTTCTCCCAGGTGTCGAAATAAACTGTGCGTGCAGCAATCAGCGGCTTTTAATATGCAATGAGCACCCAGGCAGTTGGCAAATGCATCATTTTCTCATATTTGCGAAGATCTTATCTCTATCTCTTCGAATAATCCAACGACCTTTTGACTTTTCACTAAAAATCTTTAGGAAAATAAAAAAAACACAGAACGAAAGCTTTCAATTTATAAAAGTATTTTTTGAAAAGACATAACTGCCACGTAATTAACATCTCCCGTATCTCACAAATATTTAGAAAAAGGATTTAAACGTACTTTTTTTGCGTTGAAGGATATGGTAACCCTAAGCTAAAAACCATTTTTTCAAATTTGGTAGAACGATTAAATTCTCATTAGCATTCTCTGCTTACAACTTTATCTTTGCTTGGAACGAGGAAAAATTGATCTTACCAATGTTCTTAGTAATGCCTGGGATCCTTCCGATTTTTAGTTTGCTCTCCCGATCCACTTTCTTGAATTTAAATTTCAAAATGCAAGGTGGAATCATTAGGTAAAAGTGTAATCTGTACAAAAAAAAATCTAATTTTTTTTGCCAATCTGTAATATTGGATCGATTCCAGAACACAAAAAATGCTTCAAATGTAAAAAGAGGTTAACAATCTGATTTGGATCATATTTCGTCAAGATAATAAAACTAGCCATTTTGACATAATTTTGTTTAATGAGTTTTTTTTAGTTCGACCGTTAAAAAAAAATATGCAAATATGTTTTAACTATAACTTAGTTGTCTTACAAATGATTGCAGATCGGATTGACTTATTCAAAAGCTTATGACTTACTTATGAAACAGTTATTGAATGTGAAAATCATAAAATCAAATGAATTTTGTTATCACAACTTCATACTCATGTCCTAATTTCGGTTCACGTTCTGATGATAATGATTTGTGATATATTTTTTTAGCTAAGCCTTTAAGAACAATTTATAAGCTTATAAGCCAATCCGATCTTCAATTATTTGTAAGACAACTAAGTTATGGTCAAAACAAATTTTCATATTTTTTTTAACGGTCGGACTATTTGGTGAAAATCATCAGAAAATGATGAAACTTTAGCTAATGATTTAATGAAGTCGGTCTTTAAAAATATTCAACTTTATAACCATAAAGAAAGTTCAACTCATTAGCTTTCAATCCAGTTCATCAGTTTTTTGATCATCGTTTTTTGATAGCAGAGATGCACGTGAAATAAAAATGCATGTTTTATAAGAATGATTCCAAACTTTTTGCCGTTACTCTGCGGGTTGATCTTAAAATTTTGGACGATGACTTAAGAAGATATTTCACATATTTTAAGTATATCGCAAATTTTTTGCACAAAATCAAACAAATGTCACTCATTTTAGTGAGTTGTGCAAAGTAAGAACTTTTAGCTACTCAAATAACAGTAAACAGTAAACATTTTGTCAAATACATACAAAGAAGGTGCTATTTTTCTAATCTTGTCTTCTTCTAGATTTTAAAACAGAGAATAAATTTATTGAGGTTCAAGTCTTGTGTTGTTCCTTCAGTTTCATGATTTTTCTGAGTATTGAGAAGAACTCGAGATCATTTTGAAGGTACCAAACTTATTTGGATTCCTTACCTGATTTTTTGATTACTTAATTACTAATTCCGTGTTCCAAAATCTAATCACCACTTAGAATGTTTTCAACTTTTGTCACATTTAGAAGAACCTTTTTAAAAATTCTTCTGTTTTCAATATATGATCTCATGAGAATCTTTTTCTTAATTGAAAATTGTTATTGCCATTACATTTAAACTTATTGGCTTATTACATTGAAAATTTTTTTTGTCTTTTGTATATATGAAATTACAATAAACATTTTGATAAAGAATTGAACAATTTGCAATTCTTGAATTGACTTTTATTATTATTTTGATACTCAATTTTGTGATTGAATTTGATTTGTAATTTGTTTCTTTAAGCTTTATTTTTTTTATTATGTACGACACTTCACCATCCTTGTGGCATTCGTGTCTGAATTTGATTTGAAATTATGATTTTAATTTGAGACACTGAATTGGTTTTAGATAAAATCTGATTTATGGTTTGAAAGTTTATTCTTAAACTTTTTAGCTGTAAATTCGTGAAATATATGTATGTTGAGTTCTTTTGCTTAATTTTTGAAATTTTGAATTCTCGGTCATGATTATTAATGTTATTAGATCGAATTTTAGACATCTCGAAGCGGGTTACTTTCGAGTATCACTTTTGCATCCCATTTTACAAAATTTAGTACTCTCTAGTTTGAAGGAAAGAGGGATTAAATTTTAAGATATTGTTCCATTATGCAACGTGACGAAAATTTTACGAAACTTCAAAAACGATTTTCTTAAAACATGCCAAACAGTTCATACGACCAACTGACGTTCAACTGACGTTCAACTGACGTTCAACTGACCAAAATTTGGTTTTTTTTCTCAGTTTGTTTTTGACATTTCCCTTTAGTGTGATTGGAGACATCTGGTAGCCCAGCCAAAAAAACAAAAATTGGGTCAAAACGGTCGTTGGATATTTTACATAAATTTCGTGAGATAGCTTGTACGTCTGTTCTCTGTGACTATACCTCATTATGCTATCGTTTTCATGAAAGTTTTGAAAGCATAATGATGCCAAATTTTGCCTTAACTGAAAAAGTTTGATGCCTTATATTGGCATCATTGTGCTCTCTAAGCTTTCGGAAAACGAAGTTTAGGTCTCAGTTTTGGCAAAATTTGGTATCACTTTACTAAATAAGTATGAAAATTTGTGCTCTCATTTTTGCTGTGTACCACTTTATGTCAAGCAAAATGAAAGCAAACTTGACTCCCAGGGCGTGATAGCAAAGTTTGCTATAATTTTGTCATAAAAGTCTGCTCGGGTTTCTTAATTGTCATGAGGAGAATATTTATTCTGCTTTCGATGAATGAAATGAAAAATATTTATTTGTTTATGTTTGAAAACTGAGAGTTTTAGTTTGTGATAGAGTTGTTGAATAAATTGCGAATTGAATTTTTCATTAATCAGCTTCAATCAGAGGTTACATTTTCAATTAGTTGATTAACTGTTCCACGATGCTTGCACGTGGTGGTTTAACAACTTTCGCGTGAGCTTTCTTTACGTCGAATGAAACAAAATTTGAAAAACTGAGATTTTCACTTGAAAAGCTTTATTTTGGCATTATCTACCAATATGATTGATAAAACAATCAATTTAAACCTTTTTAATGTATAAAATTAATGACTTTAAAAATGACGAATGAAACAAAACCTTGCTTGCCAATTTCAATGTAGCGTCTTCCAAACAGGGAATGTACAGAAGAAGAAAAAACCTAGCACATTCGCTATGGATTTCATGAGCAAACAAGTGTAAACAGGTAGAGGTATTGAGAATATCAACCTGGCAACAAATATTATATCAGATTCTTGCAGCGAGCTGGGTTGACAAAAATATCCACTATGCCGAGAAAATGGAAAATTTCCCAGTACTTGCCTTAGAAACATTTGGGCGTTAGTACGAGTTGAACGAATCAAAGGACGAAAGAAAACAGACGAGTGAGACAAATTTCCCCTCCAAACGACGATTTTTTTTTTCAAAACTTTAAATTTACACGTTTCTGAGATACTTACAATGCAAAAGAAAAAGGAAAAAAAATATTTTGCACAATTTTCTTTAAAATCCATTATTTTTAAATTGATAGCTGACAAAACCGTTGATTATTCAAAAAATTACTGTGTAAGAGTAGTGGAAAAGTATTCAAACACTGTCAAAAATGTCCACTAATTTCAAATCAAGCATTTCAGAGATGCACATGATCGGCAATTACGGCTTAGGGTCATCAAGGAGTCAAGGTTCATACCAGAATTTTTAATTTTTCATAAGTGAATAACTTAGTGTGAATCTCTGAAATGTTGTAAAAAAATTTCTCCGATAACCCGAAAGTGTTGCCTAGTTATGAGTCATTCAAATCTAACCTCAAACAACAAGTTTTTACTCGTTCCGGAGCTCGTAAGCTGTATAGCCGGTACCGGGGCTATGAGACAGATGATTTCTGATGAACGACAAAACTTATGAAAAACCGTATTTCAAATAAATTCCCTAGTAGATTAAAGTTTGTTTTTGCTGGTTAATTTATAAAAAATATAATGATTTGCTAAAATTCTGCTCTTGTGGAAAAGTACAACAATGTTTAAAACGAAAGCTTTGGTTTTCGCTGTTTTTGAAAGCTAAAAAAGAGTAATCTTGCATATACGTTTCGCAACCTATGATCTATACCAGGGATGAGCAACGCGCGGCCCGCGGGCCGCATGCGGCCCTCGAGACATGTTTGTGCGGCCCGCGAAGCTTTTTTCAAATTGAATTAATTTTACGATGTTTTAAACGATACATTGTTAATCATCATGTGTTCTTCTAAAGGCATACATGCAAGATTATTTATTGAAAAAACGTTATATTGATGTTTTTAAGATAATATTTTTTCCTAATTATTAATCTACCATTTGCAAATTCAAATCCATGAAAGCAGATCGGGAGAGCAAACAAAAAATCCGAAGGCTGCAGATGACCTCAGGCGTTTCTGAGCCAGTTAGTGTGATCATTTTTTCCGTTTCAAGCAAAGATACAGTTGTATGATGAATATACTCTTCAGATAATTTATATAAGAATTTATTCTTCCATTAAATTCAGAAAGAAGCTTAGTCTGAACAAAAAAGAATAAAAATTAAAAACCATCAACAAGTGAAACATTGTCGTTCTTGAATATTGACGGCAATGAGGAAATCTGATTAATGAAGACTGGGTGTTTATAATTGCACTTATGCACTTCACCCTCGAACTGGCGGACTGTAAAACCAGTTAAAATCACTTTGAGGGGATCTAAAAACTATCTGCACTTAATTTTCCCACCGTGGGGGAACAACTTTTTTTCCCTATGTTGGGGTTTCGGATCGAGCAAAGATTCGCGACGTTAACTGTTCGGTGGTTGCAAAATTATGATTTTTATTTTGCCGTTTGTTTTCCTCCCAGTTTCGGCGCTCTGGGTCTCTCTTAAACCTAGAGACGGTGTAGCAGTGAGACGTGAGAAAAAGAGAAACTAAGACCGTTAGCACGTCTCACTGCGGGGCTTCCAATAATCACGGAATAATTTGTTCATTATCGAACATTCCGGCCCCCTTGAAACCAACCGGATTTCAAACATTATCTTACAAACTTTAACAATAATCCAAATTTTACCTTATTAACCTAGTAAACTACGCTATATAATCCAAAAAGCAACTTTGTTGCATAAAAAATCAACATCTTTTAAGGGTGATGAACCCATTTATTCCCCCTTTATCACCTACGCCCATGGAGAACATTCTCTCCCGATTGATTAATTTCTGGTTTGTTTTGATCGAAGATTTGTGTGACCGAGTGACTTGTAGAGCTTGTAGACCACATTCGTTGAACTTATTAAAATTCCTGTTGAATTTTGGGTTTCAGAAGTTCCATATTTCCGGCAGTAAGAACCAATCGATGCCATGCATCCTCTAGGAGCCGAGCCACACGGGATGCTGTTTTCTCAGGTACGTTTCTTCATCAGTTCAACAGTTGCATAGTGTTATATGTTTTTCCATGCGTTAACAGCTGCCGATGCCCTTAGTCCAGGCGACGGATGCGCTGCAGTGCGGATGTGCGTGGGAGTTGAAAACGATTGTTGCACAGGAGGTTTGCGGCGACCGATTTGAAAATGCAGTTTTATCATCCATCCCAGTGTTTCAGGTACGCTCTTTTTTCAGTAAGTTGTTGTTGTGTGGTGAAAGTATCACCTTTCGTTTTAGATGTTCTGGCCAGTAACATCTTCACCGTCTAATGGTGCTACGTTGGCGCACGGACCATAAATTGGACTTGGGTGATCAATCCAAGTTCGCTCGCCGTGCCAAGGATTTGTGAAGCTCCATTCGTGATTTTTAGGCTCATGAAACGAAATAAAACAAACAAATGAATACACTGGATGATTATTTTCAACATCACCACCAAGGATAACCAATTTAACCGGGTTTCTGCTCATGCGAAACTATGCCAACCATTTCATATCAGGTGATAAAGGGAATTAATATGTATTTCGATAATACTGGTAAGTCTAAAAACGACTATTTGGCTCTGAATTGAGCCACAATTTCAATTCATCGAATTATACAAATTTTCTAGACAAATTAACTGACCTTTTTGTATCAAACAAACATTCAATCAACAATCGATATGATACTTTTGCGACTCACGCAGTCTGACTCAAATCTTACTTTTTCGGTCACAATTGACCATTTTCGAAAAATTTCTAACTAGCTGTTTCAATTTGAAACTCCGACTTTTATTTCTGACTCGTCTGCCTCATTCTCTTGAATAGGCAACAAACAAATTCTTGAAATGCCTCGATTGAAGGTTCCGCCTTGCGTGCGAATACTGACAACTCGCACGTGTCCATCCTTTCCAAAGAAAACTTCAACGATCCTTCCTAGGGGCCATTTCAACGGAGGAATATTGTCTTCCTTTAGAAGAACCATCATGCCAGGAACTATATTTTTTCGCTTTATCATCCAACGAGTTCGATTTTGGAGATTCGAAAGATATTGGGTTCTCCACGTTTTCCAAAAGCTCTGAGACACCTGCTGTGCCTTCTGCCACATGGTGAGCCTGCCTATGGGGATTGCTTCTACATCTCGCTCGGGTAATGCTGTTAGTGGGCGTTGGACCAAGAAATGCCCTGGGGTGAGAACCTCAAAATCATTCGGATCGCTGCTTTGGGGGGTGAGAGGCCTTGAATTCAAAACGGCTTCTATTTGAACGAGTGCGGTAACCATCTCATCTACGTTCAACGTGCGCAAGCCAATAGTTTTTCGGAAGTGAGCCTTGAACGATTTCACCTGGGCTTCCCATAAACCCCCAAAATTAGGTGATCTGGGTGGAATGAAGCGGAATTCGACACCCTCATCAGCTGATGTCTTTACCACAGTGTTCTGAAAATCTTTAGACCTCATAAGCCGGCCAATTTCTATCAATGTGTTGTTCGCCCCAACAAACGTCGTCGCATTGTCGCACATTATCAATTCAGGTTTCGAGCGGCGCCCGACGAACCTGCGAAGTGCAGCAATGAAAGCCTCTGTCGTTAAACCCATAACGAGCTCCAAATGAACCGCTTTGACTACCAAGCAAACGAAGATAGCGACATAGCACTTTACAGGTGATGCTCGACGATTAGGGTAGCTGACGTTAAATGGACCACAGTAGTCAACTCCTACTTTTGAAAATGCTGACGATGGCGTTACTCTGACTGACGGCAAATCTGACATAATCTGTTCTGAAATCTTAGGCCTGCTTCTAAAACACGGAACACACTCGTGAATCACCTTTCTCGCTAAGGAATTAATGTTTGTCGGCCAAAAACTTCGTCTTACGGAGGCGATGAGCAACTGCTGCCCTGCGTGGAATTGACGCAAGTGATAATCACGCACAATAAGTAGAGCCAATGGATGACGATGGTCGAGAACCCACGGATGTTTCCGAGAATCCGGTAATGGAGCGTTCGACAACCGGCCCCCGACGCGGATTGTACCATCTTCGACAAATGGGTTCAATTTAGCAATTCTCGACCTTCTTTCTACTTGACCATTCTTTTCCAAATCTTTAAACTCTGACTCAAACGACTCATTCTGTGAAAGGCGAACCAAAACTTCGATAGCAGACTGCATTTCTTGTGGTGTCAACGGACCAACTCGTCGACACAAACGATTGACCTTTTGAGCATTGTGTCTGAAGCGAAGCATAACTGCGACAATACGGATCAAACTCGTAAACGACGACTTCAGACCAAAAATTTCGTGAAAGGGTTCACTCTTCGACATCAGCGTTGTAGTAGTTGGACGTTCTTCGATGATTAATGGGTCGAACTCTTCTTGGCCTTCAGCAGTTTGGCGAGGCCAATATTGCTGAGCCTGGGATAGCCACTGAGGTCCCTCAAACCATAACCTTTCGTAACAAAGTCGAGCAGGAGACACTCCTCGTGAAATCAGGTCTGCCGGGTTCACGATTCCAGCTACATGATTCCAGAAGCCGTTCTTTGTGATGTGCTGGATTTCCGACACTCGATTCGCTACGAACATTTGCCAACGAGATGGATGCGAAGCTAACCAATGTTTAACGATCATAGAATCCGTCCAGAAATACGCCTCGGTGATTTCTGGGAAAACTCTGGCAAATTTCTCGTACAAATGTGAGAGTTGGAGAGCTGAAGACAATTCTAACCGTGGGATTGAGGTTTTCCTTTTCGATCTTTTCAAATTTTCCAAAGGGGCTACTCTTGACTTGGCTGTTACTAATCTGACCGATATCTGACCATCTACAGTTACGCAGCGCAGGTACAAACATGCTCCATAAGCTGACTCTGACGCATCGCAGAACCCATGTAACTGTACTGACACACAATCTTTACTGAAACCAAGCCAACGTGGAACTGACAACGATTCTAATGGCATCAAAGTCTGTTTGTACTCCTTCCATAGATTTTGATACTGCTCATCCAATGGGTCATCCCAACCAACCTTGAGACGCCACAGTTGCTGGATTATCATTTTCGCTTGCACAACAACTGGACCCACGAGCCCAAGGGGATCGAACAAACAGGCTGCATCAGAATGCACGCTTCTTTTTGTGATTTGTGAACTTGATGACCTCCAATGGGGAATACTAAAGCAAAAATTATCTGACTCTGTGTCCCACTTCAAACCAAGGGTTTTCACAGTTGAATCTGACGAATCGAACTCTAAAACTGACTTTTTATCTTTCAAATCTTCAGGAATGCTTGCCAATATCTCCGGTGAGTTTGAGTTGAACTTCCGTAAATTAAACCCAGCTGAATTGGTGAGATCGGTAGTTTCTTCAACTAAATGCTTGCCTTCTTCGACACTGTCCGCTCCAACTAGACAATCGTCGACGTAGAAACTGTCTTTGACTACTCTCGAACCAATTGGATGACTTGCTGATCCATCTTCAGCTAGCTGTTTCAAGCACCTTGTCGCCAAATACGGAGCACTAGCAGTTCCGTATGTAACGGTCGTTAACTCAAACGTTTTCACGGGTTCATCAGGTGTATCTCGCCACAAAATTCGCTGAAGGTGTTGATCCGGTTGCTGAACCTGAACCATCCTGTACATCTTCTCAATGTCTGCACTAATGGCGTATCGGTGCAAACGGAAGCGCAAGATGATCGACAACAAATCGTTCTGCACAGTAGGCCCCACCATCAACGCATCGTTCAACGAAACGCCCGTTGAGGTGCGACACGAGGCATCAAACACTACGCGTAGCTTTGTAGTTGTACTCTCCGGCTTCAATACTTCATGGTGTGGGAGATAATACACAAATTTTGATTCTAACTCATTCTCATTTTTCTGACGCATTCCAACTATATTCGGACTCATTCCGTTTGAATTCTGACACATATCAACTGACACATCATCTGAAACTTCTTTCATATGTCCCATAGACACAAACTCATGGATAAAATCCGCATACAAAGCCTTCAATTCTGCCTTTGCAGATAGCCTTCTTTCCAAACTGAGAAACCGACTCATCGCTCTTCCTCTAGACTCACCCAAGTTACGCAAAACACCACGTTTTTTCGGCAAGGTGACGACAAATTTACCTTCCGAATTCCTAATTGTGGTTTCTTTGAACATCTGTTCACAAACTGACTCTTCAACTGACAAAATGCTGTTAGTATTACATGATTCTAACTCCCAAAACTTAGCAATCATGTCTTCCAAATTCGCTGTAGAACTAACAAAACAATCTGAACTGACTGGAGATTCCAATGTTGCGACGGAACTATCAGAAACTCTGCCGGAGACAACCCAACCAAACTCGGTTTCTTGCAGAGTTGGACCATTGTCCGAAACTTTCAATTTCCCAGATCGCAATAAATCGCAAAAGTATTCTGCCCCGATGATCATGTCTATCGGACCTGGACTCCAAAACTCCGGATCAGCTAACACCAAATTCTGAGGAATTTCGCACCGATTGAGCGAAACTTTTCTAATGGGCAGATTGCTTGTTATTTTGGGCAAAACATGGAATCTCATATCTTCCGAAAATGAAGATATTTCTGACAAACGAGGCCGAATTCTCGCCTCAACTGACTCACTCGATTCAACTGACTCATTTCCAATACCTTGGATTCTCATAACGTTGTGACTTCTCCGAAGATTCAACTTTCTCGCAAAACTTTTTGTCACATAGCAAAACTCGGAACACGAATCTAACAATGTTCTCGCAAACGTATGATTCCCAAAACGATCTTCAACCCGCACTACAGCGGTTGACATTAAAACTTGTAGCGAACGAAACTTAGCGCATTCCGGCATTGGTGCCGCATTAAATGTAAAGGAATTGTCTGTGGTGTGTTGTGGTTGAGTGTGGCGAATGTGTGTTTGTATTACGGGGTAGGAATTTGTGGAACTATGTTGTGCTTGAGGATTTACTTGTGAATTTCGATCTTGTCTGATCGACAAATGTTCACGACCTTGTCCAGAAGGTCCTGGGCGATTATCATTCCGATACGATTGACTGTTGACTGTCGACTGGTTTTGTGAATCGGAGCTCTGACTCGAAAAACTGTTATGCAACATCGAATGGTGTTTTTTGTTGCACTCGCGACATGATCCCTTGGTACAACGATCAATAAAATGACCAGAACCCAAACAATTCAGGCAGAGCCGCTTCATCTTGACAACTCTGAAGCGCTGGGGCACCGACATTGCTCGAAACTTGCTGCACGCAGAAGCTGGATGAAACGAATTTCCACAGAACACACAATTGTTCTGGAATCTCGATGCGGTGTACACAGCTGTACGCTGGCGACGACTATCGTTGTCCTCATGCCTACTGGGTGCAACCGATTGTAAAACCAACGCCTGGTCTCTCAGGAAGTCCATCACATTCTGATACGTCGGGACATCCTTTGAGTTGTGATGACTTTCCCATTGACGAAGTGTGACCGAATCCAGACAAGTGCACACCATATACGCGAGAATAGTCGACCACTTCTCCGTATCTTCGCCGATCTTGCCCAGCATCTGGATGTTGCGATCAAAATCGCTGACAAGGCGGTTCAGAGCTTCTCCGCTTTCCTTTTTGAGAGGTTCGATAGCAAAAAGAGCGTCCAAGTACGCTTTTACGATCAACTTTTTGTTCTCGTACCTCTTCTCTAACATGTCGCAGGCTACCTGGTAGTTGTCAGCTGAGAGTTCGATCGAACTGATCTCCTGTAGTGCTTCTCCACTAATCGCTGACCGCAGATAGGTAAACTTATCAATATCTGAGAGCTGAGTGTTGTTGTGAATGAGGCTATCGAACATATCCCGGAACGGAATCCAGTCCCGAAGTTTTCCGTTGAAAACTGGCAGCTTGATGTCCGGAAGCTTAACACGGGATATTGCTTCAACTCTTTCTGTAGACCCAGACGCACTCGAGGACTCAAACTTTCTCGGACGCAACGCAAGGAGTGATGGCTTCAGGGTGCAGTACTGCTCTTCAACTGCTATCGTTTCTGCGTCGAATTTTTCTTCACGATCTGCAGCCTGCTTCTGCAATCGACGTTTCTTGGTTGCCTCTGACTCTTTGACATCCTCTTCAGCACCGTCGCTATCAGCTGTGTCCAACAACACTTCCATCTTCTGTCTCACCAGGTAGTACTTCTTCATAGTCGACTCCAACAGACCCAATCTGACATCTACTTGACTCTCATGAAGCTCTGGTTTAAAATCGCGAACAAAGTTAACGACTCCTTTGATGGAGGCCCGCAACTGGCGTTCCTGCTTCTTTAAAATGCTAAGATCCTCCATTTTCAAAGGCGCCCGATTCAATATTCAAGAACTCGAACTGTTCTGAATAGTGCACAAACCAAACTTTTTTAAAATCTCAGCACTTGCAATCACAACACAGATTTATTTGTCTGTGATCTCACCAAACAACTGACAAAACCAATAAATTGATTCACTTGAATCCAAACACAATCTGACAAATTCAGATACCAAAACTGACTCAAATCGCTCAACGTTTCACAAACCGACCTTGACAGGGGAATCCGCGACTTGACAGCCAAAGTGAACTCAACAAATTGGAGACGAGCGTATCAATTACCTCAGGGATTTGCACAAAATTGAATTTCAACTACCCGAAAATACTTTTTAATTCTAAGTTTTATTTTTAGCCACTATCTCAAACCAACATTAACAACAACCACAAACATGCGCTACTTATCCGTATTATCCTCCACAATTGTCCAAAATCCTCCGAAATGTGCGACCAAAACTTCTCCAACGACGATAAAAAAAAAACGCCAACTTCGATTGGGCACCACTGGATTCCACTCGCTAGGGCCTATCACTAGCGGCTTGATGCTCCACGAATCCGCGATGGCGATCCACCACAAAGGTCCTTTGTTGGAAACGCGCGTCCAAAATGCCGCCAACCAATCACAATTAGTGCGACCCAACAGCACAAAATGTCCGTTGCTATTAATAGGCGACACAATATCACCACTCAACTGTCCAAATTTGCACTGGTCAATCCGGTTCGAAGGACCAAAAATGTTTATAATTGCACTTATGCACTTCACCCTCGAACTGGCGGACTGTAAAACCAGTTAAAATCACTTTGAGGGGATCTAAAAACTATCTGCACTTAATTTTCCCACCGTGGGGGAACAACTTTTTTTCCCTATGTTGGGGTTTCGGATCGAGCAAAGATTCGCGACGTTAACTGTTCGGTGGTTGCAAAATTATGATCTTTATTTTGCCGTTTGTTTTCCTCCCAGTTTCGGCGCTCTGGGTCTCTCTTAAATCTAGAGACGGTGTAGCAGTGAGACGTGAGAAAAAGAGAAACTAAGACCGTTAGCACGTCTCACTGCGGGGCTTCCAATAATCACGGAATAATTTGTTCATTATCGAACACTGGGTGAACGGTTTTAGATTTCTTATCGCCATAAGCCAGTATCAAAGTTTCCGAAAAAAAATTCTAAATTTTTAACAAGGACAATGTCAAACACTTTGTGATTTGACCCAAAATGTTTATGACGATCATCTGTCGTGCTATTTTTAAAGAGAAAAAATTATCGAAAAACCACGCCAAACATCGTCAGATTGAGAAGTTTTTTTTTTTTTAAATAAGCAATCCACATTATCAAAGCCTTACGATTTTCATGAATAAGCTTTTGAAAGCCTATCCCGATGGTATACTCATTAAACTAAAACAATCATGAAATCTGTTAAAAAATCCTAGAATCAAGAATGTTAACTGGAGTTTTGACGAAGTTGGCTTGAAAACATTTTAAAATTATGAATTTTCATGTGATTTCAACAAGCTTGTTCAACATGCAACAATGTCATGAAAAGCAGTTATTCCCCGTTTGTAGAAAAAACAATCAAACCTTTGAGAAAAAAAAATTGTGGAATATCTTTTCGAAAATGCGCATTTTAAGTCTATAAATTCCAATAACAATTCAAAGTCCAACGCTGAGAAAACAGTGATTTCTTAAAAATATACTTTTCTCGTTATAGTTAAGGTATCCAGATTACCCGGTTTAATTCAGGTTTGCCCGGATATTCGATACAAAATTTGGGAACAGTCCGGCTTGGCTCGGTTGCCCGGATTTCATTGAAAAATGAAATTTTGGAAAATCAAGTAAAAAAACAAATTGTGTTGTAATTTTTAATATTAATGCCTACAAAACTCAATTTTTGAGAAAAATGTATAAAAAATTTTATAGAAGGTTTTTAACTTAAAACCTGTCGATGAATTTTGACGAAAAAATTTTATTTTAATTTTTTTTTTTAATTTTTGTTGAATAATTTCTAGGTTTCGACCAAATTTTCTCGGATATTGCCCGGATTTTTGGTCGTAAATTTTGAAATCAAATGCCCGGATATTGCCTGTTTTTTTTTTATATCCGGCCCGGATACGTGCTGTAAAAATTCTGGCAACCAAGTTATGGCAAGTTATCGTTGTGATTTAGCTTCACACACTTTTGAAGTGAAGTGATGACGAATAGTACGTACCTACCTATCGTAACAGAATTTTTCCTGGAAAACGGTTCAAAAAGGAAATGGATTTTAACGAACCATGAAAAGACCTTCAAAATTTTCTAAATATTCGCGAAAAAAAATTAAATTATACATTATACATTCGCAATTAAAAAATTTAAATTATACAAAATTGATCAAAATTTTTTGATTTTCCTGCTCAATTCTGGCTGATATTTATTATTCGCCTTGCATAAAAAACAAAACTGTAAAACGGGGTTAATCGGAACAATTTTTAAAATATATGCGTAAAGTGCCTGTCAAATATAGCTCTTTGTGCTTACTGGCAGCTGGAGATGGTATATTTTATGGCCCTGTACCTAGCTGAATCAAAGGGAAAAAAAAATCAGAGTTTTATCTTATCTAATTTTAAAAAGTAATTTTTGTTCACTCCCTCTCAACAATTTGGGTTTATAGGGATATTTCCTTATTATTTGAGAAACTCTTAAGCTCAAGAACGTACATCATTAAAAATACGTTCATATAGCTTTCATTATTTCAAAGCAAATTAAGATTTTTTTTTCGCTTTGCAGATATTTTTTGATTTTTTCAAACCCCAGTAATCACATTTTCATTAATCCACACTTATATTAGAAGAAATGTTACTTGTGATGCCTAACTCCAGGGGCAAAATTTATTTGAGTGCGACCCGCCGGAAAATTTCAAATTAAAAATTGGCCCGTTGCTTGAAAAGGTTGCTCACCTCTGATCTATACAAACCGATTATTATTAAGGTTCAATTTCATGATGGTTTTACTTCGTAGTTGACAGATTTTTCCAGCTGAAATTGAATACGCTTTCAAATGGCTCAAAAATAATCGAGTTTTGTTAATTTTGAAACAGCTGTATCCACTAAATTGCCCTTAGTTTCTTCAAAAAGAGAAGTACTGGACAAAAAACTAGCAGAAATTGCGGCGGGATGCGGCCACCTAAAAACAGATTAGACGAAGTTTGAGTTGGAAAAACTGATCAATATCATGACTGAATAAAGTGTGCGCCGGCCAATGGGAGATACCATGAATAAAGTAGACATTTTGCAAACAAAAACTGATAAATTTTTTCATGAATTATCATAAGATTACCTTTGTTTTCTTCAAAGAAAGTATTTATTTAGATAAAAAGAATAGTTTTTGAGATACACGCATTCGTAGCTGTCCCATTTCTAAATGCACTTAGGTTTATAATAATTATTATTACTAATTTTGTCTGTTTATTTTGAATTTCAGTTCTAATACTGCTATGAAGTTCTTATTTTTAAACAAATGAGAAAAGGCAAAACACTAGCTTAAAACAGTGGATGATCAACGTTTTAAAAAAACTTCTAAAATCAAATTTATGTTGAGTGAGGAAAGCTCTACGATAAATTTCAAAGAAATTCTCTTCTAAATTAATTCATTTGCGCTGGCCCTTCCACCGAGATTGCATCCATACCGAACATCAATGAAAATCATCTCCAAACAGATAAGACAGAGATTAAGATTGCATTGAGGAGAAGCCTCGCCTTGAATGCAGGCACATTAAGCTGTCGACTTCCATTCACTCGCAATGAGATGCGTTTTGTCGTCGTCCTCTCGGTCGTTTCACAACAATTTGAACGTGCGGAAAGAAAACGTGCTCGGTGGCTTTTGAGAGTTAGTTTATCAACAGGTGACCTGCGCTAAACAAACACAAATATCCCTCCACTCCCTCACGGAACTTTGACGCAATGCAATGCTAAGCAATGATGATGATGGTGGCTCCATAGACCCAGAGCTATGCTTACATATTTCATACATCCGTCGGCCGACCGGAGATCCCAGGAAATGGAAATCTCCTAGCTTGTGTGTTCCTGCTGCTGCTGCTGCGTAGCGAATCCTAAGGCAGACTTTGGCTTTGCCTTTTCTGGTTCGTTTGTGTCGTTGCTCTTGTGCGGAACCAGTAAAGTCTATCTCATGCACGTATGTGTTCATTTATTTGCATGTTGCGATTTTTTTCCACTACATTTTTTCCCTCACATGACTCCAGGTTCAACTTCATACACCTGCTGGGTGATCTGGGTACCAACCGAGTCGTTTTAACTGAAAAAGTGTCTCCGGGGTAGGGAAACTTCGAAAAAAAAACTCCTAGTCGTGGATAGTTTATGACGGCGGAGCGGAAAAAAAGAACGAGCGCACCATAGAATGCATGTAAAATGGCAGAGCTCATCGTTTCATGTTTGCTGATAGATGCAAGAAATTAAGAGGAGCCACCGGCAAATTAAAAACCCAGCAGCATTGTAACAGTTTCCATCGTGATATTTTTTTTTATACTGGGTAGAACACAGACTTTTCTGGGCAAAGGATTTTGAAATTTTATATTAAATTAAACTTGGTTTTAATATAAAATTTACAAAACCAACGTAGGTACATACCTATGTGACCACTACATCTCGTTGTTAGTTTATGATTCATGAGAGTGTCTCTAAAAGTATCAGGGAATAATGGATTAAACATGATCGTATGATTTGGGGTTTGTTCAGGTTTATTATAAACTTTTTATAACCGATGGATAAACTATTCGATGGAGCCATTATGACTCAAATAAGCTAAATGGGTTAGAGATTCATATTTTTATTCAATTAAAATTTTAAAATATCGCAATTCCTTGAAAAATTGTAAACTGAAAAATACAAATTTTTCGGATAGATGTTCCTCTAAACCTATTTTGTATTTTGAAGAGGAAACATCGGAATCAATGATTAAGAAACTAAAAACTGTCACCAGGTTAGAACAATGACTGATATCAAAATATGTGGTTTGATATTGCGTCAATCGGATAATCCAAAGTGTTTGAGACTTTTTGTCCAAGACAACTAAAAAAATCTAAATCTTCAAATTCCCTTCGTATCTTCACATGTTTGCAGCTCATGGAATGACCGATTGACCCAAACTAGGCTCATAGTATTCATAATCACTTTATACACATCTAGCAAAGATATTCCTGAGTTGTTCAATAGGATTCAGAGCTGAATTATGAGTCTGGAAAATGATTCTTTCTCTTGGACATCCTTTCCAGTTGTTTAATTCTAAACTACGGTAACTGTAAGCTGACCTTTTTCTGAAAACAGCGTTTTTCAGCCATCTGTCGTTATTCACTTTTGCCAGTTTTTCTACGATTCACAAAATTTCTTGCAAAATATCAAATTATTAAAGTTTGTGTGGGTGTGGTAACCTGGTAATCTCCAGATAGAATTATTCAAGGTAGTTTCAACTGAGACTTGTGTTTATTAGAAAATCAGACTATATTAACTGACAATTTCCATTTTTTGTTCACAGTGATTGCTTAGATTTTTATCCCTTGAAGTTGGAATGCTAACTACCACATCTCCCTTTCTTTTAAAAATCAAATAAATCTATATGAATCCCTTCAAAAGCAATGTTTTGGTACCAAAACGTTAGTGAATGTATCTTAAAAACCTTTACTGATTGCTGCACATGCAGCCACCTCAGCTTATAAGATTGAAATTTGTTTTGAATAAAAATGTTTCCGTCTTCATCTCGGATTTCAACCTAGTTCCTTTTTTTTTAATTTTAAAGCATCGTGGAAAAGGCTTGCAGTTTGTTTCAGTTTCAGGACCGTTTTGACCATCTTCTATTATTTCAGGCAGAAAGAATGTCAATGTATTTAGCTCTGATTCCGGATATTTTCATATGACGCAGTTCATCCTCACGTTCTTTCCGCGATGTTATTCAACGACGGACCAGAGTTCTTCATGATCGTTGTCAGATTTCTCAAATTATTCTTGATTATCTAATTAAAGTTGGGTGGTTATTGACGATGAATGATGTATGAAATTTTCAAAATATACAATACAGAAGTGAAATTACTCAGGTAACCACCAAGCATTTAAAACAGCACGTAAGAAGCACTATATACGCATATACGGCAGATGGATTAAAGCTACTATGCATTAGATAAGCATTTATGTAGCCCTGAATGCTACTCAAATGCAGGTTTTGGCAAAATATACGGCTACCTTAGTGCTAAACCCTACAAATGTTCCCAACTTGGCATTTAAAAAGCATTTGAAATGCTGATTTAATGTTTCGCCGTTTCTTTAAAAAAATCCTGTGATCACCACTCACAGATATTTTTATCTCGTGTTCTTTTTTACCGACCCACTCCTCTCTTTCTTTGCTGCATATCACCCGTTCTTTGTTCACTCGACCTTTTACCATTGTATACCACCCTTGTGTGGAGAAAACTCTTGGGAGTTGATGTTCCTCCTCCTGGAACGGGATTCGAACCTGTATCCTAGCGACATTAATATCAACGGACGATTCCTTTATCCGCTGAGCTATAAGAGAAGACCTGAGGAACATGATATTTCAGGGGTACATAAATGCTTACTTCATGCTTAATAGCTTTAATCCACCTGCCGTATATGCGTATAAAGTGCTACTTACGTGCTGTTTTAAATGCTTGGTGGTTACCTGGGTTGTGTCCATCTTTAAACAGTGTGACACCTTTTTTATTTTTCCATTCTCGCGAGTCTTATAGGTCTGATAATGTCCATCGTAGATTTTACTACGAAATCCGGCATCTGTTCGCTTAGGTGCACTCTTTATTGGATAAGTGTTTACATTTTAATCCTTTTAACGTTCTCCAACGGTGGTGCATTTTAAATATCCATGAAAAGCATTGAAGTTCACGGTTCCTGAAAAATTATGGACAGTTACTTTCACATATAACAAACAATAATTATAGTTTGGCAGTTTTTCGAGGGGTTTCCAGTAAACGCCGTGGCTCCGTAGGTAACATGCGATCATATTGCGATAAACGCGATAGAAGAGGTTTCAGCGCGGAATGGGATATTTTGAACTCTAATTTCCATTGACGAAGAAACGTTGAAAGATCTGACTCAACTTCAATTATTCTATCGTGGCCATTTGTTTCAATGTCAGGATAATAATGATCTTTCTGAAGGTTCTGCGTCCTCCTTCGTATCTAAGGCATCGTCATCGTAATTCAATAGAGGTATTGAGGACGTATCCAAAGGTGTTACTTCTGGAGCATCTTGCGTTGAAGATGATGTTGGAAGTGGATAAGTACTTGTTGACGGTGTATTCAACAAAGTGTTTGGTGTGCCCGAAGGATTGGCAAGATCACTGTTCGATGAATCATCTATTTCACTATATCGCTTCAAATTTCGATTGTGGACCTGAATGTCAAAAAAGGTCCTTAAATAAAAAAAAAAAAAAATTTCGATTGTATGAACCAATTTTGATGATATTTTCCCACTTTTTTGAACGATCCATTTTTCTTATATGCACAATATTAATCACTCTTCAAATATTCAAAACAAACATCTGTACACAAAGAAAAACATGCCATCTATAAATATGATGGAATGGGTATAAATCAGGTACGTTGGTATATAAGTTGTTTTGTTTGATTATACCTAGACATTATGATACGATTATGAATGAACAACCATCTGAACACCTAGGTAGAACTCAGCAAACTGTTTAAGTTAAACATCATAATGAAAACATTTGGTTAAAATAAAGACACATATTATTATTCGCCCAACAATCCGTTTTAAAAAACCCTCTACGGTTTACGGTACCTATAAACCAGAAATAAGCATCTTCAATAAATCAGCATTATATCTGCATTTCCACTGCTTCTTGCAGTCTGTTAGCATTTAATATACGTAGCTGTTTTAAATCAGCATCCAAAATGCGATTTGAAATATTCTTTCATTGCATTATTCAGGCATTGAAATCGCTATTTTATGGTTAATGTGCATTCAAAAAGCTTTTTACTGACTAAAAGCTTTTAAATAGAATATCACATGCTAATTTAAAACAACTATGCATTTCAAATGCTCATATACTACAACAAGCAGCGGAAATGCAGATATAATGCTGATTTACTGCTTATACTAATGCTTGGTGGTTACCTGGGTATGAATCCTATTCGATTCGAGATATTCGTTTCGAGTTTCAACTCGAATCAAATTAGAATCGTTTTACGTATCTCGTTCAAGTTCTAAATTTTAACTTACTAGATTTCGAGTAAATCGGGTAGTAGATCAACTCGAAACGTTCCATTCGAATCGAGCTCGTTCAAAATCGGTAATGCCAAAGTCGGTCGAATCGAACGAAACTCGATTGTTTCGAGCTCCATAATCGAGCCCCAGTTTTTGCTTGAAAGCTGATTTTATCATTTTAAAAATGATACTTTGGTCGCAATGTAAACATGATGGTTGTTAAGGAAAAACAACACATCTTGGTAGTAAGCGAGTTGTCATAGAACTAACAAGTTGTCATAGACGTGAGGATTATTGAAATAATTTTTGCTACAATTTAATCTAGTAAAAAAAATTCGTTTAGTAAAATTTTTAACTTTTTGTTGCTCTCCTTTGAGGCTTTTGTTTTAATCTCCTTTGAGTTACTTGTAGGCTTTCCTTTGAGGCTTAAATTTCAATCTCCTTTGAGATATTTTAATGCTCTCCTTTGAGGCTTTTTTAGAATCTCCCTTGAGATATTTTAATGCTCTCTTTCGAGGCTTTTCTCAAAATCTTTTTTGAGATATTTTCGTGCTCTCCTTTGAGTTGGTTTTTTTTTATCTCCCTTGAGATATATAAAAGCTCTCCTTTGAGGCTTTTCAACATTTCCTTTGTGACTTGAGATTCGTTTTATTCCTTTTGGGATATTTTGTAACTCCTTTGAGCTTTTCTGTTAATTTCCCTTTGGATTTTTTTAAACCTCCTTAGAGATTTACTTAAAATATTTTTTTCAACTTGCACTTTTTTGCATTTGCGATGAGTCAAAAATTATATTCCTTACTTACTCAAAAAAAAAAATCAGATTCTTCTCATGTTTGCACAATGGTAATCTGGTAATCTCCGGATAGAATTATTGAAGATAGCTTCAATCTGACTATATTAACTGACAATTTTAATTTTTTTGTTAACAGTGATTGCTTTGATTTTTATCCCTTTAAGTTGGAATGTTAACTACCACAGGATGGATAACTCAAAATCTTTAATAACTCGTTCAACTATCAACTTTTTTTCCTTTCTCACATTATTTCGCTGTTTTTTTTTTTTTTTAAGAAAGAGACTAAGCACAATTGAAGAAACATAGGCCAACGCCTATGTTTGGAAACTTTCACATATTAATCACATTTGATCCCAAATACGCCTGAGGGGGGCTACCATGTAGAAAAAGGAGTCTCAAACTATACAGGGTCCGGCAATTGAAGTGCTACATTGGACCTAAAAGATTATTTTATCAAAACAAAAACTTGTTTTCAAGTTTAATCAAATTTACTTTGAAACATCATATTTCCGAAATCCATTGGAACAATTCGATCTTAAGGTTCTTGAGCTACGCCACTCGCTGCAGAAGCTCAAGGCAAATATTTTAAAGAGCCCGCAGAGCTCTATTTGCCCGCAGGTATTTTATCCCAGGCTTGAGCTAGAAGGCGCTTCAAAACTTTAGTACCGTCATGTTTTGTTAAGCAGACTTCGGACTTCAATAAACTCTAGACAGTCATAAGGTTCTCATCTCACAGGTCACTCCGAGATCGGAATTAACCCTTCTTGTTGTGGTACATACCAGTCATGAGAAACGAAAAATAAGAATAAATGGATTGAAAATCCGATCAAAATGATACAAGTTTCGGCTTATATCTGCTGTATCATTCGATATTTGAGGCTAAATTTGGTTTTTAAGGGGGGGGGGTAGGGTCTAACGGGTATAAAAAAACACCATTTTCACGATTTTTTTCTGGAGCTATCGTTCAAACAAATGTATTCAAATTTTTTGCGTTATACAAAGCATTGTTAAAAGAACATTTACTATTTTTTTCGTAGAAAAATATTAAAAAATGAGCCGGTGACGGAGCATTTTCGAGGATGCCTTTTAGAAAACAGGATTTGCGGTGGACACTGTATCTCAGCACAGAATCATCTGCAGTCAAAAAATCAGAGCAAAATATTTTTAATAGATGTTTTTCTGGACCCCAACGTTTTTATTTAACTAAAAAATATTTTTATAAAATTTTTGTGGCTGTTTGAAGTAAAAACTACGATTTTTCACTTAAAAATCCGCCATTTTTCACCTGTAAAATCTCCCCAAAGTAAAAAAATCAAAAATGAAAAACGTTGGGGTCTGGTATTTTATATGTAGAAAATATGTTCCAAATTTGAAAAGAATCGGATATGTAGTTTTCAAATGACGATGTCCACGGACTTTAAAAATGTGCTTTCGAGAAAAACGCGTTTGAAGTTTCTGCTCTTGCTTTCTTGCAGTATTAGATAGGAGGAGATAAAGGCCTATAATTTCTACAGTTTTGCTTCAATTGACTTGAAAATTTGACACAACATTCTTGAAATGTTTTACAATAAGAAAATAAAAAAATAAAAAAATCGATTTTTTGAAATTGTTAGACCCTACCCCCCCTTAAGTAACCTAATAGTTCAAGCTTTTCCTTTGGAAACTTTAAATACACAAATTAAACTCTGTATCAGGATTAATTTAGAGAAAAGTTCGAAATCACATATCAAATTCCTCCAAAAAAAGTGGTTTTCGCGATGCGCTTGGTAGGATTGTCACTATCACGGACATCTCTTTCGTTTAACATAGCAGGGCACGCCCAGGAAAGTCATTCTTGTAACAGTTGTAAAATTATATAGTGGTGGAAAAACCTAGTTCAACGAGCAAGCCGTGTTCCAGCAAGATGTCCAGCAAACAGCCGGTTTCGAGCCATTCGGGTCCCAGCCGTCCGGGTTCCAGCCAGCCGAGGACCAACCAGCCGAGGACCAGCCAGCCGATGAAATCGATGGCGTCCCGCAAGATGTTCGAGAGGGAGCTTTTCGGAGATACCGACGACATGGACATGGAAGACGGCCCTGGTTACGACATTTGTATTTTTTGCAATCAAAGATTGGGGTTGGTTCTTATTATGAGCCAGTGCAAAGTCTTGCTGAAACCAAATTGTGGATGTGTCCACGGTTCGACGACATGCCGTAGAACTATTCCCGATTCGTAAATTGATTGATCTTAACTTCTTCAGGGCGTTCGATTGGTCTTTTCTAGGGAAGTATGGGTATTACTGGTGATTTCGGCCCAAATGTCGCCTGGCGGTCTTCAGTACGTCTGCACAGGTTTGTGATCTTTCTGGCAACCAAAATCTGTAGTTCTGTTTATTCACAAACCACTGTACTGCGAAAAGTTTATCGATAGAAAACACGATAATCTCCTATTTTAGTTTTACTGGGAGGTCTTGAAACATTTGGATCTTGTTAGGTTTAGACTAAAATACATTTTTCGGGATCCGTCAGTGATTCTGATCCGGTATACTAAAATTGTAACGGAAGTAGTTGTTCCAACAATGTCAACAACTTAAAGGCGCCACTCCCAAAATGGAAGGCTGCTGACACAAGGTCACTGACTCCCTCCCACGGCGGGTTTCAAATAGTGGCTCAATTACTTCTTCAATCTTGCCAACCCAACTGTCGTTTGCCAAATTAAAATTCAGGGAAAATAGGAAAAGATAGGAACAAGCCCTGCTAAGAAAACCGATTCTCAAATCCAAATCAGCAACATAACGATAAAGAAAAAACTATCGCGATCACTTCGAATGAGAACACCTCTTAGAAAAAGACGAAGTCACATCTTAGTGGTCATGTACATATTTGTGCAGACCTGTCTGGAGCTCTGAAGCCCGGAATTAGCACTGGTGGCCCACCGAATCACTTACAGCCGCGGGAATCGCACGCACTACTCGGTTGGCTCGCTTGCTCGCCGACTGACTCACTGACTCGCTTACACACTCGTGTCGAATGACGAAGTGTCGGTTTTATCCATTCACACATCCCCCTCCTATCCCAAACAAAATATGATTGAAAATATTGAAAAAAAAATTCTATCTCATACATTTTAAATGGTTTTTCTCAAATTTTTTTCAAGACCGCAAACTCAAGGAATTGATAGAGTGTATGTAAGCAAGGTATTTGAATGTTGAGCTGCATTTAGAGTGATAATGCGCAATAGGTTATCTTATCTCAACACTCTCGCAATTTCTTTAGAGAACTCTCTCAAACATTAAACAGATTCACATTGAAAAATCTGAATGAGAGGTAAAAAAACCAACGAAAGACCTGACATCATTTGTTACTCTATTGACAGACTTTTTAATGCTATTTAGGTCGCAATACGATAGTTTAAGGTAATTTCTTACTCACTTTGCAAGATAATTATCGGAAAATCTTACTTTCGATGCAAGGTGCAATTTCTAACATCAATTGGTCCGTTCTCAAGACGTGTTCATCGATCAATTCAAATATCAGTAAAGGAACTGTTTCATACATTTCAGGCAAGCAGCCCAGTGTATCCCCTCTACTGTGTTCGACCAAACAGTTAGCTTGACTCCTTTTTTTCAAGAGATCTTCTAACCTCGTCTTTCAATTTCAAGCTGTACAATAAATATGTTTTAAACTTCGTTCTTATCTCAAGCTTTCCTTCCAACTCGCTTAGTTTCCAATGAAATGCAATACTTAAATTGTCTTTTCAACATGCCTTTCAATTTCAAGCTGTCCTCTCAACACGCTTGAATTGGTTTTTATCAATACGTTTAGGCTGCTCTCTCCACTCGCCTTTTAATTTCTACCTATTCTTGTAACACGCTCAAAATTTCTGACAATACTTAATCACTGTCCTCTCAATTCGCGTTTCAAATCCCAAGCTGTTCTCTCCATTTCAATCGATTTCTTCAGGCTGTTCTCTCAACTCAGCTTTCAATTTTAAGCTGTCATCTCAACTCGCTTAAAATTTTTATCGATTTGTTCAGGCTGTCCTCTCAAAACGCCTTCCAATTTCAAGCTGTCCTTTCAACACGCTTGAAATTTTAATCGATTTATTCAGGCTGTCCTCTCAAGTCGCCTTTCTGTTTCAAGCTGTCCTCTCAACTCGCTTGAAATTCCCGTCAATATGCACTGGCCGTCCTCTCAACTCGCCATCCAATTTCAAGCTGTCCTCTCAACTCGCTTGAAATTGTCACCAAAACGCTCAGGCTGTCCTCTCAACTCGCCTTTCAGTTTCAAGCTGTCCTCTCAACTCGCTTGAAACTAACGTCAATATGTTCAGGCTGTCCTCTCAACACGCCTTCCAATTTCAAGCTGTCTTCTCAACTCGCTTGAAATTTTAATCGATTTATTTAGGCTGTCCTCTTAACTCGCCTTTCAGTTTCAAGCTGTCCTCTCAACTCGCTTAAATTCTCGTCAATATGCACTGGCGGTCCTCTCAACTCGCCATCCAATTTCAAGCTGTCCTCTCAACTCGCTTGAAATTGTTACCAAAACGCTCAGGTTGTACTCTCAACTCGCCTTTCAGTTTCAAGCTGTCCTCTCAACTCGCTTGAAACTAACGTCAATATGTTCAGGCTGTCCTCTCAACACGCCTTCCAATTTCAAGCTGTCCTCTCAACTCGCTTGAAGATGTGCACATAATAAAGCTGCCCTTCTGACTCTCTTAACTTAACATATTTATTATTTTTTTCAAGCTCTCTTCTCAACGGAATTGAAAATTAATCTGAATTGTGATTTTCTTCTTTTCGGCATTATTCCCAAATGGCACGTTGCCTTTCTTCCACTTTGACCGAAATAGCTTTCGAAAATCTTCCAACAGTGTTGCTTTTCTTAAACAAGTTTTGAAATGTTAGGTAATCTAACTACTCATTTTTCCCGTTTTTTGCAATGAGTAAATAATAAACTGTTTGGTTTTCAACCTCGTTTGATGAGAATTAATTTAACGTGAATCGCATTTGTTGTTTATTTTCGGTTCGCTTTTTTTCTAATTTCACGTCTTTTTCTGTTTCGTTTCTGAAAAATTACCTGCCACGGTCGCCAAATGTGCAGACCTGTCCGGAGTTCTGAAGCCCGGAATTAGCACTGGTGGCCCACCGAATCACTTACAGCCGCGGGAATCGCACGCACCACTCGGCTGGCTCGCTTGCTCGCCGACTGACTGACTGACTCGCGTACACACTCGTGTCGAATGACGAATGACGCTCATTACATTAGCGATAGCTTTTTATCACTTTCTACTTCTCATATTCCATAACCGGGAAAGCACTCATTTCTCAATGAGTATTCCGTTACTTCTACATCCTTCTCTAACCAGTTTTCCGCCACCTCTGGAGTGCCTCAAGGGAGCCATTTAGGACCAATACTATTCTTGATTTATTTCAACGACGTGTTGCTGCTCCTCGATGGACCAAAACTAGCTTACGTAGACGACCTGAAGTTGTTTTATCCCATCTCCGGCCCTGACGATGCCAAGTTCCTGCAGGACCAGTTCAACCTCTTCGCCTCCTGGTGCGATGTCAATTGTCTGCCCTTAAATCGTAGTAAATGCGCAGCAATTTCTTTTTCCCGTAAGCGGCTTCCATCAAATGCAGTGTATTTTCTCGGCGACGAGGCTATTGCTTGAGTTGAGCACGTGAAAGATCTTGGTGTCATTCTTGACAAACGGATGGATTTCAAGATTCACACCAATTACATCGTCGATAAAGCTTCTAGAAGCCTAGGTCTACTGTTCCGCATGGCGAAAGACTTCAAAGATATTTACTGTTTGAAGAGTCTTTATTGCAGTTTGGTTCGTTCGATCCTTGAATACGCCTCTGCTATCTGGTGCCCTTATTATCAAAACGGCTCCGAGCGTATTGAGGCTATCCAACGGCGTTTTATGAGATTCGCTCTTCGACACCTGAGCTGGCAAGACCCGTTCCGACTTCCCAGCTACGAGAGCCGCTGTCGCTTAATCGACATTGACACGCTGCGAGCCCGCAGGACCGCCGCACGATCCTCTGTCGTAGCTGATTTACTTTCATCCAGAACTGATTGTCCCGCACTTTTGGAAGGTATTCAACTCAACATACGACCACGTGGTTTGAGAAATCGTGAGTTCCTACGTTCTCTTCGTTTGAATAATTATGGGGCTAACACAGCACTTATTGGTGTAATCAAGACATTCAACCGCTACAGACGTTTCGAGGGATGCATTCCGAAGAAAAATCCTTAAAGCTTTAAGTTTTGTGTAGACAATTGTATTTGTAGTGTCATTAGTTTTAATTTTTAATTTTTTTTTCATTAGGATCAATATGTGATCCGTTGATGTACAATAAATAATAATTATAATAATTTTCTGCCTGCCAACACTGCAGTGTAACTGTTAACCACAGTTTGAGTTATATTCACCCACAGTGTGATGATGTAAACATTTGTACTATGAACATCATCACCAGAATCTTCTGGCAACCATACTCGATATTATCAATAACCTCACATTGAAAGTATTCTTGCATGAGAGATAATTAAATACCATCCTTCTTTTGATAATATTGATAGATTCAATGGCTCAAGACCAAGGTCGTTTATTCTGAGCTGTCCTGTTTTCTGAAAACAAAGATCAGTTAACCGTCCCCTTAAACCTCCCTTGTGTCCGTTTTTTCATTGATCCATTACAAATTGAGAAAATAGAATGAAACAAGTTTGTATGAATGACACCAAAAACTTCAATAATTCTCTAAGCATTCAAATTTTTTATCAATTACACCTTAAGTATTACACTTATTTTTTCAAATTCTTTTAAAAAAAGCGGAATCGAGTAGGAATCAGCACCATTAGGGAAACATTTACATGAATCCTGTATTTCAAAACCTTCACATGTGAAACGAATAAGTTCCTGAATTTATATAAGGCGGACTTTCAAATAGAAGATGGAGTCTTCAACTAAAACTGTGTAGCAAATATGAAAAATCCCACATAATCGCTTATTGGACTAGTAGTAGTTTCCACGTCTATAGAGAATAGACGATCAGTAGTCAATTTTCCTATTTTATTGATAACTGATGATCGTTATTCAATAATCTTCAGTAAAAACTCACCTTGATAAATGGCAGCAACTGGCTGCGTTTGATAGACTGGCGACGGTTCCTGAGACATTGGAGCTTCTTGACGGAGAGGTGCGCTAAACAAAATCGATGGATCGGGCTGTTGCTGGGCTAGATGTTGAGCAAACTGTTGTTGTGGTGGTTGTTGCTGATAGTAAATTGGCGCTTCCTGGTGTTCTTGATGTTGATGTTGCGGAACTAATGGCTGGAAAGCTGCTGTCGGTTGTGGTTGATATTGCTGCTGTGGTGATGATTGATCAAGCTGTAACAAAAAGGAGAAATTGGGAGGGTGTTAAAATCGCCTCAAGAGATAACGATAGATGAATCATGAACGAAAATGGTTATGAACTAATGATTTTTTGTGGGATTCTTAAAATTGTTTTTGAAAGACCTGTAAAGAAAGAAAATTGGCTTGGAAAATAAAATTATTGCGAAACGAAGAATTGCACAATCATTTTTTAAATTTTATTTAAAATGTACTTATTTTTGTAAATTCAGTTCAAGCAAAAGCATTATAACGATACTGAGCTTTCATAAGTTAATTGATCATTTAAAATATTTTCTTTTTATTTAAAAAAAAACCAAGCATGTTAAATCTTTCGACAGTCGCAGAAGAAATCTTTGAATTGTTTCGCTTTAAACAGAATATCCCAACTTCAACATGGACATTCTCTTTGTCCGTCTTGAATTTTCAATATTTGAACAAACTGAGCTCAGGGTAGATTTTATTTCAACTTGTTTCTTCCTATTTTTTTTAAGAACGAGGCCATAGCATACGGTTGCAATTTGGGGGACAATGAGAATTTGGCCACAGTTATTTACCGACTTTAGTCAAGCTAATATTCTTCCATTGGAAAGGTTCAAATTTTGACCAATAGAATATAACTTTACTTTTTGATTTTCACGTTCCTGAGTCAGACCGGATTTTAAGTATATGAATGAACGCTAGATGAAATAATTATAGAAAAAAAATCCATGAATTTATTTTATTATTTTGAACAGTTTAATTATGGATTGTATTAAATTCGTAGCTTAAAGTTATGATGGCATTTTTCTCATAAGTGTTCACTAGTATTTTGGCTCGGTTTGCTTCGGTTCTAGTCTCAGAAGTGGGTTCCATTTTTTTCCACAGGAGTTCCTGTCTATATAGGTGAAGGCAAAGAAACCCGTCGCCTAAGTTGAGCACTAAAATTACCCCCGACAGACAGGTGATCTGACAAAGATGTGACGGATGACGTTTATTGTAGTTTGAAACAATTTATGTGCAGGAATTCGTCTGAAGTGGTATATCTGCAGGAAGCATGTGGGAATGATGGTTATTCTGCTTCTACCATGTGCCTTCTTTTAATTGTGTTTTTTTTTAGCAATAACAATTAGTTTTGAAAACTAAGAAATGAGAAAAACTAACTTAATTCATTAAGAAACTAATTTCTCTTAAGTTTGTGTACTGCAAAGAATTTACAATGATAAGTTCAGCTTTAAATCTAAGGAACAAAAAGTCTTTAAAACTAATTTGTGTTAACAGTTTAAAATAACGATTACGAATGCAGGAACCACAACCGTTAAACTGTTCGATATTTATAACCGGAGTCTCGTTACTGTCGACGAAATTTTTCCACACTAAATTACACATCCACCAAGGCCCACACTACATGTATGGCGCGGGTAGGAACAATTTAGATTGGGCTGTTCGTGAATGTTTCGAAAGCTGTTACCCACAATTGGATCCTAAATTTGAATTTCCGGAACAGTGTGAGAAGTGCCAGGAAAAATTGTATCGTAATCTGATTAATAAAGCAGAGTATGGTACATTTTCAAACCGTTCGCAATAGTTTCAGTTGCCATTGAAGCATTATTAGTTTTAAAAACAACGGATATGTTTGGTTTACGTAAAAATTTAAACCAAACACGAGCCTCCACCAGTGTGCCCACGAATATCTGGCCCATTATTCCGCACAGCTTAAGCAGCGGGGAAAAATAGACAAAATTTTCGCTACTGTGTAGTTCATGTTCCGATAATTATCATAATCAACATGAGGTTAGCGAGAGCGCGGTTTGTGTTTTGGATGGCGTTCGTGGTTTGTGCGCCCAGAAGTAGAAAAAGAGGGGGTTCTAACCTGCTACCGAATAGGGGAGCCCTGCTGATGTCCGATTATGTTGGTGTTATTGTTGCACATGCACACACAAACCTAAAAAGGGTGCAAAGCGTTCTGATGAGCCGTGAACAAGGGATTTTTTTCCCTCGCTGATTATATTTGTGATTCATTTTGCCAAACGATGTTGCGGTAAGTTAACCCTTATATGGGTGCTTTTGAGTGTTTTGGAATAATAGTAATTAGAATATTAAAAAGTTCAACAAATAAACAAAAGCTTTACTATTCGAAAAGTTGTGGAATAATGAAGATAATTTCGTTATATAGTTGTTAAGTCCTGAAATTTTCATTTTGTTGTGAAAAGAACAACTTTTCGGGAATCTAAGGTTCTCCTTACTTTGTAGATTTTTTTCATGAAAAGTTCTTAACTACATCACAAATAAGTTTGCTTTTTCAATGAAAGTTGGCTAATGAATTTTGAACAAAGTTCTCTTTCATTCAGTTTAATGTTTAAATACTGAAACCAGTTATTTTAACAATTGAAAGATGCTTGAAGCTGTTATAATCTCAATAAAAAGTAAGTTAAAACCTGTGACTCTCTGGAGCCACTATTTTCACATAATATCTCGAATTATAAAATGACAGGGCAAAGGTGCTTAATAAAAAAATACTGTGCTCAATAATCTTCCATTAAATCCAGAAAAAAATAGCTACTCTATAGAGCAACTCTATTGAGCCACTCTATGGAGCCACTCTATGGAGCCATCCGGACAAACCCGGATAAAACCGAGCAATCTGGCAACCTTATTTTAACGAGTAGACTAAGAATGAAAATTATTAACTCGTTTCTACCACTGAAACCTGCATTTTCAACAACTTTTAAGCCTATAGTCAAGTAGACTGAGTCGATTTGGGGTCATTTTGAAATTTCTCAAACCCTGGGGCCTAAAAAGCTTTGTATTGGTCTTAAACTCATCCAAGATTTTTTGCAAAACTTTTAAGTAACGTTTACATGAGTAAATTTGAACTTTTAGGTTTGTATGGGAAAGTTGAATATTTTGTACTGAAAAATCAACATCACTTTTGTTTCGTCTGTGGAACCGAGCCAGCTTATGGTTTTTGTGCCAATTTATAAAATTCCTAAAGGAAATTTTCCGCTAAACAACTTTGTCGAAGACCGTAACTTCGTATCTTATTAGAAAAAAAGTTATTAGCTGTTTAACAGGGGTATGTCTTTTCGCACTGATAAACAATAAATTTAATGACCCCAAATCGACTCAGTTAAATAGTCAAGGGACCCCAACAAAAAATGAAACATTTTCTTATAGATGAATAAAATGTTAGAAATAGAATTATAATTTGAAATCTAGATGAATTTGGATGAAACCTAGAGACTTCTTACGTTTCAGCGAGTACAAAAATGGTAGGGCTTGTATTCCTTTATTAAGTATAAAAATCTAAAAAAAAAAACATTTTAAAGCCTTAAACGATATTCATATCAGCTTAAAAACTATCAACAATTTCCATTAGCATGATATGAGTGATTTGAAGAACAAATATCGTAAAGGTTATAAAAATTCTAAAAAAGGAAAGTTAGTTCCTCTAATATGGATTAGAAACATGGCCTTAAATTATGTTATACGGGTTTTAAGGAGCTTTCATATTGAATTTGATTGGAGTTCAGATTTAAGTGTCTTTTTTATCAGTCAATTGTCAATTTTAAACAAATTTATTGCTCTTTTAAGAAGTAGTTTAGAATCCCAAACTAATGCATGATTTTTAACAAAACTTTATTTCACTGATTCTTACCATCTTCCTCTCTTTAAATTTATTCTAAAATTTTGTGGAAAATGTTCAAATTTGCTGAATATTTCCTTTGTTCTGTGAGAATGCAACCAAATGCTGAAATTCAATATCTCCACACATGTTTAGAATTTCAATTTTTTAGTTTGTTTTCAATTAGCGTTTTGTTTTAAATGTTTAACTCTTATCGTTGAAAATATAATTTTTGTTCCTTTTTTTTAACTTTTTTTTAAATTAGATTAATGATTTTCTAAATTTTCCTAACTTTTATTTTGATTACTGGCTATACACTTCCTTTTTCAATAACATATACCTAGGAGTTCGAAACTTGTTGATAAATGACAACAGTTCTCAAGCATTTTTCAGAAGTTTGAGGATTTTTGACATTATTTGATGAATATATTTATTCGATATACACGATGTTTCACATTTAAAAGTATATTTGGTAGTTTTTTTTCAGATTTTTAGAATTTTATTTATATACTTTTACATTCGAAGGAAAAATACAATTTTTCTACAAATATATGGAAAATGCACAGACACAGCTACTTAAAAGCGTGTTTTCTCGATTTAGCAAGGCCATATCAATGGGGGGTCATTTTTTCCAAAACTTGGTTGAATTTGAGATATGATTATGAATTTGTGATTATTCTAAAAAAAAAATCAAGAACAAAGTTAGGAATAATGCTAAAAATTTCAATTTTTTAACCGTAACACGTCAGCAACGTCAAAATTGTATTCCAAACTTGCAAATTAAAAAGCAATTAAGATAATGTTACATAAAAAAATTTAGCTCAAATTGAGTTTTTTTCCTGTGTATAAATCCAGCAAAATACGGAATTGTTTTTACAACATTTTGGGCAGCCCGGCAGATTTTAGTTCTGTTTACTTCATCACATTACTTCGAAACCCCGTGTTTTCCCGAAAAAAATCTGAAAAATCTTGAATGTTTTCCCACAATTAATAATACATCACGTTCTCTTATTTGTTGAATAAAAAATATATTTTAGGAGTTTCTGGCGAATGAAGCATTATGTTTTGGTTTTAGGAGTTTCTGGCGAATGAAGCATTATGTTTTGAATATGAAATATTTTCTCGAAAGTAAACAAAAATGTTAAGACTTTTACGGCGGTCTGAATTGCTTTTTATTAGCTTTGCCATGATTTGAAGAAGTTACATTACCTAATCAGTTTTTCAATGAAGACTTGCAGCACAGAAAAAGTAGAACAAGATAAAACATCTCCCATTTTGATTAAGTTTAAATGTCTTGCACAACCATACATTGTTTAAAATTTAAACTTTACTGTTATTTGTGCAGAATTAATAGTTCATGTTTACCTATATTGCTTTAAAGAATTTACAAAGAAATATTTTTCAATTTCATACGGACAATATCCGAGCAAATGCCGGGAGGGAATTATCAAAATTAAAATAAAAAATATGAAGAACTTGAAGAGAATTTAATTGAATTGAATTAATTTTATAAAATCGGCAATCTAGAATGCTCGCCTTTTTCACATAAATATGGGTTTGAGTAAAGAAAAACTATTTTTAGCTTTTTAATCATTATTGAAATTTGCGAAAATCGATTTAGAAATAATTCTTTAGTTGCTAAAATTTTTCCAATCGTCCATTCTTAGATTCATTATTGAATTTTAATTCCAATTTCTATCTTATAGATTACAAATTCAATTTTAAACTTTTCCAACTTAAGTTTTCTACTATAGATTCTGATGTACTTTTATTTTAAAACTATTCTTAGTGAAGTAAATATTTTGAATTCAGCATATGATTTGTCTTATTAATAGTTCCTTAAATTGTTTCCAACTCAAATAGAGATTCAATTTATTGACATTTTCAAATTTCTTGTTTCATGATTTTCTTGATTTTTGAAAACTCGAGATCTTTGTTGAAGCTTTTAAACTCATTTTGTTTCATGATTTTTGACTATGTGTTTTGAACATCTTATCTATATTCTGGTTTTAAGTTTTCAAATTAGGCCGAAACAAATATCAATATCTTCATTTGTTACCCCCCCCCCCCCCCCCTTCGAAATTTCCAAAAAACCCAAAAGGGGGAAATAATAAAGTTTGATGTTTTTTTATGGAAATTTCGAAAAAACTATCAAATTTTCGAAAGATTACAACGGATTGTAGAAGATGGGATTTTTTATTACTTTTTGTTTTCTTGATTTTATTGAATTTTTCTATAAAAAAATGACATGATTTGAAGGTATTGTGCAATGAGGAAAGTATTTTTTGACTTTCGATAAAACCATGCCAAACTATCCTAATTCATATCTATCTTTGATTTTTTCTCAACAAGAAAATTTTAGTTACTTTAGTTACTTTAACAGTTCTAAAAAATAAGAGTTTTTGTTTTGGATAAGTTGGCATATTAAAAAAAATGATTCGTAGAGGCCTCTCAGATGGTTTGATCCGACCCTAGAAGTTAGCTTTAATTCACTTAAACCTCTTTGGCTCAAAGACTCTGAATTATGATATAAACTCTTAATTTTAGATTAATAACAAAATTTTACAGCATTTTTGAAAAAGTAAATTCAAAACACTCTTAATGTAAAATCAGGCGCTGGACCTGAAAATGATATTCAAAAAGTAACAATAGAATAATTACCGTCAAACGGGGCATCATGCAAAAACAGGGTTAGATGCAACATTTGTATACCATAACACTCATTCAATTTTTATTTCAATATACTGCAATAAAGTTATCATTGAATGATAACAAATTGATGATGACATAGTTTTTAACATCGTGAAAGAGTTTTTTTTAAAGTTTTTGATTCTCTTAAAAAATTTAGAAAATCGAGCAATAGATGTACAAATTTTTACATTTTTCGATGCCTTAAAAAACTATACCTAGTATGACGGGTTGGCTTAATGATGATCACCTACAAACTTTATATTGCTTTCATTGTCCTTTACCAACACTGTTTGTGTATACATTTTTTTCGGACGATCACCAAATTTTTTTAAATAAATATTTTTATAGGGTGATTTGCCAATCGTTGCACAGCTAAGCACATGATTTTGGTTTTCATGCTGTATTTTAGTCATTTCAACCGAATTCACTGGATTTTTTTTGTCGATTGCACTCATACAGGATTGATCAACAAGATCCAAAAGTTCATGTGTTCGAAAAAAGTGACATAAAAATTTAAAAAATCATTTTAAACAGCATGTCTGTGCCCAATAGTTGCACAGGCAAATTTTATATCGTACCTAATGTTGTCCGATTTTTTCCAATGGTTGCACATTTTAAAAATTTGCTTAAGGCCCAGCCACCATGTGGTCAAAAAGGCTGATATTTGTTACGGAAGCTTATAATAAGAATTTCTAGTGCAAATGAAATCAAATTTGGAGATGGCCCCTTTTGAGGGGGGTCTTTCATATAAACCCTCCAATGCACAATGAAGCAACTCGGACCCAAAATCGAAGAAAACTCGAATCCGCCAGTTTGAGAGACTGGAATAGCATTTATAACACGAGAAATTTCCTCAGGAGTCAAATTTGCCGCTGAATTATTTAACCGGAGCCATCTGAGTGAAGTGTTATTTGACCTTAATTGCCCAGTATTGAGCTTTTTTTCTTTACAAGTCCTACCAACATAAAATTTTGTGTCATCGAAATTCAATAGAATGAACTGAATGGTATTTATTTTTGTAAAAGTGCCAGTTTAGAAATGAAAGGATACAGGATGCAATCTGTTTTGCCCCCCTTTACTCCTATGAAGAAGATATGATTTTATAAAATAATTGCTTTTGGACTCACTTGGAAATCGATCGATAATTACTTAATAGATATCAATTTATAGCTTCAAAATAGACTCAACCAAGCATAAAGTTTCAGATCGTTCGTTATTAAATATATCTTTTCAAAAAGTTAATTTATTTTGACAATCTTTTTCACGAAAGAGATGATTAAAAGTAATCCCTCAAAGCCAAAGCAGTTTAAGCGACTAAGACATTTTTCAGACAGTGCAAATTGCCCGATATTTTAATACATGTATATGTTTTTCAACGAGTTTAATAATCTCAAAACTTCAGTTTTCATTTTTGAAGATAGAAAAAAATAAATTTATGGAAATTCGAAGTGTCTTTGGATAAAGGTTTAATGATTGAAAATCAACATTGAGTGCATAAAACTAACAAAAATCTGAGTGTAAAACAGTTAAATAGAGCACAGCATTTTCAGAAAATAATAGTTGAACTTATTTAGCAGAAAAACATGTTTCCGAGTTTTTTTTTCAGTTACATGTAATCAATGAACGCATTCAATTTTTTATCGAAATTTGTATGGAAGCAAAAAATTTTGCGAATCATCCAGGAAATTCAAGTAATCGTGAAATAAAGTTTGTGATTGATTAAATATTGGTTTTACCTTTTCTTAACCTTCATTTTCCGCTAACGTGAGAAGAAGCAAAGTATTCAAAATAAAAAAAACAGAATCTATTGAAAAGTATTGTAAAATTGCAGGCTTTACTTGCTGGAGCAATTATTTTATGACATTTTTTGCGATGCTTATATAAATCAATAAACTCATTGGCTATGCAAAGCAGGTAATTGCGTTATTTTATTATCATCCTACGGATAAACCGCTTCCAAATTAGCAAGCAAAAACACTAACATTTTTTTTTGTATGACATCGAATATCATTCTTAGGATACAAGATAGGTTTGGTTTTTGTTCACATGAAATGTATTGCAAGAACCAAAAAATATTTCAATAATAAAAAAAATAAGTTTTTTAAACTTTTTGTACATCTCTGGTGATTTTTGAATGAAATTTTTCATTTCCCGTGCAAATCAAAACACCTGTTGCCCTAGTTCAGGACTCAATTAATTGCTTCAAAAAATTTATTGCTATTTCTGGCATTAAAAACAACCAAACAAAGTTTTTGGAAGCATACAAATTAATAAATTTGAAAATTTCCATACAAATTTTGCAGCGGACTTATGTAAAACAATGGGGCAAAAGAAGATTGAACGGACCAATTGTTGCACGATTCGATAAATTCTCTGGTAATGTATGGATTGTAATTTTTTTTCCAAAGTCATGGTGTTTAAATTGTCCAACCTTTCGTAAAGAAAACCGATATGAAAAATGTTTTGTTCTGACGTAAAACCTTATTTGCCGTAGAAGGAATCTTAAGGTTTTGTTTAACAATTCGCACAAAAATCGCGCGAAAAAAACAAGGAAAATTAAAACTGTCGTTAGATGCATATTTTACAGCAGAAAATGTCGATAGAAGCCTCATTTTATCAGTAAACATTCCAATTAACATAATTCAGTATTATTTTTGGGAAAAAGTTGAAAAATAGCTGAAATATTAACAATTTAAGTCATGCCGTGCAACAATAGGTAAGGGGACAACGATTGGCAAATCACCCTAATTCAGTTTCAAATCAGAACTCAATCTCATAAATCGCGTTTCCATATGCTGGGATATGATTGTTTTGGATTATGCGTTTGTTAACATTAAAATTTCATCCATCCTAAGATTTATTTTCATGATTTAAGCTCATAGAATATTTTGAAGTATTTTTTACCCCTAAATGTATGCAGCAGATAAACGCTTTTTTATTAAAAACATTTTTGACAGAAAAAAATTTAAATTTGATTCGAACAAAACAAAAAATTACTACAATTGGTGTTTTATGTGTTATGATATCACAAATGTATCAAAAACTATAAATTTTCAAACGTTTTCATTTAATTTTTTATTAATTACAGAGTTTGTTGCAACTTACCCCTTTTTCTTAGTAGTGTGAAAATCGCATGTTTTTGAAAATTTGGAAATAACTGGTAAAACCATCTCTGACTGCAAAACATGAACTTGAAATCTCTTTTCTGCATATTAAAGGTGAAAAAATTTGCTTTCGATCATCTGAACTTCATTCTTGCGTATGATCAACAGGATTTCAAATTTTTGTGGATGATATGCTAGGGAGAATTTTAAAACAACTTCTATCCGTTTTGTATCGAAATTTCTACGAAACGTTCAAAATATCCGCACGGGATGTTGTAAGGGTTCATCACAATTCTAACCACGCCAAACGTGTACCTAACTAGAAAATTCAAAACGCCTTCATGTTAAATAGCAAACTATACGGACGTGTTTAGTAGCATCCAGGAGTGGAGGAAACCCTCTTCTGGTTCAGCCATCCCCTCCGAGTTTGGCATGCCAAAGCACTTGGCAGATGCCCTAATCTGCCATCCACGTCCAATTCCATCACTCACCCTGGCCATCTCTCCGTAAGGGGGGGGGGGGGGGGGCAGATCGGTTCAAATTCAACCGCGTCAATATGTTTTCACCCCAGAGATGATGCTGTTTTTGTTTTCCTACGCGAGCGAGCAAGCTCACCCGCTCGCTATCATGTTTTCGGAAGTGCGATAGTTTCGACAATGTTTTTTGTTTTTGTTTATTTGGCCTCTTCCGCAGGGAAACCTTTGCAATGTGTTTAGGTGGATGCTTTTTCGGAAAGGGCGTGTTGAAATATGATAGCTTTTCGGAAATCCAATTGCAGAATGCGTCTCTCATGCTGATTTTCCACATGCAATGTAAGACCCACAAATTAGTTTTTCAAATATTTTTTTCACCGAAACAAAAACTTCAATTAACACAATTGACAAGTTCAGGAGCTGTTTGGTGAATAATTGTTTATTACAGCTTTGTCAACTCATATTATCGCGTCGATAAAAACCGAAAAAATATAAATTGCCTAACCCCTATCATTCTGGTGATAGAAGCATAGCCGTTAGCTAGGTACGAACGATATTTGTTTGGCATTTGTTCGAAACAGAGTCATGTTAGTGGCTATGAAGAGAGATGTCCACCTCTCAACATAACAGAAACTTGGCCGTTTGTTCACGTGCAAAGACTCAACCCACTATGTTAAGGTTGTGAAAACCGGGACAGCCAAAACTTGCTATCAAACCGGTTGTGGCACCGCGATGTCCAAATTTTCAAAGTGGCTGCTCATCACGTCGGTCGCGAGAATCTATGTGTATTGTTGATACCACCAAAACAGAGTGGATGCAAATATACACACGACGAGTAGGACTTGTTTCGCGAGAATTCACTCTCTCATTGATTCCTGCCAACCGAGCCACCGGGATGATGGCAATCATGCCAACAACGGCTTTCCGCAATACGAATAGCAGAGCGCGTGTTTGTTCCTAATCCGGCTGCTGTTGTTGGTGGTAGCGTGGGACGTTGACGTTTTGTTTATTTGGCCGTATTCAATGTTCTGGATTGTTTTCGATAACAGTTATTTTGAATGGTTTAGTTGTTAAGCTAAGATTTGATATAAAACTCATTGAACATTTTTAAAGCATAAATAAAGGAAAAAATGTTATTCAAAGCTCTGTGGAAACATTTGAGAGCGTTAAACCGCTTATTAAGGATGGAAACATTGAGTTCAATCTCCCTCCACCAATATTATTCAATTAGATCGGATAAGAAGGAAAGTTATCCCCAATGCAAAAAGTTGCAGACTACCTTTTAGTATACGATCACAAGGTCTGCGAGCATCACTTTTGTCAATGATTCCTGTGTATCATCCACAAATCCCTTTCCTCGTGCGTAACTAATCGTAACGTCGCTAAATAGCTCCCTTTATTTCCTAATCAAATTTTGATGAACGACTAAATTGATTCAAGAGTAACAATCTCGATTCAGAACTAAATCCAAAACCTCTAAATCTTATTCCAGGTCCACAATTCTAGTACAATTTTTCAAAAAAAAAAAAAAAAACAAATCTCACTGGTTGACAGATACTTAGTCTCGAATATCGAATTTCAATAAGTCTAGAAGACTTAGCTCGCCAGATTGCCCAGAAGTTGAATCAAAGCAATCGAAAGAGCATCAAATTGAATCAATGCAATCGTGGTTGAATTAAAAGGAATCTTTCGATTGCTTTGATTCAGTTGAATCATTCAACCAAGTAGGCTCATACCACAACAGCCCAGAAGTTGTCCGATTTTGTTCACTTCATTTTATTCATAATTATGTTTTTTGCGTCCCAATTTTTTTTAAGCAAATTTGTTTAAAAAACATGACAGATTTTTTTTGGAAACTTTAAATATGGTTTGAAATTGACTGAGGTTTTTCAAATAAAAAAAAAGGTTTTCAAATGCTTTCTTTATGATTTTTACTGAACAATTTGGATATTGGAGAAAATAATCTCCTCCACTAAAATAATAATAATTATTTAGTGTTTTGTTCTTAAAATCCAGTACTGATTATTGGAATGATGATTAATACGCTTTGAATCTGCACTTCGCACACAGGAGTATTTCACCCAAAAACCTGGCCAAAACTCAAAATTTAAATTTCATTGATTACTTTTATGTCAATGTTTATTTGATTTTTGAATAAATTTAGCACCATGTACCGGTCAGTTTTTTGACATCTGATTTGTTTATAAGCTGTTGCAGCTGTCGAAACTTTAGTATTTTTATGAGATAGAATTTTTCTACAAATCGTTGAATCAGCACGACTACGTCATGTCAATAAATTAAATTTTCCTAAGAGACTAAAAATAAAAATTTGAAATGGAAAATTTCAATGGAGGGTTATTTAATAATTTTAAGTATGATAGACAAAATTCGATGACTATAGAGACAGTACGCAGTGCTTTGAAAATTCTTTTATAATTTTTTTGTTTTAAACATTGATTTTTTTACAAATTAGTGTAGTGATGATAGGTAGAATTGAATATTTACAATAAAATGGAAGGTTATAAGTGGTTGAAACCAAGCTTCCGAAACTCGTTCGTTTCCACTCATCGTTCAGTGAGAGATTTCTCCGGCGAAACAAAAGTTTCATTGCTCTTGCCTGCAACATTTCCATGTGACTGTTTTCAGGCTAGAAGGAATGCCTATTGGCGAATCCACAGCTTCTTGTATCATTCATGCAGACGAATGCAACAAATATCCACCGACAAGCGATACATTCACTGGCGAACTGCGACGTTCAAAAAACAACTTGTTGCAGTTCGCTGCTGAGCGAATCGGTCGAGAACATGTTCACTTAAGTGCTTCGCGAACCAATAATCTAAATTATATTTCGTCTTGATGGTCCAACGAATTGCGGTAGTGTTCAGCTGGGGAAGTATAAAAATGTTTTGGCTTATAAATAAGAAAAATTAAAAGTAATTTATCATTGTTTACATTTTTTTCAAATCGGCTTTTTACAAAAATACAAGTTCTGCAGAAGTTCGAGAAAAAATCAGTTAAATATGAACGTAAGTGTTGCCATTGATGAATGAGAACCGGGTCGGATTTAAAAATGTAATAGGAGACATCGATCATATTTAATTGGTGCTTAAATGAGTTAATTATAAAAATAAAAAAAAGTCGAGATCTTATGCTATTTCTAAAAGCAATGTTTGAGTAAAGATCGAATTTGTGGGAATATTTTTCGGATATTTGATTTATTTTTATATTGATATGGAGTATTTAAGAATTGGATGATAAAATAAATCAAAACTGATTTCAATTCACATGGTAATTTGTTGAACCCAAAAATGGTATTATTTTATTCTTAAATTTTAGTTAGTGTAGGAAAATTGCGACAAACTTTTTAGATTTTTTTACCTTTTTAGTATTAAACATGGTGTTGCTTTAACTTTAAATACATGTGTATAGTGATGCACTGGAAAAACATTAAAAAACTATAGATTTTTAATAAATTTATTTTTTGAGGCCTTGAAGATGGTCATAAATAATCTTAAAAGACTACTATGTATATATTTTTAAAAATCCCTTATCAAAATTTGCAAAAATTGAAGACTCAGCCTAAAAACAAAAACAAATTTAAAAAATGTTTACTCAATATAAAAACTAAGAATTTGAAATCAAAATAATGACTAAGACAATTGAACAATGTTTTTTACATCAAAGTTTTCAAATAAAATATTTTGACAATAATAAATCACTATCAATATCTGGAAACAGCAGCTCATATTAGGCTTCAGAATTAAAATTAGAATTAAAAATTCAAATTAAAATACTTTCAAACACACAATTTAAAATCTGAAAGTTTGATGAAAATTATCAAGTAAACTTCAGTTCCTTTCAATCGATGAGAAATAATTAAAAACAACATAAAATAAAATAATTATCAACAGAGTTAGAAGATCGTATAGAATAGTTTTTTTTTGAGTTGTTACACAAATAAAAAGTAAGTATGAATAAAAAAAAAGGTCTAAACCTGAACAAAAATATCAAATATGAATAAACATGCAACACTAACATTGATTTTGATTAGTTTTATTTTGACACGGCTTCTTTTTACTCGGTTTTAGCCATAAAAACAGTTCATTCATACGGTTCTCGTAAATCAACATGTTGTTGAAATTATTCCTATATGTAAAAGGTGGAATTGATATAGCCTGGAAAATCCTTAATATATTAATATTCTTACTTTACCAAGCTTTTTCTTTTTTTAAACTCCACTCTGAACTGGTATAATCATAATCAGATGATACCAAATGTTTGGGTTCTAACATTTGAATTGGCAGTAGAATTTGAGTTTGAAGTTTTTCGTAACATTTTGCCTAACTCTGTTTGGTTACACCCACTTTTTTGTTTAGAAATCATTCTTTACACTACATCACTTCAACAACATAAAAAAAAAGAAAATTAAATAAAATCTTTACTTTCAATTTTAAAATGTTCTATTTCTATCTCCTTGTGAATAGAGACAATTGTTAATCTGGATAATCAATGAAGAAACTCAAAAAATCAGCTTATCAAAAAGCGAAAAAAAAAGCGTATTCAAAATATTGACTGTTTAAAACATGGGTGGCCAAAACATGGCCCGCGGGCCACATGTGGCCCGCGACCGAATATTTGTGGCCCGCGAAGCTCATCTTGGAAAAGTTATGTTCTAAGAAATAAACGTTTTTTTTCATTCTTCATATATTATTTGGATAAGTATATCTGAATCAACACTAACTAAATTCAAAACAAAGATCTTAAAATTTCTTTGAAACGATATTAGCCAAAGGACTTAAAGTTTATAAGAACTAATTGATGTGTTTGGTCATTTTCCATACATTTTTCGAACATTTGCAATTTTTGTCGAATGTAAAAGTATCAGATATGATTTAAAAAATCTGAAAAAATCATCAAATATAGTTTGAAACATGAAGAATCATTTGGCATTATTTACTTAAAAACTTTAACTTTTGAACTAATACCAGTTTGGCTCTAAGAGCCTCATATAATTAAACAAAAAAGGCTACCGTCACGCGACACGAATGCCATAAGGATGGTAAAGTGTGACTAATAAAACTTAAAAAGTAAGTTTCCGTCACTGAAAAAAAAAAACAAATACAATAAGAAATTTTTAAATTATCAAAATTTTACGGTGATTGACATATTATCTGTAAATTCCATCACACATTTTTCAATGTTTTCCGATTGGTGCCTATATAATTGGTATGAAGATCGTTCAAGCGAACTCTAGTTTTAATATTGTGGAGTTTGGGTAGTTTCAGAAAGATAGTAAGACTCTATCAATATTGTTTAAAAATTAAAAAAAAAATCACCGAACCATATCAACATCATAATTGAAATTATACTTTCACAACTTCAACAATTTGTTACACGAGTTCAATTTCAAAACCTTTGTTCATCCATAAAAGTTTGATAACTTTTGCAAATTATATAACATATAGAAAGTTTGCTCTGTAATTTGCTAATTTGTAATTTTTTGCTCAGATTTCCAGAAAAGGGTACCTATATTTTAAAAAATTAAACTAAATCCAAATATATTTTTATTGGCAACATGTTTTGTATAAGTGTACATCAATAATGAAAGATTAGACAGATTTAACAGTTCGGTATTAGAATTAAACTAGAATTAAACGGTTTGGTACTTGCAAATCTCTCAGAAGAACGAATTTTTTTTATCAAAATGTTTACTTAAAGAAGGTGCAATGATTATAAAACAATTAAATTCGTATTCATACTGTTTAAAGGAGTCTTTTTCAATACACTTGTCAAATCGAGATACTGGAAAATTTGAAAAGAGTTGTATTGAGTTGATGTTAAGGTCCGCACTTTGTGAAATCAATATTTTTCATGATATAACTAAAGTTCGTTGAAATCATTATTCTTTTAAATGTCAAAAGCTTGTGACCATTACTTTTTTATAAATTCCATTCTGCAGTTTTTCGTAATTCGTCCATCAAATTTTTCTGAGGAGAACGATAAACTTGAAAACTTTGGAAAATGGGCGGTCATTTTTTTTTTTTTAATTGTAACCACATAAAATAAGTTGGGAGGGATAATTCATTTTGTATTGCATGGTATTTTTACTATTTTGCAAATGGAGCGAAATTAATAAATTAATATGCAAGTAACAAAAATGACTTATTAAGAATCTACATATACTCGATGTGATCTTTTTCCATAGAGTTTTCAAAAATATGTTTATTATTTTTTTTAATATCCCTGAACAATTTGTTTTTGTGGCCCGCCAGCCAATCTCATTTCTGAAATTTGGCCCGCCTGCTGAAAATGTTGGCCACCCATGGTTTAAAACATTAAACAGTGCATAAGACTACATTTTTATTTACGTTATTCCTCGAGCATATTTTTTTTTATTTCTACAATCCTCAATTAACACATTTTGCATTACCCACGCTTCAATTTAACATGAAATTTTTCGCTGCCTATTGCCGGTGCAATAGTTACATTATTATCTTGAAGCTTCAAGCAACGCCATAGAAAAGTTGTTGAAAAAACACGCGTTCCCGCAAAAACAGACATTCCCGCAAGACTCGACATTCGTGATCTGCATATGAGCGAGTTAAAGAGAGCGTTCGCTCTCGAATGCTTCACTTTCAAATTTGACTTGAAGATATTCGCAAGCGAAGGCAACAAGCCAACAATTTCCTCTTTTCAGTTCTTTTAGCAACTGATACATCAATCGGAGATTTGGCCTGTGGGCAAACTATCAATTCATGTGGATGGGATAGGATTTGTTTCGGCTGTGAAACACGCAACGCAACGATTCTCTCTGATGATGCTAACCTTAAATGTAGCGCAACATCCTCTCTTTTCACACAGCAAAGGAAGAGAATTGTAATACAATTTGAGAGGGCTTTTGAAGTATCGTCTATATTGAATCAATCGTGAACAAGTATCGGAACCTTGGTTGAAACTGATACAGTAAAAGTGAGTAAAATCATACAGTTAATTGTATGATGAGCACGTTCCACTGAATAAATGTGATAAATAAAATGAACGTGCAGAATGCTCATGCTGTGAGTTAAGAGCTAAGAATGAAAGAGAACGAAAAAGAGTATTGCGAAAGAGAGAACGAGATCGCGTAATGCGCGTCAGTCTTTTGACGATTTTGCGGGAGTAAGTTGAGAGTTTAGATCATTGAGTTTGTGTGCGAAAATCTGAAAAATGAAGAAAGTATTCGAGAAATCCAGTGATGAACACGACAATTAGTGTTTTTGTTTATGTTCCCAGCAAGTCCCGGCAAAATGCTTGATATCATTTGAAAATTGATAACTTCAATAATCATGTGCAAAAGAAAAAACTCGCGCAAATTCGCGCATTTTTGATATATTTAATTTTGAAGTTTAAAAATATTGATAGATTTTTCCCAAAAAAAGTCACCTAGGGCTTCGTTTATTTTAAATTAGAGCTCAGTAAAATTTATGTTCTTTTTCGAATATTTTCAAATGTTAATTAACTATTTAAAAGCAAATAAAAAAATCTAGATTTTTTTTAAATTTTACAACTTTTCTAGCCTGGATTATCTATCATGTCATATAAACGTTAGAAAATTTCTAATAGCAAATTATCGAAAAATACGAAAACGGTAAAAAATATATTAAATGATCTTAAAAACGTTTGATAAATCAAAATAAACTTTTTTATTGATTTCAAAACTAAAAAATACTTTTGGCCAACTTTTTCTTCTACGTACTCCTGTGTGCTTCGGGTCATATTGATCCGAATAGCTTTGGAGGGTTAATAAGATCTTACTGTCTTCCTGAGGCCTTCCAAATGCCTCTAAATGAAAACTAGAATGCGCTTGAAAGCTCTCAGCGCTCCTACATCCACTTTCAATACCAGTGTATTTGTACCATTGTAACGGTATGAAGTAACTAAACGCCAATCGGTGCCTTTTTGTTCGAATTTTGTTGATGTAGATTTAGGCGCTTTTGCGTGAAGACCTAGTGATGAATCCGGTTTTGCTGTTCAAATTGGGAGAATATTGTGATTTAATGAATTACAAAGTGACGCTGGAAACTTGATTAGATTCTCACACAAATGCTTTTTGTTGGTGCAATTGAGAGGAAAGGCGTATGATTAAAGAAAGTGTGTGAAATTGGAAGTAGTTCCTAAAGGCGTTCGGTTTTTGCCTTGGAAAATTGTTTAATTGTGGAGATTTTGTCGACGAATTCAAGTTAGAAAATGTGTAGGAATATCCAGATCGATAAGGATCACAGCAAGCTGAGCAGATCACGTTAATTTTTGGTGGCATAAGGAATTTGGTGAGCTTTTTCCAATTTGTATATTTTCTTCTCTTTCTATCTGCTGTTAGTTAGAAACGATGTTGCTGCCCAAAATACCATAGTGGTGAAAAGCAGAAGCTCGGAGGACGAATGTCAAAATTTCATTCCGCGTTGCCAATCTCAGTGTAACAATCTCAACTCCTAAACCTCAAAATCTAATTCCAGAACCCCAATTCAACAACCGTTTTTCAAAAATGTCTTGCTTGTTGATAGTAATTGAGTCTCAAATATTGAACCTCAATAAAGATAGACTAGGCTTACCAGATTGTCCGGATTTTGGCCAGATATTCTCACTCTATTTGTAAAATCAAAAAAAAAAAAAAAATTAAAATGAGTCCTTAGATTTATGTAACTTCCATCCAAATATTTTTTTAAACAAATTTTGTCAAAATAAACCTATTCAATTTTTTTGAAGCCTCAAATGTGATTCTGAATGTATGTGTATTGAAAACATTAAAAAAAGTTTTCCATGTATTTTTCTTCCAGATTTTAATGGAATAATGGATGGAATGCAATTATGCCTTAAAATTGTTCGGATTTTTGGGAATATTTTCTAACAATATGCTCTTATTTTGCAAAGTTTTAGGATAAAATTGCCTGGATTTGTCCAGCCCGGATACTTGTAGAAAGATATCTAGTAAGTATCTAGTTTATTGTTCTAGATTTTCAGTTTGGATCATCATTGGTATAGAATCATGCTTTAAACCTTGGTGTTGTATTTCAATCTATTATGTGATGATTTTTCTATATTCGAAACTCATTATATCGGAATATAAGTAGAAAATATTGAAAATCTTAACCATTTTTAAGATTTTGATTTGAATTTTAATTCTAAAATTAAATGTAAAGTTGAAACATAAGAAAGATTCATGAGTCCAGAATTGAAAGTGTGAAACAATTTCATCATTTAAAATTTTATTTAAATTTACAAGTTCAACAAAGAAAAATAATTGAAAAAAATCGCATTGAAGGATTTCTTATCTAGAATTGAAATTTAAGGTTTTGAATTTGGGTTCGAAATGCAAAATTTAAACTTGGAACTAAAATCCAAGCTTTGTATTCAGATTTACCTCAAATTTAAGTTTTATAACCAATATTTAAATATCAATGTTAATATTTCATTAAGGATTCAAATTGAAGGCGATCGTAGTTTCATAAGTTTGATTATTGATTAAAAAAAAAATTAAATTCAGTTTAAATTTTTTTTGTATGAAATTGAAGTCACAGCCATCAGTTCATGGGGCAACTGATTTACCAACAGAGCTATATCACAAGTCCCCATATTTTTTATGCTTCATGAAAAAAAAATTCTCTTAGAACTTGTGTTCAACAATAAATAACTTTTAATGCAAGGTAACTTTCCCCTGAATAATACTTATACATTTTTTCATATATTGCTTGTTCTAGCAAAAATGTGATAGGAAAAAAATTGTCATCTAAACCCCTCCCATAAGCCAGTTCTTCCTACTGCCCTGGATTTCCTAATAGGTTGGTTTACATATATGTTGATGTTTTTCTTTTGCCCTTTTTCAGTTTATCATATATTTCATATTGATTGTTTTTTTTATTTAACATATTTTTTATATTCTATATTATTTCATTATATTTGTATATTTTCCAGAGGGATGGCATCTGGGGATAACCCGAAGAAACTATTGCAAGCGGAGTGGAAACCATTGCAAGTTTCTGAAGGTTGGATGCCTTCTCTCGACAAACCATCAGCCTTGGAAGCCTTCGGGCCAACCACACAGACATAGCCAGGACCTTGCTACCGATGGGTACCCTTACATATATACATACATATATACATTTTGTTGGTGTAGATTTGGGTACATTTTTCCGATTCTTTCCGTAACATGGTAATTTAGGAAAGAGCTTCACGGGTCACAAAAAGGCCATGTTTTGGCTACTAATGATCTAGACTATGATTCCTGTCCTGACATTGATCCTGATCTTAAACGGATTCTTATTCTGATTAAACTGCTTTAGTTCCTCATTTCAGCAGGTCATTACAAATTACTTTCAGTGGCTAACTTCTCGGGAATCAATTTTCATCAATTGCAATTTTCAAAGCTTAAGTCATTCGATGAGTTAGGGGTATCAGAACTGATATTTTTGTAATGCTAAAAATTATGGTCTTAATGGTGATCTTTGAAAAACTACAATATGCAAAAAAACAAATCTACCAAATTACTTATCAAAAAAAATTATAAAATGTATTTGTCTCTGGAGCCACCCTCAGCTTTTTTAATTTTTTGTTTAAACATTTTTACATGCAAAAAAAATCTTTGTTTTGAAGAAAAAAAAACCGAGTTTATGTGATTTTACATGAAAATTCTGTGATGGTTTTCAGTGATGATATTTCCTTAAGTTTTATTAAATGTCTATGATTAATGGGTCTTTTTTGAATTTTATTTGAGCAAAATCAATTAACTTTACTAATTTTATAATATTTTCCAATCTAAACCTAGAAAACAAAAATTTCTGTTGACTTCAAAAATTGAAATTTTGAAAACTTTTACAAAAATTTAAAAAATCTGTGAAATCTGTGAATATTCCCGAAATCCTGTGTTCTGGGACACAAATTCTGTAATGAAAAACCACTCAAAATTCTGTAAAATTACAATTTTTTCTGTAATTTCGGCAACCTCGCCTACATGTTGCCGACTATAAATATATTCATATCTACATTAGCGTCGCAGCCAAATGGGTCATGTCGAATTTCGCAAACCGACAATAAACGTTCTGTAGATTGACCAGAAAACTGACTTGTGGAAAATCCAGCTTGATTTAGAAGTTCCTCAAAGCGCTCAAAGTTTCGGTTACTTGACTTTAAAAAGAAAGGGAGACCAAAGGAAAGCGAAAAAATTGAAATTTGAATGTTAATGCCAAACGACTTAAAAATACATATAAAGTTAAAATTTTGTGCTAATTCGAATTCTTTGTTGTCAAAAAAATCGACTTTAAAACTTCAAAAAACACGTTAGGGTGGACCTGGAGGAAATCCAGTAAATCAAAATTTTAATTTTAATGTCAAATTACCTAGAAATGCATGAAACGTCGTGATCTGGTTTTTTTTTGGCATAAATCGACTTTCTGGGACTAGGATTTCCCGAAAACCACCTGTTTTCCGAAAAACGATTAAATCCAAAAGGTCAATTTTTGGGTAAAAATTTGTTTTCGAGATCACACCAGATCTCAATGTTCAATACATTTTTAAGTCATTTCTATAAAATTTTTAATTTTAATCTTCCGGATTTACGGGGACTAACGTTAATTTTAAAAGTCAATTTTTGAAAAAAGAAATTTCGAGTTAACACCAGATTTTGAATTTTCATCAAAACTAAAATTTCGTTTCTTCAGATTTTCTTTGTTCCCCCATTTGGTGATTTGTGAGGGTCACCATAACTATGAGCGCTTCGATGCACCCCTAAAACAAATCCGATTGAGCAGAAATTTTGCACAGGTCAGCTTTTGGGCTATTTAATCTACATAATGTATATGGTTGGCTTTAGACATTCGATCAACCCTAATCTCCATATTTAAAATAAACCATATCAAAACATGTTTTTCAGATCATTGAACTCTCTGGAGCCACTGATAGGTGCATCTGCACTATTATTAAAGTAAACTGGAAGAATTCATGTTAAATACCAAATGTCAGCTATCCAAATCATATCTCAAATTGTTATATAGAAAAGTTTTACTTGTATGCCATATCTCAAATTCAAACTTGAGCACATAAAAACGTGTTGTGATTGATAATCATCATATTTTCATTCAGTTCGAATAAAAGCGATACAATCTGACCTGTCGTTGTTGTTTTAGATGGTAGCTTATGTGTTATTGTTTTCAAATTAGTCAACATAGGCGATACAAATTTCCCCAATATTATGTATTTTCATTATTGTTTGTTTACTGTAAGTTGATTTTAAATAGTAAAAGTTCAAATTCAAGGGCAAATTAAAAAAAAAACACTGAATGATTAAGAATACTTTGTTATGTTTCAAAAAATAGGCAGCGAAATGCTACACAGTGTAGAAACATCATCAACCAGCAGGAGGTAAATGTTTCAATCAGTGGCTTAAAGGCACGAAACAACAATTATTTTACGCACACACAACATAATGATCCCTTCACTCATTAGCAAAGCATACAAAACTTATTCTCGCATGCAACAGTTCAGTCACGACGATTCAAGCCTTGAATCGGTGCAACCCTAGCCCGGTGGCCACGAAACCCTGTGGATCGAAATCAGCCCCGAAACCACTTCTGAATGCGGCATAGGCACGTTGTTGTTTTGGAAATGTCCGAGGCTGTAGAATGGTTCATTTTGATGAAGGAATATTTTAGTGTTTATTGTTCTCAAAGTTTTCAATTAAAATCAAAATTTTGAAAATTGAAATTGTCGTAAAACAGACAACTATTTACGTTTCTCGATCATCGTCCATTCGCGTGTCTCACAGGATTTGAGCACCCACGTTAAAACACACGGATCAGACTACCCAGATCCCCCTTCGTTTTCAAACCAGAAGTACCACAGGCATCCTCTCTAATATGGGCCAGAACAGCCGCCGGCCAAGAGTGGTCATTAAATTTTCAGCTACAATTTAACTATTCAAACATATTCCGTTGTACAGTTTATAGTTTAGCATAAATAATTCATTATACACTCTGGCAGCAGCAGCAGTAGCACAGCGTTTCGCTGTTCGTGTTTGGTGGACGAACATGGGTGAGTGTGGGTGTGCGTTGTTGAATCGAGTCAGGTTGGCTGGCTAGAGTTCTTTTCGGGGCTCTGGATGAGCGCGGCCATATCGCTAGCTTCCGTATGTATGTAGAACGAGAATCACGATTAAGCCGTGTTTCCGTAAAAGGGTGCAATTCTGCACTTTTTCGGGCAATGCAAGTGGATTCCAATCGATGATGCTTCAAATTTGGAATTTTGAACTTTTTTCATTGTTTTTTCCTCATTTATGAAATTGTTAATATCCTTGGTAATTAACAGAAATTATCTGATCATGCTCGTTTTGTGTACTTCTTAATATGTTTTTTGTGTGAATTTGGGTGTTGTATCCTTTGATGTTTGATTTTTGTAAAGTTGTAATTTGGTTTCAAATTTTTTTTTCAAATTTTTGTCATTTTTGTCATTTTTGTCATTTTTGTCATTTTTGTCATTTTTGTCATTTTTGTCATTTTTGTCATTTTTGTCATTTTTGTCATTTTTGTCATTTTTGTCATTTTTGTCATTTTTGTGTCATTTTTGTCATTTTTGTCATTTTTGTCATTTTTGTCATTCTTGTCATTTTTGTCATTTTTGTCATTCTTGTCATTTTTGTCATTTTTGTCATTTTTGTCATTTTTGTCATTTTTGTCATTTTTGTCATTTTTGTCATTTTTGTCATTTTTGTCATTTTTGTCATTTTTGTCATTTTTGTCATTTTTGTCATTTTTGTCATTTTTGTCATTTTTGTCATTTTTGTCATTTTTGTCATTTTTGTCATTTTTGTCATTTTTGTCATTTTTGTCATTTTTGTCATTTTTGTCATTTTTGTCATTTTTGTCATTTTTGTCATTTTTGTCATTTTTGTCATTTTTGTCATTTTTGTCATTTTTGTCATTTTTGTCATTTTTGTCATTTTTGTCATTTTTGTCATTTTTGTCATTTTTGTCATTTTTGTCATTTTTGTCATTTTTGTCATTTTTGTCATTTTTGTCATTTTTGTCATTTTTGTCATTTTTGTCATTTTTGTCATTTTTGTCATTTTTGTCATTTTTGTCATTTTTGTCATTTTTGTCATTTTTGTCATTTTTGTCATTTTTGTCATTTTTGTCATTTTTGTCATTTTTGTCATTTTTGTCATTTTTGTCATTTTTGTCATTTTTGTCATTTTTGTCATTTTTGTCATTTTTGTCATTTTTGTCATTTTTGTCATTTTTGTCATTTTTGTCATTTTTGTCATTTTTGTCATTTTTGTCATTTTTGTCATTTTTGTCATTTTTGTCATTTTTGTCATTTTTGTCATTTTTGTCATTTTTGTCATTTTTGTCATTTTTGTCATTTTTGTCATTTTTGTCATTTTTGTCATTTTTGTCATTTTTGTCATTTTTGTCATTTTTGTCATTTTTGTCATTTTTGTCATTTTTGTCATTTTTGTCATTTTTGTCATTTTTGTCATTTTTGTCATTTTTGTCATTTTTGTCATTTTTGTCATTTTTGTCATTTTTGTCATTTTTGTCATTTTTGTCATTTTTGTCATTTTTGTCATTTTTGTCATTTTTGTCATTTTTGTCAATTTTGTCATTTTTGTCAATTTTGTCATTTTTGTCATTTTTGTCATTTTTGTCATTTTTGTCATTTTTGTCATTTTTGTCATGTTTGTCATTTTGGTCATTTTTGACTTTTTTGTCATTTTTGTCATTTTTGTCATTTTTGTCATTTTTGTCATTTTTGTCATTTTTGTCATTTTTGTCATTTTTGTCATTTTTGTCATTTTTGTCATTTTTGACATTTTTGTCATTTTTGTCATTTTTGTCATTTTTGTCATTTTTGTCATTTTTGTCATTTTTGTCATTTTTGTCATTTTTGTCATTTTTGTCATTTTTGTCATTTTTGTCATTTTTGACATTTTTGTCATTTTTGTCATTTTTGTCATTTTTGTCATTTTTGTCATTTTTGTCATTTTTGTCATTTTTGTCATTTTTGTCATTTTTGTCATTTTTGTCATTTTTGTCATTTTTGTCATTTTTGTCATTTTTGTCATTTTTGTCATTTTTGTCATTTTTGTCATTTTTGTCATTTTTGTCATTTTTGTCATTTTTGTAATTTTTGTCATTTTTGTCATTTTTGTCATGTTTGTCATTTTGGTCATTTTTGTCATTTTTGTCATTTTTGTCATTTGAATTTCTGTTATTTTGTTTTTTTCTACTAAGATGTGTTTTTTATTCATTCGCTATGAATTATCGTGATATTTTTATTTTAAGTAATGTATTTCAATAGATTTATATTTTATATTTTTCAGGATAAATTTTTCGTCAAAAACTATTTTCTAACTAAGGTCTGTGTTGATTTACGTAAAGGATTTTTCAATGTGAATTAAGAGTTTCTCGAGGGATGCTCTTAGATTAATCTAACACGTCTAACGACTGTTATTTTGTTTTTTCAACCATAAGTGATAAGGTTGAGCACCACTGGGCTTCCAAACCAAACATGATGCACTCTAGTGATGGAGATGGCACATAACAGGAGGACACGTCTCGTTTCTGTACCGGAAACTCATTTCGAGATGGATTTATTTTTCCCTGCAACAAACACTTCCCAGAAGAGATTGTGGTGATAACGTTGATGAACGAAATCTAACTCCTCTACCTCGTCCTCGTTCATGTGTGGAATCCTGCAAACATGAATTCGTCCTACTACATCCCTTGGACATCTTTTTTGTATTTTAGGTGTCACTTGTGTCAGATTCGGAAGTACTGTAAAATGGTGTAGCTATGAATAACGGTAGATTTACTGGTACCTACATTAATGCTGCTTGGGGAACTTTAAAGTTAATGAACGGAATCTTTGCTCTGATTAGGTTTACGCTATCACATGTTCTGCGATCAGTAAAATTCTCTTCATAAGTGTAAAAGTCAACCTGAGGTACCTGAATATATTGTTGACCTGCAATAAAGATGATTCCAATTGAACTTCTTGTTTACTTGAGGAAACAATTGTAGTGCTACAGAATGTGAGCTATTTTTATTCGTATCAACATTCTGTATCATATTTCAATTGGATCGAATTGACGCCATTTTACTAACAACTCTCCCATAAGCCAGCATTCCAAACCGAATGAATCGTAAAATGAATTAAATTATACCAACTTTTTCCGGCCGATTCCAGCCGGTGTGTTGTTCGAAACTGTATAGACGAGTGTGCTAAGCGCTTTTCTATCGGTCTGTCTGTGTGTATGTCTGGTATTTGTATGGCAGCCCCAAATGAGCACATGATTTTGCTTTTCAAATCCTTTTGTTCACTTTTATACATTTATACCTAAACACGGGGAGCAGCTTATTGCACTTGCTGCTGCACTGAACCTTTCTAGCAGACGAATCTTATTCGGAATAAGTGATCATGTGCAAGCAATATTAGATTAGTTTTGCCATTTGAATTCACGGGAAAAGATATTTTTAGTTCTGCTGATAAAACAAAAATTAGTTGAAAATTAATTAGACGACAGCCTAGATTGTGAAATTCTTCATTTAGGAAAAAAATTTCAACGAATAAAATCTCAATGGATCAACTTAATATTCGCAATGAACTCTCTACCCAATAGAAAAGAAAAACAAACCTTTGATAGGGTCTCTCAAACAATTGAGACAATTGTTATCAAAATTCGATATTCTAGTTCTCTGCCGCGAGATGATGTAGTCTTACTATACGTTGTATCATTGACTTGATAACTTGAATGAATATAGTTCAGATCATATTCCGTCTGGCGTCTTTATACGGTGCACCTCAGAGTTAAGATGTAGGCCTCTTACTGTACTGGTAATTTGTCTAAGACTTATCATCAGTTATACGCTACAGCCAATTACATATAATTAAAAGGAAGCCTATGGAGACCAACTTAATCTTTGCTTCTCTATAGCAATGTCACCACAACATTGTTAAAAATTCAAACAAAAGTAATTTTCTTGCAATCAACGCTTCGAAATCCAACGTAAAGTTAATTCCTCGTGATTTCGGATCTCCCGGATTTGAATCACTTTTTGATTCAAGCATTGATAAAGAAGCAAATCTGAATTCAAACAAATATGAAAAAGAAGAACAAATATTTTGTAGTGGACAAGCGCGTGAAAAAAAATGTACAGCATCATTTGCTATCGACAATTTTTGGTGAACTCTGACGCCATTCAATGCTGAAACTTTTCCGAATTGGAGAATAGAATAAAACGGGAAAGCTGCGAATTCAAATTTAGAAACTTCATTCAGAATGGGATATTAAGTTTGAATTTGCGTATCAGCTTTAAATAAGCTACTGATTTCAACAAGATTTTAGATTTCTTGAATTGAAGAGATTCTGATGACCTAGTCAGCAAATCACATTAGAACAACATCAGAAATAATATTGAACATTTGAAAGTGGAATAAAGAACCGGAATATAATATCATAGTTCTATTTTATTTATTTTTATTTAGATATCAGAAATTCAACCAATCCAATTACATGAACGTTCTTATGTTTTTAGGTGGACTGTAATTTTTAATACAAAAACACTGATATTTATTGAGGATAAGAATAAACGACCATCAATTATTGAGAAAATATAATTTAAAAGAGTAATAATTAATTCAAGCTTGAAAGAAAAATACCCTTAACCGCTATTAAGCCTACCCCCATTCTGATACCCTTAACCTTTGCTCAGTATGAAGATTCTTAGTCATCTACATTTTATAAATTTTCAATGGTAAAAACAAAAGGAGTAAATCAATTGTACTATTAGAAAGGGTAAATGGTCGCAGACCGTGGCGTAGAGGATAGCCTTCAAGTCTTCTAATCAACGGTTATGAGATCGAATTCCAGTCACGGCATAAACTAGCACACGTTTTATGGATTGTTGGTTTTAGCATTTGTAAGATGCTAGCCATAGTATCCTCGAAAGTTGTACGCAAATCAGTTTTCCATCAATACATCAATTAAAAGCGTAGTTTTTAAAATTGAAATATGGTCTTGAGTAGAACTACAAGCTTCCAAAACCGCTAGGTGCGCTGCCTTATATCTCACACGATGTTTCCCCCTTGAATGTACACTGCCGGCCAAAAGTTTGGGATCACCCGCTAAAAAACATGCAAATTTTGATCGTTCATATCTTAGCCATCTTAGGACATATTTCAAATCTTCTGATCTCATTTGAAAGATAATGAGCAATAGCTATTTCGGAGGTATTTTGCCCATAAATAATGTTTTAGTTTTGCACCTAAAACTTAACCTAAAGTCAGAACATTTTCAAAAAATCGTACTCAATATTCAAAGCCGATCATCTTGGAATAAGGTGGACCAAATTTCAAAATTTGAGTTGTATTAGAATCCTTATTGTATACTTCGCAAAACATAATCAAAAAATTGTGTACAAAAATTTAAGAATGTACTATTAATTAATAAAATAGACACTTAAGTTATCGTCCAAAAGTTTGGGATCACCCCTAGTATGGTGTATCGGCCAAAAGTTTGGAATCATTCTTTTAAAAACATGCATATTTCATAATTTTCTCAGCTAACAGCGTATTGCAGACTGAAGGGTGCATTTGAAAGCTTAGGAATTGTTGTTTTTTCATAAATTCATTAAAAAATTATATTTTAAATCCATAACCATAAAAAATTCACAATTATAAGTGTGAATTTTCAAAAAAAAATTAATTTCAAGTAAATTTTTTATGGTTGTCACTTTAAAATATAATTTTTGTATGAATTCATGAAAAAACAACAATTCCTAAGCTTTCAAATGCACTCTTCAGATCTGCAATACGATGTTAGATGAGAAAGATATGAATGAGATAAATTTGCATGTTTTTGGCCGATACACCATACTGAGGGGTGATCCCAAACTTTTGGACGATAACTTAAGTGTCTATTTTATTAATTAATAGTACATTCTTAAATTTTTGCACAACATTTTTTGATTGTGTTTTGAGAAATATAGAATAAGGATTCTAATGCAACTCAAATTTTGAAATTTGGTTCACCCTATCGCGAGATTATTGAGTGCGATTTTTTGAAAATGTTCTAACTTTAGGTTAAGTGTTAGGTGCAAAACTAAAACATTATTTATGGGCAAAATACCTCCGAAATAGCTATTGCTCATTATCTTTCAAATGAGATCAGAAGATTTACAATATGTCCTAAGACGGCTGAGATATGAACGATCAAAATTCGCATGTTTTTTAGCGGGTGATCCCAAACTTTTGGCCGGCAGTGTATGCAACACATTGCTATTTTTTCTTATATCACCTTTATTTTATTTATTTGTTTATTTCCTGTATTTCCGAATAGAATCAAAAATTATTGTGAATGATGATTGGTGAGATTGGTGGTTTTAGCATTTGTAAAATGCTAGCCATCACATCCTCGAAAGATGTACGCTTAGAGTTAAGAAAAATGGAATCTCTTCGAGGAAACATCAAGTTTCATTGAGATTCTGTATGTGTTTGTGTTTATTTTTCATAAGATTCGGAAATAGTTAAAAAAAAACATTTATTCATACTAATAAACAAAAATTAAATTTATTTCACCTGAATTTTTCTCAATTCTACAAAGTGTAGCAAAGCACACCGGATCAGCTATTTTATAATACATAACGATTCAGTTGGTGGCCTGGTATTTAAAACATATCCGATTCACTTGTGTTCGATTTATACTTGAGTTCTAACTCATGGAAATCGGTTTGGAAAATAATTGTTTTATCAACTGCTTAGCTAAAACCTAAAGATTCCATAATTTTTAAATATAAATAAATTTTATCGTGTTTCATAAGTAACTGGCATTTATTATAAACTTAATTCTAATGAATGAGTTGTTTAAAGCATTGTTCAGTTTTTTTTTTGCAAAATAAGTTATTTAAAGCATGAATTACTGACTTTATAGTAACCTTCAAAAGATTTTCGGGGCAATGAGACCCTAAACGCGAACATTCAAATCATCATTCAAAAATACTAAGGAATTGAATTTGCTAGAAAAAAATCCTAAAATTTGAGTTAAGATAACCGATTCTGTCAAAATAAGATACAGCGAATCAAAGTCAAAATTAGATATCTTTTTTGAAGTAAAAAATTATTAAGAAGAAATGAGATTTCATTTAATAAATCCGTTGTAAATCTGTGAATTATGAATGGCTCAGAATCTTTATAGTTTATCTGATTATCTGATCTAACTTTTTTTTTTTAAATTTAAGAAGTACTTTGAAACAACAACTAATTTTGAAATTTGGCAAAATGCCATTTCTTTCACAGTTGATATATTTTCAGGAAACTTTCACACAAGCTAGTTAGATTTTTAAGATTGTCTCAAAAATAAGCTGTAACTTTTTCAAATTTCACGTTTTTTCTCTCCTTTTTGGTGAGATTTTGTAAAAAAGAACATTCTGGTATCTGGTCTAGTTTGATCAAAATCAATCGACTTGATCAAAAATTTAAGCGGCTTGAATATGGGGTTGATTTCGGAGTAACAGGCGATTCTATGGACGGTTATATGATTCCATACATCCATAGATACAATCTACAGAAAAAAACTACTTAAGCTGAACTATCAATCAATATCATTTAAGAAAATTGTGAAATTAAAATTTGCATGAATTAAAAGCATTTTGAGAATGAAAAAATCCACCTGTGAAGAAGAGAACGCAAAAAACATTGAGGCCATACCTACATCCATGAAAATATTAGAAACTCGCTTACTACCCCGGAACCAACCTCATATTCCACTGCATTAATTTTTGTTAGCGTCAATCGATTTTGATCAAATTTGTCAAGATACTAGAATGTTTTTTCTTCACTATTTCATTTAATTTTGAGAAGTAAACGTGAAATTTGACAAAGTTACAGCTTATTTTATGAGGCAATTTTAATTTCCCCAACTTTTACTAAAATAGCTGTATCTCTCTTCCTAGTTTACGCTGAAGGTTCAAACGAAATGAATTTGAAGTTTATAAGTTTAACTAGCTTGTGTGAAAGTTTCTTGAAAAAATATCAACTGTGAAAGAAATGGCATTCTGCCAAATTTGGAAGTTAGTTGTTGTTTTAAAGTATTTCTTAATTTTATTTGTAAGAAAGTTAGATCAGATAATCTGATAAACTATAAAGATTCTTAGCCATTCATAATTCACAGAGTTTTACTATGGATTTAATAAATGCAATCAATCAGTTTTCCTACAAGCAATTTCATTTTAAGCCAAAAGGTTGAAACCTTTCTTGCATTCTAAAAAAATGTTTAATAATTTAAAATTTTCATGTGTTTATCAATTATGAATTTAAAATAGCTGTTAATCAAAATCCAATACAGAAATAAAAAACAATACAATTAGAATTTTAAAATTTTGAATACAAAATGAAACAAAATGATATAATCGTGGTTGGTTTTGATCAGCAGACCATAAAACTAGCCTTGAAGCTAATATCTCTGTTTTTTTTTATTGGGAATTAAAACTGGTTGGTTTATTCATCTCCACTTAGAGCTCTAGATTTATAAAGTTAAAGCTCTAGATTTATAAAGTTATATAAATAGGCAACATGAGTAAGGTTGCCAGATTGCCCGGGTTTATTCTCATTCTCATTCTTAAATTAAACTTAAAAAACCAATTGTGTTGTACTTTTATATTATTTTTACGCCCAACATAATTTTGTTTTAGTAAGTTTCATGAAAAGGTTTTTCGAAAGCCTTCAAATATGATTTAAAATCTGCTAATAAATTTTCTGAAATTTTTTGTTTTGAGTAGTTTTTTTTTCTTGATTTTTGATGAATGTATTGACCAAATGGCAATCTTAAACATGAGGTTTTGTTCGATCCACTGATTCAAATATACCCAAGTAAAGCTAGGATTGAAAAAGTTAGAATGAGGTTGTCAGATTGCCCTGTTTTATCCGGGTTTACCAGGACATTTTATAAAAAAATTCAGAACAGTCTGGCCCGGTCTGGTTTACTGGGTTTAATTGAAAAATGTCTGAATTTTGTAATTTTGTACGATAAAATGAATAAATTTTTATTTGGCAAACCAAATGAAAAATTAAACAAATCGGGTTGTAATTTTTTTTAAATTTATGCCTCCAAATAAGGCAGGTGTTTGGAAGCCTTAAATACAATTTAAAATTTGTCAATAAGTTTTGATAGAAATTTGTTTTCTTGTTTTGTGTTGAGTAATCTCTGGGTTTTGACAAAATTTCCCCGGATGTTGTCCGGATTTATTTCCGTTTTTGTAAAAGATTACCCAGATTTGTCTGGCTCTCATACGTGCTGGAAAAATTCTGGCATCTTTAAGTTAGAACCCTTTTTGAAAAGCTTTGTTTGAAAATAAAATAAAAATTCGGTGTATTCTCTTACTTAACACATCAAGAGCAGCAAACAAATCAAATAAATTGTTTGATTCTGTAGTTTTTTATTCATCAAAGGTGTGATGTCTAGATGAGTAGTTGTCGGGCAGGAATTCAAATAAACATACAAACAATTGAGCTGAAATATCTCTTTTTTTGTGGTAGTTTTTCGATATTTCAACTGTGAGGGAAGTGAAGTAACGAGAAATAAAGTGTTGCTCACAATATGGAAAAAACTAGGTACAGGTCGGATTCGATTTTACGCTCCCTCCAATTTTTTGCGGAACGGATAATCGAGTCTGAAAATTTTACCAACGAAAACTTTTTTTGACTTTTTCTGAAGGGGAAAAAGGGTATTGAATAATGCTTCTCAAAAGTACGTCTACAGTACCGTTCATAATTCTATAGAAATAGGATGCATGTACACTGAAGCTTCAAATTTGAGTTTTCATAAAATTTTGATCTGAATATGTTGTTCGTTCATATGGATTCATATATACTTGAGATACAGCAAAAATATGAAAATCGGATTTTTAGCATTCGAACTGAAATATCTTGGAAATCACGTAGCGCCCGTTGTTGAAATTTTTAAAGTAAGTTATCAAACATAAAACTATCAGGTGTTGTGTTTTTGAAAAGTTGTATCTCTTGGGCCAAAGATTACATCCAGTACAATATTTCAGGCTTGGGCTGAAAATGTGATATCTATAGGAAACTTGCAAATGAAAATAATATTTTGAAGTGAATCCATTTTGATAATTTTGATTTTGATAATATTAAACATGGACAAGTCAATTGATTGAGTTTATCGTGGAAATTGCCATTCAGGGAGATAGAGAAAACTGCATTCAAGAAGAAGACGTTTAAATTGATGTGATGAATCATTAAGAAATTGTAAGTGTTTTGAATCTCAATATTTATGATGGCAATGATACATCTTCGAAAAATCTACTTTTTTGTAAAATGAGGATCCATCAATCTGTGTGATCCTAGTCATATAGAAAGCGATGAGATTAAACCATTATCACTCGGATAGACCCAACCCGTTTTCCAATATAAAAGGAACAATCCAAGTTGTAAAAATTGTGTGGAAAGTCTTGAATTTTCAAGCGTAGATTTAATGATTTGCTGAAAAACTTTTTTTCTTTAGTTGCGATAGCAAGAGCTAAATTTTTGGTTTCGTATTTATTTGAATCTTGATATATAATAAACAAGAAAAAGTTTTGACGGATAATCGAGTCAAAATACACGGATAATCGAGGAACCGGATAATCGAGGCACCGGATAATCGAGTCTACGAGTCCGTCCTGTATTGAAAAGTGAAAAAAATCCCAAGCTTATGTTTTGAGCCATTTGTTTGGAGCTATACAATTGTAAAAAAGGAAACTCTCACTTCATGATGCTATTGTAATAATCCAAAATGCACTTGGTTTTTTGGCATCAACAGCTTGTTTAAAAAAAAAAGCGTAACTCGTTCGCTGCCATCTTACTGAATATTCCAGTAGAACCGACTGAGAAATTTTTAACTTATATATTTGGTGATAAGGCATTATTGTTGTATGTTGTACATATAAGTTTATGACCCAGCTAAAATGAAATCGTAATGATAATCCGAATCGAATATTAAGACATTTTCAATAACCATCGTAAACAAGTTGGTATTGAGTGTTTTTCTATCATTCGTTTACGAAAAGCTATGCCCAAAAAAAGTTGAATCCGATAGCAGTTTTGTCAATTCGAAAATATGTCTCCATATTGAATTGAGTTAACTGATTTACGATAAATGGGCGGTCCTTGACACTAAATCCGGTCTCTCCCTTTTTTCCTCATAAAAATAAAATCTCACCTATAGAGCTATAGGTTTCTTATCAACTTATGAGTTGGCATTGTGGTAAGATATTGGACAGCAAACTCGGAGGACTAGAGTTCTAATCTCGGTCATAGAAATTTTTTTTTTGCGTTTTACTCAAATTCTTTTGAATCGTTTTTTCTGCTTTTTGTGGGGAAATTGAATCGTTGAAATTTTGTCATTGTAGATAAATCGCCTCCACTTTTGTAGATATATGCTATTTTGCTAATTTTAATACAATCTATTCATCTGGTATATTTGTTTGAATAATTTTGTTGTTTCTGCGATATACCCTCTTAAATGTTTGCTGGAAGGAAGCTGGATTCAAATTGAACAATTTCACAAATCCACTGGAATTTCAGAGACATAAAATTTTCATGATAATCTTATTTAGAAAATTGTATCAATGCTTTCCTTTTGATTTAATCAATAGTGGTAGAATTAGGACAAAAGCATCAATTGGGTCCTCAAAATCCAACTAAGAGGTTCAAAGCTCTTACCCAAGTATCGTGTAAAAGGTTAGTTGATAAACACTTTTTTTTGAAAAAAAAAAAAAATTAGAAATTAATGTCAATTCTTTTCAATTTCCTATTAAACATTAAGCTATTAGAAGCACTTTGTTTGATGTTCAGAAACCAATCAACGGTTGGAAAGTACTTCATTTACTAGTAATAACGTTAGACATTGAGGATAAACAAGAACACGCAATATTCGATATTATTTTGATTTGTAGATTAGTATCAAGTTGTAAGCTCTATTGCGACTTACTGCCGATTGTCATAGCTGGTACTATGCTAGACACGTTTTTTTTCATCAGAATACTGATTTTTATCGAATAATTTGGGGTAGCGCACAAATTATGCATGTATTAAGAAATATTCTTAAAATGACGTTATTTGTGCGCAGCTCTTTTTGAATTAACAAGTATATAAGCAGTTTAAATTTAAACGCAAATCATCTCTTGAAACACCGGTTACATAGAATAGAAGTTAAAACAAATCAAAATAGAAGGACAGAAAATCATTTTATCATCTCTCCTTCGCACCAATTCTGTTAAGTTAATCGTTCAAGAAACAATGAGCACGAGAAAAAAACACAGGACACTCGACACACCACAAGACACGCTACGAAAGACGAAGGTTGGAACCCACCGGAAGTTGGCACGAGCTTGTTTTGCTGAGGCTGGGGGAAAGGCAGAAAACTGAATTTTTGTGGGCGCGCCAAGCAGCGGCATTCAGTTATGTACCTTTCTGGTCGGTCCACCGAAATTGGCCGACCCCGGATTGTAGCCACCGGATTGAAGGAAAGGCGGCTGAACGTAGGATTGCGGCTGCTGTTGGTGTTGCTGGGGCATCGGACGGTAAACCGGAACCGGCGATTGGACGTGGGCCCAGCCACGGGGACTTTGGCCACCACCAGGACCGGCCACGATCAGCCGAGGAGAGCGCGGAGAAGCCGTTGATGGAGTTCCGCTGTAGTTTTGTTGTTGTCTCAGCTGTTGTTGTGGTTGTTGATAGAAAGGAGCACTGACAGGACGAGTCGGTTGCTTTTGATGTTGTTGTTGTTGTTGTTGTTGTTGCTGGGGCAAAATGGCCCGGCCACCACTGAAAGCAACGGTCGAGGAACCTCCCTGGGGGGACAAAGTTCTACGTTGGGGCTGAGGGGCTCCCAGGTGATGCTGCGGCTGCTGTTGTTGGTAGCTGGGAGAAAATTTGGGCTGATTGATCGGCGATTTCGGTGTGTGAGCCGGTGAGATGTGTGATGTCGCCTGATGAAGTCCGGGTCAATCAATTTAAACCCCGTCAATGGCCACATGTGGACACCATATCAAATGGGGCAACGGAAGTGATTTGAAAGAATGCATTTGATGATGACACGGGAATGCGGGTACGATGGTCGATTTTTTTATAATAGGCATATTGATGGGTGGCATTTAATTGATGATGTTGGAGGGTGAGCAAAAAGCATTTTTTTCGAGCAGGTTTATTTTTTGTCAAAGGAAGAGAAAAAAGAAAAATTAAATTAAAAATGATGGTATCTCTCTGCTATTTGATGATGTGGGAAGGAATTCAGCCGGAAAGTACACAGAGAAGTGCTTATACAGTGCCTCTATACATGTTTTTTTTCTGCTCCATTTCCGCGAAATGGAGCTCCGATAATTAAATTTATATTAAGTACGCTGTCAACAAAATCTGCTGCTCCATGATATGTTTTCAATTTTGTCAACCGAGAAATCATACTTTGAAACTTTTTGTTAGCTTTGTGAAGTGTTGTGAGAGTTATAAAAATGTTCCATTTCATTGTAACAAAAATCTTCAGTGGGATTTTCCAATTCTAAGCTAAAAACTCTCATTTTCAGTTTTTTTCAGAAATTTTTCCATTATCTGAAGAAATATATTTTTTTTTCTCTTCAAAGTTTTAACAGTTTAGAAATCCAATGAAATGTCTGACTATCCGAAAAGGTGCCTTAGAATAAGCGTCATGGGGACCAATCAAGAACAAACTTATTAGATAAGATTACTCATTGATAAACTGAAAACTCAGTGCAGCCTTAATTCAGTTCCATCTTTTTGTATACATTGGACACAAAAGGACGATATTATAATGGCTGTTCTTATTTAACAAACTTTGAAATAGTTTTTTTTAAGATTTGAAAATAAAGATATTTTTATTAAGTGTATCGTGAATTATTTTGAATTTTTGTAAAAGAAGTTAACAGCAACGAGACAATAATGATAAAATGAAATGCTACAAAACTGCAAAAATTTCAGCAGGTAGAGGGAACAAGGGCATAATGAGCTACCCTTCTCAATGACAAAAAATACTTTTTAAAATAAATTTTCATAAAAAACTGTTTAAACTTAACAGAGATTTTTGAACAGTTCAGTTAATTCGATGCAATTGATTCCGGCAGTTTCAGAGTTTTTCCAGAAGATTGCATCACGGTGTTATTCGTAGAAAGACTTTATATAAAAATTACAGTAACGCTGATTTTTGCATGGGCAGAAAATAAAGCTTTACCCGGTTCATTTCTACCAAAAATTAAAATATTTTGTCGGTAACCCAAAATTTTTTTAATTGAAATTTTTTATTTGAAATCTTTTATACTTTCTTAAGTGTTTTATAATTTTAGTCATTCTAATTCGCTAATTTCTAATTCCGCTTAGGTTTTACTTTCATTTTTTTAATTGAGCTGGTGATTCAATTGTCTCATATAAAACTATGATATATTTTCAATAAAAATTTTAAACTTGTAAGTGGTCTTTTAAAACAAAGAAAATGCTCAAAAAATATTTCCTTAACTTAAAATTTAAAAATCAGCTGGCCAATCCTGTCAGCAGTCTGGGAGGGTCAAATTATCTAGAATTTTAAGAGTTATCGGGAATGATATGAATTCATATATGAAGCCATTTGAATCCATTATCTATAGATTTTATGATAGTGGAAACATTGGAGAGAATTTTATCAAAAAGCTAAATGGTTAAGAAAATCGTTAATACTAGAAACAGCTGTAACTTTTTGTGATAACGCTTATCGTGATGCGATCTGGAACTTGTCGTAGTTTTAGCTTTAGGAAAATAAAAAAAAAAAAATCAATATTCAAATCCCATTCGAGCTTTAGACTCAATGCAAATCCCTGCAGCACTTCAGTCTAGCTTAAATTTTCAATGTTACTATCTTTTGATCATTTTAACCCTGGAATATTTTATTACATATTTTATTTTAATTTTTTATAGCCCATTTATTGTAACCCTGCTGTAGGGACTTTCGACTTTTTGATTTTTTTTTGACAATTTTGATAATTTTGACAATTTCGACAATTTCGACAATTTCGTAAATTTTTACAATTTTGACAATTTTCAGTATTTTGACAATTTTGACAATCTTGACAATTTTGACAATTTTAACTATTTGGACAAATTTGACAATTTTGATAATTTTGACAATTTTGACAATTTTGACAATTTTGACAATTTTGATAATTTTGACAATTCTGACAATTTTGACAATTTTGATAATTTTGACAATTTTAACAATTTTGACAATTTTGACAATTTTGACAATTTTGACAATTTTGACACTTTTGACAATTTTGACAATTTTGACAATTTTGACAATTCTGGACAATTTTGACAATTTTGACAATTTTGACAATTTTGACAATTTTGACAATTTTGACAATTTTGACAATTTTGACAATTTTGACAATTTTGACAATTTTGACAATTTTGACAATTTTGACAATTTTGACAATTTTGACAATTTTGACAATTTTGACAATTTTGACAATTTTGACAATTTTGACAATTTTGACAATTTTGACAATTTTGACAATTTTGACAATTTTGACAATTTTGACAATTTTGACAATTTTGACAATTTTGACAATTTTACAATTTTGACAATTTTGACAATTTTGACAATTTTGACAATTTTGACAATTTTGACAATTTTGACAATTTTGACAATTTTGACAATTTTGACAATTTTGACAATTTTGACAATTTTGACAATTTTGACAATTTTGACAATTTTGACAATTTTGACAATTTTGACAATTTTGACAATTTTGACAGTTTTGACAATTTTGACAATTTTGACAATTTTGACAATTTTGACAATTTTGACAATTTTGACAATTTTGACAATTTTGACAATTTTGACAATTTTGACAATTTTGACAATTTTGACAATTTTGACAATTTTGACAATTTTGACAATTTTGACAATTTTGACAATTTTGACAATTTTGACAATTTTGACAATTTTGACAATTTTGACAATTTTGACAATTTTGACAATTTTGACAATTTTGACAATTTTGACAATTTTGACAATTTTGACAATTTTGACAATTTTGACAATTTTGACAATTTTGACAATTTTGACAATTTTGACAATTTTGACAATTTTGACAATTTTGACAATTTTGACAATTTTGACAATTTTGACAATTTTGACAATTTTGACAATTTTGACAATTTTAACAATTTTACAATTTTACAATTTTCACAATTTTGACAATTTTGACAATTTTTACAATTTTTACAATTTTGCAATTTTGACAATTTTTACAATTTTGACAATTTTGACAATTTTGACAATTTTGACAATTTTGACAATTTTGACAATTTTGACAATTTTGACAATTTTGACAATTTTGACAATTTTGACAATTTTGACAATTTTGACAATTTTGACAATTTTGACAATTTTGACAAGTTTGACAATTTTGACAATTTTGACAATTTTGACAATTTTGACAATTTTGACAATTTTGACAATTTTGACAATTTTGACAATTTTGACAATTTTGACAATTTTGACAATTTTGACAATTTTGACGATTTTGACGATTTTGACAATTTTGAAAATTTTGACAATTTTGACAATTTTAACAATTTTACAATTTTGACAATTTTGACAATTTTGACAATTTTGACAATTTTGACAATTTTGACAATTTTGACAATTTTGACAATTTTGACAATTTTGACAATTTTGGCAATTTAAAAATAATATTTCTATTCCATTGTAATAATTTTACAAATGCAAATTTACAAATATGGAAAAAGAAACAAAGTGTGTGAGTCCCCGACCAAATATTTGAATTTTGTCTTAAAACTATTCAAAAAAGCCTAAATTTTTGCATTTCAGGAAAATTAGAGTTATCTACTGTTTCTTTTTCTTTTAAACATCTTCTTTGGACACACCGTGGTATATTTTCTTTATTTCTGCTATTGGACTGAGTCGATTTGGGGTCCTTTTTTAATTTCGTAATCTTTGAAGTTTAAGAAGCCCTTAAGGGTATTAGAAATTCAAAAATGATCCCTAATCGACTCAGTCCAATAGCAGAAATAAAAATGCTTTATCATTGGTTTCTATATGATTGTAAACTCTAAAATATTAAACTGAAAAAATATGACATCTGACGTTACTAATTTTAGCAGGAAAAAAATGCAGATGCCATCCAAGCTAGACGTATATTTCAATTTGAAAATCTCCATAGTTCATTTATTAGAAAAAGCTCTAGTGATCTTCAAGGTGGATTGATTTTTTTGGTTGAAACTCACCAACATGATAAACAAACACTTCAATTTATATAGAAAACAACTTACATTGAGGAAAAAAAATTGGATTACAGTTTACTTTAAATTTCAATTTTTTTTCTGGGAATACTTTAAACTATTCAAAACATTTTTAAACCAAGTTTTTATTCTCAGATTATCTTTTTTCAAAGACTGCATTCCATTTGGTTTTTCCCTATGTTTATTTCCGAAATTTCAAAACAAAATGGAAATCTTTGTTATTGAAGTGCTCACGGATGTTTACTGTTGAAAAAAACTTGTGTTTTTGTCAGTAGAATCAATGTTGCTAAATAGATTTATTGCTTCAAATTTCTTTTTTGGGTACAATGTCAAGTGAATAAAAGATATTTTAAGAACTGTTAAAAAACAAATTTGGCCAAAAATAGTTAATGGCGAATTTCCAAATTTTTCTAAAAAAGTTTTTAGAGTCATGTTTCCTAATTCTTCCCTAATGATGCAAAGTTGATAGTGATTGGATGCGGAACACGGCTTGTAAAACAATTTTCAAAAGGTAACCAATTTTTAAGCTATTCGTTCATCGGATTTTCCCACTTTTTTAAATTTTACCGTCTCGGCTGAACAAAGGTATATCCGTTGCAAAATTTAGAAACAGATTTTTTTTTAAATGTCATCAAGTTCACTTTTTGGTGAGCTTTTGTTGTTAAAAAAAATTCACGTCACTCTAACGGAACTATTCATCGATAAGAATACATTATGCCAATCCCCACGTCTAAAGAAAATTAGACGATTGAAGTTACTCTGTAGCGGTTAAATGAAACAACCAACAACAAATCTAAGCATAGCTTCTCTTTCCATCATCTCACATTGTACTGTGGAAAAAAAAAGATAACCAACTCATTAGAACAATATCTGCAAGGTTTTCCCACCGAATTAAAAGTAAAAATTGCTTCACATTACCGAAACACCAACAAAATGTGTCGACGGCAATAATACCCTCCGACAGGATCATGACGTGGAAAATTTTACAGCAAACAAATTATCACCCCCATTCTAGCCCAGCAGCATCCGCGATCCCAAATGTTTCTTTTTCCACGCCCCATCCATATAGGGAACACTTAAAGAGAGCGAAACGTAGAATTTCAGGAAAACTTCCAACAGTTGAATGCAAACCAAAACAAAGCAGGGGGGGAAGTGAAAAAAAGCAACAACTCAAAACAACACCCGAAAAATTTTGACAAAACTTTTCTCGAGGGCGAGAAGCAAACAAATTTTCGCTCAAGTTCAAGATACGCTTCGAAATGAAGGTATAACTTCCACCGTTCATTCGCCATCCGATAAACACTTCTGGCAAAATTGTTCTAACCTTTTCAAGCAGCATTTTGATGTGAGGTACCTACACGTACCCAGACTGTTAAATGTTGAATCTCTTCTAAAGAAAACAAAATCACACAATACTTAAAGGCATGGCGGCAGATAATTAAGGCAGAGGTGCCTAACGTTTTGACTTGAAGAGAAGCAGAAGACGCTACAGTAAAAAAGCGCAGCGGTCGGGAAGTTAATTTTTAATTCGTGAACCACCATCATCTAGGGCTGAAGGCACCCCCACCCTCGTTAGTCAGTCAGTGATTGTTTGGCATGGTTTCAATAATATTTGAGATCGTATCACATGTGTAGCACGATGAAGTGTGTTCTTGGCTCCCCTACCCTTGGCTAATTTTCCGTCGTTCCGCCATTCAGAGTTTAGACTTTTGCCAAAAAGTTTTCCCCGGAGGCGGCAACAAAATCGTTTATTCCATAGGATGTACACAAAATGCCAGGAAAAACAACTTCCGCGGGGCGATACTCTGGCTGAAAATTTTTGGCGAATTATCTCCGTTTTTTTTTGCTTCATTAAGGCTGCTTCATCCCTCCGGCTTTTAACGAGACGTCCTCGGACGGGATTGTGTTTGTTGCCAAAAAGGCAGCAACTGGAAGCGACCGGAGAATCCCGAATTTGGCTTTGCTCCCCTAATTAAAGAAATAATTACAGCCGGAAGGGTGTTTGGATTTTCATTGATCTTCTTCGAAAACCCTCGCAGCTCGACGACGGCAACGGAACGGCGATTTCTGTTTCTGACACCAGTTTACTTTACAATTTGAGCGAACGAAAATGGCACAACGCGAACAAAAATTAGCTGCGGGTGGTGAAAGTTTGCTGGCCATAAACAATGTCGGTTTGCTGAAATTCCTCAAAAATAGTTTCGGGGCGAACTACAAATCTTCAATTTTTATTTTTCAACTGTTAATTGTGGCAGTGTTGAATTATGACTATGAATTGTGAATTATGACTAGAGCAATTTCTATTTTCTGAATTAATTAGATAAAATTTAGTTTTCTGAGCTTGAGAATTGAAAAAATATTTACTTTAATTTGCAACAGGTCATTAAAACATTCAAAACAGGCAGTCAAAATGGCGTGAAATTTGGTATCAGAGAGTATTTAAGGCCGAAAATGGTATGTATAGATATAAAAAAAAGTTCTCATTTTATTGAAGGAGACTCTCATACAAATTCATCTAAAAATATTACAAAACTCAAACGTATTTCAAGTTGTTTTTAAATAAATGTGTTCCAAAACATGATTTTACACGTGACGGTGATTTATTCTGCAGAATGACCCCTCTCTTCTAGAAAAGATAGAAACTAATTTAAATTTAAATTAATTTAAAATTTATTTTATTAATAGAAAAATCGACAAATAACATAACATTTGTCAATTTTGTCATTTTTGTCATTTTTGTTATTTTTGTCATTTTTGTCATTTTTGTCATTTTTGTCATTTTTGTCATTTTTGTCATTTTTGTCATTTTTGTCATTTTTGTCATTTTTGTCATTTTTGTCATTTTTGTCATTTTTGTCATTTTTGTCATTTTTGTCATTTTTGTCATTTTTGTCATTTTTGTCATTTTTGTCATTTTTGTCATTTTTGTCATTTTTGTCATTTTTGTCATTTTTGTCATTTTTTGTCATTTTTTGTCATTTTTTTCATTTTTGTCATTTTTGTCATTTTTGTCATTTTTGTCATTTTTGTCATTTTTGTCATTTTTGTCATTTTTGTCATTTTTGTCATTTTTGTCATTTTTGTCATTTTTGTCATTTTTGTCATTTTTGTCATTTTTGTCATTTTTGTCATTTTTGTCATTTTTGTCATTTTTGTCATTTTTGTCATTTTTGTCATTTTTGTCATTTTTGTCATTTTTGTCATTTTTGTCATTTTTGTCATTTTTGTCATTTTTGTCATTTTTGTCATTTTTGTCATTTTTGTCATTTTTGTCATTTTTGTCATTTTTGTCATTTTTGTCATTTTTGTCATTTTTGTCATTTTTGTCATTTTTGTCATTTTTGTCATTTTTGTCATTTTTGTCATTTTTGTCATTTTTTGTCATTTTTGTCATTTTTGTCATTTTTGTCATTTTTGTCATTTTTGTCATTTTTGTCATTTTTGTCATTTTTGTCATTTTTGTCATTTTTGTCATTTTTGTCATTTTTGTCATTTTTGTCATTTTTGTCATTTTTGTCATTTTTGTCATTTTTGTCATTTTTGTCATTTTTGTCATTTTTGTCATTTTTGTCATTTTTGTCATTTTTGTCATTTTTGTCATTTTTGTCATTTTTGTCATTTTTGTCATTTTTGTCATTTTTGTCATTTTTGTCATTTTTGTCATTTTTGTCATTTTTGTCATTTTTGTCATTTTTGTCATTTTTGTCATTTTTGTCATTTTTGTAATTTTTGTAATTTTTGTCATTTTTGTCATTTTTGTCATTTTTGTCATTTTTGTCATTTTTGTCATTTTGGTCATTTTTGTCATTTTTGTCATTTTTGTCATTTGTGTCATTTGTGTCATTTGTGTCATTTGTGTCATTTGTGTCATTTTTGTCATTTTTGTCATTTGTGTCATTTTTGTCATTTTTGTCATTTTTGTCATTTTTGTCATTTTTGTCATTTTTGTCATTTTTGTCATTTTTGTCATTTTTGTCATTTTTGTCATTTTTGTCATTTTTGTCATTTTTGTCATTTTTGTCATTTTTGTCATTTTTGTCATTTTTGTCATTTTTGTCATTTTTGTCATTTTTGTCATTTTTGTCATTTTTGTCATTTTTGTCATTTTTGTCATTTTTGTCATTTTTGTCATTTTTGTCATTTTTGTCATTTTTGTCATTTTTGTCATTTTTGTCATTTTTGTCATTTTTGTCATTTTTGTCATTTTTGTCATTTTTGTCATTTTTGTCATTTTTGTCATTTTTGTCATTTTTGTCATTTTTGTCATTTTTGTCATTTTTGTCATTTTTGTCATTTTTGTCATTTTTGTCATTTTTGTCATTTTTGTCATTTTTGTCATTTTGTCATTTTTGTCATTTATGTCATTTTTGTCATTTTTGTCATTTTTGTCATTTTTGTCATTTTTGTCATTTTTGTCATTTTTGTCATTTTTGTCATTTTTGTCATTTTTGTCATTTTTGTCATTTTTGTCATTTTTGTCATTTTTGTCATTTTTGTCATTTTTGTCATTTTTGTCATTTTTGTCATTTTTGTCATTTTTGTCATTTTTGTCATTTTTGTCATTTTTGTCATTTTTGTCATTTTTGTCATTTTTGTCATTTTTGTCATTTTTGTCATTTTTGTCATTTTTGTCATTTTTGTCATTTTTGTCATTTTTGTCATTTTTGTCATTTTTGTCATTTTTGTCATTTTTGTCATTTTTTGTCATTTTTGTCATTTTTGTCATTTTTGTCATTTTTGTCATTTTTGTCATTTTTGTCATTTTTGTCATTTTTGTCATTTTTGTCATTTTTGTCATTTTTGTCATTTTTGTCATTTTTGTCATTTTTGTCATTTTTGTCATTTTTGTCATTTTTGTCATTTTTGTCATTTTTGTCATTTTTGTCATTTTTGTCATTTTTGTCATTTTTGTCATTTTTGTCATTTTTGTCATTTTTGTCATTTTTGTCATTTTTGTCATTTTTGTCATTTTTGTCATTTTTGTCATTTTTGTCATTTTTGTCATTTTTGTCATTTTTGTCATTTTTGTCATTTTTGTCATTTTTGTCATTTTTGTCATTTTTGTCATTTTTGTCATTTTTGTCATTTTTGTCATTTTTGTCATTTTTGTCATTTTTGTCATTTTTGTCATTTTTGTCATTTTTGTCATTTTTGTCATTTTTGTCATTTTTGTCATTTTTGTCATTTTTGTCATTTTTGTCATTTTTGTCATTTTTGTCATTTTTGTCATTTTTGTCATTTTTGTCATTTTTGTCATTTTTGTCATTTTTGTCATTTTTGTCATTTTTGTCATTTTTGTCATTTTTGTCATTTTTGTCATTTTTGTCATTTTTGTCATTTTTGTCATTTTTGTCATTTTTGTCATTTTTGCCATTTTTGCCATTTTTGTCATTTATGTCATTTTTGTCATTTTTGTCATTTTTGTCATTTTTGCCATTTTTGCCATTTTTGTCATTTTTGTCATTTTTGCCATTTTTGTCATTTTTGTCATTTTTGTCATTTTTGTCATTTTTGTCATTTTTGTCATTTTTGTCATTTTTGTCATTTTTGTCATTTTTGTCATTTTTGTCATTTTTGTCATTTTTGTCATTTTTGTCATTTTTGTCATTTTTGTCATTTTTGTCATTTTTGTCATTTTTGTCATTTTTGTCATTTTTGTCATTTTTGTCATTTTTGTCATTTTTGTCATTTTTGTCATTTTTGTCATTTTTGTCATTTTTGTCATTTTTGTCATTTTTGTCATTTTTGTCATTTTTGTCATTTTTGTCATTTTTGTCATTTTTGTCATTTTTGTCATTTTTGTCATTTTTGTCATTTTTGTCATTTTTGTCATTTTTGTCATTTTTGTCATTTTTGTCATTTTTGTCATTTTTGTCATTTTTGTCATTTTTGTCATTTTTGTCATTTTTGTCATTTTTGTCATTTTTGTCATTTTTGTCATTTTTGTCATTTTTGTCATTTTTGTCATTTTTGTCATTTTTGTCATTTTTGTCATTTTTGTCATTTTTGTCATTTTTGTCATTTTTGTCATTTTTGTCATTTTTGTCATTTTTGTCATTTTTGTCATTTTTGTCATTTTTGTCATTTTTGTCATTTTTGTCATTTTTGTCATTTTTGTCATTTTTGTCATTTTTGTCATTTTTGTCATTTTTGTCATTTTTGTCATTTTTGTCATTTTTGTCATTTTTGTCATTTTTGTCATTTTTGTCATTTTTGTCATTTTTGTCATTTTTGTCATTTTTGTCATTTTTGTCACTTTTGTCACTTTTGTCATTTTTGTCATTTTTGTCATTTTTGCCATTTTTGCCATTTTTGCCATTTTTGCCATTTTTGTCATTTTTGTCATTTTTGTCATTTTTGTCATTTTTGTCATTTTTGTCATTTTTGTCATTTTTGTCATTTTTGTCATTTTTGTCATTTTTGTCATTTTTGTCATTTTTGTCATTTTTGTCATTTTTGTCATTTTTGTCATTTTTGTCATTTTTGTCATTTTTGTCATTTTTGTCATTTTTGTCATTTTTGTCATTTTTGTCATTTTTGTCATTTTTGTCATTTTTGTCATTTTTGTCATTTTTGTCATTTTTGTCATTTTTGTCATTTTTGTCATTTTTGTCATTTTTGTCATTTTTGTCATTTTTGTCATTTTTGTCATTTTTGTCATTTTTGTCATTTTTGTCATTTTTGTCATTTTTGTCATTTTTGTCATTTTTGTCATTTTTGTCATTTTTGTCATTTTTGCCATTTTTGTCATTTTTGTCATTTTTGTCATTTTTGTCATTTTTGTCATTTTTGTCATTTTTGTCATTTTTGTCATTTTTGTCATTTTTGTCATTTTTGTCATTTTGTCATTTTTGTCATTTTTGTCATTTTTGTCATTTTTGTCATTTTTGTCATTTTTGTCATTTTTGTCATTTTTGTCATTTTTGTCATTTTTGTCATTTTTGTCATTTTTGTCATTTTTGTCATTTTTGTCATTTTTGTCATTTTTGTCATTTTTGTCATTTTTGTCATTTTTGTCATTTTTGTCATTTTTGTCATTTTTGTCATTTTTGTCATTTTTGTCATTTTTGTCATTTTTGTCATTTTTGTCATTTTTGTCATTTTTGTCATTTTTGTCATTTTTGTCATTTTTGTCATTTTTGTCATTTTTGTCATTTTTGTCATTTTTGTCATTTTTGTCATTTTTGTCATTTTTGTCATTTTTGTCATTTTTGTCATTTTTGTCATTTTTGTCATTTTTGTCATTTTTGTCATTTTTGTCATTTTTGTCATTTTTGTCATTTTTGTCATTTTTGTCATTTTTGTCATTTTTGTCATTTTTGTCATTTTTGTCATTTTTGTCATTTTTGTCATTTTTGTCATTTTTGTCATTTTTGTCATTTTTGTCATTTTTGTCATTTTTGTCATTTTTGTCATTTTTGTCATTTTTGTCATTTTTGTCATTTTTGGCATTTTAGTCAGCTTTTTTCAATGTTAAAATTTCGTTCATTCTGTTAAATTTGATATTTCTGCCATTTTTGGTAATTTTATCAATTTGTCAAATGAAAACGTTAAATGATTTATATCTTGATATTTTTCGAAGTTATTTGGCATGAAGTATCGGATGCACTTATTTTTGGTTTTGGTTGAATAAAGTTTTGATATTTACCGTCGAAATCGCTTTTAAAGAAAAAAGCATGAGAATGCTGCTTACTCTTAGGGGTTTAAAAATGCTTCCGATAATCCTACTAGCTGAGACAATAAAAAAAATTGCTTGAATAGGTGTAATTTTGAAATAAACAAACGCGTGATGAAATTCAAGCATTTTCCAGCAAAAGGAAACGAGATTTAAATGGTGAATCTTAGATTTCATTTTGAGGCTTTTTTTGCCCGCACTGGTAACTGGATTTCAAAAATAATTATTAAAAAAAATTAGGGGATTTTCTGGAAAATATTTTCACACCAACAGTTTTGGTATAGGTTAATTAAAGCAATATGAAATTTGTAGGCCAATCCGTCATAATTGGTAGAGTTTTTTACGGCATCGAAAATTGTTAAAAATTGTTATTTTATTGCTCGATTTTTTTAATTTCCTATGAGAATCAAAAACTTAAAAAAAACTATCTCACGATGTGAGAAACTATGTCGTCATAATTTTGTTATCATCAAATGATAACTTTATTGCTGTTGCATGATGCCCCGTTTGACGGTAGTTTCCAAGTGATTTTCATTGAATTTGAAACCCAAAAAAAATTAACATAGAGAAAGTATCAAAAAATTGAACGATTTTTTTTACATAAAAATCCCTTAAACAAATTGCAATCGGCTCTTATATTTCAAGATTGACATATGCTGAAAATAACAGCAAAAAAATCTTCGTAAGAATTTTGATTTGGTACCTGGATTGTACCGCCATTATAAGTTATGAAAGCACAAAACCCGAGCAAAGTGGTGTGTGCTGAGTGGTTTTGCGGTTTACCTTAAGCACCTGAAGATAATTGTGATTTATTTCGAGCACCAAAACGCCAAACCGAGGAAGGGGGAAGAGTCCTAAAAGCGGCCGCCAGGTAACCGAAAAAACGGTTATGGAAGTCAAAATTTTCACCTTTAGCACCGAAGCAAAAACCGCAATAATTCGCCCACCCAACTATTTAGCTCTTCGGCCAATGGCCGAGCAAATTTTCATTGAGAGCTGAGGGGAAAATGATTCTCCACCTTTCGATTCTCGACTCGCTTCAGTAAACGAGCAAGAAAAATAAACACATTAAATCGTCATTGAATTTTATAAAGCATCCCTTTTTTGCGAATGCAAGGTGGAGCCGTTTTTTCATCGTTAGTTTGGCGGGGCGCTTCTTGGCTTTAGTTTTCGACCAACAACGGAGCAAGGCTATAAATTTTCATCACCGGAGATTATCCCATGCTTTGGGTTTTCGCTGAAAACCCGTTTTATAAAGTGATTTGGTTTGAAAAATTTGATCTCGAGCACCTTTTTTCGATGGGTGTGGAGAAATCACCGAAAGACTTGATCCAGGAGATTATTGGCGTCACCTTCTTCCATAAACCTTAAATGAAGATATATTTTTTAATGTTGTCGAAAATCCGCCTTTGTTGTCAAAACCGATAGGGGAATGGGTGAAATCCCCCATAATTGTCCTCCCCCGTAGAGAGTAAAGGTCGGCTTCCCATGCAGCTTTCGGTCATGCGAAAAAAAGTGTGCAGCACTCACACAATACCTAATGGTATGCGAACGAGAAAAAAAAGAAACCTTTGCACACGGTACTTCAATATTACTCATTTTTTTCCTCTATTTTCCTCGGATGAATCAGGCCGATCACCTGGGAGCTGAAGGTGGAGGTGTAGGTGGTCCCCACATAAACCCCACCCGGGGGAGAACCTACCCAGTTCCGCCGGGGCTTTTGGCCATCGGAAGTGGGGAGCCATGCACGGATGTATGTAGGTATGAAGGTATAGGCAGGACGCCAAGGTGCAAAAGTAAACAGGTGCAATCTGATGCGATGTTTAAATTTATAGTGCTTTAGAATTTATGGCGAGACGAGCGAATTTATGGATGGCGTTCGGGGTTTCGTTCTTTTTTTCTGTGTCGCATTGTCGCCGCGCCGTATGTGTGAATGAAGGGTGAATGGACGGATGAATAGATGGATGGCTGCTTGAAACGACAACAACCCGCCCGTTAACCTATTGGTCCTATTCTAGGTATGGGTACCTGATCCATTGAATGCTGATCTAACGGGAGATATCTAACTATGTATCTATGGAAATGTTGGCTCTCACATCAAACCAGCAGGAGGCCGATAAAGGATATGGGTTCGTCAGCTATGGAGCGCTCTGGGATAGTCTAATAAAATCAAAAGATTTAAATTCCTCTGACAGCTGAATGTTTTGATTGAAAAATGTGATAAAGCTTAGTTCTTTTAGAAATGAGACACTTTCTTTTGCTTATAGCTCGTTTACTAGTAAATGGACATTTAAAACTTGGACAGCATTTTGCTGCCTGTGAAAAGAACTATCCGACCTATTTTCGTCAAAATTTAAAATTTTCGAGTTTTTGAAATATTTAAGATGTTAGAAAAAATAAATATTTTGCACAGTTTCCTGCAAAATCCGCCGTTATCAAATTCATAGCTGACAAAACCGTTGATTATTCAAAGAATTGCTGTGTGTGAGTGGTGGAAAAGTATGCAAACACTGTCAAAAATGTTCACAAACCTCAAATCAAGTATTGGAGTGAAGCACCTGATCGGCAACTACGGTTAAGTGCCATCAGGGAAGTCAAGGCTCATGCCAAAATTTTTAATTTTTAATAAGCTAAAAAGTAATGGGACAGATGATTTCTAATCAACGACAAAACTTATCAATTACCCTTAATCAAACAAATTCCAGCGTTTGGATCCTATTCCATGTCTGCTCATAGCAAGGTCCCGAGCATATTAAAGTATGTATTTGCTGGTTGTTTTGTATAAAATATAATGATTTGCTAAAATTCTGCTCCTGTGGAATAAAAAAACAATTGGGGGGCCCGGGGCAATTTTTCTCGGGGGGGCTCTATGATTCGATTGTTTTTTCAAATGCAATCCCAGAGAATACAAAACATTTTAAACGAGTAAAAGAACTGGAGATGAGTTCAGTATACTGTCTTCAAATAGCCATGTTGTCTGCGTAGAGGATAGTTTCTGGTATCTTCAAATAAAAATTTGTAAATTAATCTCGAAGTTCTGATTTGAGCTGTAAAATGCAAAATTTAATTTTCAACATTGTTTTAAACACCTTTATCACTAATTAAAATTCTCTGATTTAGAATAATGACCGAATAGATATTTTAAATGTTTTTCATTTCATCATTGATCGTCTGGTTTGTGCTAATGACCTAATGAGAACTTGTAAGCATCGTGAAGATTTGAAACTTGGAATACAAAATAAAAAAAAAACAAATGATGGATTCTTGAAGATTTCAAATATCAATGAAACACTTAAATACAGAAAAGCTGTCAGAAGTTATGAGTATTTTAAAAATAATATTGATTTTTCGGACTTTTTACTTTCTGAACCATTTTCTGATAACCAGGTAATACATATCAACTTAGTTTTGAAATGTTGAGTAATTAGAATAAATTACATACATAATGAATATAATATCCTCAAAATCGGTTAATATTAACAGCCAGGAGAACGAAATCAAACTTTAACTCAAATTTCCCCGAAATGGATATTCAGCGAACGGCTTTGGAAGGTTAAAAACAACACTAATCAAAATCCAAATATTTCGAAAACGCGTGGATATTTTTGAGTCATAAATTCACAAAAAAATATTCTAGAGATTAAAAGGAGTTAGCTTATGGTATTTTTATTACGATATTTCAATGTATATGTGAGATATCAAATGAACTATGCGAAAAAATTGCGAAAATCAAATTTATTTATTTAAAAGAAAAAAAGTAATTTCGGGAACATTGCTGTAATTTCTTCCGATTTGCAAATTCTAAAAAAAAGTTCTATCTCAATCAATCACAAACACCTTCCTGCACCCAATAAACAAGGTTTTGTAGAAATAAGCAAACCCGTATTGAAATGAACTAAGAATTTCAAAAATAACTTTTCAACTTTTATGGGCCATAACTTTTATAATACTCAAAATAACGACTTCAAACCTGTTGAATTTAGTTATTCGAATTAAAATGTTATTATTTCACTGAATCAAAAACTGGAATTCTCACTTAAAAAAGTCATGCATTAAAGGGTTAAAATGTATGTATGTATGTAAAAAAGCCACCATGGGTGCACGGATTCACCGCAGTTTCGCCAACGTATGCGCTTAATTGCATTCTTTAGATTATAAGTACGGCAAATCTGCAATGCAACTAACCACATACCCGACACCATGGTTTGGTGTGAACTGTTATGTATTGAGTGCTTGGCGTGTAGGTGTATGTGTTTTTTGGATGAACGAGTCAATCATTTACACAACCGTTTTAAAATTAATAACATTTTTAGTGTTATTAATCTACGACAGGTATTACGCATACGTTTAGATACCTGTCCAATTGGCAACTGATTGGTCGTTCTTATATTTTTTTTTTTCTTATTATAGAGACTTTCAGCCTTGGGCTGGTTCGTCTCTTTCTAAGCGCACATCTTTCGAAGTAATGATGGCTAGCATTTCACAAATGCTAAAACCACCAGACCACAGAAAGTGTACTATGTATGCCATGGCCGGGATTCGATCTCATGAACTTTGGCGTGGATGACTTGAACTCTAACCACTACGCCGAAGCCGCTGGCACATTCTTATATTTATATATTGAATGAAACATATGGTTTATAATAATGTTATCTTACTTTTACTTGAATCTCAAATCTTACCATTTTAATCCCAATTTTACCATTACTCAAATCTTACCAATGCACTCTACAAGCTTTTTAGTAAAATGGAAATTATTTCCATAAAACAAACGACGAATTTCTTTGTTTCTATTTCAATTTCCCCTGATTCACCTTGCCTTTTCTCTGAGCTTCTCTCTTCTCCCCGAACCATTTTTTTATTTTCTTCACTATGATTTCTTCTTACATCTATGCTGAAAAGCTTCTTCTCTTTCTTTTGAGGCTACCCCTACCACCTTTTACAGTTTGCATTCATCTCTTTGAACATAATCTAGCTGCCACTACCCTATACGATTCACCGTTTTATCTTCAATCAAAACCTAACATCTGAACAGAGCATCTTGTTCAATCTGGTACGGGATTAAGAATGAGCCTTAGGACTTAAAATTTAGGATTATGATTCTAATGTCTCGATTTGGAGAGAATTCTTTCAATCTGTGTGAACTCGTCAAATACGGAATTCGTATAACATTCAATTTGGAAACTCACTAGAAACGTAAACGTTTTTCACAGCACTGTATATATATTTTTTTCCTCATTCCCTATGTTCTTGTTTCCCGCCAAAGCAACGGATTAAGCATTCTAATTTACGCACTCAGCAATCCATGCTGCTTTGAATCGTTATAGCGGGGCACGTCACCATAGCAACGACCACAAATCGTGTAGCCCGCGTAATTTTACCATTCAAGGTAGGCGGCTATTTAATAAACACGTTTCATCATGCACGGTACCTCTTTCTAATCATTCCAACCGAATGAGCTTTTCATCATCACTAAATTTAATATTAAAGAAAACTTATCTTCAAGAATAATTGGCCCCTCGAATTCTGTCTTCCGAAAAGCTACGAATCACCTACGAGTAATAAATTAGCAACACGACCTTCGCCAACCGCTCGGGTTAACATCACACGTGTGAGTTCTTTTTTTTTCAGCAAATCAACCCGGGGGACATGTTCGGACCTATTTCGCGACTCATGATTTGGCTTCGATTGCTTTCAGCAGATCCCGTTTGAATAACTTCTAGGAATATTTGACTTTAAACATCAGCTCTTCTTAACAGGATTAAACTATTCTTGGGTTCCTTGTAAATTTCACCTTCTATAACTTCGAACCACTACCTAGTATTTCATCGAGAAAGAAAAAAAAACCCCAAAAAATGTAGCACAACCGCAACCCGAAAACAGAAAAAAACACGTCCGCATCCGAGCAAGGCCTACTCAGAACTGAGTCATGCATTAAAGGGTTAAAATCAGTTTATATTCAGAACCACAATTAAGTGTCAAATCTAAATCATAGTTTCAAAACAAGTTTTGAGAAACAAAAATTTAATTAAAAACAAGAGAGATTCAAAGTTACAATCAGAGCCAAAGCAGAAATTGCACCAAATATGAATTTCAATTTTAAATATTTGAAACACGTTTCACATTTCCGAAACTCTCAAACTTGACTTTGCACTGTATTTTTAATGTATAAGCAAGAGATTTTCGCAATAGAATGTTTTCACTAGAAAGACAATTTCAGCCGGTTCTAGTGATGTAAATATATTGGCGCTGCGATATTTTACAAAAATGTGATGAATATAAAACTCAAAGTAAATCAAGAAAATTTGAACGAATGTTCGCTGTTTTTTTTTTAAATTTTTTTTCAACCCCTAAATTAAATTAGATCATGAACTACTTTGAGTTAGAATATTTTTTTTAAGTTTTAAATGGAATTTTATTCCTAATCATGAATTATATTTCGAATTGTTATAGTTTTAATTTTAATTCGAGATATTACAGCAAAAATTTTCAATCAACCCTTTAATTGAAAATGAAGAAAAGAAATGTCAATTAAGATTATCAATAATTTTTATCATTTCGCCCAACAATTTTCAATCATGAATAATTTTCAACCTGATCTGAAATATTTGGGTCTGATATTTTTGATGTTATTATATTTCATGTAGTTTTTTCGGTGCACTGATTCTTATGTCAAAAGCTTGAAATTTTGGTTTCATTCGAATTGTTAATTTGGATTTAATTTCTGGTGATTTGGAAGTATGTACTGATTTCAGATTTTGCAAACTAGACTACTTAAAATTTATAGTTTTGAGTGAGGAACATCGTTTTGAAAAATGATTAAATAACTTATCGGAAATAGAAATGATTTGAAAATTTAATGCTGATTTATTTTGAATCGTACCAATAATTTTTTTTTCGAGTTCCCGTGATGTTAATAGGTGAGATAATGGTTTTTAAAATGAATTTCCTTATAAAATTTGTATTTTTGGTATGGTCATTAAATATAACTAAGTTTTAATTTTAAAACCGAATATTTGAATGGAAATTGAAAAAATGTGCTTTAAGAAAAATAAACAATATTTTATGTTACTAAACTAAGGTTGCCAGAATTTTTTCGGTATGCATCCGGGTCGGACAAATCCAAGCTTTTTTATCTAAAAACCTGGTAAAATCCGGACACTTCTTTTAAAAAATTTCAAAAAAAAAAAAAAATCCGGGCAATATCCGGGCAAATGTGGGCAAAACCTAGGAATTACTCATCAAAAATCAAGAAAAATAAACATAAAAAAAATTTTTTCATCAAAATTTTTCAGCAGATTTTTAAACCTTTTATGATTATTTTTATTATACTTGCTCAAAAAATGTCTTTTTGGACTCATAAATAAAAATATTCCACAATACAATTTGTTTTTTAATATTTTTATTTGAGGATGAAAATGAGAATGACCCGGGCAAAATCTGGGCCTTTCCACTGAAAACCGGGTAGCCGGGCCGAGCCAAAATTTTGTATGGGATTTTGAGACATTTTGTTTGGGAATAGCATGAAAATCCAGTTTTTCATGAACAACTTTGGTCCCCTTTGGCCGATTTCTTTTGAAAACGTTTTTTTTGAAGCCTAAACTATGGAAAATATTTCATCCGAAGACTGCATTCCTAATCGAGTAAAGATAAAAAAGTTATTAAACTTCCAAAAAAGGCTATCTTTTTAAAGGGTGATATTCATCACGATTAATGAAAGACACTGCTTCTAACATTTTGACGCAGCATTAAAACTTAATATCACTCTAAAAAAAGTTACCCCATTTTTGGAATCTAATAACTTTTTTATCGCAAGTCGAACTGAAATGCAGTCTTCGGATGAAATGTTTGCCAAAGTTTAGGCTTCAAGAAAAACCATTTTCAAAAGAAATCGGCCAAAGGGGACCAAAGTTATTCATGAAAAACTGGATGTTCGTGTTCCTCAGGAACAAAATGTCTCAAAATCCCATACAAACTTTAGGCTCGTTGAGCGACCCGTTCCCGTGATTCGATCTGGCCCAAATTTGGCATGAGACCTTGTACTAGGCCTAGAATCAATTTGAGCCTGCAGCGCTTAACATTTAACAAGCTTGAAATTTCCCATACAAATTCGGGACAGTCCAATTTAACACTTAACTTAAATTTTTAAAACTCAATCAAACAAAATTTGATTTTGCGCTAAACTAATGAAATATCCTATTCAAATTTGTTAACCAAAAAGTTGAGGAGGTAATAATTTAGCCACAATCGCTAAACGTTGAACTTCGCAAATTTTTTCTTGTCAATGTACATATAGCTAGTAGAGAATTGAATAAAATAAGTCTCGTAATGATCAACATGTGACTGTGTCAAAATGACAATATTTGACTGTATGAAAAATTTCAACCATATAACAGAATTTAACCATGTTACATAATCTTATCATGAGACATAATCTAAGCATGCATTATAATCAGTCCATGTGAAAAAATCTGACCATGCAACATATGCAATTTAACCATAATCGGACATGTATCGGACATGTATCGGACATAATTCAACTGAACAGTCTGAACATGCAACATAATCGGCAATGTGACAGTATCAGATCATACAACATAATCAACCATGTGTCCTAATCCGATCAAGCAACATAATCGACCATGTGACATAATCAGACCATGCAACATAATCGATCATGTGATATAATCTGACCATGTAACATAAATGACCATGTGATATAATCGACTCTGTGACATAATCTGACCATGCAACATAATCTGACCATGTGACATAATCGGACATGTGACAGAATACAACTATGCGACAGTCTGATTATGCAACATAATAGGCTATGCGACATAATCTAACCATGCAATATAATCGACCATGTGACATAATCCGATCAAGCAACCTAATCGATCATGTGACATAATCCAACCATGCAACATTATCAACCATGTGACATAATCAACCATGCAACATAATCGACAATGCAACATAATCAACCATGTGACATAATCAGACCATGCAACATACTCGACCATGTGACATAATCAGACCATGCAACATAATCCAACCATGCGACATAACTCGACTACATATGTGACATTATCTAACCATGGAACAAAAACTTACCATGCAACATTATCGACCATACAACATAATTGACCATGTAACAAAATTGACCATGTGACATAATCCGACCAAGCAACATAATCGATCATGACACATAATCGACCATGTGACTTAATCAGACCATGCAACATAATCAACCATGTGACATCATCTTATCATGTGACATAATCCAACTATGTGACAGTCTGACCATGCAACATAATCGACCATGTGGCATAATCCGACCATGCAACATAACCAGACCATGCAACATAACTAGACCATGCAACATAACCAGACCATGCAACATAATCGACCATGCAACATAATCTGACCATGTGACATAATCTAACCATGGGACATTGTCCGACCATGCAGTATAACCCGACAATGTGATTGGACAATGCAGGGATCCATCAAGAGGCCGGGCTTCCGTGTTTTCTTTCTTTTTCTCTTTTTTTAAATTTTTGCTTGGTGATGACGCTATAATCCTTTAGATGTGATGTCCGTTAATGAGGCTATTTTCGCGATGCGAGACTCGTTCGCAAATTCTACGTAATGCTACGTCAAAATGCAAAAACTCGGCAATAACAGCAAAATATTTTGAAGTAAGATATTAAAATAACATTCAATGTTCAATGAGAATAAAAATTCAATAAAAAAAATATGTCAGATAGAGGAACTTATGAAGTTTGGAAAGTTTGATCGGGGGAACTTAGAGCTACGTATTGAGTAAAAAGATTGAATATTGACAATTGATAACTATAAGTTGAAAATTCAGTACTTAGATTTGAGGCCCTCAGAGCCAAAACGGTATAACATAAGAGCAAAATTGATCGAGTTCGAGTAATTAAATTTAATTTACATATTTTTATCTTTCAAAGCAAATACAAATTTTAAAAAAATATATAGAAAATTGCCAAACACAACGACATAAAAGCGTGTTTTCTCGAAATTTGCCTTTATTCACTTACACCCCCATGGCTTCAAGTGCTTCATTTGAGAATCGACGATCAAAAACTAAGCATTAAAAATCAAAAATTTAGAATTTTAAGTTGAGAACTAAGAATTGAGAGCTGTGAATATTGGGTTGAAAATGAAGATTTGAGGATGAAGAATTAAGAATTGAGTATTAAGAATTAGAATTGAAGAAGAAGAATTAGAAAGTTGAAGCTTGAAGCTTGAAAAATTTGTACTGAGGACTCATAACTGAACATTTTATTTGTATCTGAGAATAGAGAAATGAATATGAAGTAATATTTTTAAAGCATAAAAGCTGTTTTAAAAAAATCTGAATAATCATGGCTTGCAGGAAAAAGTTGCCAAGTACAGATGCTTGTAGATCCACACCGCTTTTCAATTCAATCTGCAACCGAGCTGAACGGAATATCTCCAACCCATTTAAGCATCGCTTAGCAAACTATCCAGCATTCAATTTAAGTTATTGAAGTAAACATGTTTTATTGCCACACTATAGAGCTTCCACTTCTCAGCAACAGAATTTCATTTATTGTAGCGTTCATGGGAGAAAGCAAGGAGGACTTTTTTTTCTTCCATTCACTCGGTTTTCCTTCAGGCAAAAGCCTTGCAGAATCCTTACGCAACTTCGAACGTTCTCTCACAGCAGGTAAACAACAACGATGCTGGGGAAAACTCGACAAAAGCTGCAAAATACTTATTCTGCCAGCGGATTTGTTTCCCTCACTTTTTGCTGGATGTGTGCCTCACCATTGCGAAAACTAAGTAGAAACTCAAACGAAAAGAAATTTTTCCTATCCAACAGGATCTCTTCGAGGCAGAAGGCAGAAGTTTGACTGGCTGAGAGCTCGGCGTAAAAAAAAACCCGTTATTGACCATCGTGAAAGAAACGGCAGTTAGTGGGCAATGGGCGCACGGTGGGTTTGGTGCTGCGAGAAAAGTTTTCAATGTATTCCCGTGAATTGTTTGCCGTTTTGCTTTTGGAAACAATAGAGATTTTCAATCATCTCCCGAGATTGAAGTTTATTGAGTAAAAAATGAAACTCAATTTTAAACATTCATGCAACTTTTCAAGACGTGACCGTGACTTGTTGTTAAAGTAACAATAAAGATGAAGACGACTGCGAATGTCCGCTTAAGTAACGTTTAAGAATGTCAATCATTTTTATTTACCCAAGAAGATCTCCTAGGCAAGAGTGGCTCCAGAGAGAAAACAGAGAACAAAAAAACAACCCAAGGCACACCGGTAAGAGATACGGATTTTTTCCACCTCTCGAAGATGAAAAGTGCAAATGAGAACAACACAAATACAGCTTACAGAGTCTCGACTAGACCAGGGCAAAAAAAATCAAGTCGTTGCGAGCCCTTTAGCTTTTTGCACTTTTGCTGGTAAATTGAATTGATGCTCGCAATAACCACTTTTTCTTGGGTGGACAACGGAGGCAAAGGCTCTTGAGCAGAAGAAACAAAAAAAGCGATGTTCAATTTAGCTGTAAATATTTCTTTGCATCACAGACTGGCTGAGAGGAGATTTATTTGCTTGGCTTTTTACAGTTCTGATGTCCGTTTATGTTTTTAGACTTGTAAGAAATACTAGTAAAGTCTAGGTCTAGGCAGTGTGATCGAGTGATTGATTGGTGGAAAATTTACGTAACAACTTATGGCGATCGAAATGAAAACATAACATAAATTTTATAATGCGTTCAGTGATATTTTTCAATGCTTAACGAATAATTTTTTGTGCCGAATCCCATCCAGTTTGTTTTATTAATACTTTTACATTAAGCTTCCTTTATTAACCCATCAGAGCCATTGCAAAAGGCAAGCGTTAATTTCCACTAATTAATGTTAATTTCATCGCCTTTGCTTCCCATTTTGGCGATTCTTATAGTAGCCTAACCTAGCTCCACCTGCCAAAAATCTTCCATTCGCGCCACATTACCATAAGTTTCAATAAACTTTTTGATAACCTCGGCTGCTGGACTCGTGGTGGGAGCTGAGAGCTTCATATTTTCATAGCGCTCTCTCATGCCATATCGATGGATGGAGGCGATTTCAGTCGAAGAAGAGGACGGGAAGCAAAATTTCATTAGGAGCCGTTTGCTAATTTTGGCAAGCCAACACCACATCGTTCCATTTTCCATTTATTACAGCAAACCGATGATGGTGCACTGTAATAATTATGAAGCTTCTGAAAATAAATTGAAAGTTCTTTTTGGAGAAAGTTAACTTACATAAATTTAGTCTAATTTAGGCTGTATTTCTTCTATTTAGTTCTTCAAAAAGTTAAGTAAGATGAATCAGATTCATTATTGCTTAAAGAACTGACCATTTTTTTTTTCAATGTGCATCCTCATGCAGCTGATTATTAAAAATTTTGGAAACAGATTATGCCCGGAATGCAAGCAGTCATTTCATAAGTCTCATCCGTGGCAAAGGAATTTTAATTTGCCACCAGACGGAGCCAATTTTCGCATCATTTTTCTCAACATGGTGTAAAATAAGAATCCGTACCTACAGCAGTTTGACGCCAGTTGACGCATTAAAATGCGCACGAAAATTGAAATCGACTACCAACTTTTCAGTTTCAGTTCAACTAATTCCAGTGATGCGAGTCGAACTTCATTGCGTTTTTTTGGTTCATTTTCGAAAACTACCCATAATATTTGCATCCAATTTGGATGATTCATAGCTGGCATACGGTCGTAAATAAAAGGACACCACTTTACCCAAATCGACCGCATATTCCTGACAGTTTCGTTCCGATCCATTCGAACATACAAACAAACTGGAACACATGTATGCATGCTTAGCGACAGGGAGGTACCTTTTCACACCTGGTTGGTTTGGAAAAAGGTCGAACGAAAAATAAATATAAAACTAACATGCTGTAACCTTCGCAGGAGGCCTAACCGAAAAAAAACTATAAAAACTGAAATTGGTCTCAGCAGTTACAGGATAGAAGAAAGAAAAACAAAACCTCGAAAACAAACGTCGTAAATTTTCGCCGCACAAGAACACTTTTCGTTTTATTCGCGCGCTACCTTGCGTCTTCCGTTCAAATATCCTACATATGTAGGATGTATGTATGTAGGTATGTCGGATGAAGCTATGTCGTATTCGGAAGAAAATTTTCAAGTCGTAAAGTGGCTCTCATTTCTGCGTTTCAATTGCATGCCAGGATGTTTTTTTCACTCTATTCCTGGGCATCGATCCAGCAGTGCCGATCGGAAGAGAAGCACAGTTTGGATGGCTAAGTTTGGAACATTAAATACATAATTGTTAACATGTAAAAAGTCTTTTTGTTTGTCAAATTTTGTATATCTGCTTAAAATGTGTTATTTTTTTCCATATCAAAATCATCTTTTGATCAATGATGAATAATTTAATATTTTTCCAAATATGAAATAAAAACTTACAAATCATTCAGAGTTTTTGTTTCATATTCAGGTTCGAATTTCTAGAACTTTATTTTTATGCAAAATGCAAGCATAACAGAGATTCAAAATGGCGATATAGATTTATCATTCAATTTTTTTTAATAACATTTGCAAGTCAGATAAAAAATACATAATTAAAATAAAGTATAGTCAATGATACCCAAAATATCTGAATTATTATTATGGATTCATGATTGATGGCCTTGAATCTTATTTCAATTTTTGGCTTTTATTTCTATTTCAGAAACCGTTTTTATGTACATTGCAGAAAACTAATCGAAATCTCGAAACGGATTGAAAATTCAAATTTTGAATTCAGGTTCCAAACTCAAATTCAGAATTATGTACTGCTAAAAATTCAGATTCAGATTCAACTCGGAAATGAGTTCCACAACTAGAGATGTACCGAATAGTGGTATTCGGCGAACGGCCGAATACCGAATAGTGACCTTTTCAACTATTCGGCCAAACGAATATTCGGCCGAATATTCGGTCGAATATTCTGTTGAATTTTCAATACAAAACTAAACAAAAAAATCATTTTTCTTCTATTTCTGCTATCTTAATGCCCCTCATGTTTTTCAGTCGATTATTTCTAACCAGATGTATAATTCATCAGATCTTTTTTAAGTAGAGATCTCTTTGATTTTCAAAATGTCACCATTAGCTGGAAGTACATCAGATGACTTGTAGCTTCTAGGACGTTTATCACAAAAGAGATTGGGTTCCAGTGAAATGTAGTACAAAACATTTCAAAACAAGTGTTAAGCTATTTGAATTTGCATTTTTCTATATCGAATAAGATGAATATCTAATTTTTCTAGATGTCTTAAAATTAGTTGCCAAGATGAACGATGATCTTTAACCTTAAGCTTGCAATACTTTCTACGACACGTATCCACACGGCTAGGTCTGAAAAATTCTTTAAAAACTTGCAAAAGATAGGAAAATCTCAACAGAAACTAGGCAATAGGCATCATTCTCAAACATACAAAAGGAAAAGAAATAAAATTACTTCAAATTTAAATTTTTCATCGAATCACAACAGCAGTGCTTAAATCGTATCTAACCAATAAATTTACTCTAAACAATCGTTTTGTAACGCAAAATTTAAAAAGTTTTAAAGAGACATTTGAGTTTTTATTTGCTCCCGGTCAAATTTAGTTTTTCTCGGATTCCTTGTTTGGTTTATGGACAAGTCTGGATATATCAAGAAGTGTAATCGATATATAAAGCTATCTACAGTGAAAAATACACGGGTACACCTAAAATGTTTGACTGAAACCATAAGTTTGGTTATTTTAAAGCTTTTTCTACATTACTTTTGGATATTTTAAAAACTGTCCAACATCAGTTGAAAAATTTGAAAAGTCAATTTATTTTAATTTAAAAAAATAAATATTCGGCCTATTCGGCCTATTCGGCCGAATACCTAGCTCAACTATTCGGTGAGCCGAATATTCGGCTCAACGGTTTTTTGGCGGTATTCGGCGCCGAATATTCGGCCGACCGAATATTCGGTACATCTCTATCCACAACCAAAATAAAATGATCAAGATGGCTATTTCGGTAAGGAATTCAAATTGCACGAGATCGTAGGTTTATAAATCTGGTTGTTAAAGTTTGATTTTAAAACATAAGCACAATCCAGCTGAAAATGACAAAAATTATGTAGAATTTCAGTTTATTTTGCAAGCTTCGTCTTTTGAAAAACTTATTAAAAAAAACCATCTACATAAATTGATTTTAGTGAAAAGTAATAACATGTATCTTCTTTTCAACAAATTTTAAGGAACCCCGTATGTTTTGGCGTAGTGTTCAACATTGTCAATATTTCAGCTGTTTTCAAGAACCAAATTCTAAGCTGAAATCTTCAACTAGGATAAGGTTTGCATAAATCCGATTTGAACCGCAAAATATTAACCTTTTACTTTTAAAAATTAATTTTATTTTTTTTAAATTGAAGGCTTCCTTAAAAATAACTTCTTGTAAGTTCAAATCAAATAAGTTAAATTAGGTTATCCGATTACCTAGTTCTACCCGGACTTGCCTAGATATTTAATGAAAAATTAAATTGGGAAAGGATCGGTCCGACCCGGTTGCCCATATTTTGTTGAAAAAAAATCCTGATTTTGTCCGGATTTTTTCGCATATTTTGGAAAAACGAACAAAAACTTCAAATGGCGTCATAGTAATTTTAAATTATATCGCCCAAAATGAAAGTTTTCAAGCTAGATTTATTAAACGATTTTTCAAATGCTTTTCTCCTTAATTTTTGTTAAATAGCTCCTGGCTTCTGTAGTTTCGTCAAATTTTTCCGGATATATCCAAAATTCTGGTTTGATAACTTGAAAAAAGAATGCCCGAATTTCTCCCAACGAATACTTTTTTGTTACTAAACGATTCTTTAACCAAATCCGTATCATAATTTGAAATATTTTAGAAGGTATTTTCAAATGTTTCTATTTAATACGAAAAAAAAACATTCTACCGTGACGTGAAATAGCTTTTCCGGACTTTTCTGCACTGTTATCGTTCTAGAAGTCAACCAATTTTTTTGAAAATGGAAAAAATTGTAGCAAACGGTCGCAAATTGAATTTCCTTCAAAATGAATATAATTTGGTCATTTTTAAGTTTAAGTTGATTTTGTTGTGACTAATTACTTTTGTGACGTGAATTTACGCTAGAATTATCCATTTCAGACTTTGGTACATACATCTTTGAATTCCTGTTCTCTCTGTGGAAATAGAATATCGGTATCTTCGAATGAGTTGTAAAGAAAACAATTACCCACAATTTGGTGTACGGAACTTCACGATTAAACAACCACAAACGAAGTTATGCTGATAGCAACATATTGAGATATCATATGTTAAAATAACTACTGTCTTCATTTAATGATTCACCAAATTTTTTTTTTATTTGAGGGATCATATGTTAATATAACTACTGTCTTCATTTAAAGATTCACCAAAAAAAAATTTTTTATTTTAGTGTTTTAGAATCGTCTCATCATTTTTAATAAAAATCTCATTTTTTTATTTCAAAAAAGTCAGAGTTTTCTCGTAAAATTAAAAACTTCCCTTTTTTGTGACGTGAATTCACTCATTTGCGACTGTTTTTGTTCGCTTTTCAAACCAACTATATTGGATATAAACAATTTTTTTTTCTACAAAATGAAGCCGTGTTTTTTGGCTTCTGAACATACTAAAAATATTTCAAAAAAAAAAAATCATCCATATATTAAAATTAATGATTTTGTTAAAGTTGACAAAAACACCACATTTTCAACAAAAAAACTGATTTTCAAAATCATCATAAACATGTGGAAAAAAACTTTTTTCTCTTTTTTTCGTTGGTTTTTTGTGATTTGAGTTATCAAAATTATAGACAATTTTGAGATTTTTTGATACACGAACGGATAAAAATCACTTTTAAGCGGTACAAGCGCGTGGAATGTGTTGAAAGACTATTTGTGTAAAATAATTTTGAAATGAAAAATCAAATAGTATAAAAAATTAATATTTTATATCAATGCATTGTTTAAGCAAAATGTCATTGAAAAATAGGTTATTATAGGGCCTATTATTCCTAAGACCCTACTGAGAATCATAATGCTTGTTTTTTGCTACTATTGGTTTTCATAACTAAAATTATAAATTGAACTCACCTTAAGAGGTATCAACAATGAAGGAGAAACGAAAAATTCAAAAAAGATAGGTAAATGATCGGCTAAACAAGCGAGTAACTTAGAAAATTAAATTTTGCTTTTGCCACCGTGACCGCTTAATGTTTCTTGAGTGTTGGGGACCTATCCACAAAAACACTGAGATGACGTATGGACTCAACTTTCTCAATAGCAATGTTATCAGCTGTGTAGGGATGCAAATTTTCGACCCTTACTACTTCTGGTGAACGTAATAATCTTTCACATTCACTTTGCAACAAAGTTCCATTTGCTCTATTACTGGGGAGATGCAAAAAACTATAAGGGAGCCCCTCCCCCTTTATGTTTTTTTAATAAAAGGTGGGAAGAGCTTCAAACCATCTTGAAAACATTCTGTTCACCCAAATAACCACGCATGCCAAATTTGATTCCCCTCGCTTGATCAGTTATCGAGTATTGCAAAAAATTGTATGGACCCCCTCGCCTCTTCCCATCCATCGATGCACTCATCCAATGCAAATCGGGAGAAGTTTCAAACAATCCCAGAAACTTCTCCCATATCCAAATATCCTCCCAAACCAAGCTGGTTCCATTTAGTCGAATAGTTATCGAATTTTGCAATAAAAATTGTATGGAAGCCCCCCTCCCTCTTTCAATTGCTTCAATGGATGAAGGGAGGGGTCTCAAATAATCACTGAAACATTTTTCGTGTGCAAATCATCCAAATCTGGTTCCATTCGCTGGACTTATTCTCGAGTCTCGAGCCCACCTCCCTCTTCATATTTTCCCTCTGGAAAAAGGAAGGGAGTGCCAAACATTCATAGAAATATTTTTCGTAGCCAAATCCCCTCCCATACCGAATGTGGTATCATTTGCTTGAATAGATCTAATGATTGTTTACCCCCTTCCTGTTTCTAGCAAGAAGAAGTGGTCTCAAACTGGATTTAGGAACATTCCCCGGTCTCAAAAGCACCCACCTGCCTAGTTTCAAGAAAATCGAGTCTATAGGGAACAGACAGACAGGGGTGAAAACATAATATTCATAGTAATGTTTATCGTACTCAAATAGCCTTTTTATGCTCTTCACCCCTTTATAATTCCCCCCTGAAAGAAAGAAGGGGCTTCAATCTTATATATAAAAATGGAGGCGTTTTCTTTGTAACAACATCACGTATGAATGGTCGGTCGGAATGAAGTGAAATTTGGTATCCGAGGGTTTTTTGGGTCAGAGATGATTTGTATAATAGTTTCGAGATTATTACTTTTTATGGAAGGGAGCTCCTACACAAAATCAACTATTTATATTAAGTATATTAAGTATATTAATATTAAGTATATTAAGTATATTAAGTAACGGGTAAAACGAAGTTTACCAGGTCAGCTAGTTTATCATAGAAACATTTCTCGTACCTTTACACGCCAAATTTAGTTTCATTTGCTAGATAAGTTCTCGAGCTATGTAAAGAATTGTAAGAGCTCCCCCCACCCCTTCCTTCCTATCTCTCCACTGGAAAAAAAGGGATGCCAAACTAACATGAAAAAATTCCTTGTACCGAAATGCACTCCCATGCCAAACTTGGTTCTATGAGCATGATCAGTGCTCGAGCTATGGAGACTTGTTACTTTTGTGTAAGAAACCCCTTCCCCCTTCCAGTGAGAGGGAGGAGTTCCAAACTATTATAGGCCTCAGAATCCTCCTCCAGCCAAGTCTATATGTGACCCTAACAGGTTAATTGTCTTTCTTTGCTGGTTGACTCTGGCAACCCTATGATAATGAGACAATGAGAAAATGTAGAGCTCCTCATTTAAGGAAAAGTCAGAAAATGTCATGAATCTAGCTTAAACCGTTCTTGAGATATCGCGTCGAGAAAGTACATTTCAGGTCAGGCCCTAACCGAAAAAGAAGGTCATGATGCCTGCTTCTGCTCTCAAACTAAATTCTTCATTAACTTTGACACTAAGCTCGTAGTAGGTACCTCGCAAGCCGTTCAAACCGATGGGGAGGGGGATGGGTTATATGCTAAACCTTCCCCCCCCCCCCCCCCCCGTGGAGATTTTTTTCAAGTTAAATTTTTAATTCACGAAATTAATTTTCCGTAGTAATGTAAAATAACTTGATCCCAAAAATTGTTAAAATAATAATTTTTTACCAACGTGTCAGAAAATTCGCTAGCCTCCGACGGTATTTTATTCTCATCGCTCTAGACCAAAGACACTTCATTCTACAACACGATATGACATTCACGCATTAAAACTAATTATAAATTGTCAATTTCGATTAGTAAGTTTTGCAAAATTTTTGTAATCCTACCTCGACCTTTAAATTGGTTTTATTTAAATGTGTATCTTAACAAGTTCATCCATTACTTTATTTCTAATAACTTTTACGAAAAAAAAACCTTTATATCATCACAAATATTATGCAGATACGAAATATCCTTCAAGAAACCAATTTTTACGAATTTTTTTTGTTAAATTCGTGTTCATTGTTCTTCATCTTCACATTCGAAAGGGTATTGAAAAATTACACAATCCCACAAAATTCACATTTTTCCGATGTCCAAAGAATTTAAGAGCTAATTTTGATAAATTTTGATGTCCTGAAACTTTTTAAAATAGGTGAAAATTATTCAAGAAAATTCTGCACTTTTCTGACAAAACTTTAAAATATAACAAAAAATTCTGAAATAAATGTTTTAATTTACTTTCTCCAAGACCTCAGGTGATTTTGACATCTGCGAAAAAAGATTTTTCCATTTGTTAACTTTTCCCAATTCTGTGAAATAATAGATTGTTGACGAATTTTTAAAGAAGAGTTGTGGAATGGTTATGAGTGAAAAAATGGTATAAGAAATAAATTTCCTTTTTTATTGTGTATTTTTGGTATTGTTATAACTTCCTACTAAATTTAAACTTTGAACCCCCCCCCCCCCCCTCACCTCTCCCCCCATGGATGGATGTTTCGCACGGGCTTGGTACCTCGTGTTGTTTTATTTTGCTATAAAATGAATGTAAATGAGCCTTGTTGACACCTAGATTTGCTGTCGTTGAAAAATCTACTCCTTATGATATTATCATTTGTTATTGACATCTCACTTTTGCTTCACTTTGCTACCCATAAAATAAATTTCGATATCTCAATGATGCCTTGTCTCGCTATTGCCTGAAAATTAACATCAAGAAATGCTGAATATCTACCTCAATTTGGTTGCATTTGCATTGCATTTTTGCAAATCAAAATTTTTCAAATTTCCAGGTTTATTGAGTTTTTACGGCAGAACGATCTTTAAAGTATTTAACGATTATTATTAAAGTGATTTCTCAAAATTTTCAAACAATGGTTTGCGCCCCGTTTCGTGACCCGAATCCTTACCAGAGCACTACTGACTGATTTTAAATGGCTTTTTTTACTGGTGTAAAACACATTGCCATTGCTAGTTAGTTGAGAGAATTATGTATCTCTACACAGAAAGTGGCGGCTGCACGGAGTCCTACAAAGGTAGTAAGGTATCGACGGCAATTTATATTCGCCCGATTCGCGAGCGTGTTGCTGGTAGTTAGGTTAGGTTTGGTAGCTACGAAAGATCCCGGAAGTGTAATGTGTGGGCTCCTTCTGCTTTGGCACCTGTGAAAATTTGCTGCACGGCTCCCTGCTGCGTTCATCCAGTGTCCTCCAAATTTGCCGAAGCGATTGGGTTTTTTTTTCTGAGAGGTGGAGTAGGTGGATACAGGTGATTGTAAAAATAAAAACGAAAGTAGGTAGGAAGCAGCTCACATTCACACAAGAATGAGCCCTTTTTCTGGGATTCTTCAATTCGGTGCTGCCGAATATGGCCTACAATACCTACGAAGGTGTATCATCGCACGCGAAAGTAAATATCGGAACATGTGTGCTACCTCATAATTCATGCATTTGCCGGGTTTGTTTTTTGTGTGCCATTTTCCCCGTATTTTTTTTTTCTTTCTTAAAACCGGAATGGCCACAACCGAAAAGTGAGATGGGTAGTCCTATAACTTCGGTTTCTCCGGAAAAATGTTTGAAACAGATCGTACAGGGAGCTATTTTATGAGCTCCGCCGAGGCTCACAATAAAATAATTCCCGGGAAAAACTCCAGCTCACACGTTCTGTCGGATGCATTAACTCCAACTCCGGTGTAGGTTCCGTTTGTATGTAGGTATGGCAAGCAACGAACAAAACGGTGCCATATTTTGGGGAAATTTTAATTAGCCGAAAAAGTATGTGTGTTTAATGTTGTTCGCCGGAAAGCAGGAGCAATACACCAACTGTTATGGCACTCGGGAAGCACTTTTAAAATAATATCTTTATTACACTCTGTTTGTGTAATGGGAAACGCTTGCTCATAATTTCCTGGGAGCGATTTCTGCAAATGCTTCGTTTCAAAAAAGGTAATTACAAATTATCACAACGAGGTGTGCCTGCTTGTTTTTTGGATGAAGCAAAAACAAAAAAAAACACTTGAGCTACAGTTTTTTTTTGTCATGATGAGCAATTGAGTTTTTATGATGAAATTTGATTGAAAGCATGCGTTATTGAAAGTTTGTAAAACAAGAGATGGCATGTGCATTGTCAAGGTTGACAATTGAATCAAAATATTAATAAAAAAATGTGAAAAGCTCTTTAAAAAAGATTGTTACACAAAGTAACGTTTATTGAATCATCATAATAATTTTGATTTGAATTGTTTAACATATCAACTATCGATAATTTGAAACTGATAAACTTATAAACTTAAATTAAAACGAAAAACTGATTTTGAATCTTTTCATGTTTCTTTATTAGGGTTGCCAGAATTTTTTCAGCACGTACCCGGGCCGAAAAATCCGTGCTATTTTAACATAAAACCTGGAAAAATCCGGGCATTAGGTTTTAAAATTGTTGAACGAAAATTCAGGCGATATCCGAGTAAATTTGGTTTCTTAACAAAAATAAAAAAAAAGAAACTGAAAATTGTTTTTTGTCAACATTTATTAGCAAATTTCATTTCGTATTTTACGCTTCCATGATTATTTCCATAAAACTTGCTCAAAAAATTTTGTTTCGCACGCATAATTAAAAAAAAATTTTTTTTACACAATTGGTTTTTTTGTTCGATTTGGCAGATAATGTGAATAATCCGGGCAAAATCTGGGCATTTTTCAATGAAATCCGGGAAACCGAACCGGACCGGACTTTTCTAAAATTTTGTATTAAATATTCGGGCAATCTGGCAAGCTTATCTTTCATTCAATGAAGGATTCATATTTTGCTCATAAATTCTAGTTTCTTAAAACACCATGAGTTCAAAAAAATCAAACTACCCAGTTTTAAGAAAATTCAATGGAAAAAAATATTCGTACCAGACGTTTAAGTTTTAAACATTAAATTGTTTACATTTTCTACAACTTGGTTGAAATCTGTAGTACCGTAAAACGGGGTAACTTTTATCACCGGGGTAAATTTGACCAACAATAAACTTTTCCACATTATCATCAATAACTCAGTCTATAGTTTGAATTTTTTTAAACTGTTTTCTACGTTTGAAAGCCTTTTAATTGAGTATCAAAAATGCAAAATTTGGTTTGTATTTGAATTTTTGTTCTGTTAGTAAAAAATCTAATTTCAAAATCTTAAAATACCTATTTTTCCAAGGCTTGCAAACAAATAGCTGATTTAATGATATGAAAAAGCATTTATAAGCAAACGGGTTGCTTAATGTGAAAGAACAACTATTTTTCTTTGTATATGAACAGTTATAGTGCTATTTAAATAGTCATTTAAGGATAAATTTTTAATATTTAAAAAATTTGGACATTTTCCAAGAGTAAGCCCATATTGGACAAATGGATGGGAACCCTATCAAATCGTTAACTTTCAAGAAAAAAATGAAAATGGAAAAAGTAGGAGGGCCTAGGGGAATGTGTGAAGGTATAATTTCATTTGTATTTTCAAGTTCAAACTATTTATCAATTATAATTATTTTTGCCCCTAAATTTAGGCAGCATCATAGTTCTTTTTTTGTTTATAAATATTTTTAAAATAAAACGTTAAAAATCAAGGTTCAATTGATAAACTACCATTTTTAAATATTATGGAGGTGTTTTGTATCCTTTATGATCAAGAGAACTTGTTAAAACCGTCAGAATAGAGACTGATCAATGTCACCCCAAAGCATCAAATTCTGAACAGAGACGAAAAGGATTTTTAAATCAAATTTAAAGAGGTTTAATTAATTTCTGCATCCATGATTTACGTTCATAGGAGTCCAGTTCTGGTTTTAAAAATATAAAACATGCCACATTCCTCTTAACAGAAAAAATAATCAAAATATATTAAAAAAAGTTATCAATATTACCCAGGATCACGGTATTTTAGATTCTTTTTGATACTTTGATACTTTAATTCTTTGAAATTTCTTGGAAATTTTCTTTTTTCCGTAAAGCTGGGATCAATAATCAAAACAACTCTTGTATCTTTTTTCTAACAAATAAAATTCTACAGCTTTTTTTTTTTAAAGCACAATTCCATTGAATGTATTTTTACCTATTTTCATTTTGTTACTCCCCTGGAATCTCAACCCGAGAAATGATGGAAAATCCTATTGCTTACTTAAATCTAATGCCCCTGTGGCGGACGGAATAATGGAAACGCCGATTTCTGATAGCAGTTTCTATAGCTTCTACAATATCAGTGTTCAAAAAAGCTTTCATGCCCGAACAATAAGTTTGTTTTCTATTGAGTTCTTGTTTGGTAGACTTTTCACTAGCTCTGTTTTGTTCCGACCGCCGCCTATTAGAGACCCTTTCACAGAGAGTCGCTAGAAGTTGCAAGCCCTCTCTCAGAGAATCGACAGTTTCGAAATCTGTGTTAGCTGTCCAGTGTTGCTGATGTTAACAGCCCCCAAATAGGTCAGTTTTTGCACTTAAATTCTGTGCTCTTTGAAAACATGATCATTTTGTTGCTTTTTGTAATTGAGGTAAATAAGTACTTAAATGTGAAATTGAGGATATAAAGTTTTGAATCTAATATAACATCTTATTAACAAGTATCTATTAGATATTTGCATGTCAAAATTCCATGAAATCAGAACAATTATAAAAAGTAATACTGAACAAATATGATTTTTTGGTAAAACGCAAATAGAAGTTTTGAGTTTCGCAGTTTTTGAGTTTTAAACTTTTGTTTGATAAACTTGATGATTTGAATAAATTTCATAATCATAATTTTAAAAATCGTGTTGTTTCATGGTTTTCAAAATAAACATGATGGTTTTTAAATGTTAATCTTTGGGCTTCAAACGCCACAATTGAAGTCCAAACACTGTGCAAAGTGAAAAAAAAAAATCATTGGTTCTGATTTCTCAACTTTCTAGAGTTCAGCCAACAAACCCTTATCTTGATAATTAAAAAATTATAAATTTTCATACATATGTAAGAACAGCACCAACCAGGGTTGCCAACATTTATTTTCAAAAATCAGGGAACTTGTGAAATAAAAATCAGGCAAAATCAGGCTACGTAAAAGTAACGGAAATTACGCTCAAAGTGTTTTTTTTTTTTGGTCATCGCTCCACATTTTCACTTCAATATGTGTCGTGAGCCTACTTAGTTGAATAACTCTACTGCATTAAAGCAATCAAAAGATTCCCTTCAACTCTCTTTTGCAATAAGAATTAACGGGAATCTTTCGATTGCTTTGATTCAGCCACATTTTCACTTTTTCACTTCAGCTATGGTATCTACTCCAGTTCCTTACTACCCATTTTTCATGACATTCGCAAAAATCAGGCAAAATCAGGCAAAATCAGGCATATTTTCAAAAATCAGGGAAAATCAATGGCTTATCAGGTTGTCAGGCAGAGCCTCGAAAAATCAGGCAACGCCTGAAAAATCAGGCACATTGGCATCTCTGACACCAACTCAAATCAAAATTGTATTTAGGAAAAGCATGCAAATTCCTATACTCATATCATTTTCTAGAGCATGTATAAATTTACACATGGCATATTTGTTCCTGCTTTTTCATTTATGTTAGAGAAATGTGAAATGATATGCACAAAATCGTGCAAATCAATTTTCAGTTTTTTTAAATTATTTGGAAAATATCTTTTATATCTGAACTGAAACTTTTAGTCTCAATCAATCTACATCTAACCACATCTTTCTTCATCTTTTTAACAACGTTTTGCGGAAATTTTCAAAACTTGAACTAAATTATCAATTTTTAATAACTTTTTAGCTTTGATGAGTCATAACATCCATTCGACTCGAATTCAAAGTTGCCGATCTCATAGAATAATCTATTATTTAACAGGATTTTGAGCCAATTTTCATAACTGAATCTTTGTCACATAAAATTCAATTATTTTATGTCAATATAAACTGTGCATAGTTATCTTTGAATTGAAAAAAAATTAATTTGGCAACATTATTTTATTTTTCTTATGTAAAATGTGAAAGACGCAATTAGACATGACTTTTGAATGAAACTAATGGAAAAAGAATCACAGAAAACCATAAAAAAATTTTGGGTAAAATCACTGAAAGTCAGAATTTAATCCGGCAACCTTGCTCGAAATTAAGACTTCAAGTTGGTTTAGTTTTATATTTTTCGCGGTTTAATTTAAATTTTTTTTAATGATTTTCTCGAAATTAGAAAGTTTTCTATCACGTCAAAAACAGGTTGTAGACGATCCCGCCTTTTTACAAAATCATTCCTGTGTTTAAGGTTACCGAAAAAAGTTCTGATTTTTTGTGAAAAAATTCTGAGTCTCTGTGATTTTACCTAGACGTTCTGTGGTGCAAAAAGCATTGATTTCGTTGAAAATTCATTGGAAATCGTGTATCTTCTACAGTTTACTTGAGAAAATTTTTATAAACAATCACAATCTTATCATATCATATCTAATCATCCAATACAAAGTAAGAAATCCAAAATTATTGTTGACAAAAATGATCAGAATTTTAGAGATATGTACAAAATTCTAAAAAATCTGTGAAATCTGTGATTATTTTCGAAATTATGTGTTCTGTGACACAGATTCTGTGATGAAAATCTGTTCAAAACTCTGTGAGATTAAAATTTTTTTTGTGATTTCGGCAACCTTGCCTGTGTGGTCAATTTGCTCGACCATAGCAGTCCAACCTCGAATAGGAATGGCTTCACATGGGAAAACAATATTCAAAACAAATCTTTGGGCTTCCCGAATTCAACCAGAGTTTGAGATGATCGTTTTACAACCCAAGTTTGCCATATTTTTCGAATTGAGGGATGTTTTTCTCACGAATGTTTTCAACTTTTTTACACGTACACAACAATCGTTTAAAAATATGAATCCAGTGTATTAAACAGCACCAGTTTTTACTATACCCATTTGAGAGAAAGTCAAACATTGAAGAGTTAAGCTCAATCAGATTTCTCTAAGGAGGTAAATCTTAAAGTCTTTGAATTTTGTATTGAACTTTTTAGGGTAACTGTATCTTTGAAAACAATGAGAAACAAAAAACGACTGTAATGTCAGTTAAATTTCTCCTTTAAATTCATAAATTAAAACTTGTAGTGTGTTAAAATAATATTTTAATTAAAATATTCACTTCTTATAATTTTTTTCACATTTTGTGGATCGTCTTTGAGTTTTCTAATTATTTAATTGTTTTTTTTTTATACTTTTTTAATCAATTTAGCAGTTTTTAGTCTAATCACAGAAAATTGAAGTTTTTTTCTAAAGCGTAGAGAAATTTGTGTAGGGTTTTATATGTGTTTTACGATGTGTTTAAAATATTGGGGTTTCCGATTCTTGAAATTTCATAATAAATGAGCCCATTTAATAATTCTGGTCACGGTTTTTACAAACTAAGAAAAAAATCCAAATAATTGATTGATTATCATTTTATATTTGAAAACGATTTTTAAAATTTTCAAAATTAATTAAAGTTGTCTGAAACTTTAAATTGAATGTTGATCTCGAAAAATTTCGTCAAAATTTTCTTTGGTTCAAGCCTTCAATTGTCCTAATATTAAAATATCTGCTTAATCAGTAAGATTTTGAAAATAGAAGATTTTTTCAGCACGAGTAGTAAATTAATCCAACGAGGCTTGCCGAATAACAAATACGACAAGTGAAGAAAAAAATGGAGTTTTGCAACAAGTTTGTACACACACCGTTTTTTGCAACTCCGGAAAATACCTGCCTGCACACCACGATTGTTTTTTCCCTTGGAAATAAAAACAGTGTCTTAAAGTAGCAATTTTTGACACTGTTTTGAAAACTGTGTCGATAAGAAATATAAACATTGAAAACCGGCCTTTAGAACAAACAAAATATCGGAATTCTACAGATGATCACAGGCTTAGAAATGCCGTTGCTCCGTTGCTCAAATAGTGGCAAAAAATAAAACTGAACTATTTTAAGTTTATTATTAAGTTTTTCACAGAATCAATATAAGTAGATTGACTGAAAAAGCCTGAGACGAATATTTTCAGAAATTTCGATAAGTTGAGTCATTTTACTTGAAAATAAGAAATTCAAATTAAGTAAGCTAGATTAGTTGAAAAAACCTCATCCCAGTAGAATCTAAATAAATTTAGATAACCCATGAAATCTGGTAAAAAAACTTTCAGAATCAAGAATATAAACTGTTCTTTTTCACGAAGTTTGTTTGAAATATGTAAAATTATATTACGAGTTTTTCTAAAACATTTTTGCTTACAACTGCTTGCAATGATTTCATTCGGATCTAAAAACTAAAAAACATTTTACATCGTTAAAAAAAAATCAGAGCCTTGAGGACTATATTGAATTGTGGGAATATTTCAGGAAAATACGCACAGAAAAAAGGAATTTACGTCCAACGCTAAGGAGACAGCGAATTATCTAAACACAAAAATATTTTTTTACGCTATTAATAATTGCTGTTGTATAGATTCAGACTTTAAAATGGAAATAACGATAAAAAAGCCTACGAATAAAAAACAAAACTGGATTTGTATAAAAAAACGATTACATTTTCATATAAACCATCAAAAGGCTTTCAAAAATCATACCCACAGATAATCATACCCATTATACATCAAAAGCCTTTAAGTTAGTGGGACATCAAATAGAAGTAGTTAGAAAAGTTATTGGTTTCTTCAGTTATTTTTAATTTTCTAAAATCATGTGATTTTCACCAATGTTCGGGAAATCGCTCAAGATCGCATAAAATTGTGATGCCTCAAAGGCCATTACTCATAAAAACAACAATTGCAGTAATTATTGGTTCTCTTAAAACTATTTTTTACATTTTTTTAAACATAAGGATGCTGCATACATATAGGGGTTGAAAAAAATACTACAACAATTCTAATAGCTAAAATCTTGAAAATAAATGTTTGGATGAATGAAATTTCAATATTGACAAACGCGTGATGCAAAACAAGCATAATCCGGCATAAGGAAAGGAGATTTACAAGGTGTCTCTTCGTTTTGCATTTTGTTGCATCTTGACCCGGACAAGAAACTGCAATTTGAAAATATTTATTTTAAAAAAATGGTGATTGTTCGAAAAATATTTTTACACCAACAGTGTTGGTATAGGAGGATGAAACCAATAAAAAGTTTGTAGGTGATATCATTGAGCCAATCCGTCATACTGGGTAAAGTTTTTATTGTCATCGAAAAATGTTAAAATTAACATATTTATTGCTCGATTCATTAAATTTAATCTATATATATATAAAAAGCAATTATCTGTATGTTTGTTTGTTTGTTTGTCCTCTATAGACTCAGCCGTCTTAAGAGCTAGATATCTGAAATTTGGTATGGATGCTCATTAGGACCAGGAATGATGAACAATGTTTTTAGAATTTTGGACGACCACTTCTGAAGGGGGTCGTCCATACAAGACAAATATTGTTTTCACGTCATTGACGTTATTTTCCGTGATTGTGATGAAAATTTGCACATGAGTGTTTTGAGAGACGAGCAATCGATTACAGTTATCAAATTTAGGGTCAGGGGTCTACCAAAGGGGTCGTCCATATAAACTGATTAATGTTTTTGCGATATTGGCGTTATTATTCACCGGATTGTGATGAAAATTTGCACATGAGTGTTTTAAGAGACGAGCAATCGATTACAGTTATCAAAATTAGGGATAGGGGTCGGCAAAAGGGGTCGTCCATATCCACTGATTTATGTTTTTGCGATATTGGCGTTATTATACATCGGATTGTGATGAAAATTTGCACATGAGTGTTTTGAGAGACGATCAATCGATTACAGTTATCAAATTTAGGGTTTGAGGTCGGCAAAAGGGGTCGTCCATATCCACTGATTAATGTTTTTGCGATATTGGCTTTATTCTACATTGGATTGTAATAAAAATTTGCACATAAGTGTTTTGAGAGACGAGCAATCGATTACAGTTATCAAATTTAGGGTCAGGGGTTGGCCAAAGGGGTCGTCCATATCCCCTGATTTATGTTTTTGCGATATTGGCGTTATTATACATCGGATTGTGATGAAAATTTGCACATGAGTGTTTTGAGAGAGACGAGCAATCGATTACAGTTATCATATTTAGGGTTTGAGGTCGGCCAAAGGGGTCGTCCATATCTACTGATTAATATTTTTGCGATATTGGCGTTATTATAGATCGTTTGTGATGAAAATTAGCACATGAGTGTTTTGAGGGACGAGCAATCGATTTCGAGTTTCGAATTGCGGATCAGAAGTCGGCTGAAGGAGTCGTCCATACCCAACTTTAATGTTTTTACGATATTGACGTTATTCTACATTGGATTGAGATCAAAATTGCCGCATAGGAGTTTTTAGGGACGCTCTTTTGCTTTCAGGTTTCAAATCTTGACTCAGGGGTCGGCAAAAGGGGTTATTATCTGTTCACTGTTTTTACGATATTCTCTTGATTGAGCATAGAAATGTAATGAAAATTGACACATGGGAGTTTAACAGAAAAGATAATTGATTTCAGGTGTCAAGTTTTGAATCGTGGTGAAAAAAGGCCGTCCATGTTAGTTGCTCACTGTTTTCGCGATATTGTCGTGATCATACATCGGATTGAGATGAAAATGTTCAGATGAGGGTTATAAACTATGAGCAATTGACTCGGCGAATGGGGCGTCTATATTCTCTGTTCACTGTTTTCAAGTTCCTGACGTTATTTTACATATAATTTGAAAAGGAAAATGGCACAAGGGAGTTTTGAGGAACGTAAAATTGGTTTCAATTATCGAATTTCGGGCCATGGGACAGAAAAAGAGGGTTTCATCGAATGTTCAATGTTTTGTGCAATAATTTTGTTCTAAGCAGTTAATTGATACCAATTTAAGTGTGAAGGTCAAGCAAAAGAGTCGTGCACATAAACAAATAGTACATGTTTCTGCCATAATGTCTAGATTTTGCAATCGATCGAGAAGAAAACACTCTCACATAAATTTTAATAAAAAGCCAATCAACTGTTTAATTTGAATTTCAAGTAATAGTAGTAGCGACTTTAAACACTGTTGAATTTTTTACCCAAAATTGTCGAAAGAATGTTTCGAATTCATTTTCTAAACTCATTTTGACGTACCAATGAATTAAAGCGAAACGAAGTTCGTACGGGATCAGCTAGTATAATAAATAAAAAAAACTTTAAGAAATATTATAAGATGTGAGAAGTTATGTCGTCATCATTTTGTAGTCTTCTGAAGAAAACTTGATTAGGTTATATTAAATTGAAAATTAAATCAGCGCTGTGGTATACAAATGTTGCATCTAACCCCGCAGTTTGCATGATGCCCCGTTTGAAGATACCTCATCAATTCCGGCTGGTATTTTACGTTTTGAATTCAAAAAATCAAAAATTTCAAATTATCCTTCAAACATTTTAAGCAAATAATACATTTATTCGTTTTTTTCCTTTATCGGATTTTATTTGTCAAAAATTTGTAATTGTAAAAGAATGACGTTAAACTCTAATACTTCTCTATCACTATCTATAGAGCTTTATAATTTTTAGTAAGTGATATTTTGAGTGCAACCCGCCGAAAAGATTTCAAGTTCAAATTGATCCGTTTGAACAAAACAAGGATTTTCGCTTTAATTATCTTTATTCTAGAATCGAAATTTCAGTGTTTGTCTGCCTTTCTAAAATGAATTTTAAATCAGAATTCCAATTTCCGTGTTTGGATTTAAATCCACTTGAAATGAACAAAAAAAAAAGTATAAATAAAATAGATTTGAATTTTTGGTTTTTTATAATGGGATTCAAATTTATTAATATTTCACTGTTGGTCAAAATCTCTTAAGTCCTTTGAAAGTACTAAATATCGGACAAGAAAGGTACCAAGGCTACTTTGAAGTACCTGCCTTTCATCTGGTAAGTCTTACGTATTCACTACTCTTTGAATCAAGAAATGTAAAAAAGAAAAAAACAAAATTTATTTTACCTTTTTATTAGAATTGTTGATTTGTATAATTTTCCGCTTTTGTTAGAGCACATCGCGGAGTTGTTTTCCAATATGCGACTTAGTTACCTTGAAATTCTCCGGAATGAATTTTTTAAAGCGAACCCGCCAATATTATTTGATAGTGCTATTCATCTGGAACATCGAAAAAGAATCCATCATTGTGATGCTCTATTTTTTCCGGACCTCCTCTCTATGCATACGCAACCTTTTAACCGCCTGTCGATCAATTTTGGAAGCTCTATACCAGAATTAAAAAAAAACGCGTAAAAACTGCCAGCCAAAATGGGAATTTGAGCGAAAGGGGCTGGAAATATTTTGACATCCACGAAAATAAAACCAACATCGAACAGGCTGCCGTAGGCCTGCCGAACAAACGCAATTTCATCATCAATGTCGTTAGCGTCGCTGATCGAGAGTCAAACCGAGCGCGCTTGTCACGGAATTGGAAATTTGTTGTAGGGGTAGGTATCCCAATTTTCTCGCCGTTGATTTCTTGCGGAAAACCGGCATTTTTTGTTGTTGCCCTTTTGGTTCGACTCCATTTTTGCTTCGGAGATGACAAATTGATACGCTGAAAGTGAATACGGGCGCGGTGAAAAATTGTCAACCTGTTTGGCAATGCAAAAGTATGCGCCAAATTCACCATCGAATATGAGACGAAAAAAAAAATTCAACTCGATGACGGATTGAAGTTACTCAATATGGATGGGTTGATTTGATGACTATTCAAATGTGTCGCCGGGATTAGCTAGAATGCAACTGCAAGTGGAGTTTCATTTGGGATTTGTGTTTTTGTGCTTGACTGAAAATGGATATGAAAGTTTGTGGCAGATGATCTGGAAGATTATCGAGGCTGTCGGTAAAATAATCTTTCTTTGTGAATGGAGGCTTACATTAAAATCCATACACTATTGAATTGTTTGATTTGAGAGATCATGAAAAAAAGTTATTATATTAATGTATAGAAATTGAGAGTCAATGCAACAGCTTGACTGTTGACTTTTCAACGCTTTGCATCTTTCGAAAAATAACTTGAAGATACTTTGATGTTTTGTTGGTGGCTTTATTTACATAGAAAAACTTTTGAACTTTGGTATGAGCATCTTCGAAGAACTATTAATAGTTTTTTTTTGTTTAAATTTGCCATTGATTTTGACTGAATTGGAATGAATTTGATCATTTAATCGAAATCTTGACTTATTTGAATAACAGTTCTGGATGAAAGTAAAGTGTTTCACCCTAATGATTTTTTTTGCCATTTCATTCTTCACTTCACAAACACGAAGAACACCACGGATAATCTCGTTTCAAAGCTCATTATAGGCTTAAGCAATTCATAGCGCATTTTTGAATACAACCATGTTTAATGAAAGCCACTTGAGATTGTATTTCATTCCACAAAAGCAGTGAGCTATTTGTCGACTTAATTACTACATTCCGATTGATGTGTTTTCTTGAAAGGACTTCTAACGACTTCACAATTGTTCCTGTCAAGAGTCGGCCACATATGTACCTACATAAATTCTTTCACTCTCACGAGTCTGTGTTGTAAAACCTCGGCAAAATCTTCAATTGCAGCGATAATTATATGATTATTCTGCAACGCGTCGCCATCTGAAAGAATAACTCCTAATGAAGCCCACTTAGCCCACGGGTTGCGGTTAGCAATTTTCCCACAAGTGGTCACTTATATGTTTGTATGATTCGTTGGAAGTTTGCAGAGTCAAAGAGAAAAGAAGGAGAAAAACCCCGGAGAGAAATCCTTCATTAGTTAATGTGTGACAATTTTCAAAGAAGACTTCGTGGTTCGTTTTTGTGCTTCTGTTGAGGCTGTTTCGAGTCAGGATGAGACTTGAAAATGGGCTGACATTTTTTTTGTTAAATTCAAAAGCTTTCAGCTGAAAGTTCATTGAGAGAGGGAGGGTTGCGACTCGGGATAGAAGAAGAAAAACTTTGCTTACCCTTTGAATCGGAATAATTCGTTCCTGCGGTTGATGAGGCTGTTGATGCTGTTGCTGCTGAGGATGCTGTTGAGAGTAAGTCGGTTGCGGTTTATGAGAAGGCTGTTGATAAAATTGATGCTGTTGATGTTGTTGTTGTTGCTGCTGGGAAGGTTGATAGGATGATTGATATTGAGGCTGGGGTTGATGATATTGGGGTTGATGATATTGCTGTTGCTGTTGTTGTTGTTGGTATTGCTGATGCTGAGGATATTGGTTGGACTGTACCTGTTCGGCGTACTCCTCACCCTCCTGAGCTGGTGGAGGCCAGGCGACGCGCTTGAGACCTGCAATTAAACAACAAATAAAAAAATTTTTATAGAATTTATGTTCTACTTATTATTTTAATTTAAATTTTCCTATTTTCATCATCTTTTTTATATAGACATTTTCAACATTTTTGTCATTTTTGTCATTTAGGTTATTTTTTGTCATTTTTGTCGTTTTGGTTATTTTTCGCCATTTTTGTCATTTTTGTCATTTTTGTCATTTTTGTCATTTTTGTCATTAAGGTTATTTTTTGTCATTTTTGTCGTTTTGGTTATTTTTCGCCATTTTTGTCATTTTTGTCATTTTTGTCATTTTTGTCATTTTTGTCATTTTTGTCATTTTTGTCATTTTTGTCATTTTTGTCATTTTTGTCATTTTTGTCATTTTTGTCATTTTTGTCATTTTTGTCATTTTTGTCATTTTTGTCATTTTTGTCATTATTGTCATTTTTGTCATTTTTGTCATTTTTGTCATTATTGTCATTTTTGTCATTTTTGTCATTTTTGTCATTTTTGTCATTATTGTCATTTTTGTCAGTTTTGTCATTTTTGTCATTATTGTCATTTTTGTCATTTTTGTCATTTTTGTCATTTTTGTCATTTTTGTCATTTTTGTCATTTTTGTCATTTTTGTCATTTTTGTCATTTTTGTCATTTTTGTCATTTTTGTCATTTTTGTCATTTTTGTCATTTTTGTCATTTTTGTCATTTTTGTCATTTTTGTCATTTTTGTCATTTTTGTCATTTTTGTCATTTTTGTCATTTTTGTCATTTTTGTCATTTTTGTCATTTTTGTCATTTTTGTCATTTTTGTCATTTTTGTCATTTTTGTCATTTTTGTCATTTTTGTCATTTTTGTCATTTTTGTCATTTTTGTCATTTTTGTCATTTTTGTCATTTTTGTCATTTTTGTCATTTTTGTCATTTTTGTCATTTTTGTCATTTTTGTCATTTTTGTCATTTTTGTCATTTTTGTCATTTTTGTCATTTTTGTCATTTTTGTCATTTTTGTCATTTTTGTCATTTTTGTCATTTTTGTCATTTTTGTCATTTTTGTCATTTTTGTCATTTTTGTCATTTTTGTCATTTTTGTCATTTTTGTCATTTTTGTCATTTTTGTCATTTTTAAAATTTTTGTAATTTTTGTAATTTTTGTAATTTTTGTAATTTTTGTAATTTTTTGTAATTTTTGTAATTTTTGTAATTTTTGTCATTTTTGTCATTATTGTCATTTTTGTCATTTTTGTCATTTTTGTCATTTTTGTCATTTTTGTCATTTTTGTCATTTTTGTCATTTTTGTCATTTTTGTCATTTTTGTCATTTTTGTCATTTTTGTCATTTTTGTCATTTTTGTCATTTTTGTCATTTTTGTCATTTTTGTCATTTTTGTCATTTTTGTCATTTTTGTCATTTTTGTCATTTTTGTCATTTTTGTCATTTTTGTCATTTTTGTCATTTTTGTCATTTTTGTCATTTTTGTCATTTTTGTCATTTTTGTCATTTTTGTCATTTTTGTCATTTTTGTCATTTTTGTCATTTTTGTCATTTTTGTCATTTTTGTCATTTTTGTCATTTTTGTCATTTTTGTCATTTTTGTCATTTTTGTCATTTTTGTCATTTTTGTCATTTTTGTCATTTTTGTCATTTTTGTAACTTTTGTAATTTTTGTAGTTTGTTTAGTTATTGTCATTTTTGACATTTTTGTAATTTTTGTCATTTTTGTAATTTTTGTAAGTTTTGTAATTTTTGTAATTTTTGTAATTTTTGTAATTTTTGTAATTTTTGTAATTTTTGTATTTTTTGTAATTTTTGTAATTTTTGTAATTTTTGTAATTTTTGTAATTTTTGTAATTTTTGTAATTTTTGTAATTTTTGTAATTTTTGTAATTTTTGTAATTTTTGTCATTTTTGTAACTTTTGTAAGTTTTGTAATTTTTGTAATTTTTGTAATTTTTATAATTTTTGTAACTTTTGTTATATTTGTAATTTTTGTAATTTTTGTAATTTTTGTAATTTTTGTAAGTTTTGTAATTTTTGTAATTTTTGTAATTTTTGTAATTTTTGTAATTTTTGTAATTTTTATAATTTTTGTAACTTTTGTAATATTTGTAATTTTTGTAATTTTTGTAATTTTTGTAATTTTTGTAAATTTTGTAAATTTTGTAAATTTTGTCAATATTGTAATTTTTGTAATTTTTGTAATTTTTGTAATTTTGTAATTTTTGTAATTTTTGTAATTTTTGTAATTTTTGTAATTTTTGTAAATTTTGTAATTTTTGTAATTTTTATAATTTTTGTAATTTTTGTAATTTTTGTCATTTTTGTAATTTTTGTAATTTTTGTAATTTTTGTAATTTTTGTCATTGTTGTAATTTTTGTAATTTTTGTAATTTTTGTAATTTTTGTAATTTTTGTAATTTTTGTAATTTTTGTAATTTTTGTAATTGTTGTAATTTTTGTAATTTTTGTAATTTTTGTAATTTTTTTAATTTTTGTAATTTTTGTAATTTTTGTAATTTTTGTAATTTTTGTAATTTTTGTAATTTTCGTAATTTTTGTAATTTTTGTAATTTTTGTAATTTTTGTAATTTTTGTAATTTTTGTAATTTTTGTAATTTTTGTAATTTTTGTAATTTTTGTAATTTTTGTAATTTTTGTAATTTTTGTAATTTTTGTAATTTTTGTAATTTTTGTAATTTTTGTAATTTTTGTAATTTTTGTAATTTTTGTAATTTTTGTTATTTTTGTAATTTTTGTAATTTTTGTAATTTTTGTAATTTTTGTAATTTTTGTAATTTTTGTAATTTTTGTAATTTTTGTTATTTTTGTAATTATTGTAATTTTTGTAATTTTTGTAATTTTTGTAATTTTTGTAATTTTTGTAATTTTTGTAATTATTGTAATTTTTGTAATTTTTGTAATTTTTGTAATTTTTGTAATTTTTGTAATTTTTGTAATTTTTGTAATTTTTGTAATTTTTGTAATTTTTGTAATTTTTGTAATTTTTGTAATTTTTGTAATTTTTGTAATTTTTGTAATTTTTGTAATTTTTGTAATTTTTGTAATTTTTGTAATTTATGTAATTTTTGTAATTTTTGTAATTTTTGTAATTTTTGTAATTTTTGTAATTTTTGTAATTTTTGTAATTTTTGTAATTTTTGTAATTTTTGTAATTTTTGTAATTTTTGTAATTTTTGTAATTTTTGTAATTTTTGTAATTTTTGTCATTTTTGTAATTTTTGTAATTTTTGTAATTTTTGTAATTTTTGTAATTTTTGTAATTTTTGTAATTTTTGTAATTTTTGTAATTTTTGTAATTTTTGTAATTTTTGTAATTTTTGTAATTTTTGTAATTTTTGTAATTTTTGTCATTTTTGTAATTTTTGTAATTTTTGTAATTTTTGTAATTTTTGTAATTTTTGTAATTTTTGTAATTTTTGTAATTTTTGTAATTTTTGTAATTTTTGTAATTTTTGTAATTTTTGTAATTTTTGTAATTTTTGTAATTTTTGTAATTTTTGTAATTTTTGTAATTTTTGTAATTTTTGTAATTTTTGTAGTTTTTGTAATTTTTGTTATTTTTGTAATTTTTGTAATTTTTGTAATTTTTGTAATTTTTATAATTTTTGTATTTTTTGTAATTTTTGTAATTTTTGTAATTTTTGTATTCTTTGTCATTTTTGTAATTTTTGTCATTTTTGTCATTTTTGTCTTTTTTGTCATTTTTGTCATTTTTGTAATTTTTGTCATTTTTGTCATTTTTGTTATTTTTGTTATTTTTGTCATTTTTGTCATTTTTGTCATTTTTGTCATTTTTGTCAGTTTTGTCATTTTTGTCAGTTTTGTCATTTTTGTCATTTTTGTCAGTTTTGTCACTTTTGTCATTTTTGTCATTTTTGTCATTTTTGTCATCTTTGTCATTTTTGTCATTTTTGTCATTTTTGTCATTTTTGTCATTTTTGTCATTTTTGTCATTTTTGTCATTTTTGTCATTTTTGTCATTTTTGTCATTTTTGTCATTTTTGTCATTTTTGTCATTTTTGTCATTTTTGTCATTTTTGTCATTTTTGTCATTTTTGTCATTTTTGTCATTTTTGTCATTTTTGTCATTTTTGTCATTTTTGTCATTTTTGTCATTTTTGTCATTTTTGTCATTTTTGTCATTTTTGTCATTTTTGTCATTTTTGTCATTTTTGTCATTTTTGTCATTTTTGTCATTTTTGTCATTTTTGTCATTTTTGTCATTTTTGTCATTTTTGTCATTTTTGTCATTTTTGTCATTTTTGTCATTTTTGTCATTTTTGTCATTTTTGTCATTTTTGTCATTTTTGTCATTTTTGTCATTTTTGTCATTTTTGTCATTTTTGTCATTTTTGTCATTTTTGTCATTTTTGTCATTTTTGTCATTTTTGTCATTTTTGTCATTTTTGTCATTTTTGTCATTTTTGTCATTTTTGTCATTTTTGTCATTTTTGTCATTTTTGTCATTTTTGTCATTTTTGTCATTTTTGTCATTTTTGTCATTTTTGTCATTTTTGTAATTTTTGTTATTTTTGTCTTTTTGTAATTTTTTTTTCATTGTTGTAATTTTTGTCTTTTTTTACTGTAAATTTACCTGATTTTTAAGGTTAAAGAAGATTTGATTTCTTATCACAGGTGATTGTGATCTTAAGTCAAGCAAATTTTAAATTGTTCTACTGAGAAATTATGCCATGCTAAGAAACAATTGTATTCACCAGTGCATTTTTCTATTGATTGATATCGATACTCTCTGATATTGTTGAAATCGAGAAACACAAAACTTGTCAATCGATTCCCTATCGAAGCATTTAAAATCGTGCCAAGTTTTTTAATTTGTAAATCAATTTGCATTTTGGACTGCAACACTGAAGCTGCCTTATTAAAATAGGCAGGCCCCGGCAATGAGCTCGAGTGCTGCCCTGCTGTTTCCGTTTCCGGTCGTTTGAAGCGCCGAAGCTCGCAGAAATTAATGTTTATGCTTTCGAGTGCCCTCGGCTGCCAAACCCCCATTACTCGATGTTATTTCGACTTACGAGTGCGGTTTTTTGTTTTCCAGAAGTAGCAAAAAATAATGTTTCCTCTCGTTTTAATCCGAGTGCAATTTATTGGAGTGACATAATGATCCCTGTTCTGCGATGAGGAATAAATCGAGAAGTGAAAATTCAGCATCACTTAACGAATCTCAATGGATGGCGGCGAGCTGTGTGTATAATGAAGTTGAGCCTTTCGTGGAGATTGATGATGATCAAATGTTTGATGTTTTTTTGCAGTTCGATTTGACTGCAGCATTGTGAAGAATTTATGATGATATCATATCTGAAAATTTTGACCTTTTTAACTGTCAATTGAAAAATAAATAAAAAATATATGAACTCTTTTACTTCCGAAAATCGATCCCTTTTTATTAAATTTCCAAATTATTTTTCCAAACATCACAAAAGTCCATCAAACTGGATTTTTAATTGATTATGACAAATTAGAGGAGTCAAGAATCAGTTAGAGAGACACCATGCGGCATTTCTTCATGCTAATTGGCATCTGTTCGCACCTTTTTGCTCCCACGTAGTAATTTTGGCAGCTTCTCGGAAACTTTTAGCACTGACACAAAACAGATCACTTTTTATTGGCTAGGTATGGTAAAAATATCGCCAGACGGTTGCTTTTGAAGAAAAAAATCACCACTTTTCAAACCACTACTGGAAGTAATAGGCCCACACGATTTTGCTCACTTAGAATAACTTAGACACAACTGAACTCGCGACGTTATCGATTACCGAGAACGGAAATTGATATTTTCTTTTGCAAATATGGAATTCCTGACCCCAGGCCGAGTGAGAGTAAGATGCTCGAAACGCGAATCTTGGCACTAAACTGACTGAAAAACCTTGGTTTACTTCTGCTGGGCGATGGACGATCAGATCAGGGAAAGATCACCGGTTTTCGGGAAGAAGGCAGCAGCGGCAAGCAAAAGTGTTTCACCTCAAAACTTTTCTACATACAGAAAATCCCAGCGAACCAACGACGGCTCTCTCAGGTGCGAATCCATGTAGGTATTTTCTGTGTTGCTCACGTCCGTCGTTTTTCCTTAAGCTGAAAATGTTTTTGCTGTTTTCCTTTTCAATTTGTCGACATCTCGGAGATGTCGGACGGTATTTTCAGAACCCGTCTACCAAATGTTGATGCTGATATTTCTCGGGCAGCTATTTTTCGGACGTATGTCACCGCGAAAAATGAAATGTGTGTAAGGTTTTCTCCGCTTGGGGTGCCCGTTTGAGTTTTTTTTGAATGCATTTGAATGTTTATAGAAGTAAGCACACTCTGTATTACTGTAAAGATTCAAAAAGATTCGTGAAATAACTCAAAATTATAAATACAAAGTTATCTTTCGCATTAAAAATGCTTTAACCGAATTCTTCATTTCAAAATTTAACATATAGAAAAAAATCCCTTTTTTATCCTTTTTTTACAGGAACTCAACCCCTGAAGGCTATTCTTCCTCAAAGTTTTTGAAGACGGAATAAAAAATAAATTAAGATTATTGAAAACATAATTCCTCAACCTTCAAGATATAAATATTTTGAAAATTAGTTGACTTTGAGAACTCATATTCCATAAATATTAAAAATCTAATAGATTATTCGAAAATAAGAAGATTTGAAAATATAATTTTGAAATTCATATCAAATTTCAATATAACCAAAAAAAACCAGAAAAATTTGAAATTTTTAACAAAAAAATGGAGTGAAATGTGACATTATTTAGATAAGAATCCATACAATTTAAGTATCCATTTTGGCATAACTGATCCATGCAGCTTACGCAAACAAAGTAAAAATTTTAGATAAAAAAAAATCAAATTTAGACATCAAGGTACAGAAAAATTAGATTAAATCATCTTTGTAATGCAATTCGCAACTCCAGGTATTACAGCTCTCAACGGTTGTCTCTGATTTGTTCCAAAATTTGATTGAAAAAACTGCATACATTTTTTTTTAATTCAATTAAGAAAGGTGTAGCAAAGCACACCGGGTCATCTAAGGCTATGATCATTGAGAATGCGAGCAGTTACAAACGTGTGTATTTTGAAAACTATTCTATTGATCCAAAAACTTTCTATGGAGGAAATGAAGGTGTTAATATGATATTTAATTTAAAAATATATATGAAAAAAATGTCGTTGATTTCAAGAAATACCTTTACTTTATCATAAAATCTCTTTTTTTATCTTTGTACACTTCTTTCAGTCATTCAATGAACTATTGTTTTTACCACAGAAGCAAAACCTTTACAAAATCATGATATTTTACACAAATTTACCTGGAAAACCCAATTGGAATCTAAATTTATCTGGAAAACCCAATTGGAATCTAGTCCCAACCTTTTTATGAGTAGGCATCTCGAAGAATTTGACTTCTTAAATTTGGTTTAAATATAATTTTTTGTCTATCAGGATACATCTGTCACACTGCGTTGAAACCGGTTGCACAGATTGCGATCTATGAAAGTGCTCACTATTATTTATTTACGTGGTGTCTACTAGTCAGGCAACACTTGTTGCATGTCGGAAACGAATTTACAGTTAAGTGGTCTGCTTTCAGTTATCCCCATAACCAAAGACTTTTGACCACAGTTGAAATCAAGGATTCCACTCCGATTCTTGGTTTGAACTTCGTGAGCATGATAGACAACAATTCGTGAGTTAGCAATAAAAAATTTACGAGGCTATTGTGCAACACTATTTTTACTATTTCTTTTTGCATTGTAAATATCTCAAACATACGTTAACTCAAAAATCTGAAAAAAAAAGTTTCAAGATAGTCATTTTCATTACAACATAACAACGCTGTTGATTTTTTTGGATATACAAGCTCTAATAACGTAGCTATCGCCGGAATGATGTGCCCGGATACTAAATGATCATAGCTTTTGCAGCGTATATTTAATTCACTTATTACAAGTTTTCCTGAGCCGGGGATCATATGTTGATGCGGTTTTTCATACAAAATTATTATAGATGTTCCTTCCTAAATTAGTCAAGTTTTATCATAATTTGTTTTTCAAGCAATAGTTTTGAAGTATAGACCGTAGACGTTCTTCAGTCACATTGGACAACTTTTCAAGATATTCATAATAATTAAGCGTGACGGGGGTTATTCTGCAAAAAATAAAAAATCATCTGTCGGATATAATGTTACAAGCTTTAAGAACATGTAGAGCAGGCATGTCAAACTCGTTTAGGTGTGCGGGCCGCATTAAAAAAATTTTATGACGTAGAGAGCCGCAGCCAAAATTTGTTAAATCGGTACATTTAGCTTTAGTTTTTTTTGCAGTAATATTTTACATAAAAATCAGTGGTGTTTTTTAGTGACAATTTAAGACGAACCCTCAGTTTGACATGCCTGATGTAGAGTAAGGTGGGGTAAAAGTACGAGTCAGGTAAAAGTACGTTTTAAGATTATCACAAACTGAGAACAGCAAAATTAAAAACTCTGGCGTGGATTGATAATGATTTGGACTGCCTGCATCCAGAAATATTTTTTTTTCGTAGAAGTTTAAAATACTCCAAAAAATGAGGTAAAGAAGCATTTTTGCATAAATGATGTAATTTTTTAGAATAGAGATAAAAGTCCAAGGAATCAAATGCTGCTCTTGATTTTTCAAACAACTGCAAAATTTTCTAGAAATAGGATAGCACTAAGGTCGTACTTTTACCTCACCATACTCTACATATAAGTATTTGAAAAATAGAAATGAAAGCTTTAAAAAAAAACCAACTCCTCCGCGACAATCACTTATCACATGGTACATATATACGTGAGCAAACGTAGTATTTTTCAAAAAGCCACATTGTTTTGGTTGTTTTTGTACTTTTTCAAGAACAAATTGGTCAATTTTCATGCCTACGCATTAAATCTGTTATGTGTATGTTGATATTTTTTGTCAGCTGTTAATTTTAAAGATGGCACTCTTCATCTACTTCTTTCAATTTTATCCATTTTTCCTATGCTTCTATAATCTTATGACAGTTTAATAGTTTAATAGACAGTTTAGTTGTATAACAAACTTGGAGGGAAAACATAATGAAACTATCTTCGTGATTTGGGTACAATGATTTTTAATGTGGTATAATTCAGGTGCTTTATTTAAAATATGAAAACTCATACAGATATTTATGAAAAACAAAATTCAAATTGATCCCAAATATTTAACATATAGAAAAAACAAGCTTTGGTCTAACTTATTGTAAATCTACTTGAAGTTTATTTGCAGTGTATAATATTAGATATTCGTTCGCAATAAAAAAATCGTAAAAAAGCTCATGAAAGAATTTGAATTTTTAAAATTTTCGAAACTGCTATAGATCAATTTGTCGGGGTTCGACCAGACCGAACTGAACGCCAACAATGAAAAATCTGAGTTATAAAGTGGAGGGCACTTGAAACATATTGTTTCATCTACCCTTAGAGCAAGTTCACTGGTGTTGGGAAAAAGTGGTAGAAATTATGTCACTTTTTGCACATTTTGAAAATTATGCCATGCACAAACATTTTCAAGATCTGCGGCCTTCAAGTTTTTTAACAACACGTGTTGTATTTTCGCATACTGTGAAGCAAAAATAGCAATATTTCTATCCCGTACGGCTGAAATAGAAACAGCGCTGTAAAAAAAAATAGGCGATGGGAGCGATGACGAATTTGGGTTATGGTTTTCCACTAGTGCAAGTAGGATGCAGATAAAATTTCACCCAACTTTTGACAGATCTTACGGGTTTTTCTTAAGGAGAGAAAGAATAACTTTTCGATTCCATCGCCCATACAACGCCCCAAGACCTTGAAAACATTTTTGCATGGTAAAATTTTCAAAATGTCAAAATTTTTACCACTTCTCCCAACACCAGTGAACTTGCTCATAGATATTTCAAGGATTATTTTCAATTCCAAACCGATTTATTTGCAAAAATCATTGTAGCAGACATGGGAAAAATCAAAATTTCGTTGTGCCAAAGTGAACTGAAAGTCTGGTGAGTGGTGATGGAATCAAATCGAAAAGTGTTTTTGGGTTTACAAACGGATCCTTCCGTTCTATCCGAATCAGCCACTTCAGCTTCGGACTTTTCTATCTCGGAAAGTTTCTGGATTTTTTCTAAACAGGAATCAGGTTTGTTTGAAACAAAAGTGACCCCATCTGGAAGCATGACAATGTTGTGAATGTATCAGAGTTTTGCAAAACAGTATTTAGTCACACTGAACCGAGTCCAGAAAAGTTTAAGTTCATATTTATTTAATCAAATGCAACAAAATTGTGAAAATATTGAAGACAAAAGTTTAGTATCCATGCAGTTAAGCAGTATGTAGATACACTACTGGTATACGCATAATATGGTATTTCAGACTTGTGGGAAATAACAAAATCAATGGATTTGGTTCACATGGGCTGGACGTAACATTTCTTTTCGTCAACTGGAATGCAACATGATTTCAATTTCTGCTCTTTTTAAAATTCTAAATCTCATGACAAAGAAAAATAGTATGTTATCCAGAAACATGAAAGATAAGCTGTGAAGGTAAAGAGAAGTGGACAACAGTATTATTGGTAGCTTTTCACTACACCAACATTTTTTATTAGAATATTCAGAAACCCTGTTTGTATTAAGCGCAGAACATACGAATGATTATGAGCTAGAATCAAATTGGACCGTTAGTTAAAAAAAAGTGAACTGGATTTGTTGCATCCGAATGACCATTAAATTTCTTATGAAATACATACCTCCTATCCACCAATCATTTTGGTCAAAACTTATTTTCAATTTTAGTAATAATGTAGACATAGACTTTAATTTAGTAAGTGATGGTGAAGATTGAGAGTTTTTTTTGTTCAATTTCTTGTCACATTTTTCAATAGCTCTACCATTTTTCTAGTTGGTAGTTCGACATTGTACGAAACTGATCAGAAACCCATTTTTTAATTTAATATTCGACAGAGTGAACTGAGTGAAAATATGCCAAGCAAAAAACCACTTTTTGAACAATATTTTAAGTTGATTTACACAAAGTTTGAAAAAAGCTTGATAATGCCTTTTACAAACGAAATGTTCTTTTCTATGTCGAATATTTGGGATCCATTTGAATTTTGTTTTTCATAAATATATGTGTGGGTCTTATGAATTATGGATGAGAATAATTTCAGGATATTAACAAGAGTTCAAAGATGTTGAAAGACTAGTGGAATATTTAATAATGCTTCTCGGAAACTTTGGTAGGACATGAAACTTAAATTTTCTCGAAATGATATTGATGACGTTTCTTCAGGTCTGGTCGAACCCCAACCAATTGAGCATAAACATTTAAAGACATCGTACAGTGCGTTGAATACATGTAGAGTTTGGAAAAAGTCAATGTCCTTTGCAAAAATTTGTTTTTTTTCTCAATGTCAATTGAAACCACTTAGTACTGAAAAATTCTAGCAATAAACCAAAGCGAAACTTATTTATAAGTTGAAGTGTGCCATTTATCACCCATAGCCAGGGCCGTAGGAAGAACCGACTCAGGGGGGGGAGGGGGGGGGGGGTTTTGGTTTCTATCTATGGTTTTTTGATCAACAATGCAATGTTTGTTACTATGTATATGATTATTAATTTTTAAGTATTTTAACATCAATAGTTCTCCTATTGAAAAGTAGCTTTAGAAAATTGGTACTAAACCTATAAGGTGATCTAAATATTTATAATGAGACTTTAAGTAACAAAATATGGAATTCGCTGTCATCGATGGTTAAAATCTCTGAATTAGTTTATAAGTCTTGTAGATAACACTTATTTGATTGGAGCATAAAGTATGTTTTTTAGAAAGTCATTAATTTTCCTAAAAAAACGTATTCTGTACTCAAATTAAACAAGCCCAATCTTCCAAACTCTTTTGCAAATTCAAATATTTTAACCTTTGAGGAAAATAAATCAAATAAAAAAAAATACAGTAAGAGAAAAAAAATTTTTGGATCAAATTTGCTTGTTGCAAACTTTAACCAAATATATTTTCAAACTAAAATTAAGCTTTAAAAAACTGCAATATTAAAAATGTTGAACAATACACCGAGAAAATATAGAATTTTGTGCAGATTTCTTTAAGAGTACATATTTTTCATAAAGAATCAATTCCACAATGATAATCCTCTGGATGATTTTTTTAAAATTAAAATTAGGGTTCTTGCCATTAAACAAAACTTAGGAAATTAACTCAAATTCTTCATAATATTTGTGATTTTCGGCTGGATTGTGTGTACAAAATAATTTTGATAAAAAATTTGAAATCTAGAAATTGGATATTTTTAACCCTTTGTTTCATGAAGTAACAAATTTGCAACAATTAATAAATGGAAAAAGTGGAAAATCGTATTTTATTTTAATTTTTTTTCTTGACGTACTCATCATTTCCAACTGTTAAAAATAATTTTTGAGGAAAAATAAAAAATCATGAAATGAAGGGTTAAGTTCAGTATCTATTGAATTCCTCAACAGTTTTATGTTGATTGTAAAACTCTTTTAAAAGCTTAATTCTTTGCTGAATTTTATATCTGCATTTTGAACCTGAATTCCTATACGATTTTTGAAATGTACAAAAAAAAAATGTTATTTCTGTAGTTCTGGTTTAATCTAAATTCAATATTTAAAAAAATTATTTTTAATCTGTATTGTGAACCCATATTAAAATACGAATTTAGAATGATGAATCTGAATCTGAGTTTTCAATTTCGGATTGCCATTTAGAAGCTTTAAATGTTTCAATTTTTTTAAGAAGTAAGCTTAAGAGCTTCGAATTAGAATAAAACATAAATTTTGACTTTTTTCATATTCGGAACACAATTATCCAAATATTGAAAAAGCATATGATTTTTGAAGAACATGATTCAAATTTCATATGAAATGTAAAACCGAATTTGAACCAGGATTTCATAGCAGCTTTTCATTTCTCATTTCTTATGATTGTTCGAACTGAAAATCAAGAATCCTTAACTGGATATAGAATCCGAAATACGAAAATAGAAATACAACTTTAGTAATGAGAATATGAAACCCGAACCTCCGTTTTGGGTTTAATTTAATTTAAAATTTAATATTCGGACCTGAATTTTTATGAACAAGTTAGAAAATTTTGAAAAACTATAGCAGAATTTTGAACTTGGGATGGGTTTTATGATGTTTTGGCATTAGTTTTTAGTCTCGATTGTAACACCTCACTCTATAATAATAATTTGATTATGAACTTTAAATTTCGAGTCTAGAGTAGAATACCTCGCTTGCTTTTTTGGACCGTCATGGGGGGGGGGGGGGGGGGGGGGCCGTTCCTACGGCCATGCCCATAGCCAAAATGTTTACTAAGGAGTTCGAAAACAAAAATTCCTTACCACTATCATTGGAAATACTTATGCAATCAGTTTTTAACTAGATCATGTGTTGATAAAGTTTTATTTTTGATAAACCAATTGTTAATAAACAAACAGTGAAGTTAGCTCACGATCCTTATTTAGTAATTTTAAACTTACAGCTTTCCCGCAAAGGCTTTTGTGTACCCTAATCAATATTTTCGGCCCCTCGAAAGGCAAGAATTTTTGTCTTCGTTTGTTTTGAAGTTCATGAAATTCTTATAAAACTAAGATTGGATGAGGGTTGAAGTGCTGTTAATGAGGTGTTAAAGTGAAAAACGATTCCAATTTTTTAACCTCACATTGATTTATTTTCCGCAGGGTTAAAAAGTTTCTACGGCATGAGAATGACAGATTATTCATTTTGTTAATAGGTAGGGTTTTATATAAATTAGTTAACTAAATTAATCACTTGCGTTTAGTGCCTTTATGAATTTTATCTTGGTTCACAAATAGGTGCTGTAACTGTGTAAAGGATAAGGTTAACCTACAATGTGGCTCGATAACAAGATAAGGTTTTAAGTTATTACCTCGGTCGTAGATCACTATTACTTATTAAACTCTATAGCAACTTTGATTTGTGGTGTTTAATGAGAAACACTTTAGTAAATAAAGAAATATAAAAAAGGGTAAATTAGCTAATTTCATTTGCAAATTTGCTTAGAATGACTCACCACTTTGAGATCGCATGAAACTTTAATGAGTTAGTCAATGACATTTGCTACCTACCTTGCAATACTATTCAGGAGTGCATATTTTTGGAATGTAGGTTCGTTGTGAACGAGGGGTTCGCAACAGAGGCGTCAATATGTTCGACCGCCTCGACTCATTAACAGTGATGAATACCATTCTTAAAAAATTAAGCCTATTTTTGAAGCCTAATAGCTTTCTTATCTTAACTCTGATTGAATTGCAGTCTTGGGATGAAATATTTTTCATAATTTTCATGTTTCTCCCGATTAAAATGTCTCAAAATCCCATACATACTTCAGGCTCGTTGAGTGACCCCTTCCCGTGATCCGATCTGGCCCAAATTTGGCATGAGATCTTGTACTAGGACTAGGATCAATTTCAGACTGCATCGCCTTACATTTTACAGGTTTTGAATTTCCCATACAAATTTGGGGCTGTCTAATGGGGGATGATCTGGCTTGAAATGGCTCCTTCTCTATTTTCGGCTGATGCAGATGTGGTCAATTTGAATTTCTGTTCGGCCATCTAGGGATACCCAAGTGACCTTAAATGCTGGCCGATGGGCGAAGATTGTAGATTCTTTCCCATTACTTCTGGAACCGACAGATTCCGATTCCGGTTGCATTTTTGGATATCAGAAAATCTGTTTTAAATTATTTCAAAATGCATTTACAATGATGTTTTATTAACTGCATCACGGAATTCATCATCATTTGCAATTTTTGTATTTTTTCCTATTATAAAAAACTGATTTTAAAATTTTGACGTTAAAACCTGTTAATAGTTATATTCTTTGAAATGAGTATACATATTTCGTTGTTTTTGTTTTAGTTTTTTTTCCTTTAGCGATTTTGTCCGGTTTATTAATGGTTTTTTAAATATATCTTTTTCCATTACTATCATACATTTCGTTACGATTATTTAGTGTATTTTGTTTCGTCGAAACTTTACACGAGGAACTAAATCGTAGTCCATCATGAAACCTAGCAACATTGAACGTTAACCAGTTTATTCTTATTAAAAAAAAAACAGCAAAACACTCCAACCTCTTGCCTATTCCTACATAAATAAACAGACCGTGCCTGTAAAGTCACAGCTGACGCATGCCACTGCATAAGTTCGCGTCCCGAAAATTTTTCGAGTTGACTTTGTAGGAATGCGCGCTAGTAGGTTTACGACCAATTTCTTCTCTCTGGCAAGTTGAACGTCTATCTGTCTGTCTGTCGGCCTAACTGCATGACATTTTTGCTAACTCGGTCAAACCATAAGAGTAGAGATGGGTTTATATTTCGGTACAGGTTGTTAAAAATAATCGCTTTGATTGGAGGTTTGTTTTGAATTAGGAGCATCATTTCTTTAGGTGTGTTCTATTATTGGATTGATTTGAATTACCTGAAATCTGATGAAAAGTGAGGATGACAGAGCAGTATTTTCAAAAACAGGAAAATGACTTGGAAGACTGAACTTAACGACAGAATTAACAGTTTCAATGTCTATATCGTATTTCAAAAATGATTTTTTTTTTATTCAAACCTTAATATCAAGAAAACATCATTTCGCGTGTTGCTCATATTAAAGCAAATTGTTTTGATCTGTTCCATTAGCCAAGAGAGAGTCTGCAAAATTGTTTCTGCTCAACTTGCGACCGCGCGGTAGCATAAAATGGCAACAAATTTTCGGATGCTTTGCGGTCGTTAATGATCGACATCTCGTGACCATGCTAGTTCAAGTTTTTTTTTTTTGATATCAAAGATACACTTCTAAAATAAAATCCGTTTCAAGGTAGATTTTTTTCGTTAATTCGAACAGTTGTTGGCGAAAATTAACGGCAACTTAAGGTAGTTGAGGTCTATCGTCTGCTATTAGGATTGGTGACAGCAGAGTCGTGTTTCTCGGGCAAGTGTATAAATAAGATGAGTGATTTTTATTTTTGACATGGACCCGAAATAAAATGAAATCGGGACATCGTTTTTTTTCTGTGCGTTTTAAACAGATACTTTGTTCTATATATGATTGTATATCATCTTCTGCCTTTGTTTGGATTCGGGTAATTTGCAGGGCTGAATCATACTCTGTTTAAAAACATCACACTTTGGATGTTGGTCTATTCAATCAGGTTTTTTTTATGTCAACAAGTAAATGCATCTCGAGATCGTTGTTATTGTCAGACGATGATGATGATACAACTTGAAGCGAAGGTAAAAATATATTAAAAACTCTTGCACGCGCCATGGTCTGTGAATCATGTCAAAATTATATATCTTGGAATTAAAACAAAATTATCTTTAATATATGACAGATTGAATGAATTTGAAGGCAATTGATTTGTTTGAAAATATGCCTCATACGGGTTGTCCATTCGTTATTTTTTAAGGGTATGGGATGGTAAAATTTGCACTTTTCCCTTGCAACCGGCAAGTGTTGGCGAATTTTCGCTTCATTTTCCTCACTCAAAGTGTGGCATCAGTAAGCATGTGTAAAGTAAACAGCGGCGTCGTCGGCGGCGGCGGAAAAAATGCGTTCTAAATTACGATTTTCTCACACGCGGCGCTAAAAATAGCGTTACAACCTTGTCCCGGAGAAGACTGCGCTGCTGTTGGTTCCTTCTAATGATGGTGGACGAAGTCTGGGAATAAGGAATGAAAATTTGAGGAAAACATAAGTGTATGGCCATAATGGCATGGCGTAGAGGAAGAGTTGTTTGTGGAATGTGGGATGACGACGTGAATCATAATAAAAATAGACTCTCACTTTCAGGTTTGCTGCAGGCAGCCAACTCAAGACGTTGTCGCCAGACCGTGAGAAGTGCCTTTAGGAGTAAATATTCTTCGGTTGTTCTTAAATTTTTAATCAAAATAAATTTAAAATAAAAAAAAAATAAAAAACTTTCTTTAAATTTAAGAAAACGTAGAATTAAACGATGGATCTTTTGAAACCTTTGAATTTCAAGCCAATATTTTATTCCATTTGGGTCATTTTACACAAAAGTATCCCCCAGACTTCCAGCAATACAGCTTATTTCCGTAATGTTTCCAGTAACCGAAGCCTGAAAGGTATATCTACGGAAGAAAAATTACCTTTTCACTTAACTAGCAGCAGCCAACAAGCGCAGCCCGTTGCCGATCGAAACACAAGTCTGAGCGAAAAATGAAAGAAAACAAATGATTGCCACCAACGTCTTTTGCCCAGAAGAAGCAAGGAAGAAGGTTGGCCAGGAATTATCACCTGCTGGAACTAATTAATCATTTCTTTGGCTCGACCGAAAGCAAATAACTAGTAGCTATGAAGATGGTGGGAAAGTTTTGTTTAGAAGAAAAATAGCTATAAATAAATTCCATCCACGGTGGCGCGAGCGAAACATGGAATGAATGATAATTGGGCCCGCCCGGAGCCGAGTAAAATGTAATCAAATTTGATTTGTTTCCTCTACCTCCCACTTCCACTAGGTTTGGAAGAGATAAATAGTCTTCAGCAGTTTTCCATCATCAGAGATTGGTTTGGGTTGAGAATAACTAAACAAGATTTTATAGGGAAAAAATTATAAAAATAGAAGACTCTGAATGAAATCTAAAACTTGAAAATGCCCTAAACTAGGTTAATTTAATGTGAAACAAATATTACTCCAAAGACAATCCAATTCATCAAGCCAAATAAACATAAATGAAATAACAAAATATCTTTTTATTTTAAACGACAAACATGAACTATTTTTTAAATATCATGACCCTTATCCAAGTTTGTAAAAAAGTGGCTCCAGAGAGTATAAAAATGATATTAAATTTTGTTAATAAAATTGACAAAATTGACAAAATTGACAAAATTGACAAAATTGACAAAATTGACAAAATTGACAAAATTGACAAAATTGACAAAATTGACAAAATTGACAAAATTGACAAAATTGACAAAATTGACAAAATTGACAAAATTGACAAAATTGACAAAATTGACAAAATTGACAAAATTGACAAAATTGACAAAATTGACAAAATTGACAAAATTGACAAAATTGACAAAATTGACAAAATTGACAAAATTGACAAAATTGACAAAATTGACAAAATTGACAAAATTGACAAAATTGACAAAATTGACAAAATTGACAAAATTGACAAAATTGACAAAATTTACAAAATTTACAAAATTGACAAAATTTACAAAATTGACAAAAGCGATAAAATTTTAAAAAATTGACAAAATTGACAAAATTGACAAAATTGACAAAATTGACAAAATTGACAAAATTGACAAAATTGACAAAATTGACAAAATTGACAAAATTGACAAAATTGACAAAATTGACAAAATTGACAAAATTGACAAAATTGACAAAATTGACAAAATTGACAAAATTGACAAAATTGACAAAATTGACAAAATTGATAAAATTGACAAAATTGACAAAATTGACAAAATTGACAAAATTGACAAAATTGACAAAATTGACAAAATTGACAAAATTGACAAAATTGAGAAAATTGAGAAAATTGAGAAAATTGACAAAATTGACAAAATTGACAAAATTGACAAAATTGACAAAATTGACAAAATTGACAAAATTGACAAAATTGACAAAATTGACAAAATTGACAAAATTGACAAAATTGACAAAATTGACAAAATTGACAAAATTGACAAAATTGACAAAATTGACAAAATTGACAAAATTGACAAAATTGACAAAATTGACAAAATTGACAAAATTGACAAAATTGACAAAATTGACAAAATTGACAAAATTGACAAAATTGACAAAATTGACAAAATTGACAAAATTGACGAAATTGACAAAATTGACAAAATTGACAAAATTGACATAATTGACAAAATTGACAAAATTGACAAAATTGACAAAATTGACAAAATTGACAAAATTGACAAAATTGACAAAATTGACAAATTGACAAAATTGACAAAATTGACAAAATTGACAAAATTGACAAAATTGACAAAATTGACAAAATTGACAAAATTGACATAATTGACAAAATTGACAAAATTGACAAAATTGACAAAATTGACAAAATTGACAAAATTGCCAAAATTGACAAAATTGACAAAATTGACAAAATTGACAAAATTGACAAAATTGACAAAATTGACAAAATTGACAAAATTGACAAAATTGACAAAATTGACAAAATTGACAAAATTGACAAAATTGACAAAATTGACAAAATTGACAAAATTGACAAAATTGACAAAATTGACAAAATTGACAAAATTGACAAAATTGACAAAATTGACAAAATTGACATAATTGACAAAATTGACAAAATTGACAAAATTGACAAAATTGACAAAATTGACAAAATTGACAAAATTGACAAAATTGACAAATTGACAAAATTGACAAAATTGACAAAATTGACAAAATTGACAAAATTGACAAAATTGACAAAATTGACAAAATTGACAAAATTGACATAATTGACAAAATTGACAAAATTGACAAAATTGACAAAATTGACAAAATTGACAAAATTGACAAAATTGACAAAATTGACAAAATTGACAAAATTGACAAAATTGACAAAATTGACAAAATTGACAAAATTGACAAAATTGACAAAATTGACAAAATTGACAAAATTGACAAAATTGACAAAATTGACAAAATTGACAAAATTGACAAAATTGACAAAATTGACAAAATTGACAAAATTGACAAAATTGACCAAATTGACAAAATTGACAAAATTGACAAAATTGACAAAATTGACAAAATTGACAAAATTGACAAAATTGACAAAATTGACAAAATTGACAAAATTGACAAAATTGACAAAATTGACAAATTGACAAAATTGACAAAATTGACAAAATTGACAAAATTGACAAAATTGACAAAATTGACAAAATTGACAAAATTGACAAAATTGACAAAATTGACAAAATTGACAAAATTGACAAAATTGACAAAATTGACAAAATTGACAAAATTGACAAAATTGACAAAATTGACAAAATTGACAAAATTGACAAAATTGACAAAATTGACAAAATTGACAAAATTGACAAAATTGACAAAATTGACAAAATTGACAAAATTGACAAAATTGACAAAATTGACAAAATTGACAAAATTGACAAAATTGACAAAATTGACAAAATTGACAAAATTGACAAAATTGACAAAATTGACAAAATTGACAAAATTGACAAAATTGACAAAATTGACAAAATTGACAAAATTGACAAAATTGACAAAATTGACAAAATTGACAAAATTGACAAAATTGACAAAATTGACAAAATTGACAAAATTGACAAAATTGACAAAATTGACAAAATTGACAAAATTGACAAAATTGACAAAATTGACAAAATTGACAAAATTGACAAAATTGACAAAATTGACAAAATTGACGAAATTGACAAAATTGACAAAATTGACAAAATTGACAAAATTGACATAATTGACAAAATTGACAAAATTGACAAAATTGACAAAATTGACAAAATTGACAAATTGACAAAATTGACAAAATTGACAAAATTGACAAAATTGACAAAATTGACAAAATTGACAAAATTGACAAAATTGACAAAATTGACATAATTGACAAAATTGACAAAATTGACAAAATTGACAAAATTGACAAAATTGACAAAATTGACAAAATTGACAAAATTGACAAAATTGACAAAATTGACAAAATTGACAAAATTGACAAAATTGACAAAATTGACAAAATTGACAAAATTGACAAAATTGACAAAATTGACAAAATTGACAAAATTGACAAAATTGACAAAATTGACAAAATTGACAAAATTGACAAAATTGACAAAATTGACAAAATTGACAAAATTGACAAAATTGACAAAATTGACAAAATTGACAAAATTGACAAAATTGACAAAATTGACAAAATTGACAAAATTGACAAAATTGACAAAATTGACAAAATTGACAAAATTGACAAAATTGACAAAATTGACAAAATTGACAAAATTGACAAAATTGACAAAATTGACAAAATTGACAAAATTGACAAAATTGACAAAATTGACAAAATTGACAAAATTGACAAAATTGACAAAATTGACAAAATTGACAAAATTGACAAAATTGACAAAATTGACAAAATTGAGAAAATTGACAAAATTGACAAAATTGACAAAATTGACAAAATTGACAAAATTGACAAAATTGACAAAATTGACAAAATTGACAAAATTGACAAAATTGACAAAATTGACAAAATTGACAAAATTGACAAAATTGACAAAATTGACAAAATTGACAAAATTGACAAAATTGACAAAATTGACAAAATTGACAAAATTGACAAAATTGACAAAATTGACAAAATTGACAAAATTGACAAAATTGACAAAATTGACAAAATTGACAAAATTGACAAAATTGACAAAATTGACAAAATTGACAAAATTGACAAAATTGACAAAATTGACAAAATTGACAAAATTGACAAAATTGACAAAATTGACAAAATTGACAAAATTGACAAAATTGACAAAATTGACAAAATTGACAAAATTGACAAAATTGACAAAATTGACAAAATTGACAAAATTGACAAAATTGACAAAATTGACAAAATTGACAAAATTGACAAAATTGACAAAATTGACAAAATTGACAAAATTGACAAAATTGACGAAATTGACAAAATTGACAAAATTGACAAAATTGACAAAATTGACATAATTGACAAAATTGACAAAATTGACAAAATTGACAAAATTGACAAAATTGACAAAATTGACAAAATTGACAAATTGACAAAATTGACAAAATTGACAAAATTGACAAAATTGACAAAATTGACAAAATTGACAAAATTGACAAAATTGACATAATTGACAAAATTGACAAAATTGACAAAATTGACAAAATTGACAAAATTGACAAAATTGACAAAATTGACAAAATTGACAAAATTGACAAAATTGACAAAATTGACAAAATTGACAAAATTGACAAAATTGACAAAATTGACAAAATTGACAAAATTGACAAAATTGACAAAATTGACAAAATTGACAAAATTGACAAAATTGACAAAATTGACAAAATTGACAAAATTGACAAAATTGACAAAATTGACAAAATTGACAAAATTGACAAAATTGACAAAATTGACAAAATTGACATAATTGACAAAATTGACAAAATTGACAAAATTGACAAAATTGACAAAATTGACAAAATTGACAAAATTGACAAAATTGACAAAATTGACAAATTGACAAATTGACAAAATTGACAAAATTGACAAAATTGACAAAATTGACAAAATTGACAAAATTGACAAAATTGACATAATTGACAAAATTGACAAAATTGACAAAATTGACAAAATTGACAAAATTGACAAAATTGACAAAATTGACAAAATTGACAAAATTGACAAAATTGACAAAATTGACAAAATTGACAAAATTGACAAAATTGACAAAATTGACAAAATTGACAAAATTGACAAAATTGACAAAATTGACAAAATTGACAAAATTGACAAAATTGACAAAATTGACAAAATTGACAAAATTGACAAAATTGACAAAATTGACAAAATTGACAAAATTGACAAAATTGACAAAATTGACAAAATTGACAAAATTGACAAAATTGACAAAATTGACAAAATTGACAAAATTGACAAAATTGACAAAATTGACAAAATTGACAAAATTGACAAAATTGACAAAATTGACAAAATTTTCAAAATTGTCAAAATTGACAAAATTGACAAAATTGACAAAATTGACAAAATTGACAGAATTGACAAAATTGACAAAATTGACAAAATTGACAAAATTGACAGAGTTGACAAAATTGATAAGTTGACAAAATTGACAAAATTAACAAAATTGACAAAATTGACAAAATTGACAAAATTGACAAAATTGACAAAATTGACAAAATTGACAAAATTGACAAAATTGACAAAATTGACAAAATTGACAAAATTGACAAAATTGACAAAATTGACAAAATTGACAAAATTGACAAAATTGACAAAATTGACAAAATTGACAAAATTGACAAAATTGACAAAATTGACAAAATTGACAAAATTGACAAAATTGACAAAATTGACAAAATTGACAAAATTGACAAAATTGACAAAATTGACAAAATTGACAAAATTGACAAAATTGACAAAATTGACAAAATTGACAAAATTGACAAAATTGACAAAATTGACAAAATTGACAAAATTGACAAAATTGACAAAATTGACAAAATTGACAAAATTTTCAAAATTGTCAAAATTGACAAAATTGACAAAATTGACAAAATTGACAAAATTGACAAAATTGACAAAATTGACAAAATTGACAAAATTGACAAAATTGACAAAATTGACAAAATTGACAAAATTGACAAAATTGACAAAATTGACAAAATTGACAAAATTGACAAAATTGACAAAATTGACAAAATTGACAAAATTGACAAAATTGACAAAATTGACAAAATTGACAAAATTGACAAAATTGACAAAATTGACAAAATTGACAAAATTGACAAAATTGACAAAATTGACAAAATTGACAAAATTGACAAATTGACAAAATTGACAAAATTGACAAAATTGACAAAATTGACAAAATTGACAAAATTGACAAAATTGACAAAATTGACAAAATTGACAAAATTGACAAAATTGACAAAATTGACAAAATTGACAAAATTGACAAAATTGACAAAATTGACAAAATTGACAAAATTGACAAAATTGACAAAATTGACAAAATTGACAAAATTGACAAAATTGACAAAATTGACAAAATTGACAAAATTGACAAAATTGACAAAATTGACAAAATTGACAAAATTGACAAAATTGACAAAATTGACAAAATTGACAAAATTGACAAAATTGACAAAATTGACAAAATTGACAAAATTGACAAAATTGACAAAATTGACAAAATTGACAAAATTGACAAAATTGACAAAATTGACAAAATTGACAAAATTGACAAAATTGACAAAATTGACAAAATTGACACAATTGACAAAATTGACAAAATTGACAAAATTGACAAAATTGACAAAATTGACAAAATTGACAAAATTGACAAAATCGACAAAATTGACAAAATTGACAAAATTGACAAAATTGACAAAATTGACAAAATTGACAAAATTGACAAAATTGACAAAATTGACAAAATTGACAAAATTGACAAAATTGACAAAATTGACAAAAGTGACGAAATTGACAAAATTGACAAAATTGACAAAATTGACAAAATTGACAAAATTGACAAAATTGACAAAATTGACAAAATTGACAAAATTGACAAAATTGACAAAATTGACAAAATTGATAAAATTGACAAAATTGACAAAATTGACAAAATTGACAAAATTTACAAAATTGACAAAATTGACAAAATTGACAAAATTTACAAAATTTACAAAATTTACAAAATTTACAAAATTTACAAAATTTACAAAATTTACAAAATTTACAAAATTTACAAAATTTACAAAATTTACAAAATTTACAAAATTTACAAAATTTACAAAATTTACAAAATTTACAAAATTTACAAAATTTACAAAATTTACAAAATTTACAAAATTTACAAAATTTACAAAATTTACAAAATTTACAAAATTTACAAAATTTACAAAATTTACAAAATTTACAAAATTTACAAAATTTACAAAATTTACAAAATTTACAAAATTTACAAAATTTACAAAATTTACAAAATTTACAAAATTGACAAAATTTACAAAATTTACAAAATTTACAAAATTTACAAAATTTACAAAATTTACAAAATTTAAAAAATTTTCAAAATTTACTAAATTTACAAAATTTACAAAATTTACAAAATTTACAAAATTTACAAAATTTACAAAATTTACAAAATTTACAAAATTTACAAAATTTACAGAATTAACAAAATTTTCAAAATTTACAAAACTTACAAAATTGACAAAATTGGCAAAATTGACATAATTGACAAAATTGACTTTTCATACTTTTAATTATGTAAAAATTGTATTGAAATTTAAAAAAAACATAGAATAAGAATTGTATTAAAAAAAAAATGCAATTTTTGTTTTGTGAGTAACTTTTGAATGTCGGGATAAAAATTGATGAAATTTACAATGCATCTGCCTAGTATAGTAATTTGTACACGTACAAATATTTTCGACGTTCTGTAGAGTCGATTTTGAGATAACGTCCAATGAAGAAATTTTTCGAATTAAATTTTTGGGCACAACATACGCCATCTATATTATAGACTATTAATCACCTCTTTTTGAATCAAGGCTTATTTAGAATACATTTCGTGTTTCCTGAAGCTTGACCCTCGAAATATTTCAAAAATTTTAATTTGATCGAAGTTATGACAAATTTAGCCGATTGTCCTCATTAGACACAGAAACAATAAATATAAATTTGATCATTCCACAAATCGTCAGATTTCTCAAGAACTCGCCATGGAATTTGTCAATTATTGCTTCTTGTTTTTCTTCGAATCTTCCAAGTCAGACTTTTCAACGAAAATTTTCTTGCTGAAAATCTGCCAGTTCTTCTTTAAAGAGTTCGTTTTGCTGTCGATTATAAAAAATTCAAAAATTTCTCCTCGCTAGCAGTCTTAATATTTTACTCACGATTTGACCACCTATTTTGTGAATTTTTCCAGTGGGCTGCTTTTTAACCTTGTAGAAATGAAGTTAAGCTTCCCTTGTTGATATCTTTTTATTGCACTTGATAAAACCTTTAGCATTCCTTAACTTTATAGAATCAATCATCTTTACTTTAATTTGAATTTTAGTTCACTGTTAGTTCTTGTTGGACTCCTTGAACGATTTACCCCATAAATTTTGGTCGAAAAGTCAATTTTCAGCTGTTTTTGGGTCTCCCACTCGGACTTTCCTTAATTTTTCTCGATCCTGCCCGATCCTTCGTCAATTAGCTTCAATATCAATATTTCATAAACTACTTAACAGATTGTCACCAAATTTTGTACACTTACTCACGTACACATTACATTACTAGGTATCTTCTATGAAGTTTTATCAATTTCCATTCATGCATTCTAAAGTTATTCACAAATTAAGTTGTTGCATTGTTTTTGAATATATTTCTTATTTAATTGTTTCAAATGAACAAACTGAGCATTTTAATGTGAATTTCACCTCGCGGAAATTTGGTTTTTTGAAACCTTATGATTAAACCAATTTAACTTTAAACCATCTCAACATTCAAATTAAACATACGATTTAATATGCCGGATAAAACTCGGCAACGCCGATTCCAGTTAAAGCCCGGTGGCGAAATCCATAATAAAGATAAATAATAAACATGCCAACCACAGAGCGAAACAGCGAGCGTTGGTTCACATATAATTTTGGTTTTTTTTGCTGCTCCTACTATGTCGCCATTACGGCTCCTCCATTCAATATTTGCTTTACGATGACGATGACGACAACGACCGGTTCAGTTGGTTCGGTTAGTTCCAAGCTTTGAGTTCGCAGTTAGTTCCTGGAGGAGGACCAGGGACCATTACATATTTCTTATGCCCCGTGCGCTAAGAGTAGTGCCAACTTGGCTGAAACCAACCGATGGAGAGAACGGCAATAATAATAACATCGGCTTCGTACGATGAAAAATTACTGATTTCCCCGTAGAATTAATTCGCCGAGCTGAAAGGGGACCTTCGCTACTGACTTTCGCGAACGGTCGTATGTCATCGTCGAAGGTTTCCATCCACTGCAGTAATTTTCTATTCGTCGGCGTCCTCCTGCTAAGTACTTCCTGCAGTTGCTTTGAAAAGACTTTGGCAGAGACAACTTCAGAAAGCAAGAAAGAGCTAGGAAGAGTGAGTGGGAGTGTGGTGTGATTAAAGTCAACAATCAGGACGATTGATTGATTTTACCGATGAATTTTCCACCAACCAGTCAGCGCCAACACTCTCAGATCCTTCTCCATTTGCCAACAGAAATTATTGATTGGTTGGGAAAAATATGGAGTAGTAGAGTACATCGGCAGGCACAAACAACACCCGTCATCGTAATGTGTCCTTGTCGTCCTTGTCGAAGGCTGATTTTACGATTTCCTTCCACTCCGGCTTTGACACCAGACCAGACTTGCAGAAGCAGAAGTCCTGCTCAGCTACGCCGCCCCCATCTCAGTGTGGTAGAGTCGAATCCGACCGGAGTGATCCTTTGGCTCGATTCAATCAAAGGTTTATTGATTGCTTTATGCTTTAGTTATGACGATGTTTGATGGCATCGCGCCTTAGATGGATTCAATTAAGATTTTTTTTACAATTTTCCTTTCCTTATCTAGAAGGATTCCCCGTTGATCCTTAAAGATTCAAGATTGGTAACAACTCAAAATTGACATATAAAAATCATTAAAATAATGCAGCATTCTAGTCCCACCGAGCAGCAACGAATGGTCTTCGGACCTAAGTATTGGCTCATAAACGATGGGGCAGGTCAGTGCTTTCGTCCCTCGATATTTGCTCAAAGAGCACCGTCTACCACACGCCATGGAGTTGTGCAATATTGATTATTGTTATGATTGTGAGGAGTCCTAGCGTGAGCGTTGTGAATCCGGGATGTTGATGTCGTTTTAGCGTTGTTTTTTCTGCCTTCTTTTCTCCTCTTTAAAGTTCGCGTGATTGGAAAAGGTTGAGCTGGCTTGCTTCATCGTAACAACCATTACAGGAGACGGGGCCAGCAAACAATATAAAAAGTCGTGAACAAATAAATCCGCGGCAAAGTCGAGGCAAATCAAAATCATCTAATTGGTGATTAGTGCAAGTGGTGCTTTTGCTTCGGCGACCCACCTGGCTGGCTGCCTGACTGGCTCACTCTCTTTCCCTCTGTCATTTCGTAATAAATGCAATCACGTTAATGGGCTCTTTAAATTCATCATTAGGCTCCAACATTCAAGTGTAAGCGTGGAACAGTGATTTAAATGGTTTAAAAACTAAAAGAAGAATTCAAACAAGTACACCACGAAAACGAAATAATTTTTTTTGGATCAGTTGCGTTAACACTTTAAAGATTGGTTGTTTCTTTTACACTTGAGATTAAAAAAAACTATAAGTTCCAGAGTTTTGACATTTTTATCATTGTTTACTTTCTTAGTGTTTAAAACATAAAGTATATGGTAAATTTAGTACGAATGTTGAAAAAATAGTAGTTCTCAGGCAAACTTTGGATTTGATCGCAACTCTCTGGAGCCACTTAAAAAATAAAAAAAATCGCTTTTGTGATCACTATTACCACTGTATGCGTATCTTGATCCAGCGTATGGCATTTTTGTGATTTACGATAATTTTGTTATTTTTGTCATTTTTGACATTTTTGACATTTGTGTCATTTATATCATTATTGTCATTTTCGTCATTTATGTCATTTATGTCATTTTTGTCATTTTTGTCATTTTTGTAATTTATGTCATTTTTGTCATTTTTGTCATTTTTGTCATTTTTGTCATTTTTGTCATTTTTGTCATTTTTGTCATTTTTGTCATTTTTGTCATTTTTGTCATTTTTGTCATTTTTGTCATTTTTGTCATTTTTGTCATTTTTGTCATTTTTGTCATTTTTGTCATTTTTGTCATTTTTGTCATTTTTGTCATTTTTGTCATTTTTGTCATTTTTGTCATTTTTGTCATTTTTGTCATTTTTGTCATTTTTGTCATTTTTGTCATTTTTGTCATTTTTGTCATTTTTGTCATTTTTGTCATTTTTGTCATTTTTGTCATTTTTGTCATTTTTGTCATTTTTGTCATTTTTGTCATTTTTGTCATTTTTGTCATTTTTGTCATTTTTGTCATTTTTGTCATTTTTGTCATTTTTGTCATTTTTGTCATTTTTTCATTTTTGTCATTTTCGTCATTTTTTTAATTTTTGTCATTTTTGTCATTTTTGTCATTTTTGTCATTTTTGTCATTTTTGTCATTTTTGTCATTTTTGTCATTTTTGTCATTTTTGTCATTTTTGTCATTTTTGTCATTTTTGTCATTTTTGTCATTTTTGTCATTTTTGTCATTTTAGTCATTTTTGTCATTTTTGTCATTTTTGTCATTTTTGTCATTTTTGTAATTTTTGTCATTTTTGTCATTTTTGTCATTTTTGTTATTTTTGTCATTTTTGTCATTTTTGACAGTTTTGTCATTTTTGTTATTTTTGTCATTTTTGTCATTTTTGTCATTTTTGTCATTTTTGTCATTTTTGTCATTTTTGTCATTTTTGTCATTTTTGTCATTTTTGTCATTTTTGTCATTTTTGTCATTTTTGTCATTTTTGTCATTTTTGTCATTTTTGTCATTTTTGTCATTTTTGTCATTTTTGTCATTTTTGTCATTTTTGTCATTTTTGTCATTTTTGTCATTTTTGTCATTTTTGTCATTTTTGTCATTTTTGTCATTTTTGTCATTTTTGTCATTTTTGTCATTTTTGTCATTTTTGTCATTTTTGTCATTTTTGTCATTTTTGTCATTTTTGTCATTTTTGTCATTTTTGTCATTTTTGTCATTTTTGTCATTTTTGTCATTTTTGTCATTTTTGTCATTTTTGTCATTTTTGTCATTTTTGTCATTTTTGTCATTTTTGTCATTTTTGTCATTTTTGTCATTTTTGTCATTTTTGTTATTTTCGTCATTTTTGTCATGTTTGTCATTTTTGTCATTTTTGTCATTTTTGTCATTTTTGTCATTTTTGTCATTTTTGTCATTTTTGTCATTTTTGTCATTTTTGTCATTTTTGTCATTTTTGTCATTTTTGTCATTTTTGTCATTTTTGTCATTTTTGTCATTTTTGTCATTTTTGTCATTTTTGTCATTTTTGTCATTTTTGTCATTTTTGTCATTTTTGTCATTTCTGTCATTTTTGTCATTTTTGTCATTTTTGTCATTTTTGTCATTTTTGTCATTTTTGTCATTTTTGTCATTTTTGTCATTTTTGTCATTTTTGTCATTTTTGTCATTTTTGTCATTTTTGTCATTTTTGTCATTTTTGTCATTTTTGTCATTTTTGTCATTTTTGTCATTTTTGTCATTTTTGTCATTTTTGTCATTTTTGTCATTTTTGTCATTTTTGTCATTTTTGTCATTTTTGTCATTTTTGTCATTTTTGTCATTTTTGTCATTTTTGTCATTTTTGTCATTTTTGTCATTTTTGTCATTTTTGTCATTTTTGTCATTTTTGTCATTTTTGTCATTTTTGTCATTTTTGTCATTTTTGTCATTTTTGTCATTTTTGTCATTTTTGTCATTTTTGTCATTTTTGTCATTTTTGTCATTTTTGTCATTTTTGTCATTTTTGTCATTTTTGTCATTTTTGTCATTTTTGTCATTTTTGTCATTTTTGTCATTTTTGTCATTTTTGTCATTTTTGTCATTTTTGTCATTTTTGTCATTTTTGTCATTTTTGTCATTTTTGTCATTTTTGTCATTTTTGTCATTTTTGTCATTTTTGTCATTTTTGTCATTTTTGTCATTTTTGTCATTTTTGTCATTTTTGTCATTTTTGTCATTTTTGTCATTTTTGTCATTTTTGTCATTTTTGTCATTTTTGTCATTTTTGTCATTTTTGTCATTTTTGTCATTTTTGTCATTTTTGTCATTTTTGTCATTTTTGTCATTTTTGTCATTTTTGACAGTTTTGTCATTTTTGTTATTTTTGTTATTTTTGTTATTTTTGTCATTTTTGTCATTTTTGTCATTTTTGTCATTTTTGTCATTTTTGTCATTTTTGTCATTTTTGTCATTTTTGTCATTTTTGTCTTTTTTGTCATTTTTGTCATTTTTGTCATTTTTGTCATTTTTGTCATTTTTGTCATTTTTGTCATTTTTGTCATTTTTGTCATTTTTGTCATTTTTGTCATTTTTGTCATTTTTGTCATTTTTGTCATTTTTGTCATTTTTGTCATTTTTGTCATTTTTGTCATTTTTGTCATTTTTGTCATTTTTGTCATTTTTGTCATTTTTGTCATTTTTGTCATTTTTGTCATTTTTGTTATTTTTGTCATTTTTGTTATTTTTGTCATTTTTGTCATTTTTGTCATTTTTGTCATTTTTGTCATTTTTGTCATTTTTGTCATTATTGTCATTATTGTCATTTTTGTCATTTTTGTCATTTTTGTCATTTTTGTCATTTTTGTCATTTTTGTCATTTTAGTCATTTTTGTCATTTTTGTCATTTTTGTCATTTTAGTCATTTTTGTCATTTTTGTCATTTTTGTCATTTTTGTCATTTTTGTCATTTTTGTCATTTTTGTCATTTTTGTCATTTTTGTCATTTTTGTCATTTTTGTCATTTTTGTCATTTTTGTCATTTTTGTCATTTTTGTCATTTTTGTCATTTTTGTCATTTTTGTCATTTTTGTCATTTTTGTCATTTTTGTCATTTTTGTCATTTTTGTCATTTTTGTCATTTTTATCATTTTTGTCATTTTTGTCATTTTTGTCATTTTTGTCATTTTTGTCATTTTTGTCATTTTTGTTATTTTTGTCATTTTTGTCATTTTTGACAGTTTTGTTATTTTTGTTATTTTTGTCATTTTTGTCATTTTTGTCATTTTTGTCATTTTTGTCATTTTTGTCATTTTTGTCATTTTTGTCATTTTTGTCATTTTTGTCATTTTTGTCATTTTTGTCATTTTTGTCATTTTTGTCATTTTTGTCATTTTTGTCATTTTTGTCATTTTTGTCATTTTTGTCATTTTTGTCATTTTTGTCATTTTTGTCATTTTTGTCATTTTTGTAATTTTTGTAATTTTTGTAATTTTTGTAATTTTTGTAATTTTTGTAATTTTTGTAATTTTTGTAATTTTTGTAATTTTTGTAATTTTTGTAATTTTTGAATTTTTTGTAATTTTTGTAATTTTTGTAATTTTTGTAATTTTTGTAATTTTTGTAATTTCTGTAATATTTGTCATTTTTGTAATTTTTGTAAGTTTTGTAATTTTTGTAATTTTTGTAATTTTTGTCATTTTTGCAATTTTTGTAATTTTTGTAATTTTTGTAATTTTTGTAATTTTTGTAATTTTTTTAATTTTTGTAATTTTTGTAATTTTTGTCATTTTTGTAATTTTTGTAATTTTTGTAATTTTTGTAATTTTTGTAATTTTTGTAATTTTTGTAATTTTTGTAATTTTTGTAATTTTTGTAATTTTTGTAATTTTTGTAATTTTTGTAATTTTTGTAATTTTTGTAATTTTTGTAATTTTTGTAATTTTTGTAATTTTTGTAATTTTTGTAATTTTTGTAATTTTTGTAATTTTTGTAATTTTTGTAATTTTTGTAATTTTTGTAATTTTTTAATTTTTGTAATTTTTGTAATTTTTGTAATTTTTGTAATTTTTGTAATTTTTGTAATTTTTGTAATTTTCGTAATTTTTGTAATTTTTGTAATTTTTGTAATTTTGGTCATTTTTGTCAATTTTGTAATTTTTTTCATTTTTTGTCACTTTTCTTTTTTATTATCTGTTTGTATGAAATCATTAAAAAAATGAAAAAAAAGTTTGTTTTCCTTTCATTATGCATAAATAACCATCTCTTGAGTGTTTTGTGAAAACCATTCAGTTGGATTTGTTTTTATTTGAAGTTATCAACGGATTTTGTCACGTTCAACATTGAAAGAGATTCTCATGAGCGTGTGTTGTGTATGCATCAGCTTTTCAACCTATTCTATTTATGGACAAACTATATCAAATAGATTGCAAGTAATAGATTTTCCCAGGAAATAACTTCTGTGTTATGCGATTGACATCGGAGTGCTTGAAATAGATTTAATTCCAATGATGGTTCATTTTTTTGAATACTTTACATAGTTGTTTTTCAGAAAAAAATAAGGGTTATAAATGGTTTAACTTTTAGAGATTAAAATTCTTTGACAATATTTTAGAAACTTTAAAACTCTTGCAGAAGTTTAAATGTCGTTGAGAAAGGAATTTTTTGCCTTTCATTTTAGTGAAATCTTCTCCCGAGTTTAGAAGTTCAACAAAACATTAAAACTCAACATGGTCTCCGTCATCCGAAATCCGATTCCAACGCTTAATTTACTCCCGGGTTAGGACAATTTATAAATAGTTGATGACACATTTCGGTGTGTTTCAGGGGCAACGCGATTTGTCAGAAGCAGTAGCAGCTCGTGGAGAAGTTTTACACCAGGGCATTTCCGCAACCACGTTCGACAAAATCGTCACGATTTATGGCCAACAGAAGCATAACAAGTTCAGCAGTGTCATAAAATAGACGAAAGCAGTGCTTAAATATGATGACGCTCCTGACTTTTGATGGCTGCAGAGAAGAAGTGCTCTGGGAGGATTCATCGTTCTCTATTCATCTATACATAGAGGGTCTTTCAGGTGGTTTTTTTTATTTGATAGTTTTTCCCGTTTGGAGCAGGTAGAGGAGAATCCCGGTCGCAAACTAACTAACGGTGCAAACGAATTTACGATAGTTTGCTTAGCGACACTCGTCTTTGTCGTCGTCGTCGTTGTTTTCTTTTCGGTTTGGCTCCGTCATTCCCAGGTAGATGGGTTCTACATATTTGTGGGCAAAAACCATGTCGACAAAGACCCTCTCGAAGCAGCAGCTAGGAGCATAAACCACTTCCTTTTACGACTTCTTTCACCTTTATCAAACTCATAAGCGTCAGCCGGAGACAGCCGACGGCGGAGAGGCCAACAAAATTCATTCGACTGTAAAAGTGCACTCGAGACTTGCCGTTTTCTCTGTTCGGGTCGTATTTTTTCCTAAAAATATATAACCATCTCAAGTGTCAATATCTCCTTGTTCAGGTTACCTTTTTTCTCCTTTTGACATTGTTCTTTGCCTTCACTCAGTTCCCATTCAACTTGTTTTCTTTTTTACCAACCGATGCTTTGTGTGGAAATGAATGAATGTATTGTGGCAAATTGAATAAAGTGGTGAAGAAGCTTTCGGATGTTTGAGTACTTGCACCAGAGGAAGAATGAAAGAGCTTTTCAAATAACTCGCTTTCACCCCCGCCTAAAGTAGTTTGACGAGTGCCCCGGCCAAAGGAACAGAGGAGCAATTTTGACTCACTTCGGTAATAAATTGCAGAAAACATTATCATGTATTTCATTTGCACTCTCTCGGTTTTATTTGCTGTACAGTTGAAACTGTTGTTGAGGGGGGTTCTCTTGCAATCAGATGTAAGAACAATAAAAGAACATTTTAGGAAAAGATTATCTTAAAAAAAGTAACCAATTTTCAACGACGGTTACCGTTTCAAACATGCTTTTTATGAGCATATTTTTCTAGATTCTTCCAATTTTTGAAAACAAAAGGTGAACATAAAAACAGAAAAAAATCTTTTTTTTTTCATCATAAAAATAATTGAAAGGAAACTTAATTGTACCGAGAATCAACCAAATTTTATTTTTAGAAGTGGCTCCAGAGAGTGCCTTTTACGTATGATTTATGCATATAGAAAAACCATCCAAATAAAAAATATTCAACAGGACTATTGTAATTGTAATTGTAATTTTCTTTTATTTTACCGGAAAACAACCACGATGTCCAGAGAATATTCATGCATTCCATTTTCGAAATCACGCTCGTGATGACTTTTATCTTTATTCGTTTGCTGCATGTTTGCTTTTATAGTAAATTGAGCAATAAAAATATTGTATGAATTTTTCGGGAAAAACCATCCCATTTGAATGGTTTTGAAAGGTTTGTCACGTAATGTCCAAAATGCATTCGAATCATTTACACATGCACATGTCCCCGAATGCTGTTGGAAAAATCTTGACAATGGACAAATCGTGCCCGAATCATTCGACAACGACGACGGTTTATTCTTCCCTTTAGTTTTGAGCTTGCCATCACCGAATCTTGACTGCAGTAGAATTGGAAATGGAAAACAAACTTAGGTGGAAAAAAGTAGATCCTTGGGAAAAAAGGGATCAGTTGAGGAAAAAAAAACAGAGCAGATACGAAAATCACGACCCAGTTGCATTGCAGCCGGAACGAACAATAGGAGGGGAAAATGTAAAAACATTACTGCTCGGTTGGGCGTAAAAAAACGGGCGAATCTTTTGCAAAGATGCAAAACTTTTCCGAATGATTCCCTGCCTGCCAAGCAGCCAAAGCAGCAGGAAAATAATGCTGGAGATAAAGGAAAAAAAAGTTAGCCCCAGCAGCAGCGTCACGTTTCACAAAGTCTTATGTGAGGAGTTCTTTTCCGTTCCATCGCCCATTTCCCGCCCTGCTGTGTATGTGGGTGGATGTTGTGCATGTTTGTGCAAAAGTTTTTTTTTCTTCGTCATCATCACCACCATCATCATTTTCTTGAATCCTGCTCCATTGGACTATCTCTTCCAGCATCTTGTACCCACTACGTACGCCGACGGAATGATGTACGTATGCTGCTGAGATGATGCATTTTTAGATGCTGTTGGTTTTTTTTGGTTCCTTCATGTGCTGCTGCTGCTGGCTGGCTGGCTGGCGTCATGCTGCTATTCTAAGGCGATACTTTACTTGCTGCCTGACTTGTAGCAGTAGCTCTGTGACTAACATTCGCACGGCTGCACTTGCAAAGCTAACTGGCTGAGCAAAAGATACCTAAGCGTTGTGGTTCTTAACCGAAACCATTTCGATTTCACTGCTCGAAAATTCAGAGTGCATGAGACTTAATGAAAAACAAAAACAAATTTGTCAAAATCAAAGAAAAATAAGATTTATAAGGAATTTTTATTCATGTTTTGAAAATTTTCACAGAGTTTCAAAATTCGAATATTAAATATCTTTATTCCTGATGCAATTATTGGAAGCTGTTTCAGAACTCACTCAGAATCACCGATATTTTTTGTCAAAAACCACATGAAGTTGATTGTTTTGTATTAACCGTAACCAAATAACAAGACCAAAGAACTTGTTATTTTAGTCCTCAAAACCTTATCTTTAAAAAATAAATTATAAAATGAATAAAAAAATGTATAAGAGGTTGAAAAAAATAATTATATATAACATCCAGAAAGTTTGAACTTGAATTTGATCATATTTTCGTTGAATTTACCAGCTACTAAATATATTCTGGAAGCGCAACAAACTAATTCCAATCTTTGAAACAATATTTCATACGTTCATACATAAACCTAGATGAACAGAAGACTAGACTTTGTTTCTAGCAAAAATATGAATTTTACTTTTAACATCATAACGCATATTTTTAAACAGCACTTACTAAAATCAATTAATCTCGGAAACGCGTGGATACTTTTCATTTCATATTAACAAAAATATTTAAGAGATTGAATGTCTGTTCCCTAAACACTCGAAAACTACTAAACCGATCAATGTGAAATTTGGGTTTTAAGAGTTTTTGTGGTCGGAGATGCTTTCTAAAATACTTTCAAACTGCTTCGACTGAAACGAAAGGGGGATCTCATACACAGTTTACACGTAATATGGCACAAGCCTTACAATTTTTAGGCAATTTCCTTCTATTTTCTACAAATACTAATATTTACATCCTTAAATGATTGAGGATGTAAATTTTGAGGATTGGACCAATTTTTACATATTCAGACAATTTATTGTATTGAAGCCCTGCCGCCTTTTTTTTTTTAATTTAAAATTTACGTTTTTTTTCACGTTAAATTTAAATGAATTGTTAAAGAACTCAAAAATTTTAGACTATTTGTATAAAATTAAGCAAACATCTTAGTTTGAAAGTAATAATGTGATTTAAAATGCTATAAGGCGTTTTTGTGAAGGGGAGCTCACATACAAAATTACAAAAATATAACAACGATGAAATAATTTTCGAGAGATTAAAAAAAATTAATGCACATAAAAGATTTGACTTGATTAGATGGTTGATAGAATAGGCAAACAAGTTTCTGTTAAATAAGATTACTTATTTATTTATTTTAAAGTACGTCCTCATATTTTAAAAATCAGATTTCATCTATATAAAAATGCATGTCTTTCTGTCTGTATGTCTGTTCCCAATTGACTCGGAAACAACTGAATGGATTTGCGTGAAACTTGGCAGCCGAGGTTTTTGAAGGCTGGAAAAGGTTCCTATAATAGCTTGAGACCCCTCTTCCTCTCTGGAAGGGTGAGGGGACCTTCCAAACAAAAGAAACATTTTTTGACAACTCGAGAACTGATCATGCAAATGGATCCAAATTTGGTATTGGAATGTATTTTATTACGGGAAATGTTACAAAAATAGTATGAAACCCATCACTCCTTTCAGTGGGGGAAATGGAAAGCGGGGAATGGGGCTTTCATAAAACTCTTTACATAACTCGAGAACTAATCGGACAAATAAAAACATAATGTGTTATGGAAAGAGATATATTTAATGATAGATTGAAACTCCTCCATATTTCCCATATGGGGATAGAAAGGGTGGGGTGGGATTTTCATACAATCTTCATTCCATAACTCTAAATCTTATCAAGCAATTGAACCAAATTTGAAATGGGATGGTGTTTGTGAACGCAAAATGTTTCTATGATTATTCGGTACTATTCTCTCTGTCCAGTGAGAACTAACTCGAAAACTAATCGAGCAAATGGAACCAAATTTGGCATGCAAGAGAACTTCTATACGAAGAATGCTTTTATAAATATTTCGAACTCCTTGCTCTGTTCAGTGGGGAGACAGGATGGTGATAGGGGGCTCCCTTAATTTTTTTTTTGCATATCTCGAGAACTTATCAAAGATATGGAACGAAATTGGGCATGGCATTTGATTATGATGATATGATATGATATGATGATGATTGATATTTCTATATCAAAGGAACCTAATTTGGTATGGCAGGGTATTTGAGAAAAAAAAAATAGGTATTTTATCATTTGCGTTTTTCATACCCGAGAACTTTTTTAACAAATGAAATTTGACATGAAAAAGTATTTGAGTGCGAGAAAGGGTTGCAAGATTATTTGGGACATCCACCTTCTTTCATTGAGCATATCTGAAGGAAGAGGAAAGAGTGGCTATATAACTTGATATAACTTGAGAACTAATCAAGCTAATTAAATCAAATTTAATTTTTTTTTGTTTATATCTGATTATAGCCGTTTCAACATATTTATGTCATTCGCGATTAATATCAATGAGACAGTTGGCGAAAAGTCATTGAAAAACTTATTCGGTACAACTGTGATCTATGTTTTCTCTTGGGCTCGAACTTATGGACATTGGCTCAGGAAGCAACTGAATTCCCAACTGAGCTATATCACAAGCCCCATCAAATTTACATGAAAAAGTAAAAGGGTACGAAAATGTTTCTATGCTTTTGTATAGAGGAGGGAAGGACGGAGTTCTTATCGAATTAGTTGTAAGACATATCTTATTTACCAATAATGAAATCTAATTTAGTATGAGGGTTTAGAGACCCATTTCTCCTTCCATCACTTTTCTTGTCATTAATTGAGAACTCATCTAGCAAAAGGGAACATATATTATAAGAAATGTTGTTTATTTACGATTTATTTAAACTCTCTCTCAGGGTAAAGAAGTTTTTTATACCAATTTTATTTGGCAAAGCTCGAAAAATTAACGAACAAATGAAGTCAAATGTTCCATGTTCCATGTTCCATTCCATTTAGATTCTCAAAAATATGTCTATAGTAGTTGGAAGAGGGTGAGGAATCCATAACAGTAAAAGATACATTTTGGCATAACTAAAGAGCCCATGAGCTTTAAAAAAAAAATAAAAAAAAATCAGACCTTGAAAAACCAAATTATGAAATCAATTTTAGAAAAATAATACTAAACCATCTTTTTATTGAAAATTAACACTCTACTAGAGCTCTTATTTTATTGTGGTTTCGTCTGAAATTTTATGTTAAAATATTAAATTTTTTGATAAAATTTAATTCAATAGGTATAATGCCCACAAAAAAAAAATTCAAAATTAAAATATCTATTACAAAACTCATTTGTTTTTGGAGGTGTAGCACCGGGTCAGCTAGTTCAATATATAAAATGAGCAAAGTAGAACAAAAACATATCGTTGCAATTCTTCATAACTTCTACTTTGAATAAAATTAGCGATCAAACTTTTGATCTCGTGAAGAAGATTGTCTTGATGCTAAAAAAATAAAACAAAATCATTCTTCCATGCACAGAAACAAAGCTTTAACAGTAGATACAGTAGTTTTTCGATTTTATCACTATTCGATTTTATCAATACTCGTCAAATTCACGCTCGATTTTATCACGGTTTTTGCTTCGATTTTATCACGCTTTTTAAGAAATCATTCAGAAACCATTTCCGTAGCGTAGCGTAGAGCGTCTTTATTCATGATATTTTTTATGTTTTATGTTATGGTTGATAGGTATTGAATAATATGAGAATGCCATGAAACTGCTTATTTTATTTGTATAGTGTTTAAAATCGTCATTTGGATTAAAAAAAAAAACTTGTAATAATTGACATAAGTCACGCTAATGCTAGTGTTGTTATTTGTTCTTGGTTAGCAGCTCTAAAAAGTAGATAAACTTTATTGGTTTTGCAATTCGTATAAAGATGTGGGTGAATTTAAGCGTTTTTGAAAGAGATAAGTGTCTCTGATTTCTTTGTAGAATTTGTTTATTTGCGAGGGTGGCGTGCGTAATCCTGATTGAAAAGCCTTTGGTATTGTCTGAATGGATAATTTTGGAAGATCAAAATGAAATTCTGCTAGGTTTGCCTTAAAATATGTCAAAAGGACTAAGATTTCTATTTTTCTACATATGAAAAACGAAAGATTATCTGCAACACACTTTAAAAGTCTAAGTTGTCTAAATTTCAAAATATTTTTCGAAAAGGTATACTTTTTAGATCAAAGATGTGAAGATTAAAATATTAAAATGAGCGGAAAAAAATTTGTTCATGTATTTTTCATTGAACTTTTTTTTTATCGAAAAAGAGATAACGACTGTTAAATTTCCATAAAAAAAACTAAATGGTTCACTTTAATTAGATGTAGATTATGTAGATTATCAATCGGATATTCTACATGGTTTTATTAAAAAAAAAATATGAAATTTGCTATAGAGAAGAACAATTTGAACTGAAAACGATTCGTTTTGTTTAGTAATCTTTGATTACTACATCTTATGATCAAAATTAATTGATACAAAACGTTTCCACTACTGAAAACATTATAAATTATTGATTAAAAACTATAAAAAAACTTTTTTTCACTTCAATTTTTAGTTTCGCCAAATTCACGGTTTCGCCATATTCACGGTGAAAATTTTTTTGACCGTGATAAAATCGAGAAACTACTGTATATATAATTTTCGTTTAAAAAAACTTATCAGATCTGAGGATTTTTCATATAAGAGTTTTTTCACCTTTCACAATTCGCTATTTTCAGTTTTGCGTGTACAAGCAATATTCTTCAAAAAAATATAATGCAAAAATTTATCAATAATTTCAAACGACAGATACTTCTAATTTTTCCAATGCAGTTTTATCCTGTTTTGCTGTATCTCATTTTTCAATAAAGCTATTTTCTCAACTCAAATTTCAGTTTTTTTTTTGTTAATTTGATTACCATTTTCATAGAACATACTAGGTGTCTCAAAAATCTCAGTTCTTAAGTATATCGGAATGATGATTAAAATTCTTTGAATCTGCGCATGGGTTCATATTGATCCGAATAGTTTTTATGGTTTATTTCAATATCGTTTTAAATGTGGTTTATGTAATAATTTTAAATTTGTTATTTGATTCCCTTTGAGCCTTCCATTTCATGCATTGTTTTTAATTTAAAGTTTATCCTGGCGAAAATTTCTTCACTATTCAATATTCGTCATATCTTTAAATTGAAATTTTGAGTTTCTTAACCATCATTTGTTCGAAAATTTTTTCCCGTTACAGTTCCTGGAGGGTCAGATTGATACTCCTGACTGAAACCAATATTTCTCTCTTGTTTTTCCAACCATTTTTTTCAAAATGAACGTACCTCGTGTTGTATGTTAAATTTGTTTTTCCAACAATATTCAGCTACAACATATCAGTTTTCCGTTATTCAAAGTCTAAGGAAAAACTCGAAAAAAATGCTTTGTAAAAAAGACTGTGGATTGCTACGGATTGCTCAAAAACAAATTTTCTTTTAGTTTCCGAGAAAGCTAATGTTAGAAGCTATACATTGCACATAAGGATAGACAGTTTTGAAATTTTTTAAAGGATCGTAACCACAAAAACTGTAAAAAAATATGTAAAATTCGTTCTTTTCAATCAATGAAAACCTTAAAAAATGATTAAGTCATACCAGATAAATTTTGAAAAGTGGATTAAAAAATTTACGTTATTTGGCACATTTTTGCATCTTAAGATTTGAAAAATACACAAAAAATAACAAAAAATTTTGACAAATTTTAAATGGTAGCTGTTTTCTTAAACCTTTTGTCAATTTGCAATTTGTCAGATTTTCTAAGACTTAAATTCAACTATGCACTGGATTTTGAGTATATTGACGCAAGATTTTCGTTATAAATTTATATCCACCAGAAAAGTAATTTTATGCTGATCTAGATGAAAATATGTATTCAAGAAATATTGCACAGCGTGAAAAAATTGGACACAAAATCCCAAAAATTTAGAAAACCGCATTTCAAGCTCGATATACTACTGATCTTATGTGATTTTTTTCTGTGATTCAAATTGACTGTTTGACCGGAGTTTTTTGAACGAAGTGTTATTCAGCCCTTATTACCCAAAAAAAAAAATTGCCATAATTGTGTGAAACTAAATTCAATTAAAAATGTTTTTCAGCTGAAATTTGATGAAGGATTATGAGGATTGATGAAATATTCCAAAGTTACATTCATTACTGAAAACCCCATTATCATGAAAAGACATTATAATCAATTAACTTCTTTAAAAGTCAAATTCTAATGCAAACCCGATCAGGAGAGAAAAACAAAACGATATCAAGTGAGTTATTTTTATATTCATTTTTCCTATCTGGATGATTTATAATTTAGTACTCAAAGGATGTTAGAATGTCTCAAATATCATCACTAAATCATATTAACAAAATGCTTTTATATTTATTTGTAATGGAAGTGTATTCGAAATCATTGTTTTTATCAGAAGTAGATATCATTATGTTTTTGAAAAATATAAACAACAATTCTTATAATAAAACAATATTAGTATAAGAGCACAGCTGAGATAGGTTTGGGTAACGATTTTGATATGCTCTACTAATGGGGAAACTGCATATCTTTAGGGGAGAATGAAGATGCTTGATCCCTGGGGAATTTAGAATGGTCCATAACAAAAAAATCCTTATATTCAAAGCGGCACCGCCTAGGTTGGTGCCATTAGGTGAAAAAATGACTTTCTGAAGGTTTCAGGTCGTTTGACAGAAGCACGAGCTGGCGCAAAGGACTTGAAATTTGTATGGAGGTTTTTGGCAAAATGTATGAAAATTCGACATTCTTTCACTCTTTGTGTTCTAAAATATGTTTTCAGTGTGCTAGAAAGCTTAGAATTTCTGGAATTGTAGTTAAAACAATGACAAACAAGTTTGTAGAAGATTGTGACGCGATACGAGTTGACTGTGATGAGTTATCCGCAATCCGCAATCAAGCAATTATTTTATAAAATTTCATCTTCTTCGTAGGGATATATCAAGACAAAGTAGATCGCGTCCATTATCATTTCTTCTGTAAATAGCTCATTTAAAAATATTTGAAAGACTAAAAATTTCATATTGCTAGGACATAAGAGAAGGAAGCTTATAACTGGGTGAGTAAGATAAAATCATACTCAAACATATAGTTCCAGTCTAACCCGATGGAAAATTTTAATTTTTGTGAAAACTCCACGGTATTTTACTACAATTTTAATTTTAGGCTTTCAAACCAGAAGCTTCGATTGATTTTCTAATTGTTGAATATGAATTGAGCATAAGACGGTTTATATGCATAACCCCCTTCCAGAGGGGCCGTCTTCAAATGGGATTGCATTTGAAAAAGAAGTTCTCACGTACTAATAAAAAAATAATAAAATGCATTTACAGAATTTATCTGGAAAAATTGGAACCAAAATCAGATATAAATAAGAATTTTTCGGTCCTCGAAAATCGCTAAGATTACTATTTTTTAACTATTTTTTTGCAATTTGATAAAATGTGTTTAAAATTGTGTAAATTGATTCTTCAGTTTGTTTTGAGGATTGAACAAATTATGTTTAAAGAAATTATCCAGCTGTGGACCTCGAAATACTTAGATACCTTGAAAAACATGCTTATTTTTAAATTGTTATTTTAAATACCTTATTAAATTAATTCTGATGAACTTGTTCCTGGTGTTTATCCAACATCGCCCGTTAGTAACCACTGAAAATCAAATCAGCATCATCAAATGCAACCTCTCGCCTCGCTCGCTCGGACAAGAACGGAGGTATGCAACTTTGTGCGCATCCGGGCGTGAACCGTGGAAAAAATGTGACCTGTACGTGTTGCATATTTTCACTCGCTGCTGTCGGATGTTCAAAAGTCCACCTACACGTTGTAAAATTCGACCAACCAACGCAACGGACCAGACGACCATGTTCCCCGGCCAGGGGCACCACGTGTTTGTGTGGGTTGATATGTTCCGATAGCGCCCCAGCAGATATTTTTATATCCGGTGAAGTCGGTGCGGGTTTGGCCAGGTCCCAAAGATCGGACACGACAAAAATTGTGTCACTTCAGGTGACAAACCTGTCCAGGAGAAAAATCACCCGGCGAATATTTCCGCTGGACAGCTGGAACGTGTCCGTTGCAAAGCATGAACCTGGAGAATGTTTTTAAAATTTTTGTTTTTCATAAAATACAGAAGTTTCAAGTTTGTGATAAAAACTCAAAAAAATATGATGTTTTAATATGTGTTAACAAAACAATAACAGAGAAGATAGTAATGCATGATAAAACAGAATAAAACAAGTTGAAGAATGTAGAAATTATTAATATTTTGTAACATGATGAATGAAAAGATTGCAATTCCTTTGTACCTGAAAGTTCAAACGTTCACGGGAATGTGGGTAGATGAGAAGTAAAAAACCTCTAGGTAACATACCACACAGCCGTGTAAACAAAGGCCAAATCAATTGCCATTATTAGCTGAGAAAAATGTACCAGGCAATTAGATTGAATTATTCAGGTTGATTGAAAGCCATCCCTGCGCAGGCAGATTGTCCCGAGAGAGAAAGGGAAGAACGTTCGTCGTCACCGTTATTAAAGGGTAAAACTGAAAAATTGTTGAGGGGGAAAACTACAACCTTCCCCAGATCCACCCCAACGGTTTTGCGATTGGACCTACGATAGCATCGACTGTTGGAGGAATCAGGCAAATGTTATCAGTTTTGATACATTACCAATTTAACTGTTCCCTCCACTTGTCTGTGGCTGGTTTTCCTCAATGAAGTTGCGTGGCCTGCAATGTGTTATTAGTTGTAACACGCCAACCACAATGGGCCCTTTACAGAAAACCGAACGACTTGTGCATGTGTGAATAAGTGTGATTGTTTGCGGTAGCTCCACTTCCGTCGCCGTCCTCCTCCCTCGATCTGCCAGGCAGTCTGCAACCGGAAGTCCACAAAATGGGACTACAAGACGGGAAACAATGCAATCGATCATACGTCATCAGTGCCAGTGGCTGTGCTGTGTGTATGACTATAAGTTCGAACTTTTATTACAGGGGTGAGGCCCAACTTGCTGAATGATTTAGCAGCTCAACACACAGTTCTTCTCAAAGCTTTTATGAGGTGAACACTCATCATGTAATTGCAAAGCTCGGTCGGTTTATGAATAGTTGAAACCGCCTTTGATGGTTGTGTCATGTACCTACCGATAGTTTTTTTTTTGCAATGAGAAGCTACTTCACCTTCCTTGGAGGAAAGTGTCGATTTATGTTCTTGTTGCTTGCTTTCTTGCTGGGGGGAGAAATCAATGTCTAGAAGTGTTAATGTTTCACCTACTCAACGCATTAATTGCCAACGCACAAAGGAACTTTAGAAGGCAGCTCGTTTTATTCCTGTCTATAAATCATGCTCTTAACAAGATTTTGTTTAATGAAGCATTCAATCTTGAGAAGGGAAACAGAAAAGGATTGCTGAATCACATAAATGGGTCACAGGAAGTCCAACAGTCACGGATTGTTTGCACTGATACAATTTAATCGCCTTTAAAATTTTATATTTATATGATGTTTTTGTATTGTTGCTTATGAGTTTTGTTTTCAATTTATTTTTTATTTTTTTTTTAAATTTATTATTTTTTTCCACAGTTGTGTCAAATAAATTCATATAAAGGCATATAAAGTTGACGGTTAATGTTTTTTTAACGCTTTTTGTGAAACCTCTATCTAGATTTGCAACAAGCTAGTGATGATGTACGAACACCGATAAAAAATTGAAAACTCGTTTAATTTGTTGATATTGGTAAAACTACCCCTCACAAAAAGTTCCTCTGTTCAAAATGAGTATCCTTATAATATAAATATTATAATAATAAATATTGAATTGAAAGTAAACTTATTGTCACTAGGTGACACATTTTTAAATCCAATTTTTTATTTTTTTTTTCAATACATCTTATTTCAGAATCTTAAATCTATATTGTGAAAAGAAATAATGAAGCAAGCATCACAGCTGTATTTAAGGTTTTGAAAATAGTATTCAAACTGAAAAAAACTTCAATGGGTTGGATTTGCCTCTAAAACCTTCCCAGTTTGCACGGCCCTGGCATAATTCAAAAGTTTTATGAAAAAGTAATATAATGGAACGAGCTCACTTGAAATGCCAAATAAATTTTCAATTCTAGATGTTGAATAATTCCGCCTACAAGATTTGTGCTTCTATCTTCAGTTTACGTTCAGATGAATCCGGTTTCCGGAACAGGGAACAGCATTCCGGGAAGTTGTTTTTGTACTGTACACCTTATTCGGAACTCGGGCAATGGCTAAGGGAATCACCAGTGTTCAGAAATATTTGAAATTCCAAATTTAATTTTTATTCCACTAATTCACTATCAACAATCATTTTTGGCATGAGAGAAAAAATTTATTTGTGTAATTTTCGTTATGTGATTTATTTACTGTTTAAATCCTAGGATTAAGCCCGATATCTTATTCTATAATATCAATGACACTTAGTAACTACACTAATTGTTTACTGGTTAAAGAGCACTGTACAATAGACTGAGTCGATATGAGGTCATTTTTGAATTTTTCAAACCCTGGGGTCTAAAAAGCATCGTTTTGGTCCAAAACTCATCCATGATATTTTGCAGAATATTTTGGTAACGTTTACGTAAATTTGAACTTTTTGGTTTGTATGGGAAAATTGAATATTTTGTACTAAAAAATCAACATCATTTTTGTTTCGTCTGTGGAACCGAGTCAGCTGATGGTTTTTGTGTCAATTTATAAAATTCCTAAATGAAATTTTCCGCTGAACAACTTGGTCGAAGACTATAACTTCGAATTTAATCAGACAAAAAGATTCTTTGGTGTTGAATGAAGGTATGTCATTTGGCATTGATAAATAATAAATTCAATTTACATCACTGTTGGGTGCCTAGCGAAGTATTGCAAGACTACTTTTCATGCAATACTTCGCGAGGCTCCAGCAGTGATGTCAATTAAATGTATGATTTATCAATGCGAAAAGACTTACCCCTGTTAAACAGCTAATAATTTTTTGCCTAATAAAATACGAAGTTACGATCTTGAACAAAGTTGTTCAGCGAAAAATGTCACTTAGGAATATTATAAAATGACACAAAAACCATCAGCTGGCTCGGTTATCACAGAAGAATCAAAAATGATGTTGATTTTTCAGTATAAAATATTCAATTTTCCCATACAAACCTAAAAGTTCAAATTTACTCATGTAAACGTTACTTGAAAATTCTGCAAAAAATCATGGATGAGTTTCGGACCAAAACGAAGCTTTAAATCCCAGGGTTTGAGAAATTCAAAAATGCCCTCAAATCGACTCAGTCTACTGTACAATTCTACTTTTAATTTGTTCTCTAGTCATGCTTAGTTGAAGAATATCGACGTTTGCGTTGTGAAATGCCAGCATTCGGTACATTTGTTCGTTTTTAACGTAATTTTGGGTCCAATTTGTTAGTTGAATGGGTCCAACGCTCTACGTAAACTGCTATGGCCTTCGTTAGTAAATATAAGAAATTATAAATATGGCGAATAGTAAATCCTTCAAAAAACAGTACATCGATTGTTTTCTTTCGAGTTTCCAGCGTCTCCAAACTTACCAGCATGCACAAGGCTCGATACTCTGGAATTTTTGGTTGCCATCCAAGATTTCTTAAAGCATATTTCAAGAACTTCTTCTGAACTCTCTCTAATCTGTTGTTGATGAGGATTGAGGGTTTCTGAAATTCAAATATAGCTAGAAATAATAAAAATACATTAAACTCACGGTCAATAAGGAAATTCATTTCTTAAACCATTTATTACTTATGGCCATCACACAAACTCAAAAAAATATTAAAATTTACTGATAGGATTGAAAAAAAAAATAAATTTGAGTCATATTGAAATAATGTTCCTTATTCTGAACAAGGCATATGCTCGAAAAATAAAGAAGCCAAGTTTACAAATTAAACACCAATATTTTTGGAAGCCCAGAAAATAAAATCAAATTAAATTTCGAATGAAACTAGAATTTAAAGCTTTGTTCATAAGAAACACAGTAATAAAATACATTGATTACAACCCAGATTAAAAAAGATATTTAATCCATATCCTTAAATACATTCCAGATCAGGTAAGAAATTCATCATGATTGAAAAATTATTCGGCAAAATGATAATATTTCTTGTTTTTAAATCGTTTTAATATACATTCTTTTTCTTCATTTTTAATTGAAGGCTTGATTGAAAAACTTCGCAGTGATATTTTGAATATGAAGAAGTATTTAAACACGATTTGGATAGTGCATTCTTGATAAGGAAAAAAATCTAATTTGAACGTGAGAAAATTCATTCAAAACACATTCTTGGAGATCAATTCTAAACTAAGAACAAAATCAAGTTATTCAATGAGAAAATTTATTAAAAGCACATACTTAAAGATCAAATTTAATTTGATACAAAGAAAAAAGTCAGTTATTAAAACATTTTTCATATTCGAATTCTTCAAGTAATCAAAATGAAAGGTTAAAAAATATCAATTCACATTAATAACTTCAAATCTTCATAAAATGACATGTTCAATTCATCGATGAAAGCATATACTGACAAACTACAGGTTGGGAAATGGGTGATTTCTTGAATGATCAATATAAACCATTATAGATGAAAAAAAAGGAATTTGATATTTTCATGTAAACATTGAAAGTACAGTGCAAATAATGTCAGCGTTGGGCAATGAAATTTAGCTTTAAAGTTGGTACTTAAAATTTATCATGGATGATTTGGACATTTTTTTGAAGTAATAAAAATAAGTGGAACGTTTTCAAATTTTCATGCACAGGTTCATTTGTTTAACACTTTAAGCTCTGAATATTTTGACGCCGTCAAAATACTGGTTCCTGGAAAGGACAAAAGAATGAATCTTTGATTTTCTTACATAAAATTTGATTTATAGGCTTCCATGAAAATTTCGATTTCAAAACATAAAAGTTTAAAATTGAAAACAAATGAGAAACTTTTTAATAAATTTTATAAAAATAGAAATAGTTTGACTTCTGAAATTCAATAAATTTATTTAAAAAAAAACTTTAAAATTTGGCATATTTATTTGAATAATAATACAAAATAAGAAAATTTAAAAGATACAGTTTTGGTGAAATGGAGTTTAAAAGATCAAAAATATGTTAGTTTTAAGTGGAATCAATCATTGATTCTCTAACAACAATTCTCTACACGAAAGTAAAAAATTGATTCCATATTTGTGAAAATAGTAGGTTTATTTCGTTAAGGAATAATGAGGAAGTTGATGATGATGAACGATATTAAAAAAACAACCTCTAAAAATTGGAAAGATATCAAAGAAGCACTTTTGACACTACTGAAGAAAGTTATTTAAAAAGGTTTTATTTCATTTCACAAGTTAGAGCCTGAATTTTATGTAATATCATTCAATTCGGTTCAAATTGAGTAAAATGAACAACAGTGACTTCTTTAAATTTTTCGCTGAAATTAAAAATACTGATAAAACTTTTACGACTGGTGTATGTGAATTTTGGAAAATTTTTGGCTTACAGTCAAAATATTTAAGAAAAACAGCGTTTTCCTATTACATCCGACATTTCGGCGTAATATATTTCGCCTTCTTCAGGGTTTTATAGGGTGTTATTTCTTGTCAACATTTTGGTTTTTTGACAAGAACTTGCAACATTCCATATTTGGTTTCAGAGCGCTCAAATTAATCACAACCAGCTCTGACATCATTTGCACCTAGGCAAATGTGAACTATGAGGTATTTATCAAAACACTTTATAATATTTAAAACTGAGGCTGAAATTGGTTCCTTGATCAATATTTTATTTCAGCATAAAATTTCAAATGACATTTGACTATTTGTTTTTAAAATCAATCAGAAACTTGGTTTTTATTTTTACTTTGCTAATTTTGTTGACTATCGTGAGTTTCACCACCTGTAACATGGCAATCAATTTTTATGATGGGTAAAATTAGTTTTCGTTAAATGAATTTTGAAGTTCAAATGGTTGGTTTCAAATTTTAAACTCATTTGGTTACACTTTTAAGTAAAAATCGATTTCAAAGACGAGGAGGGATTTTTGAGTTTCAATACAAAGGGACAGCTAAAAAGCCAATCGAAATCTACAATCAAAAAAAGTTTTAATTCGTGAACATCATTTAGAGTCTTCAAATGAAATGTCTTAGGCCTAGAATGATTTATTACAAAACGCCGCCGGAGGCAAACCAATTTTCTAACATGTTGCTACAGAACGATCATTTTCGCAAATGCTGTCGAAATCTCCTATGCTTCTCAAGAAATCTCTCTGGATCGAAAATTGGAATTAGCAGTTTCGGGAATATCTTCGTTAGGTAGAGAAATACTATTCCATTCCACTTCCAAAAGTTCCTGAGAAACAGCGTCTACGTTAAAATGTTTCATAATAAATTATATTTCTGCCGTTTTTAAGCATTTTTGTTTATTATGCGTGTAAACGAAAAGTTCATGTTTAATTTTATTCAAACATTTGTGTACTTTTTATGTGTGTGTGTGTTTTTTTGTTGATTTTGTGTACTAAGTGGAAAAACGTGAAATTTTGCACAGGTTATTTCAAAGGCTTAATAACCAAATGGTTGATTATCAAAATTCGATTTTAAGTTTGTTTTTCATTCATCCATTTGTCTCCCTGATGCTCACCTGATGACCGTATCGTTCTGATTTAACGTCATCTGTTTTTGCTTCCAGCAAACAAATCTTTCTTCGGTCACGATCAACAAGTTTTCTGTTCGCGTGTATGTTTGTTCCACTAATTTGATTTGCACTGTAAGATAAACGGGCATGAGAAATCATGTTCTTGATCAAACCTCCATTAAAAATGTATTCCAACTTCTAACTGCCCTTGTTCAAGCTTTATAATTATATCCACGAAACCATTCGTAAATCTATAATCAAGTTCGGAGAATCAGAAAAGTTTGTTTTAACAAAGTCTTGATAAAATGATTTCTTTCCACAACAAGTAGATCAAAACCTGGTTTTCGTAATTTGAAAACTTCTCATTTATTAAAGAAACTAACGTAGATTTTTTTTAAACAATTCATTTAGACAGAAAATTGAGCAATTGAGCAATTGATCATCCATCTGGGGCCAACCAGCTGACCCCTGTATCCTCCCCCTTTTTTCCTCAAAACCATTGAGAAGCACTCAATCACACTAACTTGTAAGTAATTGTCCACCTACTCTAACATTCATACGGAGGAATATAGATGACGACGTATGACACGACAAGAGCATTAGTATGCAAAGCTCTCCATTCATCATTCTGGGTAGATATCCGTTATCCTGCGTCCGACTGACTATAGTCAAACTAAATCCACATTTACACGACCAAGTCGACCGTATATCGTATCGGCAGCCATTTCTCTCTCGGTTGGTACAAAACTATTAGTTGGTATCCAGCATGAGTATCGAAGTAATGAAGCTTACAACTATCACTTTTCGAATGTGGGTGGGTGGGAAAAGGAGGAAAATTTCTATTCGTCCAGCAGAAATTCGAAGCATTTCTCGTGTGGAGCAGCGAAGTGGCCCCCGCTTTTGGGTCAGTCAGCCGGTTGAGTGATTGATGGGGGCGGCCATTTATTACAAGACCGTTAATTGTGCACTGAATTACCCGGACGGCACTTTATCCGTTCAGCTCGTTTTCGGTGTGTGAAGTGACTTTTAAATGCAGACAATATATTTGGAAGGGCAATTGGGAAATTTATTTGTAAAAAGTGAATCTTTTTGGCAAATCGTTTCTTGATTGAATCAGTGGTTCACGTTTTTTCACTAGACGCATGTGCGCTTCACTGAGAAGCACAACTAAAATATGTTATTTATTTTTTAAAATATGATGAATTTTATAAGAAACTTGAGTCTATAAAATTTAATACAACACTTTCAATAACTAAAATAAACTAAACTAATAGAATTTAGTCCAGTGGTTTCTGAGATAGAAAATGCCAAATTTTGGTGTTTTCGGGCTTAGATTTCTTCGCGGTCTTTAATGTGTTAAAAAAATACAATTGTTCTGAGGTACAAATTTACTGATTTTCGTATAATTCCGTCTCACGACAGAACTGTTCCGTAATGATATCTGAGTACTCGAAATATTTATATTTTTGCTTAAATCATTTTGCAAATTAATTTATTCTACTTCAACAAGAATCTGATAGAACGCGCAAAGCTTAACTTAGTTTAAAATTCGGAATTTAAGCTCCATATATTCATTTTTGAAACAATCTAAAAGTATGTCGTCTTTCAGCACGATCGAAACACAAAAAAAGTGCAAAACACTAATCAAACGTAGTGTATCTGCGGCTACGGAGTGTTGTTTAAAATTTTTTCTAGACATAATGAACATAATAGAAAACTTTTTAATTTAAAATTTTCACTTCTAAATGTATTAACAAGACACAAAGCAGTGATTTACGAGATAACCTGTGTTTGATCTTGAATGCGTTAAAATCAAATTCAAAGCTTGTTACGGAATCCCCTTGTTTGTAAGAGACATTACCTTGAGCAGGTTCTATCGTTTGTTTCCTGCATTTATTTTAATAAGATGAATAAGATGAAATGATGAAATGTTTTTTCCTGTTAGTAAATATTTAGTGAAAATGTTAAGTCCTACGTTTTTGGCAGTGATTATTGGATTTCACGACAATACAAAAAAAAAATTAAAAATGAACTGTTTAAAGACGGCATACAAAGTTTGAAATATCAAACGCCTTTTCGGTCAATAGGAACAAGTAATATTTTTCTTTAAATTTTCAACTGCTGGGTTTAAAGTAATATTTTTTACCTGAATTAAATTTAATATGGCAAAGTGTCGTTGTTTTGTTTAAAGATATTTTATGATTGAGTTTTCTTGAAAAGTATCCTGTCTTTGGTTTATGAAGTTAAACCTATACCATTACTCTATTTCTAATCACTTTGATTATAAAATATCGTTTATGTCATTACAAATCAAAATCAAATATTCTTCGAAAAAATCAATTTCAACCTCAATTTTGTTTGTTTTCTTGTTCTTCTATCTGAATGCTCCACTCCATATTCCATAGAATTTTGATAAACTACACAAGGCCACATTTTTCCGAGGTTAGGCCTGGTTTCAAGAGCCTCTTTTGATTTATCTGGGTGCTCGAATACAAATATGCCATAATTTTTTTTCCATAAGCTTTTGTTTTTTAATAACTGTTAAATCATTAAATAACATTATAACAAATAAAAAAAAGGGTTTAAATCAAGTATCAAATTTCCCCGAGACCGCAAGTAATTTTCTGAAAAAAAAAGTGATAAAAGTTTTCTTTTTGGTTGATTTTTCCATTCTGTCAAACACGAGAACTTTAAAGAATGTTTAAACGAAATTGAATTTTAGATAATTTTTCAAAGCAAATATCAAATCTTTTTGCAAGCTTTAACAAACTTGATGAATGAAATTAAACCTTGTTTAATTTTTTCAGTGAGTTCAGGAATACTTGTAATGATATCTTTCCAAATATTGAATAACTGGAGATTTGAATTTTTTTTGAGCATGCATCTTCAACATCATCATCAAGATATTATTCTTTAATTGATTGAAGTTTAATGAACAAATTAAGCATAAGTTTATTTTTAAACTGATCAATTTAAAAACAAAATTTGAAACAAGATTTGAGTTTAGGACGCCAAAATCTACCAAATCATTCATTAAAAAAATAGTCACCAAAATGATGTTTCTTTGATTTTTCAATAAAATTCTATAATTTTTTTTAATGGTTAGCCTTCTTTATTGAAAAACTTTCTTCTAAAATGTAGAATTTTTTTTTGTTCCATCTTTATATTTTGTTTTTTAACTTAATATACCGTGATTTATAGTTAAACTATTTGTTTTTCTTAAAATTATTTTGAAAAATTTGTTTTTCAGAAATGAGTTTTTGTGTTCTAAAAACATAATCTTTTTCCAGCCTATGAATCTAAATTTATAAAAAGGAAACATAGTTTCTACCGTTCGTCTTTTGAAAGATTTAATATTTCTTTAGACTGCTAAAAATAGGTAGTGTTAAAAGTTTTAAAATTTAAAATTTGCGCTCAGTAGTTTTTATATTTTTTTCTTTTTTTTTAAACAGAATAAAGTTAATTATCAATTTTGTATGTTGAAAAATATTCCGTCAAGTTTACAATGGAAGCCGATTGTTTACATTTCAAATCTTAATTAAATATTTTCCCAAATTCAAGATGTTTCAGCGGAATTTTTCAATCAAACCTAAAAAAAAAAATAAATTGTCTGGAAAATTTATGAACCTAAAAGAAAATAAAAAGCTAACTCTGAATCAATTTATAATCCTTCATTGAATTAGGGATTAATACATTGCATAGATATTCCTGTTCAGAGATACAATGCATTAGATATAATAAAGTATAAATTCTTTAATTAAAAAAATAGATAAGATAACAGCCATTCATGACATAATTCAACAAAGTCTTTGAGAATTTCATATGAAATTTTCAACTCAAGGAAAACTTCGTTAAAGACTGTGAACCTAATTGACTGATGCTTTAAGAAATATCAAAGATTCAAATTAGTCTTTATCTTCTTTGAAATTTTGTCAATATTCCCGTTCATGGCAGATTTGTGAAAATTCCTCAAAAAGAAAACTTCTTTAAATTTTTTCACGGAAGTCGAAACAATTCGCGGTCTTCGGGAAAGTGGATCATTGAGTTAAAAATTATTATTTCATGATATTTCAAAAGTTTTATAGTTTTGCAAAAAAGTATACAAATTTATATAATGAATTGAATCTATTTTCAAAAGATATCTCAAAAACAATAGTTGATAGAAAAAAATCGCAGCGCTCCAAAACAAGTCAAATTAAGCTTTTCAATTCTGTTCACCTCGGAAAAAGTGAACTTTTTACGTGTTTTATTAAAATTTCGTTCAACAATTTTTAAACATGGTGCATTTTTGACTGATATAGATTCGGATTTAATTTCATTTTAAGTCTGGTGTTGTTATATTTTATGTGTTGTTCTTATTTGTACTGCATCTTTATATTCTGCTTTTATTAAAAATTTAAATCCCATTCGTTTGGTGGTATTTCAGAAGTATTGATTTCAAATTTGTTGCCTAGACTGTTTTAAATTCATTTTCAAGCAAATTTTTTGTTCAGTATGAGGAACATAATTTTGAACGATTGATCAATGACTTACCGGAAATTGCATTAATTTGTAACTATTATTCTCATTATTTTTTAATCGTATCAAATAAATTTATTATTTTTCCTAGTTTTCCTGATGGCCAGGAGTAAAAAATGATTTTAGATATCAATATACTTATTTTCTAGATATTTGTAACTAAATAAGAAATTCAAAATTCTCCCCCCTCCTCCCACCCCCCCATGAACGGGTTCTTTGCACGGGCTTGATCCAGCTGCAATATTTTTTTTTTAATTTTTTTTAGTATTCTTTTTTTGAAGATTAAGATTTTTCTCGGACTTATTCTTTTGTTGACCTAAAAAAAATTGAGAAATCTTTCAAATAAAAAATCATCCGGATTTGCCTGACCTGAAATCTGCTGGAATGAAATTAGGTTACTCAAAAAAAAAAGAGACTCTTTGAACTTATTTAAAAGCGGAACTTTTGAGACATTCGTTAACGGGCCCCCTTATCTATAATGTTGAACGTGTTGATTCAAGTTTTGCATTTTGATTTATTTTTGGTTTCCCTGAGCTTAAAGCGGTCTGATTTGAACATTTTTCAATTTTTGTTTTCATTGGGGACCCCCCTGAGCCGAAGGAGGGGGGCAGGGAAATCCTCTCTGTTGCTACTCCTCCCCTTAATCCAGCTTCCCTTAAACTCTATAAGGTTAAATAGTCAAAATTGGTATTCATTATTGAACTATTTGAAAGAGGATATAAAATATAGAAATAAAACCAGAAACAACTATGTAAGTTTAGATTCGTCTTTAAAAACTTTAATTAAGAAATTTACAACGAATTTCAATGCAGAATAAGAATTTCAAATAACGGTTCAGAATCAAAACTTTTAATGATAATTCAAAATCAGACTTCTGAACTTGAAATTTCATTAACTACATTATAAAAGCTTGATTCTTACTTAATTTTATTGTTTCTTTGATTTTTTTTTTGTAGAGCTGGTGAGCAATAATTTTTGTTTTACTTGAGTCATTTAGCATATAAAGCATAACATCAGAAATGTAAAGGCATTTCATTGCTATACAACATATTTCACACGTTTTGATTCTTGGTCATCAGAATGATACTATCGGCCGGTTCAAATAAATGACATTTGTCATCAAAGCCGCCAGGGGAACGAGATTGATCATTATAGGTTGGTGGATACTTCAAAGCCCTAGATGGATAGCTACATCGTTTTTAAGCTCATTTTCCCTAATTACTGTTCACCACAATCGAATAGGTTGTATCGCAATCACGGAATCGAAATCTCACGCACATTCCACAACACAAATGTCATTCATCAATAGTGGTTCTGATTATGGAGGGTCACTTCCTCATTTACCCCAACCTCGATGGGTCCAGGTGAAGCCAAATTGTTCCACCTGAGGGAAGAACACCATTCATCTATATGCTTAGCTTTGGTATTGATGAAAAAATTCCTCACCGATAACCGGTGGCATTGTTTCGACGCCCTCTCGTGTGTTCAATAAACATAATGCGCCAAGTTATTCAATAGCAACACCTGTCGTTTTTGGATCATACCGATCGAAACGTGACTGTTGAGGGATATTTTTCCGACGAATCTTTGAGAAGCACACATACACACCCCAATTGGTACGTGAGCACTCTTTCGTATTTTGATATTGCTGGTCGTGGTCAATCGGACGTGATAAATATGCTGGCTAACCAAGCTGGGGGTGTGTTTTTTTTTCTCCTTCGGATGCCCATAACCGGATCATCGAATCCTGTGGACCATACTTGCTCAAACCCACCCACTGTTTATCGTAAAAATGAATGAAGCTCCTGGCAAAAAAAAATCACGCGTGTCACACTGGTAAAATTAATCGATTATACAGCTAATTTTTTTCAGAATTTTTTTGTCAACTCTTTGAAATGACGAATTTTTAGTGATTCAAGCTGTTTTGAGACACCTTATCAGTAAAATATCAAAAATTCAAATCAGTCACCCAATGTGCTGTAATGCTGCTCTCCCACGCGTTCAGCAAAAATGCAATAAATATTGAAGCATCATTTCACACACACCGGGCGTAATGCAAATATTTCATTCGCACGTGAAATGTAGGCGGAATTGGCATGTTTGGACACTCAGCAGCAGCAGCAGCAGAGACAACAGAGCACAGGGTCAGGTAAAAACAAAAAAAAAAAAAAAAAACACAAACAGAATCATCATTTAGTCATCAAGCACATCAGATCGAGTGGAATCCTGAACGAGCGGACGTGTGGGATGAACCAGTCGTTAAGGTGATAAAAGTAATTCGGTTTAAGGAATTTTTAATATAATTTTAAAATGAAATTACGCCTTTTGCTTGTTAATTTCAAACCGTGTGGGGATGCCTGCTAAGGGCAGAATTCATAGTTTTATGTGTTTCTAAAGACAATTAACTTTGAGCATTGTTTCAGTACTGGATGATTTTTCGATATGATATTCGACTTGTCGTTGTGATTTTCTCAGAATAGAAATTGAGAGAACTAGGTTTTTTTTATCCATTTAAATACCAAACGATCTTGTTTGCCTAATTCATAAAATTTATGTTTTTTTTCTTGTCAAATCATAAATAGAGAGAAATGCACTAATGTCTCGAGTCTAATATCAAATTGAAATTTTAGAAATTTTAGCTCTTGTATTATTTTGAAATTGAATTTATCAGTTTCCAAAAGTGTAAAAATAAAACAGGTTTTTGGCAATGTCATAAAAATTATTGAATGAAGAAGTTTGGGTCTAACCTAGGGTTACCCTACGCACTCTTTCAAGAAAACCTGTAATCTTTGGCGTACTTTTCTTTTTGAGAAATTTTACGAAATGTACGCTTTTTAGAGCCATTTAATCAGAAAAATTAACTTGTTTTTTTTCCAGTATATACAGTGTGTTTACAACAACTTGTACAAGAAATACGAAAAGAATACAACTTACGAAAACTTTCACCTAAATATCCCGTAGGGGAGAGGCGGGCTATATGCGCATATTAAGGAAAGCACTCATTTTCTCCCATATTCCAAAGGATAGGAGTCTGAAAACTATATACACATGAGCGGACATCTGTTTTATATACGTTAGAGCAATTTTTCTGTTAATATCTCTTACAGTTTTTGTGAAAATAATTTTATAATAAAAGAAGTCAAAATAGCCGATTTCCGAAACTGGCGGGCTAAATGCACATATTTATGTTTTTAGCCATATTTCATTAACACTTGCAATATTTTGATATTATTCAATTGAAAATGGTAGAAACGGATGTTAAGCATACGTTAAGGCTGAAATTTTGGTGAAATCACTAGTTCTTTTGCATGAAACATAGTTAAGTATGCCATATGGCCATATTTCAGGGTAATATTTTGTTCATATCGTATTTTTGTCGGATCAGTATGAAGTTCTTCTTTTTTCATTGTAGGACCGTGATTTGAGCGTAGATTTATTGTTTAAGTGATAAAAAGTAAAAAATTTATAAAACTAACCTATTTTTCTTGATATAGGCATTTAACCTGCCTTGATATGGGCATTCAGAACCTGTCTCAAATTCCAATATCTTATCATTTACAACTTTGCCAAAAGCTTAAATTTGTTGAATTTCCGATTTCCAGATGAATAAGAATGAAAAACCATTAAAACTTTTATTCACAGAATCTGTACGCACGATAATTAAAGTTCAATATATTCTAACAAAATTAATAAAAATCTTGTTTGAAATTTTAAATTTTTTCGACTGTACATAACAATTTAATTTTTTCATGCCATGTGTTAAAAGCGTATTACCCTCAAACTGCACTGATTAGAAATGATGAATCTCCAGCCATATCGTCAATCGGCTGTATGCGCATATTACCCAACATGCGCATTTAGGAACACTTCCCCCTACTCATGAAGGCAACTTTGAATAGTAATTTACAGTGAGGGCAATAAGCGCCTTTGAGTATGCAATAAACCTCCGAACGGTTATCAAAGAGCACAAAAGCAATATTCTCAAATGCTTCATAACGCACATATCTAACATATTGCTTGTTCAAAGGAAATATATCTACGTGCCTAAAACTCTTTTTGAAATCAAGTATTGTATCGGGTATGGTGTGGTTTGTCAGCATTCAATTCTACTTTATCTTCGAATGATCCAAAAAGGAATATTCAGCCCATGACTTTTCTCTTTCATTAGATGAAAAAGAAATTATGAATCTAGAAAATTTTCTAAGCGTATTGGGGCCTGACAAAACCGGACATTTTTACCCAAAAACCATGCAAAATCTTGGCATTGAAAATTTTCAATTAAAACCCGGCCAATATCCGGGAAAATCCGACCAAAATCCTGGTCTTTACATGAAAATTCAAGAAAAGAAGTGAATTTAGTCACATCAGCGCTGTTCAATTAAAATTTAACATTTCCAAAATATGTTTGAACGTGTATTTCGCTGAAACAAGCTCGAGATATAACACATTATGTAAAAGTGTAGTTTTGGTTTGGTTTTTCCTTAGATTTTGGATAATTCCGGGCATTTTTCCACGATGTCCGGGCAACTTGGCCGGATCGGGCTTTTTATTCTTTGTAAGAAACAGACTATCTGGAATGCTTGATCTTACCTATTACTCTCAACGAAGTGATAGCATTTGAATGTTTTTGAATAACTTTGTTTCATTTTGATTTCATAATGCTTTCCTTACAAACTTGGAAATTATTTAAATTTGGAAAGGTATAAATTTATTAAACGAATTAGTGCTCTTTTTTGAAAAAAAATATTTTGGCTAATATTTTTAAAATAAAGGTTTCAATCAATCAACGGAATCAACTTTTCCGACTGCGAGAGACTTTCTATTGAGAAAAAAGTTGTTGGAGTGTTTATTCTAGTTATTTTTTCAAAATCTGTTAAAAACGGGAATTTTGCCATAATTTTAAACAAGATTCAAACCTTATTGATGCTCTAAAAATATCAGAGCATCAATAAGGTTTGAATCTATTAGTCAAATAATTTCGTTGCTTTTAGCCAAGCTGTTGATTGATTTTAAATTTTTATTATCAAATTCTGAAGGGTTTTTTTAAATAATGTCAGAAAAAGTTGTAACCTTGTCCATTCCAATTAAAAGAAAAAAAATTGAAAAATATTTTTCTAAGTGCTGTATCTTTGAAACAGAATTTACTCGACAATATTTGAATCCATGAATTGAACGAATATCAACTTTCAGTTTTCATGTAAGTTTATTGGAATGTAAGTTGTCAAAGATTGAATTAACTCAAAACTGACAAATTTCAAAATTTTCATACGCCATCAAAACTAGACGTGATTAGCAGAATCTGGTAAATGTTTTGAATACAAAAAGACCAAATCTCCAAAAATCAGTTTTGAAGCATTGGCACAAAAATGCTGTTCCTCTGAATTTATCCTTAACATGTCATTCAGAAAATGGGGAATGCTGTGTCCTTTAAAGAATAAAAAAAAATCACTTTAATCATACACTGTTGCTAATTTGTTTCTATTCGATAAAATAGGTTTGAAATATCATTTGATTCGATCCAGCATGAAAAAAGTTAAAAATTTAGAACGAAAGCTTGAAATTTAAAAACAAATTAATAAAACTAGAGTTCCCGAAATTTTGTCAATTTTAATTTCGCAGATTTTCTTGTACTTAAATTCAACTGTGCACTTGGTTTTGAGTATATTCACAAAAGATTTTCGCAATAAATTCATATTAATCTGACATCTGAAATTTCATACAGATTCTAAAAATAAGGAAAATACAAGAACGCTGCAATACTTTGATTTTTGACTTTGATTAAAGGAAAACCGAAGTGTTTTGGCTGAATATTAACTCTAAAACATATTTGAGTTACCGTACGAGGTTTCCGAAAATAAAAGTTTTGTGAAAAGCGGTTGAGAAACAAGAGAGATTGGTTTTAGTCAGTAGTGTCAAATTGACATTCCAGGGACTGTAACGGGAAAAAGTGTTAGGGACGGATGAGGGTTGAAAGTGTAAATATTTTTTCAAGTTTTGAGTAACAAAGTGTATTTTTAATGTTTTAAGTTTAAAAAATTCTTTATTAGAAAACACGTTCTTAACACAGCCCCGAAGATCAATTCTTTTGATTTTATTGAAGAGTAATTTGTCAAAGATTCAAAAGAGGAGAAGAAAATATCATCGATATATAAAACATCTTACTAATGACATTTTTTCCTTATTTATGGTTACGAGTTACAATTTACATCTTTTTTTGCTGGGCAACCTAAGCGTGCGGGAGGGAGCGGGACAGAATGTCAATTGCGCTTCATTGATTTTAAAGTTTGGAGATTTTCAACCTTAATTTTATGAAATATCTGCGTCAAAAGTACACTTGGCAAGTTTTATTTTCGGCTCAGTATAAAGCATTCTTTCTATGTGTTTGATGAAAATTCATTAACTTACTCTCTGGAGCCACCAATGATGAAAAGTTTTTATAAGTGACGAATAAGCTACTAAAAATTATTAAACAAAATATTGAATTTAAAATTTCTCTTTCCAATTTTTTCATTTCACCTTCTGGTTGATCCAGGTTCGGTTTGATACCAAGCTACGTTTGGTAACAAGTTTTTAATGGTGATACAATTCTAAGTGGTTTTCCTAGAAGTGAAGCAAAAACAAGTTTTTTTCTCGAACACTAACCGGCGTTTCAGTTCTGCTGGAAATTCCAATCAAATCACCTTACTTTGATGAACCTAAAGATATGCTTTTCTTATAAGCTGGCTCCACTCTTAATCAGAACTCCCTTAAATATTCGAACACTAACCGTACCGGGCACGGGGTGGCGGCATGAATTAAAAACAAAAGAACAGGAAAAAATACCTTCGTCAGAACGCCACCACGTCAGAAAACCCTTAATTAAGCTATTAATGTATTTATGAATTTAGGGAAGGATTTCCATTCAAGCTGAGCAAGGCGTGATTAAGAGTGCGGAATAGCAGTAAAGGGGTAAACTGGTCCCAGTTTGACTGTTACCTACATCCTTTTTTTGTGCTTCTTGCTCCCGCTTCTTCACTTCATCAGGAGGAATTTGGAAGATTTGAGAGCGGTTTTTTTTCATGACTCGCGCTCCGGTATGTTTTTCTCGGAAGCTTACAGGAAACGGGAAAAATGTTATTTCCCTTCGCTTCTCCTTCGTTTCCTAACACTTCCCACTTCACACGAATGGCACGAGGCGTTTCGGCACGTAAACAAAACTCGCGAGATTGAGTAGTAATTAAGATGTTATCGAGGAGGTCGGGAAGGTTGTTGTGCTCTCTCGCTGTCGAAAAAAAGGGGTAACAACAGAATGATCTGGGAGGAGAAGCATTTTTGGCGGAGGTGTTTCCACCTTTTATCAACGGAATTTGATGGCGCTGTAAATAAGTGGCCGACGACGAGTGGGCAGATCAACAAAATCTTCCCCCACTTGACTAGCTGGCTGCCGGAATGTTGAAGGTGTTTGGCTTAGGAATTTTGTTTTTGAGTAAATATTGACCCATGATTTATGCATTAAGATAAGTGTGCGGGCACTTACAGTTTAGCTGTTTGTGGTGAAATTTAACAGCAAGATAATAATCTTTAGAGCTTATATAAAAATAATCCAAATTTATGTTTGAAATATAAAAAAAGATGAATTGAAGATATGGTCAGCATAGAAATGGAAATGTTTTGTATGTTAGGATGATGTTGTCATTTCCTTCCTTATTATTTTAAAAACAACAAGATCGTAATTCCTAACAAGGTGTACCCCTTTTCCACGAAATCATCTAGCATCCCAATAACTCGCATTTTTCGTAGAAACCCCTTCGTTCGAATGCACCCAGAAATGTTTTTCCCCCTTTTTCCTAGCACATCAAATCACATCTAATGTTCCAGCCGATTTGGGGAGCAATTTTCCCTTAGCCATACCCAACTCAAGCTTGCGTTGAAAGGCCTTGTTTGCTGCCCCAAAACATACACACACAAAAACCAACGCCATTATGTAGTTGTCGTGCAATTTGCCCTCCTTATCTAAATCGGTTTTATAATAAATAAATACGTATTATTATTACCTTCTTTGGCAAGACTTTCGCTTGAAGCGAGGCGCATAAGGTTTGGACAACAGGACACACGAAATGGGACACAGGAATTCAAAATACCGAGAAAGGGCGGGCTTCTAGGTGGGTATGTGACCCAGCTTTCTCGGCGAATGTTCCTCCTCGAAATCTCCTTCCCCTTCTGCTATATGTGTATAAGTAGAACTAACTGGTAGTTTCTAACTGCAAAACCACACGGTTATGGCAACCCTGAGCTGAACGTTATTTTTAAAGCCCAGTCAGTGCCCGTGGAGACCGCAGAGCAATCTTGTTTACGACCTACGACAAGAGCGGAGGCTCCCATCGCTTCGGGGGAAAACTTTGCAAGTTTAAGCACATTCATGTCGCCCGTTGCCGATCATAAGTTGAAGGAGGAAGGTACGTTCACTGGGAAAAATGTTTTGATGTTAAAAATGCCCACATCAAACTTCTATTAAGACTAAAATATTTTAAATTCTATTCCTACATTTTACTTTTCCAGATAATTACAGCACTTGTAAAAAACAGGAACTACAATTTTTGAAAATATTTATCCCTTTTATAAAAGGTTGATAAGCGCGTTGATGATATATTTTTGCACAAAAGTTGTGTTGGAGCCCTCTCTATCTTTCTCTTTCATATTCCCCACTTCTTGAAGATAGAAGGCGTTTCTAATAACCATACCCATTTTTTGTATTAAAAAATCCTTTCATATCAAATTGTGTTCTATTGGTTGATAACAAATTGTATATATCCTTCCTCCGTCCTTTCTGCAAGGCGGAAGGGTTTATAACAATCTTTGGATCACAGCTTATACTCAAATACCACCACATATCAAACTTAATTCCATTCGCTTGATAAATTCTCAAGTTATGTCAACAAAATTGTGTTAGGGCCTTTTCCTATGGACTCACTGGATGAAGGATTGTGTAATAATATAACCATTGCTCGAGCCCTAATCCCGTTAGATGTGAAATTTAATTCTGTTTCTTAGATAAGTGTTGGAGTTGTGCAAACAAAATGTATAGGAGCCTCTCTCTCCCCTATTTTTTCAATCAATGGTAGGGAGACCAAAGATTCCGGGAAATATTTATCGTTCTCTAATACTCTCCCATGCCAAATTTGTTCCATAAGCTATATTTGGTTTTCAGTTATACAAAAAAATGTAAAGAAACTCCCTCTGCTTTTTTTCCCCCATTGCATTGGAAAGATAGAGGGGTCTCACCTTACATAAATATAAAAACATTTATCCTTCCCCTTCTTATCTTCCTACTGGAAAAAGAAGGAGTCTTAAATAATCATAGAAACATTTGTCGAGCCCAAATATCTTCCAATGCTAAGTTTGGTACCATTTGCTTGATCGGTTCTTGAGTTCTGCACGAATTTATCTTATGTTCGGGAGAACTCTTCATCCCTTCTTGTGAGGGAGATGGGTTTAAAACCATGATACATAGGAACCTCTCCTGGCCTCCAATACCCCAACCTGTCAAGTTTCACGAAAATCAGTTAAGTTGTTTTCGAGTCTACAGCACCTTTATGTCAGATCAACAGTGTTGAGCCGGATGCTTGATCTTTGCTTCGCCAATTACTGGTTACATTCGATATCTTTAGTTTGTGTACCCCCGCTGATAAACTCACACTCTTCTACTTGGACTACAAGATCGCCGCTTTTGATGTCATTTTTTGCGAACTGGCCACCATAGACTGGGAATCCGAGCTCGAACTAGCAAACCCTAATGCTGCAGTTGAAACTTTCTCGCACATCCTCAACTACGTAATCGACCGTCATGTGCCGAAACGCACCGCCAATGCTAATTCTCAGACTTCATGGGCTACAGCAGCTTTACGACAACTGAAAGCGACAAACAGGCGTGGCCTTCGAAATCACAACAAGCACAAATCTCCGCATACCAGGGAAGAAAAAAACCAGTCAACGTTGCTATCAAAACCATCTTAGTCGAATTCAGCGAAACCTCAAGACTAGCCCAAAATCCTTCTGGAATCAAGTCAGGAATCAGCGGAATGTACTTGGAACACCGTCCTGTATGTTTCTGGATGGCATGATGGCGAACTCTGACTCCAGAATCTGCGATCTCTTCGTAAATAAATTCTCGAGCATATTTGATACATCTTCAATTACCGACGAACAACTGAATTATGCTATCAGGCAGGAGCGTTTTTCCAGTCTACCATTTCTAAAGCAGCCACCACGCTAAAAAACTCTTTCTCTACGGGCCCGGATGGGATACCAGCTACCTTCCTGAAGCCGTTTAATGCCTTTTTTTGCTGACTTCTGTCAGACCAAGCTTCGCTTGACCAGGCCATCTTCCCTTCACTGTGGAAGGAAGCTTACATGTTCCCGGTTCAAAAAAGGGAGATAGGGGAGAGTTCAATAATTACCGTGGAATTTCAGCTTTCTGTGCTATAGCCAAACTTTTCGTATAGGGGTTTTGGATCCCTTTTTCTATTCTGCAAGCATAGCTTCTCCAACGACTAGCAAGATTTATGCCACAACGCTCAACTACAACTACTGACTATTGACCTTCACCTCGTTTGTGCATGAAAGTTTTGCAAAGAAATCTCAAACTGACGTCGATCTATACCGATCCGTCTGCCGCATTCGACCAGGTGAACCCTGATATTGACATCGGAAAGCTCGAACGTTTGGGATTTTGTGGATCTCTTCTTTGCTGGTTCCACAGTTACTTAACTGGACGTAAATCAACAGTCCGCACGGGTTATTGTTTTTCAGTAACTTGCCTCAGAGAAGTCATTTAGGGCCAATAGTATTTCTGATCTATTTCAAAGAGGTGCTGCAACTTCTCGATGGATCAAAATTAGCGTTTGGCCCCGAAAATGTGAACTTCCTGCAGAACCTGTTTAACCTCTTTGACTCCTGGTGTGATGCCAATCGCCTAACTTTAAACCGTAGTAAATGCGCAGTAATATCATTTACTCGCAAATGACGCCCGTTCTCAGCCGTTTATTTCCTTGGAAACGATGCAATCTCTCGAGCTGGACACCTGAGTGATCTTGGTGCGATTCTTGGCGTGCGACTGAAAAAAATACGTTACAACTTTAGAAGCCAAGGTCTTCTTTTCCGCATGACGAAGGACCTTAGGGACATCTACTGCCTGAAGAGTCTTTACTGTAGCTTGGTTTGACCGATCCTTGAATATGATTCTGCTGTTTGGTGCCCACATTATCAAAACAGTTCTGATCGCATCGATGTCATCCAACGATGTTTTTTTAAGTATGCTCTTCGACATTTAAACTGGTTAGACCATTTTAGACCTCCCAGCTGCGAAAGCCGCTGCCGCCTGATCGACATCGACACGTTGCAAGCTCGCAGGACCGCTACTCGTGCGTCATCCTTCGCTAATCTGCTTTCATCAATAATCAACCCATTTTTGGAAGTTCTTCCATTTAGCGTCCAACCTCGAGGTTTGAGGAATCGGGATCATCAGTTTTTCGATCCTTTTAGACTGAGCAATGACGGGGCCAAGGCTGCAATAACTGGCGTCATTAAGACTTTCAATCGCTTCTCAGAGTATTTTGATTTTGACGACTCGAGGGATGTATTTCGGAGAAGAATTCTTCTCTTCTCGATATATGATTTGTTGATTTTATAATAAATAACTCAATAAATGTCAAATACATATTTCAACAACGAAGGAGATATTCATTTTATTAAAAATCCTAAAAACTGCCATTTTCCAGTGAAAATTAACTCTAAGAGTTCGGCTGATTTGATATTATTTTTTGAGTGAGTTTTATTGATTAAGATATTGCTTTATCATTTATATATAAATTTAACATTAGTTTTGCATAGTTTTATTGCAAACTAATTATCTATTATGAGCATTTTCTTTTTAAACTGCAAAAAATTTCTTCGAATTTAAAGTATTTGCAGAAGACCATTCATATTCCAGGTCGAATAAACGAATATGATTGACTGAAATAAATTTCTTGGATTATAAACTATAGATTCTGGTTCATAAACTAAAGATTTTGTCTTTAGATTAAAATATGTGAGTGAACATTAGTTCAAGGGACTCGAAAAAATGCTGATGGCGTTTAGTTTGGTCTGGTCGAATCCCGACATTATATCAATGGTAAACTTGACCTATCAAACTCACGTAGAAAATTATACGAACTCGGCCGATCATTTAAAGTGGTATTACATTGAAAAAGAGCATTATTTTGGATATTTTTTTCATATATTTGCTTTTATAGTTGAAAAATGTATATGACAAATTCAAAAAAATTGTGTAATCAGGTGTATTCTACTTCTCGAAAAACTATTTCTAATATACCAAATTTCTAAATCGTGTTCTAGAAAAAATCTTTATATATAAAAATGGAGGCGTTTTCTTTGTAACACCAGAACACTGATTTAATCAAATATCACATCGAATATGTGTACAAAAACTATATACACGTGTGCAGGCATCTGTTTTCTATACATTGGAGTAATTTTTATGTTGAAGTTTTCTTCTGTTTCCAAGAAAACGATTTTATTATAAGTGTTGTCTAAAATGCCGAACTTCAAACCGTGCAGGCTAAATGCGCCTATTTATGTTTTGACCAAAATTTCTGTTTTTTGGGCAATATTTCCGTATAATTTCATTGAAACTGCTAGAATGTAATAATTTCCATACGACAAAGCTGAAGTTTTATAAAAATCTATGTATATTATAATTTTATGGAATAAAACAATAGTTAGGGTTGCCATACCATGGAGGCAGTTCATCATTAAGAAAAACTTTATCAAATCTGTTTTTAGATCTTCAATTCTCTCTCAAGATGTTATTCAGAGCTTAGATTTGAAGGTTCAATGATAAAAATCATTTATTTATTCTATTTAACCTGTTATTTTAGGATGGAGGCATTTTACAAACATGTTGGGGGCATACAAAAACACTCTATTATTCCACTATATAATCATTATTAAACCTCCACAATAGCTGAAATATGTTTTATTTCTCAAGTTCATTTGAGTAAGAAACAAAAACCATCCAGTTTTTGTTTTAAGCTTCTTTACGTATAATTTTTAAAAGTCGAAATATTAAATCAAAATGTATTAAAACCTTGTATGACTTTTTGAATTTTTTGAGTTTGTAAATACATAAAATTCTTTCTTGCCTTATGTTCAAAGCGTTTCACCCTCAAAATGCATTGGTCAGATAAGCTGTCTAGTCAGCTATTTCATCAAACAGCCGTAGGGTCATTTAACCCGATAGGCCCATTTAGGAAACCTTTCCCCTACCTGGATTCAATACTCATTTCAAGTGTTGCTATTGAGGATTAGTATGATACCGTGTCAAGTCAATGTAATCATGTAGGGATGGTCTAAACAGCTAAATAAACTTTTCAGGTGCAGAGAACTCATACAACCCTACATTTAAAGATGCTGTTTCAAATAGGGAAGGGATATGGGAAGGGATATTTAAGTTTATAGTAAATCCTACTTGGCAGATATGATTGATAAACAGAAAATGTTTCAAAATAACACAAATACACAAATAATATGGAAAGAGCTCACCAATTTTTTTAAACCAGCTGAGATCATGGATATTTTGAAATGATGGGATCGATGCTGCTCCTTTGAATGCTGTTTCTTTGAATTTCCACTTGCAGTCCTTTCAAATTCCTTCATTTCTTTTGTATTACTATTTCGTATCATCTGGAACCTATTTAACTGACTAATTATCTCTTCTTCACATCTTATATATAAAACGGAGGCGTTTTCATTGTAATCCCATCACGTAAAAACGGTCGGTCAGATTGAAGTGGAATTTCCGAGGGGTTTTTAGGTTGGAGATGGTTTGTATAATAGTTTCAAGAATTTCACTTTTTATATAAGGGGGGTCCACATACAAAATCAACTTTAAATGGGACACAAGCCCTACAATTTTGTTACGAATTTCATAAAAATCGATACGCGAGCACGATGAAGTTAGAGACGTGCAAATGAAATAACACATTTATAACGATTTTTGATTAAAAGGTAAAACGAAGTTTACCGGGTCAGCTAGTATTAAATAAAAACTAAAAATTTTTTGTGTTGCGTGTGCGCCGTTCAGGTGTTCATTTAAATGATGCCTCCACCATTTGATCACCTCAATGTTTTCGTCAGGATGCCTCCGTCTTATCCCGGCACATTTTGGGTTGGTAAATTTAATAAATCTTCAAAATAATTTCATAAAAAATTTTTAATTTTACATAACTTTTCCCTTAGATGCTCCTAGAAATTCCAGACCTGCCTCTTAATTTCCAGACTTTTAATCATGGCTGAAAATTGCTATATTTTATTTGTTACCTAACAGATTTGTACAAAATTTGTTTAAAGTATATCTGAAAGTTGTTCCAGTCACAGTTGAGAAATTATGAAGAGTGAAATGTAAGGATGTGGATTGAAAACAGTTTTATTCTAAAATTTTGGGTGAATTAACTTAAAATACAAATAATACAAGTTTAATGTATGTGTGAAAGTAAACGTAGAAAAAGCTGATAGACAACTAGCTCGAAAAACAGACACTTTTGAAATTTCATCAACCATTCAGTGTTTCGAATTATCCTATTTAAGTAATTCAAAAGTGAAAACTTGGGTTGAATTAAACCAAATTTACAATTTTTTTTCGAAATTTTTATTCCATGGGTTAAAACAACTTCTTTGATGATTGAAAATTCGGTTTTACACCCCTTTTAACATTTATTACAGTCGCGATCATCAGGTATAAACAGGACGATCAGGGGCGCAACGAGCGAGATGGTTAGACTAAGGTTGCCAGATTTTTTTCAGCACGTAGCCGGGCCGGACAATTCCGGCAATTTTATAGAAAAACCTGGCAAAATGCTCGCACTTCTTTTCAAAAATGACGATAAAAAAGCCGAGCAATAGCTGGGCATTTTTTGTTAAAACCCAAAAATTACTCAACAAAAATCAAAAAATATTTTTTTTTTCATTTATCAACAGATTTAAAATTGTATTTTTGGCCTTTATTGATTATTCTTGTAAAACTTACTCATAACATTTTTATTTTGGACGCATAAATAGAAAAAAAAATTACAACAGAATTTGTATTTTTTTGTATGATTTGCCAAATAAAGTTAATGAATCCGGGCAAAATCCGGGCTTTTTTCAATGAAATCTAGGTACCCGGGCCAGGCCGGACTGTTTCCAAATATCATATTAAATATACGGTTAAAACCGGACAATCTGGCAACCTTAGGTTAGACCAAGGGAAGCCGTTAGACCAATGTGGGATATCCGTGTAGTTGGAAAACGGTTGCCATGATCGAGTGAATTGGAGGAATATTATTCATCAGGTTATGTCGTGAGACGAGAAACCGTACAAAAAAATAAAAATATAAAAAGTTATTATCTATACTACAAATTTTTTTTTTTATTTCGACCTTCAAAAATGTTAAAATCATTATTGTAGAGGAATAATTTGTGGAAATCATCTTTGTGTTATTTTCGACATGAATGCCATAAGGATGGTGAAGTGTCACTAACAAAACTTTAAAATAAATCTTTGTGTTACTTTAAAAGGTTCCAAACCTTTTTGTGAAAGTTAGTAGAAAAACAAGATTTTAGTTTACTACTAGAACATCTGGGGGAGCCTTAATTTATGATTGATGAGTAAGGTATCCAGAATTTTTCCCAGACGTACCTTTATAAAAAAATCTGGCAAAATCCGATCGGTTTCAAAATGTTCAAACCAAAATCCGAGCAATTAACGGTAAAATTTGGTAAAAATTGTGGAATTATTCAGTAAAAATCAAGAAGAAAGCACATGATTTTTTTCATCCAGATTTTAAATCGTATTTAAGGCTTCTAAAATACAGGTCATGATTCTTTGAATAATATGTACTATGTATGTATGTATGCATGGTTGGTCGGCTCCTGACAAATAACAAAAATCTGGGAGAAAACAACACTGTTTTCAGTTCGGCTTTCGACTTTAATCCTCTTCCGCTGATCGTGCTCTACTCGTACGAGTTTACACGAGCTGTAAGCGACTTGGACGGTAAGAGTGAGAGCCAAGAGCGCCCTAGTATTTCAGTCATACACCTCAGTGACCTCAGGACCTGCGTACACTCGGAGTATTCGAGCGACGAGTGTTAAGAACCATCTTTGGCGGCGTACAGGAGAACGGAGTGTGGAGGCGAAGGATGAACCACGAGCTCGCGCGCCTCTACGGCGAACCCAGTATCCAGAAGGTGGTGAAGGCTGACCGGATACGCTGGGCAGGACATGTTGCGAGAATGCCGGACGACTGTCCTGCAAAACAGGTGTTCGCTACGAATCCGGTAGGAACAAGACGAGCGGGGGCGCAACGAGCGAGGTGGTTAGACCAAGTGGAGCGTGATCTGGCGAACGTGGGGTGCCCGAGAAATTGGAGAACGGTTGCTATGAACCGAGTGAATTTAATGAATTATGTTCGTCAAGTTATGTCGTAAGACGGAATACTATGTAAAAAAAAACCTCAGTGTAAATGAAGAAAAAATTCATTTATGCAACAGAAGAGATCAACTTTTTTGCCAGCTTGCAGTTAATATCGGAAAACACCGTTTAAATACCATCTGAACCGAAGTTTACCAAAGGTTTAAGAGTTTGATAACAGATTCGTTTGATATTCTCATCGTTTAACAACAAATTCAATTTTACACCTCTGGCGCCTCAGAAGAAAAAAAATGGGTTAACCTAAGATCTTAACTAACCGAATATTTCAAGTTTAATCTCATAATGGTTTAGCTTCGTTTTTGACAGATTTTTCCGGCAGACATTTAAATGAAAACGTTTTTTAGTAACACAAAAATGATCAAACATTGTTAATTGCGAACAGCTGAATCCACCAAATTGCCCTAAGTTTCTATCAAAAAAAGAGCATTATCCAAAAAAATCAGTATTTCAGTAAACAAATATTGTTCAACATTTCTGAAAATGCCAGTTGGTTCTATTTCTGTTTCTATGTTCAATTCGTTTATAAACATTGGTGGACCTTCTAAGTTTTCTGTATTGCGTAAATTTGATGAAAAACGAAAACAAATTTTTTTGGTTGCTTTTCTTCCAATATTTCAACTTTTCTCATAAGGAGTTACGACATCTATCAGCTAAACATTTACCTGGCATCTGTTCCAATGATGAACATTGGTCTTGACAATCATCACACCTCGAAAAATTTCCTTATTCAATTATTTTTTCTGTTATTTTTAACGATTTTTAACATGTCTAGGTAGGGCAAAACGCGCCATGTCCGTTTATTTTTAAGCATGTTTCATATTTGTTTAAATTTATATGCAGTTTTCATCACAAAAATTTTAAGGATATTTATATGTTGAAAAGGAAAACATAACTTGTATATTTAAAATTCGTTTATAATTTATATGTTGAAATGGAAAACATAACATGTATATTTAAAATTCGTAAATTTAATATAGATTGTATTAACTATGCACAAAAACGTCAGTATATCTGGCAGCACTGCGCGTAGCAATACATTTTCCATCTGTGAAGTAATAAAAAGTTTTACCTGGCAAACATTTTCGGGGCCCTTGAATTAATAAACACTTATTGAACACTTGAAACACTTAAACGGCGCGTTTGGGTACACACATATATATGCGCACTTTGCCCCAAACGAAATGAAAATCATACTTCAGAAAGCCTTTCACAATTGAACGATTAAGACGATTCCTGTTTGTATATTTCTGGTGAAGAACAGTCCCCTTTTCAAAACTATTGTCGAATTTACTGGATTGCATTTTTCATTTACGAGTAATAAAATATTCTTCTTAACGTGAGCGTCTTACCCCCAGTTCCCCTAAGTGATAAAAACTGATCAATAACAAGACCGAAAAAAGTGTGTACCGGCCAATTGAAGATACCAAGAATAAATTTAAAAAAATTCTTTTAAAAAAGCCATAAATATTTAAAAAAAAATTTCTATGAATTATCATTAAATTATCTTTATTTCCTCCATAAAAAGTTATTCGTTCAATCGAATAGTTTTTGAGATACACTTATTCGTAACCGTTACATTCCTAAATGAACTAAGCTTTATTTCATCGAAAAGTAGTTTTACTGGTGGCTCCAGAGAGAAAAAGTAGCAAATTACTCAAGTGACCAAAAGTTTGAATTTAACTTAGAGAACGAACTCAGAAGCTCGAAAAGAGTTGCACGTTAGTTCCGTGGAACTTTTTTTGCTGTTTAGAATGATATTTCAAGATCAGTAGAGGGCTTGTGATATTGCTCAGTTGGCATAAGAACACCTGCCTACTGATCCGAAGTCTACCAGTTTTCTAAAATATATTTCTTCGTTCATTCTTCCTGGTATCAGATTTGGTCATCCCAAAGTTTTAAACTGAAGTTTGTGAAGCTCGGTTACAATACCTACTGGAAAAATATACTCGCAAAAAATTTTACCGACTTATTTATTCAAGCGGTTTTAAGAAGTATAATTTTAGCATATTGAAAAAAAAAAATCAATTTCAACTTAAAATCAGGACCTGTAAATTGAAATAAGACATTTTCAGATAGTACATTAAATGAACAAAAATCAGTTTAACAATATTTGTTTCAGACCTTTTTGTAAAAACATTAAAAAACTTTTCAAAACTCTGTTAAATTAGAATTAACACGAACGACAATAAATCAACTCTCACGACTCTGTTAAGATAATGGCAAATAAATGCTCAGATCGATCTGTTTTCAAATTAACATTTATTGCAATCAAACATTTACATTCCAGTCACTTACAAACTAAATACACAAAGATATATCTAATCCTTCTTTATTTATCTGTGAGGTAGTTACTTAACGCCATCTTAGTCATCAAATACTTAATCACAGTGGGAGGGCACCGATATCGTTAGGCAGGATAAACACATATTCCTAGCACGAACTGTCCAGCTAGACCACAAACACATCAACACCTACATAAAAGATTGTAGAAACCGAACGCACCAAACGAAGCACACCTGCTAGCACACACATTTCGAACATAAAACACAGCAGGGGACTGCTGCACTAGAATACCTTGGACCTGGGAGAACTTATCCCTCCCTTGGGGTGGGGTGGAAGTTCTTCTGATTTTCATAGTGTCATCATTATCATAATCAGATTCCTGCCTCGACGATGAAGCTGCTGCACCTCGACTCATCATCGTAGACGACGAAGACTGATGATGGCATTCCGTCCTGGCCGAAGGTAGTGGGACCGCTTCCTCATCTTCCTCCTCCGGCACCGTCACCGGAACCGGATACTCGACGTGAGCTGCGTTGTAAAAATGGTCCACCGGTGACGCCATTCCGATGTGGTGGCTGTCATTCGGAATTTTATGGCTTTCCAGCAACCGAACGCTGCTGCTGCTGTTGTCAGAGCTTTCGGTTGCTAATGAATTCACGTTCGACAATGACGGATCGGCAGCATCAGTTATTTTCATTGCCGGTGCTCCGGAATCGGAATCTTGGTTGTTGGTCGAGGCCGATGATGGAGAATTCATATGAACACCAGCCACGATGGGGTCATTTCTCTTGTGCTTTGACTCAAATTTCACCAAATCGGGGGCGCCGGCCTTCATCGGATCGTTAGCAGAACTGGCGCTCCTGGCCGGTGGTTTCGGCGCAATTGGACCAGGAGTCTGAGGCGGCGAGGGTACAGTAGCACGAAGGTCGGCAAGGGCAAAGCGAGGATCGATCATAAACAGACCATGCTGATGATAGACGTCCAATGGATTCCAGTTGAAAATGGCAACGTTGGTGAAAATGTCCTCCCGATTGCGCTTTGGGCGCAAATAATTGTCCAGCACATCTTGGGAACTGTCATCGTCGTCATCGTCGAAACGATTTGGATGGAAATCCTCATACTCGCCCATTGGCACCCGTGGAGAATTCTCATTGACATTCCGGTCACATTTTTCTTCTCGAAAGCTCTCATTGGCACCACTACTTTCTTGCCGTTGTGAATTCATTCCGGCACCAGCACTCGGCTCACTTCCAAGGGGCTCACAAGGCAAAGTTCTCTCTGGAGCCATAATTTCACCCGCAGGCTTGCAACTTTCTTCGTCTTCGGCTAATAAATTAATTAAATTATCATCATTTATCTCGACAATTTTTCCCTCGTCACGTCCAGCGGTGGCGCTGACCAAACCCTCCGATTGATCCGAGTTTCCGACCGGCTGCCCCTGGCTGTCACCGAGTGTCCTCGAGAATGTCTGCAAATCATCGAGTACGGCATCAATCAGTGGAACGTTCTCGACCAAATCCGAATGCTGCTGCTGCGAGTAAAGCAGCTCATTTTCCTGCCTAGAGCTGGTCAGGTCACCGGCAAATTGGTCGAAAATTTCGTGGTTTTCCGGTTCGTCGGCCACCGGCATTGGATATGGCGTCGAGGCACGTGGAGTGGCAGAAGCAGGAGAGATATTTCCGTTCTCGAAACGGATCCACTGGTGATAGGATGGCGAATCGTTTCCGGCTGCAACCGAATTAGCGAGGATTAGTCTTTATAGTGTGGTGCTGTTGCTACTACTTTTGTGAGACAGGGAAACACCACATGGAATGGAAAAACGGAACGGAACGACGTTGTTAGCACTGATGGTCAGAGTTCATGACTGGGACTAGGTAGGTACCTACTGAAGCTGCTGACGAGTCTCTCTGGAAGCAGCGGCCATAAATCGAATTAGGCAGACTTAAATTGAAACTGTCGAAATTCGGATGGTTTCGATTGAATTTTCTGATCTTGTTATACCAACGCGGGGTTCAGTATTATAATATATGTATGTACGTATGTGTAGGTGGGTACCTATTCATACAATAAACTGTTTTTATCCTCATTGTTTACGGGTTTAGCATTGTGTTGCAGAATTTTACGCGATTAGTTTAGAGTAAGGCTACCAGAATTTTTCGCGAACGTATCCGGCCCGAGCAAATCCGGTCTGTTTATACTAAAAATCTGGCAAAATTGGGGCAGTTATTTGGAAAAAAAAATCAACCTCGAATCTTTATTAACCATTTTTTTTTTTCATTTGAGTGTTTTTGATTTTGACAAGATTTCATCTGGAGAACACATTTCGATAAGAGTTATCATAAAACAGCTATAACGTTCAAAAACGGGTATACAAGCGTCGATTAACGACCCAATTTTTCATAATTCCATAGCAATTTAAGGCTCGTTGTGCCATCTATTTCCGTGGTCCAATCCCCAAATTTGGTACTCGGTTTTGTGCTTGGCCTAGGATCTATTTTAGCTTGCAACTTATCAGATTTATATAAGTCGGCTGATTTAGGCACTCTAGTGTCAATTAACTAACATTTAAAAGATCGAAGGCTTTTGAAATTATTATTAATTTTCCCTTTCTTTTGCAATTAAAGATTAAAAGATTCTGAAACACATTTCAACACTTTTACGAATAAATATTTCCTAGCATTGGTTTTTTCTGAATAATGTTCACACGACCGCACAAAAAAAAACTTCAAATCAAATTGATGTGAGCAGTATTGAAAAACTTATCTGCTATTATGGGCCTTTTAGAATTAATTCCCCTTATTTTTTGGGAATAAATGGATCGATTTCATCACCAAATCACATTAATTTTTGAGTTTTTAAGGATTTAAAGTAAATAAGCATTAATTTTAGGATTTTACTTTGATTTATTTTATGTAGCTGACCATAAAATTTAGAGACGTCACAACGCTTTGCCAAACTTTGTTAAAAAAAATTGCGCGTTGTGACGTCACGAAACTGAATCGCTTTATAATAAATTGAAATCAAAATTTGAAAAAAATCAAAAACAGCGTTTTGTTGGTTGTATTGAAACGAAACTTTCCTGAAATTTTCATAAAATTTTATTGAATAGAAGAGCAGAAAAATGCGGAGTTGTAAAAAAACTGAAAAGTGGAAAAAGTGGCGCGTTTTGACGTCCCGATTCCTTTTGCTTATATTTTGTTAACTATTTGTTCTTTGATAATACTTTTGATTTCAGATTGTAGAGAATTAATTTTTAACCTCGGAAGGTAAATTTTTTTCAATGTGAGATATGACCTGTAAAACTTACATATGGGATAGTGGGGAATCATGGGCCACTTTTTTCATTGTTCCATAACTTCTTTATTATAAAAGATAATATAAAAATAAAAAATGGTATGGTTTTTTTTACATTTTCAAGGTATCATAAGATATTTGGTTTTTAATTTTTAATAAGTTATTTTCCCCAAATTTTGAATGTTTGAAAAAAAGCAATATTTTTTGGATTTTGAAAAATGGTGGGGAATCGTGGGCCACCAAATCCAAATTGACCAAATAACATGCAAAGTTTATGAGTTGACCCAAAATTGTGATTTCCTAATTCATTTAGTTATTTTAAAGCAATTTCAGATGATGAAATAAAAAAGAGAGCTGTGTATGATCGCATAGGCTGTGTGGCAGCGGCCTAAAGAATACTGCCACTGGGATACTGGTCCATGTCGTACGAGGCGACTTATCCAGTACTTCCCAGATACGTTTATCTCATATTTCTGTCTATTGGAAATCAATGAGGATGTGTCTGGGCGGGGGTGAAAATAGGTCAAGGTCAATTATTGCATGAAGAGTTCAGAAGTTATTCAAGTTCAATACTTTGCAAGAAAATGTTTTGAATCTGAATCAGTTTTGAATTCTTGCTTGTATTTTTGAACCTTTGTACGTATTTTCTCTCGAGAAGGGTATGCCAATAGTGCATATGTAGTACATGCATTTGCACAAGCTGTATTCTTCCATATTTTCTTGTTTTGCCAATGATTGATTTTTCATTTAACTAATCTCTTTGCTCTCCTAGTAACTCCGTTTAATAAAATCTCTTCACAAGTGTTCAAATGTGAATCGCAAACGCATCGTTCACGGTCTCATTGCTTTTGTCTATCTGTTAATATTAACCGATTTGAAATCATAGAAGAATATGATCTAAATTACATCAGTTATAGCTGTTACATCAAGCGCAAAATTAATATATTTTCCTTATAATGGACAAGTGTTCAGTCCCTTCTATCTTTGGATTGGTAACAGAATTTTTTGGAGGTAAATGTCCTTCCATGTAAAGATATTTCATTTTTTTAAATTGCGTCATGGTTATTCAATCATTCAAGCCGTACAAATATCGTTTCCATGGAAAAAAATTCAAAAAAATATATTATTTTTTCAGGTTACCAAAAGGTTATAAAATTCCCTATTAAATCAAGTTTTTGATCAAAAATTGTATCGCATGTCGACAGTCATATCTGTTTCACCTAATGTATGTCACTTCTCTTGTATTGACACATGTTCCCTTAGCTTTAGAATGGTTATAGTGTTAAGAAGAGTCAACGCTCCTCTAATATCGTACTCTGATATTTCGTATCATACGTCAATCCTGGTTTTGGAATCCACTGCTACAGCTTCGTGCAGTGTTAATATCGCTTGTTTCAAATTTGGCGTCATAGAAACTCATTGTAGTCGTCTAACCAGAGCGCTAACTGGTCAGTTAAATAAAAATATATAAAAACAAGACTTTGTGTTCTGAATCTCCTGTATGGTTAAGCTATGATTCAGAGGTACTATTGTATCTATATTTACCTTCCACTTAGTTTGTGCATGTCCCTCTTTTGCCCGACTACATTTATTTTTAATGTATGTAAGAATTTAACAAAGTAAGTTTTAAAAAAAAGTCCTTATTTCCAATATTGTGCTTAAAAAAAGCTTTATTGCTTAGAAATCCCTATGTGAATAGGCTAAATGCCAACTTTGCCATTATAAAATCGTTTATTTTCCCTCATTGGAGCATCCTGTTTAGTACATTTTCTGATCATTGTAAACTCAAATCTCCTGAATTTTGTAGTTGTGAATCAATAATGTATGATTCATTTTAGCTCATATATGCTTGTTTTTCATTTGCTAGAAAGCTTTAATGTGCTCTCGCCTATCCTGTTATAAGTGTATCTAATTCTAAGAATTTAAACTAAAAAAAACAATCAGTCATTTTTCACCCGATGTGGTTATAAGCTTTAATGCTTCAAAATACCTACGTGGATCGGCTTTATGCCCTAAATATTGACTTATTTTCTAATCCTTTTATGGTTTTCAGATTTCTCAGGTATATGATGAAATCTGTAAAAAAAAGGCTAGGCACAATTTTCCCGTTTGTTTGGATAACGTGTCGCTATTAAGCCTACCCCTTTTCTGATACCTGATACCTGATGATCGCATAGATTCCAAAACCTGGCTCGCGAACGTTTTGGCAAGATTTCTTATATAGGATGGACAAAATATTTTTCATAACTTTTCATTTGGCATAAGAAAACTTTACAGATAGGAAAAACGTATGTTAAGTTCTGAATGTGTATAAAAACATAAAAATATAGGTGATTCAAGATGTGTGGCCCACGATTCCCCACAAGCTATGATTTGCAAATTAGTTGCGTTTGTGTGACTTATTGATGTTTCATCAAAAATTCCTTTTCCACGTGAAAGATCATGACAAAACTAAGATCATAAGCGTATGAGCATATTTTTGTTATGCACTTTAGGTTCCCCATTGATGAAATTAGTGGGTGTTTTTTTAATTATGTAAGTAAATTTTTCTAACTTTTTTTAGCTTTATAAATAAAAGAAGCAAATGATGCGTATTTCAGTCAACAACATATAGGAATATATGGTCACTAGACCGCTGCAAAAAATGACTTTTTGCTCCCATATGTTTTTTCGATGCCTTTTGGGTCACCAAGCATCATTGTGAAATTTGAGATGATTTGGTTGATTCCTGAGTTAGCGCAACGCGATTCAATTTTGTATGGAAATTTGTATGGAAGAAGAAATTTTTGCACATTAAATCATCCAGGAAATTCAAATAAGCTTGAAATGAAGTCGGTCTTTAATTTTTAGTTTTGACTATTCTTAAGCTTCATTTTTTGCTTACTTGACAAGCAGCTATGAATTTAATGAAAAAAGTTATAACCATTACAAAATAAAAAATCTGAATCCATTGAAAAGTATTCAAAAATGGCAGACTTTGCTTGCTAGAGCTTTTTATAATTGCATGAAATGTTTTTGCAAAGGCTTTATATGTCAATAAATTACCTGGCAATGCAAAGCAGTTTTTTGAGATTTTTTATTTCCGTCATACTGTTATACAGCTTTCAAACAAGCAGTGAAAAACGATATAATTAAAAAAATGAATTTTGAAAACAAAAATTTTATAAAACATTGAATATCTTTCCTGGGGTACAATTTAGGTTTGTGCTTTGTTCACATGAAATGTACTGCAAGAATCAAGGAACATTTTTCATCCAAAGTTTTATTTTTTGGAGCTTTCAGAACATCTCTGGCGATTTATGAATGAAAAATTTTGTTTTCCCATACAAATTTCCATACAAAATTAAAACTCGTTGCGCTAATTCAGGACTGGATGGATCGCTTCCAAAAATTTTATTGCCATTTCTGGCAGCAAAAACAACCAAAAAAAGTTATGGGAGGTGTAAAAATTTAAGAATTTGAAATTTTCATACAAAGCTTGCAGCGGTCTAATGGTCACGCAAAGCGACGACGGTGACAGTTGGATGGAAAATTTTATCTCAACACACATCTGAGATATTAAAAGTGGCCCACGTTTCCCCAAGGCCCACGATACCCCACTCTACCCTACAATATACAAAAACATTGTTTTTTAAACGTTGTGACGCTGGAATGGTTCACTTATATTTTTTATCTGGAATTCTACTGGACAGTTCTGAGAAAAATGAAGACATAGGCACATTTTTGGTGCCGGTTGAATTGGTTTTTAAAAGATCAAGAATAAATCAGTTTTAGGTTAAATCAATCATTGTTGACTGATAAAGTAACAAACCTACGTGAAAAACAAAAAAAATGAGTTTGAATCTATTTATTCCTCCATTGAGGAAAATTTTCGAAAAAAAAACGATACAGATTTTGTCTTGATAATCTACTTTACATCTTTTTGGAAAATGAAAGACATGAATACTCTTAAAACTTTTTGTGATATAACAAAAGAAAAAATATTCGGTTTAGTATTTTATAGGTACTTGAAACTTTATCCTTTAAACTTTGTTTTTTTTTTTTTTTTTGTTGGGTACCTATCACTGCGACCAGTTAGTTGATCTATTGTAATATGTCCCCTGTTTAATGTATGCTAAGTCAAGGAAGATCACTTTCATATATTAGATAGTGTCCCTATCTTGAGATTTAGCATTTTCCCAATCTGGTATAACCGCTCTTATGAAGCTGTTCACCTTTTAGGACCAATTGAAAAAACTTCGGAGGGATCTAATATACCACAGCCGATTATTTTAATCCGTTTCGATATAAGAGAAGGACATTCGCAAAGAAGTTGCTCTGACGATTCCTTCTCCATACTGCAGAAACGACACTCGTCAGAGTTTAATCTGCCAATTTTTTTCATGTGATATCTGCATTCACAGTGACCTGTAACGAGCCCTGTAAATATTTTAAGGTCTTTCTTAGATAAGCTAAGAGCTAATTCTGATTTTTTAATACTTGGTTGGATAAATTTTTTAGCCTGTTGCCCTACAACAGAGTTTTTCCAATTGTTTGCAATTATACTTTTTTCTTGATTTTTCATTTCTAATTTAAAATAGCATTTGGAAATACTGCAAAATGGTTCTGGTCCCTCAAGCGGAATAGAAGACCCTTCTCTGGCCAAGCTGTCAGCCTTTTCATTGCCCTCTATACCGCAATGCCCAGGAACCCAGTAAAGATTAACTGAATTTTTTGAGTTAGTTTTTCCAGGCAGTTGATACATTCCCACACTAATTTTGAGGAGCATGTGTAGGACCTAAGTGATTTAAGAGCTGCTTGACTATCTGAAAAAATGCATATGTTTGCATTTTTATACTTCCTTTTCAAACAAATGTTCACACATTCTAATATTGCATAGATTTCGGCTTGGAAAACTGTCACCCAATTACCCATAGAAATTGAAATGTTTACACCAGGACCTGTTATACCCGCCCCAGCAACATTTCCAATTTTTGAGCCATCCGTAAAGAAAGAAAGAGACCCAGAGCGTAGCGTAGGACCACCTTCGTCCCATACTCTCCGGCTAGGTTCTATCAAATTAAATGAATGATTGAAAACCGGTTTGCTAGGTATCCAATCCTTATTTAATAAAATCAGGAAACTTTGTTAAAGATTGAAATACGTTTTGACTTTTGATTAAAAGATTTGCAAGATTCATTTTGGGTCGAAATTATTTCACAAATCTTGTTACGGAGGAAAAAGAAAACAAAATGAATACTTCTATAAATTTTAATCAATAGTCAAATTTTTTCAAAGTTTCTGAAGATAAATTAAGTTAAAGCGTTGTTTCCTTAATTTTTGTAGGTAATATTTTATACTTTAACCAATAAAGTGCACAATTTTTTAAGATAAATTTTTACCTACTTTTAAGAAGGTATATCGAAAACAAACGCTGATAGAGAAAAAAATCAATTTTGAATTCAGCGAATACGTAAATAGGTAAATAAGTAAAAATCAGTTCTCACATTCTTTGCATCTCGCAAAAATGTGAATTTATTTGTCTAGCCTTATTTGTGAATATGTATTATGAGTTCTGGTAATGGATTTAAGTGTATATCGCCAAAGCACGAAAAAACAGCATCATATTGAAACAACAATATTTATGAATTTCTTAATTAAATTCTTTAGAATTTCATTACTAATTTTTAATGATGGTTAATTAAAGATGAGATTATTTTGTGCATTAGAAACATTATTTCGATCCAGAACTTGATTTATTATAATGCAATCTATTGAGGCAGTTAAAATATCAGTTCTGATACCTAATTAGAAGTTTTTTTTTTTATTCTCATTTCCATTTTATATGTTTTATCCTGAATCATAGATTAATTTAAACATTTTGAGTTTGATTCTGAATTTATTTTCACTCAAACTTAAAAATCTCGTGAAATACACAAAAAACCGTACTACAGATCTTTCCGTTCCCCGGAAATACACTTCAAAAACTGGATATCAAAACGACAACAACATTTACTGTATATGATGTTTGAAACTTTATTGTGAATTTTATTGTTTGAAAAAAATAATCGTTTGATCCATAAAACATTAAAGAACATTTTAAAAATTGAAGAATGTTACAAATACCGTGCATATTCAGTCGACGGCGATATTCTTGTTTTCAACGAAAAAAATGACTGTGGTTTCCAATCAAAAGTTGCATCTACATTTTATTACTAAGCACAAATTTCTGAAGAGTTCAGTAGATAAATAATGAGCAAATTCAAACTCAACACCCTGAAAACCTCAGTGAAAGTTTTTTGGTGAAATTCATCCCGGGATTAGCTATACGGCTGTTTGAGTTTGCTGGACCGACTCTTCTTTCAATACATAGCTCTTGAACTACGGCATTTTGTTCAATGATTTGCAAAGAATGGTCCTTAAAAAATACAAAACTGAAACAAAAATTATTTCCCGTGGAAAAAAAATGCTTATGCAGACACGTTAATTACAGTAGTTTACAAAATTAAAAAAGAAATGGTGAACTTGATCGACTGACCCAAATTTTTAATGTAAAATCGGGCGCTGAATACGAAAATGAAATTCACAAAATCTCAGTAAGACTGTTTTTAAGTAATGCTCCAAATATGAAATTTTGACAAAAATTAAAAAAGTACTTCAGGTTTAAATATCTTGGAAAGCTTAACACCAATTTGTAGTTTTTTTTCTGCACATTAAAGGTGAATAAATTTGCTATCGATCATTGGAACTTTATTTTTGCGTATCATCAACAATATTGTTGATATAAGTGACTTTATGATACAAAAAATTATAATAAACGCATTTTTTTTTGTGAAAATTCTGTTTAGAAGACGTTTTTGATTCGAAGGCAACATTTGAAAAATATAATTTATTATTGTGAAGATTTTAAGTGGTTATTTTTCAAAGTCGGTTGAAAATTGAAGATGTTCTGGTTATTTTACCATAACAGTAATTTTTTCATTTTTGAATAATTTAACGAACCGTGGTATAGGAAGTATAAAATATGGTAAATCTCACTTGCTACAATTCAAAATAAATGTTTTGCTCACCAGAAGGTCACATGCCAAATTTCAGAACGATCTGACCATGGGTAGGGGTTGCTTGAGTTTCATACGTGAAAGGGATTTTAAGGCATTTTGCTTGAGAGAAGCAAAAAATAATGGTTTTTCATTGATAATTTTTTTTAAATTGTCTGATTGCTTTTAATGAATATTTGTATTTTGGACGAAAATTGTCGTCTAACACTCAATGAGTACTTTGTACGCATTGCTTTTTATACGAAGTTTTCGGCTTAAATATAATCTTTTGACCGCAATTACTTTTTTGTTTCAATCTCAATAGTGTTGCAGTCTTCGAGTGAAATATCTGTCTCAATTTAGACTTTTTAAAATTGTTCAGGTTATTGTCGAAAAAAGTTATAAATGAAAAACCAGTATTTTTTTATTCTCCCCAGCAAAATACCTTGAAATCCCTTTCACGTTTGAGACTCTCTGGTAAACTAATGATCAATTAAGGTTTAGAGCGAATCAGATTTATCATGTTTAATTCCTCCTATATTTAATAAGATTAGTAAACTGCGTTTCTTTGAATTATTAAAAAATGTTTTAACAAAATACCCATAACTTCTTCAATTTTCAATAAATTTTGATAAATACCCACTTTAAATCTTTGTTTTAAATTGAAATTTAGTCTATAGAAAATCATATTTTTAAAACTTTACTATCAAGTCGAAAACTGTCGATAAAACAAAATTTTCTCTAAAAAAATGCATTTTAATATATTTTTTCTATCACATCTTCAATAACATCAACAAAACTGTTGATTATACGCAAAAATGAATGATCGATAGCAAATTTATTCACCTTCAATATACAAAAGATATATTTCACGTTTATGTTATGCAGTCAGAGATATTTTGATATATGTACAAGTACTTTTTTTATTGTTCGAAAATTTCATATTCAAGCATAACTCAAAAACTGTTCTACTGAGATCTTTTTCAATTTCATTTTCGGATTCAGCGCTCGATTTTACATTAAAATTGATCCTCAGCTTAGTAAGTAAAAAAGCTGTAAACTAGTGTTATTAATAAAAGTTTTCTAATAGAGGAAGTGGAGAGAAGGAATCATAAAGAAAAAAAATATTTTCACTTTTATATTTTATAATACCTACTTTTCGTAACCTTATAAAACAATTTTAATCACACGTTCAAATCACAAACAGAAAATTCATTCCACACATAGCGTCGCGTTCCATTTTACGACTGTAGGTAGGTAGGTACGTATTTAGTGTTCGAAAACGAGGAAAAAAGAACCTACCATTTTCACCATCGGCGGCGTCGTCGTCGTCAGCCGTCGATGCTTTCCTCGCTTCGAATTCTTCCATCCAATTCGAGATCTCAGGTCGCATTTCAGGCGTTTTAACCGCTGCTTCCCTACTCGGCGACAGCTCTAGCCCCACCAGTGTCGTTGCGTCGCTACTGACGCTCTCCGTACGAGAACTTTGACTCCGGCACTCGGAACAGCACCGACAATCGGCTGCTTCGGCCGGCAAACCGGTCCGGCTATTTGGCCGGAAGTGGTGGCATTTCCGGTGCCGATAACCGTACGCATCCGCACTGCTGCACCACACCTCGAAGCGCCGGCATTCCTCGGATCGATCATCGAATGGGCCAAAAATGTACTCCCCATCGGTGAAACTGACCTGATGGTAACCGGTGACGATGGGACTATTTTTGGTCCCGGGCGTCGTCTGCTGATGCAGGTGTCGCGACGTCGTCGGTGGTGGCGAACAACTGCGACTAGGGGGTGGCGTCGTCGTCGCCGTCGATCGACGCTCATGGGAGAGGAAGGCGCCGATTGATTTGTGCAACGGATTGAAATTTTCCACCTTACTACTCGGTCTCCGCCCCTGGGAGGGCGGGCCTTTCGGCTGACTGAATGCTGTTGTGGTGGTCGCGGCTTGATGGACGCCATCGTCGTCATCGGCGGCAAACTCACTCAAAAATTTATCAGCCGTTAAATTTGTTTTAAAATAATTACCGTCGCGAGCAACGGAGGAGAGGCGCCGAAGTTGGGGACCGCGGTTTTCGCTCGAACTTTGCTGTCCGAGTCCTACTGGCACTTCCGAATTGTTGTCCTCATTCCCGGAACGATCCCGTTGATGGAAAGTGGTCCAATCGTCCGCAGTTAAATCTCGTTGACAGTTTGGGGAAGCGTGGGAATATTGGATTGCCCAATTGCTGCTGCTGCTGTCTTTGCTGATGCTGATGCCTCTGATGCTTCTGATGTTGTGGTTGTCGGTGTCGTCGTCGTCGCAGATTTGCACTGTAATGGGGCAATTTCAATTTAATTGAAATGGCGATATGGCCTTCAGAATGCCTCGTGTGATGTGATGTTAAAATGCAATGGTCCCGCGTTGCAGTCAGAAAACAAATTGCTGAACGTGGTAGTGGTGTTCTGAACACACATACAAATACGGACGAACATACAAACCAACAAACAAACAACGACAATGATGTCACATCAGTGAATGAGTGAAGTACGCTTTTGTTCGTCCAGATTTTCTGGAACTGGAACAACGTTTGCCCAGTTCTCGGAGTATCGGATTGGATTTTTCTCAAAGATTTATTTTGTGTTTTAACAAATAACACGACCATAAACGTGATCAGTTGGTAGAAATAATTCACAATTGAGACCCTCATAGAAAAACAGCTTATTCTACGAAAAAATAAATCTTGGAACAGGTAAACACTCAACTTCGCACTGAATGATAGTTTTCCAAAACGAGGTTTGGGTGTCTAAGATCTTGATATCCTTACAAAAAACCGTGTCAAAAATTGTAATTTCGATACCGTTTCAAGGAATGTAATACATCATTTTCTAAGTCCTCTGGAAAAAGCCTTTTTTTTATCAACAGTCCAATGAACGTGTGAAGAAGGTTAAGCTTATTTTTTCCAATCTAGTTTTTTTTTTCAAACATATTTAAAGTCACTTAAAAAAAATCAATCATCCTTACGTTGGATTATTTTGTTCCAATAACAATTCCCAATCAGCACCGATCAATCGGCAATTTTTGCTGCGAACGGGCTGATTTTAACGCAAAACGAAAATGCAATTAGCAAATTTTCAACAATCTACAAATCTGCAATTACCTGCATCGAACACTGCCCGCTCGAAGTAGATTGATCAGCTGGTTCGATGTGTAAAGTAAACGCAAGCACCAAAAAGTGATCAAACCATTATCAGCTTCTGTGGAATCGAATCGAATCTCTGCATCCGCGAAATGGGAAATAATGGACCTATAATCATCGTTTCGATTCAGGGATCGTTATTTGTTTCAAATTGAAAATTGAAATGGAAATTCGGTTTGCATCGTTGAATACTAAAAAAAACCGATGAAAACACACCAACGTTAAGTGAATGGGGTAAAATTAAAAACTCGGTAACTATTTTGAACAAGAAGAGTTGTTATTGCGTCAGTGTGAAGATGGAGATAACGGGTTGAAAATTTGAGAAAAAATTGAATGTTTTGTGTACTTTTTTTTTTCTTATTTCTATGAGAAAAGAACGATTGATTTCGTCTTCAGATTTACAAAATTACTCTTGCTAGAGTACTGCAGTACATGTTCAACAAAAATTCAAATTTTTTATTTGCAACATAGATTCTTCAAAATTAAGAAAAAAAAACTGGGTACCTCTTCGAATTCATGAAATCTTTTATTTTGTATTATTTATTTTTAACGCTCCCTGCAATCTTAGAAAAAATCCCATTTGGGATTTCAAGCGTTAATTTGTCACTCCTCGTTGAAAATCGCTATAAATATCTCTTATATCTCAACCGATTCCTAATGCAAATACAGCAACTCAATTCAACGTTATTCGAAGTCTAAGCAAAAATTAAAAAATAATGCTTCGGAGAAAAAAACTATAGATCAGCAATGGAATGTCCACAAAATTTTAGTTTATACCTCAAGTAGCTGATATTAGAAGAAGAAATGTTAAAAAGTGGCATAAATTCCATACATTTCAATCAATGAACTGTCAAAATGGTTTTAAATCAAGTAGATAAATTTCAAAAAGAGGATTGGAAAGTTGACGAAGTTTGACACATTTTGGCATTTTTTGATTAGCAAAATACGAAGCACAGTATTTTTGACGAATTTCAAAGATGGCTTATTTTTTCAAATTTTGACCCTATGGTTGCCAGATTGCCCGGTTTAATCCAGTTCTACCCGGATATTTGATTCAAAATTAGGGAAAAGTTGGGTCCGCTCTGATTGCCGGATTTTATTGAAAAAAGTCCGGATTATGTTCGGATGTGTTCACTTTATCTGCTGAATTATGCAAAATGAACAATTCTTATGTTATATTACTTATTTATGCGTTCAAAACGCAGTTTTTCGAGTAAATTTTAAGAAAAATAATCATAAAAGTTTTTTTTGGAAGCCTAAAATACGATTGAAATTTTTTTAAAGTTTTTTTTAAATTTTTGTTGAGTAATTATTGGGGTTTGAACAAATTTAGAAGAATACAGCCCGGATTTTGGTCGACAACTTCGAAATCAAATGCCCCGGTGGTTCTTAAATAAAATAGCACGGATTTGTCTGGCCTGGAAACGTGCTGCAAAAATTCTGGCATCATTTTCAAATAGGTTGCAATTTTTCATGTTCTCTTACACTTAAATGTAGGCACAATTTTCCCGTATGTTTGGATAACGTGCTGCTATTAAGCCTACCCCCATTCTGAAGGTAATTTTTCACTGGTTCTATCAAGTGATAAGATAAGAAAAATATTAATCAAAAAGTAAATTCAAAAGACATCATTACAACGTGTTGACGCAGAATGAAATGAGAGTGGGCAACGTTCAACGCCAAAATACTCAAATGGTACGACACATCATATGATTTCGTCGTTTTGCCGCCAATCCCATCGACTTTCAAAACGAACCAGCAACTGTTAGCTGTTGTTTGCGCTGGTGAAGTATTTCAGATTTTTTTCTATCATATTTTTGTAAAGTATCGTAGCCCTAATAAGATTACTTTACGTTATTTTTTTTCAAACCTTTCAAACCTTAATTTTAAAAATTTCCATATCATAGGGAAGACACCCCTATCCAACGCACTATTCAGGATAAATATCAATCGGGGACAACTTTTCTTTTAGATTTGCAAAGAACATACATGAGCAAAATTCTCAAGTTTTCGCCAATAATTTTTCCTTAAAACTTCAAATTTTACATTTTTGGGTTCAAATATGTTTAGTTATCTTCAAAAATTCATTATACTTGCATTCGCATTCGCATAAACAGTCGCCTAAAACTTCGGTTGGCGCTACTCGTCAACTCTCCGTTTTATAAAATAACAGTCTTTGTGAGTTGCACCACCTTCTTTTCTAGAAAATGTTTCACTTCCTTACTTGTAATTTTAACAGAAGCAAAGTCTTCCAATTCGTTGCCTCAGACTATAGAATCTCTTGAATTGGGAAATTTGCTCCCACAGAATGTTGAAGGTGCCCTGGCCGAACCCTGTGGACTGTGTGGAGAAAGTGAAGGGTATATTAGTCGCTTCAAGTGACTCACGTTTACTTAAACGGTAGATGCAGAGATCTCTACGATCCACCCATAAGCGTGGGGAGGTTTAAGAAAGTTAAAGTTGGGGAAGGCAAACCCTGGGAGATGCTAGGCCAACACTACGGGTGATAAATTTGTCCTACACCTCCTATGATCCTAAAATTTCCTACAGAAACTCCTAACTCTAGTGGGGAATTTTTAACAAAAATCTCGAAAAATTTAAAATGGTTTTGTGAAATTTAGTAGCATAGGAATGTGAAAAAACTTTTATAAGGCTCCGAGAATGTACAAGAATGTATGTTTGTATAAAAGTTTATAACAAAATTCTTACTTTTTTCCCATATGTACATACATATAAATTTTCAAAAGAAGCATTATACGTAATTTTATCAATTTTTGAATATATTTGAAAAAAAAACATGAAAGTAAATGTTCTTTAACATAGTTTTATTAGGTGTTTTGGAGTGAATATTGATTATTTCAACAGTACTGGCTAACAATTTGAAAATTTATAGTATGATATTATAACTAGCCTCAATAAATAATTTTCATGCATATTAAGTTACAAAATTATATTTTCATATTTTTTTTTTCAAAATAAAGTTCAGACAAAAAATTAAATTCATTCAATAATTTAGTTTCAAAAAATTTTAAGAAGTTTTATTTTAGAAAGCCCGGTCATTTAAGTGACGTTGTGATCGAAACTGAATCAAAAAAAATTTTTTTCAGCTTGTCATATTTTTGGTAAAAATAATTTTAGTATGCCTCAGTTACTTGAACTGAAAATTCGTCAAAAAATTAAAATAAGACAGGGCTGAACTTCAATCGTTTGAAAGATATTGAACTTTTCATGGAAGCCTGAATATTTGATACACAAAATCAATTCAAAAGAATCAGTTAGAATTGTAAACGAAGAAAGAAAGAATATGGGATGAATGACAATAAAACATAATTTTCATTTCTAAAACAAGAAATGCAAATGAGATGCATTACGTTAAACCCATCTTAATTGAGAAAAAAAAAGTGTACTTATCCTTGAAAGAAACAACTGCCTTTCAAAAATCTTCATCCATCTTTCTGAGTCGCTAATCCTGCGCGTAAAACTGGACAAGACGGGAGACTCCTTTTAATCCATCGCGATTCCATTTCTTGGAAGATTGCCTTCGCTGCTCGATCGGTAAGTAATTTAAAGAAAACCCTGGTAAACTTAATGTATTGCAATTCGAAGCCATTTTCTCATCTTCAAAGATTCATTATAACTTCCAAATTTTTATAGTGAATATTTTTATTCAAAAAGTTTAGCAATAACGTTAAATTTTGAAGAAAATTATAAAATTAACACTAAAAATTATCTTAATTTAACCTTCAAATTAACAGGCAACACTGTAGCTTATAATAAAAGAACGGCAATAAAGGTCTTTGATCATTTATATCGAAGACAGAATTTGATTTTGAGTTGAGTGAAGAAAGTTACAATTCAATCATTTTACAATATATTGATGCTCCCTGGTAAAACCAGAAAATTCATATTCTTAAACTATATTTTCATAGGTTCCAGAAATGTGACGAGGCTCTACGTGGTTATAAATTATGGTTTTATTTTGAATTACAATGAATACAATACCGTTAAATTTTTTGCCCTGAATAGTGCGTTGGATAGGGGAGAGTCTCATCTATAATGTGGCAAATAGTCAGAGATGCCAATTTATTTTACCATGAAATTGTTCTTCAATGACACCGTGAATTCACTAGAAGCCATGGTCGATGGAACGGGGGAGGGGATGAAGAAATGCCAAGCAAAATGTTTTCACTATATTTAAAATAAAAAAAATCAATTATGAATCAAGATGAACAACTAAAGTTAGTCAAGGGTAGCAATCACGAGTCCAAAATCTCGAAGTCCAATCCCAGGTCCCAAATTTTACAACAGTTTTTCAGAAAATTTATAAAAATTTGATTTGATTGTAAATCAGTCCCGAATATTGAAATCCAAAAGTTAGAATCCAAAAAGTCTAACAGACTCAAAAACGTTTGACTTAGCTTGCCAGATTGCCAAGATTTTCCAAAAATTTAAAAAAGAACAAATTTTTGAAAACCTTAAATATGATTCCAAGTTGGTTGATTTTTTCTTATTGTTTATTGTTCTTAATTTTCAGTTTGGGTCACCATTGATATGGAATTCTGATTTGTATCATGGTTTCGCATTTCAAACTAAAATAATTTTTTTTTTTTTCAAATTCAAAACTCATCGTTCCCGAAAAAGGAACAGAAAATAATAAAATTCAAACCATTTTGAAAGATTTGGCCTTGAAATTTTCGTCATTTTTGTCATTTTTGTCATTTTTGTCATTTTTATCATTTTCGTCATTTTTGTCATTTCTATCATTTTCGTCATTTTTGTCATTTTTGTCATTTTTGTCATTTTTGTCATTTTTGTCATTTTTGTCATTTTTGTCATTTTTGTCATTTTTGTCATTTTTGTCATTTTTGTAATTTTTGTCATTTTTATCATTTTTGTCATTTTTGTCATTTTTGTCATTTTTGTCATTTTTGTCATTTTTGTCATTTTTGTCATTTTTGTCATTTTTGTCATTTTTGTCATTTTTGTCATTTTTGTCATTTTTGTCATTTTTGTCATTTTTGTCATTTTTGTCATTTTTGTCATTTTTGTCATTTTTGTCATTTTTGTCATTTTTGTCATTTTTGTCATTTTTGTCATTTTTGTCATTTTTGTCATTTTTGTCATTTTTGTCATTTTTGTCATTTTTGTCATTTTTGTCATTTTTGTCATTTTTGTCATTTTTGTCATTTTTGTCATTTTTGTCATTTTTGTCATTTTTGTCATTTTTGTCATTTTTGTCATTTTTGTCATTTTGTCATTTTTGTCATTTTTGTCATTTTTGTCATTTTTGTCATTTTTGTCATTTTTGTCATTTTTGTCATTTTTGTCATTTTTGTCATTTTTGTCATTTTTGTCATTTTTGTCATTTTTGTCATTTTTGTCATTTTTGTCATTTTTGTCATTTTTGTCATTTTTGTCATTTTTGTCATTTTTGTCATTTTTGTCATTTTTGTCATTTTTGTCATTTTTGTCATTTTTGTCATTTTTGTCATTTTTGTCATTTTTGTCATTTTTGTCATTTTTGTCATTTTTGTCATTTTTGTCATTTTTGTCATTTTTGTCATTTTTGTCATTTTTGTCATTTTTGTCATTTTTGTCATTTTTGTCATTTTTGTCATTTTTGTCATTTTTGTCATTTTTGTCATTTTTGTCATTTTTGTCATTTTTGTCATTTTTGTCATTTTTGTCATTTTTGTCATTTTTGTCATTTTTGTCATTTTTGTCATTTTTGTCATTTTTGTCATTTTTGTCATTTTTGTCATTTTTGTCATTTTTGTCATTTTTGTCATTTTTGTCATTTTTGTCATTTTTGTCATTTTTGTCATTTTTGTCATTTTTGTCATTTTTGTCATTTTTGTCATTTTTGTCATTTTTGTCATTTTTGTCATTTTTGTCATTTTTGTCATTTTTGTCATTTTTGTCATTTTTGTCATTTTTGTCATTTTTGTCATTTTTGTCATTTTTGTCATTTTTGTCATTTTTGTCATTTTTGTCATTTTTGTCATTTTTGTCATTTTTGTCATTTTTGTCATTTTTGTCATTTTTGTCATTTTTGTCATTTTTGTCATTTTTGTCATTTTTGTCATTTTTGTCATTTTTGTCATTTTTGTCATTTTTGTCATTTTTGTCATTTTTGTCATTTTTGTCATTTTTGTCATTTTTGTCATTTTTGTCATTTTTGTCATTTTTGTCATTTTTGTCATTTTTGTCATTTTTGTCATTTTTGTCATTTTTGTCATTTTTGTCATTTTTGTCATTTTTGTCATTTTTGTCATTTTTGTCATTTTTGTCATTTTTGTCATTTTTGTCATTTTTGTCATTTTTGTCATTTTTGTCATTTTTGTCATTTTTGTCATTTTTGTCATTTTTGTCATTTTTGTCATTTTTGTCATTTTTGTCATTTTTGTCATTTTTGTCATTTTTGTCATTTTTGTCATTTTTGTCATTTTTGTCATTTTTGTCATTTTTGTCATTTTTGTCATTTTTGTCATTTTTGTCATTTTTGTCATTTTTGTCATTTTTGTCATTTTTGTCATTTTTGTCATTTTTGTCATTTTTGTCATTTTTGTCATTTTTGTCATTTTTGTCATTTTTGTCATTTTTGTCATTTTTGTCATTTTTGTCATTTTTGTCATTTTTGTCATTTTTGTCATTTTTGTCATTTTTGTCATTTTTGTCATTTTTGTCATTTTTGTCATTTTTGTCATTTTTGTCATTTTTGTCATTTTTGTCATTTTTGTCATTTTTGTCATTTTTGTCATTTTTGTCATTTTTGTCATTTTTGTCATTTTTGTCATTTTTGTCATTTTTGTCATTTTTGTCATTTTTGTCATTTTTGTCATTTTTGTCATTTTTGTCATTTTTGTCATTTTTGTCATTTTTGTCATTTTTGTCATTTTTGTCATTTTTGTCATTTTTGTCATTTTTGTCATTTTTGTCATTTTTGTCATTTTTGTCATTTTTGTCATTTTTGTCATTTTTGTCATTTTTGTCATTTTTGTCATTTTTGTCATTTTTGTCATTTTTGTCATTTTTGTCATTTTTGTCATTTTTGTCATTTTTGTCATTTTTGTCATTTTTGTCATTTTTGTCATTTTTGTCATTTTTGTCATTTTTGTCATTTTTGTCATTTTTGTCATTTTTGTCATTTTTGTCATTTTTGTCATTTTTGTCATTTTTGTCATTTTTGTCATTTTTGTCATTTTTGTCATTTTTGTCATTTTTGTCATTTTTGTCATTTTTGTCATTTTTGTCATTTTTGTCATTTTTGTCATTTTTGTCATTTTTGTCATTTTTGTCATTTTTGTCATTTTTGTCATTTTTGTCATTTTTGTCATTTTTGTCATTTTTGTCATTTTTGTCATTTTTGTCATTTTTGTCATTTTTGTCATTTTTGTCATTTTTGTCATTTTTGTCATTTTTGTCATTTTTGTCATTTTTGTCATTTTTGTCATTTTTGTCATTTTTGTCATTTTTGTCATTTTTGTCATTTTTGTCATTTTTGTCATTTTTGTCATTTTTGTCATTTTTGTCATTTTTGTCATTTTTGTCATTTTTGTCATTTTTGTCATTTTTGTCATTTTTGTCATTTTTGTCATTTTTGTCATTTTTGTCATTTTTGTCATTTTTGTCATTTTTGTCATTTTTGTCATTTTTGTCATTTTTGTCATTTTTGTCATTTTTGTCATTTTTGTCATTTTTGTCATTTTTGTCATTTTTGTCATTTTTGTCATTTTTGTCATTTTTGTCATTTTTGTCATTTTTGTCATTTTTGTCATTTTTGTCATTTTTGTCATTTTTGTCATTTTTGTCATTTTTGTCATTTTTGTCATTTTTGTCATTTTTGTCATTTTTGTCATTTTTGTCATTTTTGTCATTTTTGTCATTTTTGTCATTTTTGTCATTTCTGTCATTTTTGTCATTTTTGTCATTTTTGTCATTTTTGTCATTTTTGTCATTTTTGTCATTTTTGTCATTTTTGTCATTTTTGTCATTTTTGTCATTTTTGTCATTTTTGTCATTTTTGTCATTTTTGTCATTTTTGTCATTTTTGTCATTTTTGTCATTTTTGTCATTTTTGTCATTTTGTCATTTTTGTCATTTTTGTCATTTTTGTCATTTTTGTCATTTTTGTCATTTTTGTCATTTTTGTCATTTTTGTCATTTTTGTCATTTTTGTCATTTTTGTCATTTTTGTCATTTTTGTCATTTTTGTCATTTTTGTCATTTTTGTCATTTTTGTCATTTTTGTCATTTTTGTCATTTTTGTCATTTTTGTCATTTTTGTCATTTTTGTCATTTTTGTCATTTTTGTCATTTTTGTCATTTTTGTCATTTTTGTCATTTTTGTCATTTTTGTCATTTTTGTCATTTTTGTCATTTTTGTCATTTTTGTCATTTTTGTCATTTTTGGTCATTTTTGTCATTTTTGTCATTTTTGTCATTTTTGTCATTTTTGTCATTTTTGTCATTTTTGTCATTTTTGTCATTTTTGTCATTTTTGTCATTTTTGTCATTTTTGTCATTTTTGTCATTTTTGTCATTTTTGTCATTTTTGTCATTTTTGTCATTTTTGTCATTTTTGTCATTTTTGTCATTTTTGTCATTTTGTCATTTTTGTCATTTTTGTCATTTTTGTCATTTTTGTCATTTTTGTCATTTTTGTCATTTTTGTCATTTTTGTCATTTTTGTCATTTTTGTCATTTTTGTCATTTTTGTCATTTTTGTCATTTTTGTCATTTTTGTCATTTTTGTCATTTTTGTCATTTTTGTCATTTTTGTCATTTTTGTCATTTTTGTCATTTTTGTCATTTTTGTCATTTTTGTCATTTTTGTCATTTTTGTCATTTTTGTCATTTTTGTCATTTTTGTCATTTTTGTCATTTTTGTCATTTTTGTCATTTTTGTCATTTTTGTCATTGTTGTCATTTTTGTCATTTTTGTCATTTTTGTCATTTTTGTCATTTTTGTCATTTTTGTCATTTTTGTCATTTTTGTCATTTTTGTCATTTTTGTCATTTTTGTCATTTTTGTCATTTTTGTCATTTTTGTCATTTTTGTCATTTTTGTCATTTTTGTCATTTTTGTCATTTTTGTCATTTTTGTCATTTTTGTCATTTTTGTCATTTTTGTCATTTTTGTCATTTTTGTCATTTTTGTCATTTTTGTCATTTTTGTCATTTTTGTCATTTTTGTCATTTTTGTCATTTTTGTCATTTTTGTCATTTTTGTCATTTTTGTCATTTTTGTCATTTTTGTCATTTTGGTCATTTTGGTCAATTTTGTCTTTTTTGTCATTTTTGTCACCAAGCATTTGTAGGTGTGTGTATGAATTGTAAACACATCATTCAATCATAAGGTAAATGTTTTTCATCGACTTCTTAGAGTTGTTTTAATTATTTCAAAATAGGAATTGAGATTTCAAGGAAGGATGTACCATTTTTGTATTACCTAAGTAATCACAATCTCATTTTGGACTGAGTCTTACATAAAGGTCATCAAATATTTTTCTCGGAGAAGCTCTCTCCAAGAGAATTGTTTCATGATGCTTAATCGTATCAACAAAATTTCATCAATATGCAAATTTTGGATCTACATACATACAAGTTGCATTGTAAATTCACCGAAATTCACTAGCTATCGATCTTTGCATCCAATCCGATACTATCTAAAAACCCGAAGCCAGTACGTTTTCGAATTTGACCGACCACCTGTTGTAACGTAGTAGTTCGATACGCACAAAAACAGAATTCAATCTAGGACTACAACAAGGAGACAGCAACAAAACAACTGAAATGAACAACAGTCAAATCAAACACAAATATGTAGGGATACGAAAACAACGAACGACGACGACGATTCGCAAAAATCAAACACACAGAGATGAGTATTCACCTTCCCCTGGGTGACCACACCCGCCACCCACACCGGACCTACTGTTCGCGGAGGAAGGCGGCCGCTCCACGGAACATCGTCCGGATGGCGGCGAACCCTCCTCACAGAGACACAGATAGGGCGGGGGTGGCGGAAAGTCCAGCATCTCCGGCTCGATTCTCCGACTGGAGCTGCTACTGCTTCGGACGGAATCTCGGCTCGCCGACCGTTGGATTAAGATCTCTTGAGGGGCCGTTGTGGTGGGTGGGGGTGGAATGGGTGGTGGTGGCGTCGCGACGGCGGCAGTCGTGATCCGATAATTACTTTTAACACTTTTATTATCGTCGGAGCTGAAGCTGCTTCCATAATTATTGTGCAGCGGATGCTCGTGCTGGTGGATTTTCACGTCAGCACCCGGAGAAGTCATCCTCATCGTCGTTGGATCATCATCGTTAGGGAAGTGATGACATTCCGGTGGGGTTTCGACGATGGTGGACGACCGCGGCGGCAGTGGTTCAGAATTGCCGGGGACACGTGTTTGCGTCATCAGTGACATACGTTCTTCATTTGCGGTGCCCGGGGACGTTCGTGCCCGCTTTTCGGTGTAGATTTCATTTGAATTTAAATTAATCCAATTACGATTTGGTTGATTTGATACATTTAATTTGGTGTGGGGGTCTTCGAGGAGGGGATTCGTTGGAACGGCGGCGGGAGAGAGAGGGAAGTTTTCTGGGGTCAGGGCTGATGGAGTCATGATGGGAAAGGATTGTGCCAGTCGGGATGTCAGACCCGTTTCAAAGCGACCGCTGTTTGTAATTAGTTTTTCATTGTAATTATGATTTTCATCTATTATTTCATCGAATAATCGGTCGTTTGTTTTCGGCTTAGCCGCCAGGAGGGGGACGATGGGGTTCTGTTTACTCTCCAGTGGCCACTGCTCCGTATCTGCTGCTTGTTGTTGGTGACAATCGGTCACCAGGATCAGTGGGGCTGTTGATGCGTTATCAATATTTAAATTCGGAATCATATTTGAATTTATATTGGAATCCTCGTTCGCTTCGTGAGCACAATTATGGTCAGCGGCGGGATGATTTTGATGACCAAAGTGAGCGGGCGTCGTGGGTGGTTTGGTCGAAGTACGTTTGATTTTGACCGGTGGTTTTGTCTGGATTCCATCCTGCTGTAAAATTGTACCATCATCGGTCTGGTGCTGAATTTTGCTCGCCTGTTGACAATTGTCGGATATATCATCAATCTTGACTAGAGGGATTTCTTGACTTTCGTCGTTGTTGTTCCGGTTAAATGAAGCTCCGTGGCAGCGTAGCATGATTTCAATTCCCACACCACTCTGAAGGTGTTCCATCGTTAAAAAGTATTTCCTCGGTGGGGGGACCGGGGGATCCCTCTCCTCTTCTTCCTCCTTCGTTGTCTCAAGTTCGAAGTTTTCACTTTCAATCATCCCACCTTGTTTGATGGAATTATTGGCTGTATCGACGACCCTGTCGCAAATTCCATCAATGCCCTTGCGTCCTTTGGCTTTCGCAACACCACCCCCATCACATTTCCCGCCCCAATCCACCAGCACGACATTCGGCCCATCAAACTTGGACCGCAAGGGATCAATTTTGTGCTGCTTCCGAACACGCGCATCAAAGTAGATACTTTCGAGGCTACCGTACCCGCGGCTGTTGATGTCATACGCAAAGGACCCACCTTCTTCATCGATGACCCCGCCCACCTCCGTCTTTTGTCCTCTGGTCGCCGAACGCGATGCCAATGGTGACGGACTGCGGGGCGGGGGCCAGAAGTTGTCACAGGATCGATGCCTCAGCGGGCGCCGATTGATGCGGAGCACCGTATCCCGGTCGATGCAGGGCGTCTTTGTGCGGCCACCCTGGGAGGAGGACGAGGAAGGTGGTTCACGTTGCCGGGATCGACTGGGTCTCGACAACGGCAGCAGCAAACCTGCACCCGGACAAGACCACCACCACCGGAGCCGGAACCACCGGAATTGAAAGAGAAAGGGAGAAAGTAAATGGAGGTTATCAATCTTCGCATGGACACCAGAGCACATACATAAACAGACACAGAGACGTTTACACACACAAATAAGAAAAAGAAGCGAAAACGGGTAATGGAGACAAAAACGGAAAAATTGTAAGCAAAAAATTGTTTTGAAATTTAGCACATCGACGTACCACAATGACGACGACGCCCAACAAATATGACGACGCTTGAGAAGATGGAAATAGGGTAAAGTGTCCTAGGCGAAGAGTTTTATTCAGTGTAGTAGGTTATAAGTTTGAGTAAATAAATATTGCTTACTTTATTTATTGGTGATTTTGCGATGAAACTCGTTGCTTGGTGGAATGTTTCGATGTTCAATCTGTAAGTGTACATAGTTATATCACAGGTATTTTTCTCGAACTGTATCGAAATAGATCTAAATGGCCTTACTGTACACAAAACCTGTAAAATAAAATGGCGATCACTTGACGATAAAAAGAAAAAAACTTCCGATAAAATTCCTAAATTTTTTCACGAGCAAGTTCACAAAAAAGAGAATTTTATTTAAAGAAAGATTATCGACCTTTTATTTTTCTTTATATGATTCTTTACGCACGAGATATCTCGTGTTTTACTATTCTCTAGATCTGGGTTGAGCAACTCGCGGCCCGCGGCCCACATTTGGCCCTCAAGGCACGTTTGTGTGGCTCGAGAAGCTTTTCTCAAATTGAGTTTATTTAACACTAATCGTACCGGGGGCGGTCAAATGACGGTTTTTGAACTTTAAATGATGACTACGCCTAATATAATTTTTTTTTCGCAAATGTAACGACAGGACTTTTTTTATTGTTAAAATGCAAGTATTTTTGCGTTTTTTTTTAAATTTTTTTTAAGTGTTGTGGTTTTCGAATAACGCATTTGGTATACCTTTTCATACCGCGAGCAGTCAAATGACGGCTCACACTGTTTTTGCTTAAACTCTCTTGTTTCTCAACCGATTTCTACAAAATTTATAGTTTTGTGACGCGCATATTTTTGTCAAACATCGCACCGAAAATACAGTTACATCACTAGAATCGGTATGCAATTTGCTTTCTTTTACATATAGTTCTATTGCCTAAACCTTACGTTGACATACTCAAAATCCAGTGCAAAGCTGAATTTGGGTGTTGGCAGTCATGTCCTTTTTGGATTTTGTGAATGTCATCGCTAAGAAATTCCCTCGAAAAAATGTCAAATAACATTTGGGATGAATGTCACAACTTGCATCGAGATTGTGATAGTCATGGAAAAAAAATGTTACGCTAAGCTGATGACAGTCGGTCGTTGCTTCGATGATGTTCATATTGGTAAATGTTATGGCGACATTTAACATTTTGAATGTCACAGAATATAATCGTGACATTCATAGGAATCTTGATGAAATGTCATTAAAATGAATGTCGCGACAGTCTAAACGGTTCCTTGCTGACTTTGCCATGTGGGCTGGCCAATCTGGCCGGTTCCGGAATCCGGAAAATCAAAATGATCAGATTTTCACTTGCGACACATCATTAGAAAGCTCTTGGCCTGTACATGATGGAAATTGATAGGAAAAGTGGTTCGGGGCCATCTGGTCCTGGCCACGGCCAATCTGGCCGGTTCCGTTATTCCGGAAAATCAAAATGATCAGATTTTACCTTGCGTTACATCATTAGAAAGCCTCGAACCACTTTTCCTATCAATTCCCATCATGTACAGGCCAAGAGTTTCTAATGATGTGTCGCAAGTTAAAATCTGATCATTTTGATTTTCCGGATTTCGGAACCGGCCAGATTGGCCGTGGCCAATGACTGTCATGACTGTCAAAACCATGACATTTTAAAAAAAAATTCATGACAGTCACGGAATCCAAAATTCAAAAATGTCATTCCGACAGTCAGAGGACCAACAGAATCTTCGACTGTCACAAGTCAAAAATGTTATCGAGAGAAAAATTGGATGACATTTTTCCAAGCGACTGTCATTGCAAAACTGAATGACATTTTCTCCAGTCGTTTAACATTTTTTGGATGACCGTCAATGTCATTGCGACATTTTCGAATGTCATTGGAAAATGTTATGCGACTGTCACGATCGCGACTGTCTTCTGGATGACATTCTCATCCCTGGGTGTAGGAATTGTCTCAGAAAATCCAAATTGATATAAAGTTCGAGAAACAGCTACCTTCGAAAAGTCGTCATAAATTTTGTATTTTTTATTTCAAAAATCTAAAGATGCCAAAATTCGACAAATTACGTCAACTTTCCAATTCACTTTTTAAAATTTGTCTACTGTGACTGGAACAGAATTGGCGGTTTTTTACATTTTTTGTAACCATTATCTTAAAAAAAAAAAATTAAAAAAATTTCATCCATGCAATATATAGTTTCTAGCTACAGCTTTCTCAGGCACTAAGTGAAATTTTTTTTCGAGCACTTAATCACTGTGTTACTGCCTTTTTCCTGAAGCATGTTTTTTCGTAATTTTTTTTTGGACTTTAAATAACTTAAAAATAATTGATTGTAGCTGTCTGAGAAGCATATTTGAGTCACCTAATATATAAGCTTTTCAAAACTATAAATTTTGTAGATATCGGTTGAGAAACAAGAGAGTTTAAGCGAAAACAGTGTGAGCCGTCATTTGACCGCTCGCGGTATGAATAGGTGTATACAAAGTATCGGTATGTTTAGTGTTAACAATATTTTTCACGATAGATTGTTTATAATCAAATTGGGGACTATATCAAATGTAATAAAATGAAACGTCAGTCAGCCAAATATGCACATCACTTGTTTACAGTCGCGCGTATCTGTCCCTCAATCATTGGTTTCTTGTAAAGGCATAGATGAAATCTTTTTTTTGTTCAAATTACATTTTTCCTAATTATTTAACTACCACTTTAAAATTTATCAAGATCGTCATCGGGGATTTCAATGCTCAGGTCGGCCAGGAGGAGGAATTTAAACCGACTATTGGAAGGTTCAGCGCGCACCAGCTGACCAACGAAAACGGCCTCAGACTCATTGATTTCGCCGCCTCCAAACGAATGGCCGTACGTAGTACCTTTTTTCAGCACCGCCTCCCACACAAGTACACCTGGAGATCACCGTACCAAACGCAATCACAGATTGACCACGTTTTGATCGACAGCCGGCACTTTTCGGACATCATCGACGTCAGATCCTGTCGGGGCGCCAACATCGAGTCGGACCATTATCTGGTGATGGTGAAGATGCGCCCAAAACTCTCCGTAGTGAACAACAAGCGAAACCGGCGCCCGCCTCGGTTAAACATCGCGCGACTGAAGCAACCTGAGGTCGCGGCAGACTACGCGCAATCGGTCGAAGCAGCGCTGCCGGCAGAGGGCGAGCTTGACGAAGCCGCTCTCGAGGACTGTTGGGATACCATCAAAACAGCCATCAACAGTGCGGCGGAGAACGTCATCGGTTATGTGGAGCGATCTCGACGGAACGACTGGTTCGACGAGGAGTGTAGGAGGGTGATGGACGAAGAAAATGCCGCGCGGGCGGCAGTAGTGCAAAGAGGCACCCGTCGAAATGTGGAAAATCACCGACAGCGGAAGAGGCAGCGAGTCCGACTTTTCCAGGAGAAAAAGCGCCGCCTGGAGGAGGAGGAGCTCCAGGAGCTGGAGCAGCTGCATCGTTCCCAAGAAACACGAAAGTTCTATCAGAAACTCAACGCATCCCGCAAAGGCTTTGTGCCGCAAGCCGAAATGTGCCGGGATAAGGACGGGGGTATCCTGACGGACAATCGTGAGGTGATCAAAAGGTGGAAGCAGCACTTCGATGAACACCTGAACGGCGCACATGCAGGAGATCAAGACGGTGGGGGAAGGTACATCGCCGGCGTAGCCAACGACGAAGAGGAGCCACTCCCAACGATGAGTGAAGTTAAGGAAGCCATTCGCCAGCTGAATAGAAACAAGTCGGCTGGGAAGGATGGCATCGCAGCTGAACTCATCAAAATGGGCCCGGACAGGTTGGCCGATTGCCTACACCGGTTGATAATCCGGATCTGGGACATAGAACAGCTACCGGAGGAGTGGAAGGAGGGGGTAATATGCCCCATCTACAAGAAGGGCGACAAGTTGGACTGTGAGAACTACCGAGCGATCACTGTCCTCAATGCCGCCTATAAAGTGTTGTCCCGAATCCTACTCCGCCGCCTAACGCCAAAAGCAAACAGATTCGTGGGAAGTCATCAGGCCGGCTTCATGGAGGGACGGTCTACGACGGACCAGATATTCACATTGCGGCAAATCCTCCAAAAATGCCGTGAACACCAAGTCCCTACGCATCATCTATTCATCGACTTCAAAGCCACATACGACACGATCGACCGTAACGAGCTATGGAAAATCATGGACGAGAACGGCTTTTCCGGGAAGCTGATCAGACTGATCAAGGCGACGATGGATGGAACGCAGTGCTGTGTGCGGATTTCGGGTGAATTGTCGAGTTCATCCGAATCGCGCAGGGGGCTTCGACAAGGTGATGGTCTATCCTGCATGATGTTCAACGTGGCGCTAGAAGGTGTTATTCGACGAGCGGTGGGCGAAATGCGGGGCACGATTTTCAACAGATCCAGTCAACTTATCTGCTTTGCCGATGACATTGATATAGTCGGCAGATCATCTGCGGCGGTGGAGGAGATCTACCGCAAACTGAAACGCGAAGCAGGAAGGATTGGGTTGATGATTAATACGTCCAAGACGAAGTACATGCTGGCCTGCGGATCCGAGACCGACCGAACCCGCTTGTCCAGTAATAACAAGGTCACGATCGACGGCGACGAGCTGGAGATAGTTGAAGACTTTGTCTATCTCGGCTCACTGGTGACCGCAGACAATGACACCAGCCGTGAGATCCGGAGGCGAATTATCAGCGGAAGTCGTGCCTACTATGGACTCCACAAGCAACTGCGGTCGAGAAGACTTAGCCCTCGCACGAAGTGTAACCTGTATATGACGCTTATTAGACCGGTTGTTCTCTACGGGCACGAGACATGGATATTGCTCGAGGAGGACCTGCGTACACTCGGAGTATTCGAGCGACGAGTGTTAAGAACCATCTTTGGCGGCGTACAGGAGAACGGAGTGTGGAGGCGAAGGATGAACCACGAGCTCGCGCGCCTCTACGGCGAACCCAGTATCCAGAAGGTGGTGAAGGCTGGCCGGATACGCTGGGCGGGACATGTTGCGAGAATGCCGGACGACTGTCCTGCAAAACAGGTGTTCGCTACGAATCCGGTAGGAACAAGACGAGCGGGGGCGCAACGAGCGAGGTGGTTAGACCAAGTGGAGCGTGATCTGGCGAACGTGGGGTGCCCGAGAAATTGGAGAACGGTTGCTATGAACCGAGTGAATTTAAGGAATTATGTTCGTCAAGTTATGTCGTAAGACGGAATACTATGTAAATAAAAAAAAAACACTTTAAAATTTAAATCCTTCAGCGGATCGGGAGAGCAAGCAAAACATCACAAAGCTACAGACGATCACAGGCATTTTTATTCTGTTAGACAGATCATTTTTTTGTAGTAAGCAAAAATGATGAATTTGCTCAACAGATATTTTTTTTCAAAACTCAATTATTTTATCAAATTTGAAAAAAATGGCTAGTTCTGTGAGTTCTCAAATACTGAAAAATAAAAATAAAATCTTATAAGAGCTACCTTTTTTAAACTCTTTAATGCAAAGTGTTGTTTTAAAACAACACAAATCTAAATCCAAATATCTCGATAACGCGTGAATATGTTTGTGTTATGTATTAAAAAATTTTTTTTTATTAAATAAAAAGGAATTAGCTCATGGTACTTTTATAACGAGATTTTGATGCAGCTGCGTTCAAATAAAGAATGAAATTGCGCGAAGCTGCGCACCCACTTCCAACTTTGACAAGCTGCCATTTCTCTCTCGGTTGGTTTTTTTTTATGAAATTTTCTACACAACATTTAACACGTTCGTCGCCACGTCACCCATATTCGGCAGACGGGTGTTTTTCCTTGGGGGCCCCGTCACATCAAAAAGCCGGTGACGCTCTCTTACTTGAGTTTACCGCTCAGATTCGCCACACGTTTCAAATATGGGAGTTCTCCTTCTTTGCTTTCTCTCTCTGAAAAATTTTTCGGGTCCGGCTAGTAAAACTACCAAAATGAGCGTGGCGACGAACGTGTTAATGCAAATTTTAAGATTCAAACCATCGATGAAGGTAAGTTTTCTATTTTGTTACTAAAGGATTCTGTACAAATCCCTATCATCATTCGAAAGGTTCTAGGATGTATTTTCAAACGTTTCCACACGATAAAATATGTAGGTTTGTAATATAGAACTTAAAAATTAATAATCCTGTAGTATTCAAAATAATATTTTTATTTTTTTTTTAATTCCTGAATTTTTTTGAAAGATTCTTAAGATGCCTCTGAGAATGCTCCATGGAGGGGAAGTATGACCATTCGGAGGTGTTTCGTGGCATTAAGGAATATTTTGTAGGGTATTTACTCTCGTACAAAATAAGCTATTTGTCATTCAATTACTACGAATCGCTTTCAGGGTAAAAGAGGTTACAACAGCTTGTTACGCTTTGAAGATTTTGGATAAAAATCTGAACCGAATGTGTAACGCAGGAGGAAAGGGGGGTAGAATTTGTTCGAAAATTGCGTTACGTAATACTTGAACGCCCCCTTGAGAGATATGATTTTTCAGAACATGGCATGTGCGGATCTACGGGGGGGGGGGGGGGGGGGGGTGATGAGGGTGATTACCCCCCTTCCTCCCAGCGGAAAAAATAAATCATCCGTAAAATGGTCACAAAATTTTTAAATCAATTTCAATGAAAGGTAACTTTTTCATGTGTCATATGTGTTCATATCTTAACATTGACTTACCATTTTTACGCGGGCATAAGAATTCAATAGCTGCTTAAAAATATTGAGTATAAACAGTATGCGCGTGCATAGTTTCCAATTTTCATTCAATCATTTGAATCTGGACTGATTTGGAAGTTCACAATCGAATAACTTGTTTGCTGCTAAAAGAAAATTTATTAGTTTCAGGATGCTATGAAAAACAGAGAACGAAACATTCAGGCCGGTTCGCATTACAGTCAAATGAAAGAAAAAAAAATCGTTTTAAAATGTTTGCTTTCATTTTCATGTCTTGTTGAAAATCATTATTACACAATTATATTATTTGTCTACAAGCTTTCATACATAGAATCAAACTGTCAAACAAACAAAAACATTTTTTTTATAATTTTGGAATTTTTTGTTGCTTGTAAAATTGTTTTCATTAACTTAAGAAAACTTTTAAAAATAAAATGAATTTTAAGTTTTTTGGCTAACTTTCTTTTGAAATAGTTAATATTTACAAAAAAAAAAACTAGGCTGAAAAAAACCACAATACAATACAATTTTCATTTTCGTTTGAAATTGAAGATCTTGATTTTCATTTGAAAATCACCAGTTGCACTTTGAAAAACATTAACGTCATCATCATTAGAAACGCAGCTTTGGCCTTTCATAAGAAAGATTTTTGTGTTTTGACAGTGAAAATAGGAGACGCTGTGCGCGTGAATAACTTCGTGTTGTCTTAGGGCGACCGAAAAGGATAAAGCTTGCACCTCATTCTTTAAGGAATTTCCTTAAGCATTACAGCAGATTGGTTTTCTTTATAAATCGATATACAGAGTTGTTGTTAATGCAAGAACCAGAAACGTCGGTTGATAGTGACTAATTCAGAATGATTTCTTGAAAAGGCCTGAAAGATTTTATTCTCAAGTTGATCATAAAGTGATTTATTATTTATGCATGGCTACCAAACTTGATAGTTATCTAAAAAAAGTTTTTTATTGGGTCCACAGATGAAAATTTTCAATTATTGTTCTATGTTCGGCTAGGAACATTCGTGACATAATTCTGACATTTTCAGTAACACATTTTTACTGTGAAAAAATAACCTCAAAAGCGATCATGTCCTTGAACGGACACCAACGTTTTGTTAACTAAAGTTTTGGAGGTTCCTTTTCTTATCCATATATGTTGGCAAGTGTGCGTAAGAACTGTCAAAAACAACTCTTTATTTGATATTATTTCCAGATGTAGCAATCGAAAATCTGATCGATTAAACTTTGCAGACATCCGGATCTGCTACCGTTAGTCTCTGCTTTCAGGAACATGCATGCCACCGAAGATGATAAAAGTATCGAAATGTTTTCAAGTTCTACTAGCAAATCTGACATCCAGAATTATCAGACGTTCGCATCTGCTGCAGACCCATTAGTCTATGAAATAGATATAGGTGCTGTTTAAAAGGCTCGTCCTATACGTTATTCAACTATTGATGATATCACAAAGCTTAACATTTTAACTAGACACTGAGTACCTCCACCACAATTTTTGTTTCCATACTCCGAGCATTTCAATAGTTAAAGTGCTGAAAAAGAATAACAATACGTAAGTGCAAAGCATTTGGAATCATTCAAAAGTTGGCTAGTTTTTTTTTCCAAAACTGAGCAAGGTTATTTTTGTAAAGTCTGTCCACTCTTTGTAGTCAAACTCACCGGTGGAGTTAATAAAACTGTTCAATTGTTAAAGCTTGTGACTTAGACACTGACTTGTTTTTCAAAACTCACTGCAAAAAAAAAAACGCTGTAAGTATTCGAAAAGATATAGAGAGATGAATCTTTTCAGCAAACCTCTTTAATAAAATGAAATTTAATGATTCGCAATCTATATTTTATTTGTCTAGATACGTGCTTATTTGTTTTTGATTGTTTTTTGATTCACGTCTTTAAATTGATATTTCGGTGGAGCTTTAATGCAAGTAAAAAATATGTAAAATTATTGAATAAATACATTGACGGGCTTCGATAAGTAACGAAAGAAAAAAGAAATATTTCGATTAAATATAATTGAAACTTGTGTAAATGGCTTTTTTACCCGAATATTATAATAGATTCAAAATAAATAGAACATAGTTTTAACCATAAAACCAGTGATGCTCATTTTAGTAAGTTGAAGTCATACCAACAGATTTATTTTGACTGAAAATAAATAAAGTACGATTTCCAAAATTAAATTGCTTATGGATTTCTAATCTGATAGAAATAAACAAATGGTCATTCTATATCCCCAACTAGAAAAACAAACGTAAATTCAACTTCATACCGTTAAAAAAACATTTGTCTGCGTTTTGCTTCAAGCCAGCCACAAACAGAATTCAGAATTCATTGAAAAAACATTTTTTTTTTAAATTGTCTTCATCATTATCTACATGCTGCTAAAATTTCTTCATCTTTATCATCACCATTTTTCCTATCATATTTTTATTTTTTTCCAAGTACTCAAAAAAATTTGGCGATATTTTTTAAAAATTTACTGAATGACTCCCCTCCCCCCTAAGAGCAATCTCTAGATCCGCACCTGGAACATGGTAATAATGCATAAAGTAATACTTTTCCATTATTCACGTTTTGCAGTGATCTTTAACATGCCAACGGAATGCTTGAATTGATTCGTATGTAAGTACAAAAAACGAACAATTTTAGGTCTCAAATGATTTAAAAAAAATTGTTTTCGAGAAGAACAACTGTTTTTTTTTCATAGCAACATTTCCTCATAGCAACATTAATGAGCGTTTTGTCTTTTGGGGTCACATGTGCTGATTATTTTCGTTCCCTGATTCCGTTTATTTTTTCTTGAATGAAAGTGAATCACAAATAACAATACCAAGTTTTACCAAAACAAATTTGGTTTGGGATATTCGTTCTGAAATGAACTGGAATTCTGTATTCCGTCATTATAGTGGTCCTTATTTTCCCTTTTAACTTGAAACCAAGTTTACCTGGATGAAAAAAAAATCTTAATCGAATAACTCTAAGTCGAGTGCAGATTTGTTGAAAAAGGGAAAATAACGTTCGGCAGAATATTTTTTAGTTTTTTTTAAACATAAATTAATCCAATTTGAATATTCCTTAAGAATTTATTATTTTCATTGATTTGTTTATAAAGTTGGGAGCAACAAGACTTTAATGAGAAGACCTTTACTTTTAAAAAGTAACCACCGGCCAAATTAGTGACATTTTATTTTAGAATATTTCTATTATTTTAAGTTTTTTGTCATTATTTAAAATTAATTTTTATTTCAAGTTTTTCTCCAATCTTGATTTCCGCCAGTGAACCATTATTAATGTTATTCGAGAACCTACTGATATTCACGACTATGTTTTTCTTTTGATTTTACAAGTTTCTCTAATACTTTCCCATCTTCAGGTACAAAATGTACCAAAGTCGAAATCACAATGTTTGGTTGGAATTCACCACTGCTGTTTTTCTTTACTCATTCGAAACACTGAGGTGGTAACACAATATATAAATAAAAACAGCAGTTTATCCACTTCCTTAAAACGAATTCCTTCTGTTATCGAGAAACTAAATAATGCAAAAGACTTATTAATATCAATACTGCAAATCTGTCTTTTTTTTTTAAAAAAAAAAAAAAAAAAGATAAATAATGTAATGTTAATGCTGCTTACTGATAACATAGAAGAATTTTTGAATTTTAGTTGACCCTTGAACCAATAATTTATTTAGGAAACTTTTAAAAATTTCTAACAAGGATTTCAACTTATCATGATCCTTTTTCTGCTAAACTTTAACTAAAGTTAAAAAAAAATCTTACCGAACTGAAGCAATCATCAATGACCGTGAAATTTCAAACGATATTTTATATTATTTAAAACGCACATTCAGAAAGTTATGAACATTAAAACGATTTTTTTTCATTGGCATAGTTTCAACTGTTTGTGCGGGTTCCATCTTTTCATCTTTTGTCAATTTTCGACGTCGTCGACAGCCGACCATCAATTTTGAACTTTTTAAACGGCATAAACTTCTACAAAACCGAAAGGCTTATCCTCTCCAACCTCAACTGAGTGGCTGTCAATTAGATTCATATAACCGGACCGGAAGCTTAATTGAAAGCAGGCGTGACGAGTGTTTTTTCCATTCCGCCTATTCTTTCAATTGAAGTGCTGCATTCGATTTCCCTCTTCGATAATTTCGCGACTTTATTCCGCTTACTCATGCAATCAATTTCAAAGTTTCGTAACGACATTGCTGCTGGAGGCATAACGGCGATGCGATGAGGATGATAATAACAATCATTATCAGTGAGGGTTGGCGGATATGGTTTTGTCAGATCTCCCAGAAGCGGTTGTGACAGGTTTATTTCTCCCTCAGATATTGAGATGTTATCAGCTTTGTCTATTTAAACTAGAAATTTAAAAATCTCGAGAAACTTCAAAATGATGATATTTGGGAAATTAGTCTCAACCAATGAAAAACAACGATCTTGATTTCGGTCCTCAGGATGAGTTCCACTTTGGCAAATTTTTGAAAAGTTAGACCACTTTGGGGTGACTTAATCAATCATTTTCTCGATTGTCTGCCATCGCAAGCAAGGGTGAGTTTTCAAAGCTAGCTGTCCTCAACTGAGGAAAAACTTGATGATGACGAAAGTCGATGAACGGTAAAAACCGAACTTCGTTCGAACAACAACCCTCATCAATATCAAAAACAATAGGCTCGATTCGTCAAAAAGCGATTGAAGCAGAGCATCTTTTGGGGGGAGCTTCATTTCCCGGAAATTTCGGGCGTCTTGTTTAGTTTGTGACCACATCAAGCTTAAGACGAGAGAAAGAGGACGATGACGATGACATGGACGATGAAAGATCCTGGGGAATGATGGGCAGGCTGGTATCGTTTCAAATTTGACCCTTGTCAGAAGTTTATATCCGAACTACCGCTGCCGGTATATTGGGCGTGGAGAATTTGATTTGATTTTCGACCACACTTTGACTGGCAAGGAAAACTGACTGGCAGAATCCTGTCCATCCAAAGTAGAAAAAAAAACTTTCCGAGGGAAAAGTTTTCGAATGTCCGGTTTAGGCTATATGATTGTGCTGGTGAAATTTTGAAGAAGAAAATTTTTGCAAACTGAATTCAAACGTTCCAAGTTTATCCTAAAATTTTTTTTTTCATTTATTAAGAAAACGTTTATGGAAAGTTCATAATGTTATTTTTTAAGGAAGTGAAATAAAAAAAAGTCAGAAGTGTTAAATACTTTGCAAGATATTAGAATGAAAAATTTAAAAAATTGTCAAAATTGTCAAAATTGTCAAAGTGTCAAAATTGTCAAAATTGTCAAAATTGTCAAAATTGTCAAAATTGTCAAAATTGTCAAAATTGTCAAAATTGTCAAAATTGTCAAAATTGTCAAAGTGTCAAAATTGTCAAAATTGTCAAAATTGTCAAAATTGTCAAAATTGTCAAAATTGTCAAAATTGTCAAAATTGTCAAAATTGTCAAAATTGTCAAAATTGTCAAAATTGTCAAAATTGTCAAAATTGTCAAAATTGTCAAAATTGTCAAAATTGTCAAAATTGTCAAAATTGTCAAAATTGACAAAATTGTCAAAATTGTCAAAATTGTCAAAATTGTCAAAATTGTCAAAATTGTCAAAATTGTCAAAATTGTCAAAATTGTCAAAATTGTCAAAATTGTCAAAATTGTCAAAATTGTCAAAATTGTCAAAATTGTCAAAATTGTCAAAATTGTCAAAATTGTCAAAATTGTCAAAATTGTCAAAATTGTCAAAATTGTCAAAATTGACAAAATTGTCAAAATTGTCAAAATTGTCAAAATTGTCAAAATTGTCAAAATTGTCAAAATTGTCAAAATTGTCAAAATTGTCCAAATTTAAAAAAAAATTAATTGAAATTGTCAGTCAAAATTGTCAAAGTTGTCAGATTGACAAACTATCAAAATTGACAAAACTGCCAAAACTGTGACATGGCCAAATTAAAATTGAAATTTTCTACCCGATAAATGAATGAGAGTCTCAAAAGTCGAGAATTTTATGCATTCATGAATTGAAATAACCCTTTTCTGAAGTAAAATCCAAATTGCAAAGTCGTTTTGTGCCATAAAAAGCTTAATTTCCAGCCATAACATCATGATTTTGGGGTGACCTCACAAAACGAAACCGGAAACAGCTGATTTGCCAGCCAGGAGTCAACAAAAAGTTATTGCTCCCAGCACCTTTATTGTGTGCTTGCTGATATAAAAAATATATCAGAAATCACTCGTTGCTGGTATGATTCGCGCAAATAATCATCAACCGGAAAATCGGCGGAACATAAAGTGACCCCCAAAGCCAATCCATCAGGTGGAAGAGATGCCAGACCAGTTAGCAAACGAGCCACATGGCACAGGGCATGGCAATCCAATTGTCCATCACGCGATTTTACTCTCCTCCCCTAACAAGTGGCGCGCTGATTGGTGTAAATTGGGTTTTAGTGGCTTCGAGCCATATAATGCGGCTGAAATGAGTGAAGGAAAAAAAATACTGAAGGAGAAAATCCGACCGGAAAAAACGACCCCATAAACCACCAAAAAACCACGACCAAAGATATTGATCTTGGCCGTTCATGTTTTCTCTTTTTTTTTCTTCAATGGCTCCGGTTTTCCTGTTTTATTATTGGTTGGCTTTCGCGCGCACTTTTAATAGCAGCCTGGTGATGATGGAAAGTCATAAATCGTGATTTCCATTCAGGTCCAGGCATGACTTAATTACACTTCTGGGCTTGGGCTCTCGAGGATGTTCCCCACTCACTCAATGGGGCGCGAAACGAAATTTGTACCGCTTGTCAATTCTTCTTGGAACATTTGAAGTTAACCTGTGAATGAGGAAAACTTTTCCGGTTCATAAATCAGGCCCCCGGTCAATGGTTGATTTTGCTGCAGTTTCACACTGAACATGAGTTATGGCCTTATATCTTTTGTTTTTCGTCAAGTAGGGCACCAGGCCCATTATTGATAAACAGTTCGTTTTTAATAGATGAAAGGTGAAACGCATTCAAAAGACATTTTGGACATTTGTCTAAAAACTTGAAATAGAATTATTTAAAATATCAAAAAAATGATTCAATGAAATAATGTTCAAAATATTTGAAACTTGTTTTCAAAAAATTGCATACTATAAAAATATATCAGGTACAAAAAGTGATACTTAAAACTTAATGTTTTGCTTCCATCAAGCAAACTCGTTGAATCACTTTACAGACTTAACCACTGCATTCTATGAAAAAATCATACTAAGTATGCTTGCTGGCTGGAAAATTGCAATGTTCCTATAAAATTCTGCATAATATTTCCAGTAACATAGGTTAAAATAAAATTTCACAAAAGAATCCAGAAGATGTATTCAAAAATGTTTACTCTTTTTTTAATTGACGTTTAAAATAATCCAGCTGGAAGGGTAGTGAAATTTGACAAAAAAATAAAATTGTGCACTTAATCTTCAGTTTTAATTTGACAAAAACTGGATAAACATGGCGGTGATAAGTGAATTTCAAAGTTCAATGTTTTTGGGCATTGGAATTTAAATCCGCTCATAACTTCATTTTTTGATGAAATAAGATTATTTCTTGGATTTTACAATTTTCACACAAAAATAAAGAGAATAAAAGGGCAAACAATCATGATAAACCGCATTAACCGTGTCCACCATGTGTATACTCTAATGAATTGCAAAATTAGGATAATCATTATGAAACAAGGCACTTTCAAATACAAATGTACAAGAATTTCTGTTTGATATTGAATTTGAGGACTTTATAAAATCAACAAATAAGCAGGCTCACAACACATATAAGAGTGAATCTACAAATAAACTTTCACAATTGTTAGAAAATTGTTTAATTTAATGAACTGAACCTAAATTTTGACGAGTTATATGATATTGCCCTCCCAAATCGTACCCTGTTTTAAGTAACTTTCATACCTGAATTCATCTTAGAGCCTGAAAAGAATTCAAATATATTATTACCGGAAGTATACTTTGCGTTAAGTACAATTTTTTAGTCAAAAACCGAAACATGTGATAGTTTAAGATGGTGAATTAAAAATTCGTGTTTTTCATCTAACAGCAATTATGCCGGAACAAATATAAAATTCTTCTTTTGTCACTCACCCCCCCCCCCCCCCCCCCCATTTAATTCACATTCGCAGGAACAGTCGCCTCAAACTCAGGTTGGCGCTACGTTTTATGAAATGACAGTCTTTCGAGATTGTGGTACACTTCCCGACTTATAATTCCAATCGAAGCAAGATCCCTCATTTCGTAGCCTCAGATTGAAAAATATCTTAAAATGGAAAACTAGCCCCCACAGAATGTTGAAGGTGTCCTAGTCGAACCCTGCGGACTGTGTGGGGATGAGGGTTTACTTTACAGATAGATGCAGAGATCTCTACATCCATAAACGTGAGGAGGTTTTGGAGCATTATTAACCACCCCCCACCCACCCCTTAGATTTTTCAGAAAATATTGAAGGGGGGAATAAATAACTTGTCCAAATTGTTCCAAGTTATTAAAAATTTGGATTATTTTTAATTATTTACCCCCCTCCCCTCTCCGTCATGCGTCCATAGACTGAGTCGATTTCAGGTCATTTTTGAATTTCTCAAACCCTGAGGTCCTAAAATTTTTTTTTACTGAAAAATAAACATCATTTTTGTTTCTGCTATGGATTCGAGCTTGCTAATGGGTTTTGCGCCAAATTATAAAATCTCTAAAGGAAATTTTAACCTAAACAACTTTGTCAAAGACCGTAACTTCGTATCATATTTGACAAAAAAGTTATTAACTGTTTAATAGGGTTATGTCCTTTGGCATTGATAAACGATAAATTCAATTGACATCACTGCTGGGTGCCAAGCGAGGTATTGCATGCTGCATTACATACAATACATCGCGGGGCATAAGCAGTGATGTTCATTGAATTTATTTTTTATCAATGCCAAAAGACATACCCCTGTTAAACAGCTAATAACATTTTTGCAAAGTTGTATTGGTCATATTACTGTTACAAGTTATAAGAGGTAATTCCATGCCGTATTAAGAGGGAGGGGCAATGAGGGACAATTGCCCCGTACCCCCCCCCCCCCCTTCCTTGCCAAGGATGCTGACGAGGGAAAAAAGTTTACCCTTAATTTTTTCATTCTACATAAATTTATAGAAATCAAGGATAACAAAACTAGAATATTGGAATTATAACAACGAAAGAGGCCCTGTGAAATAATATCTTGAATAGTTTCACTGTAATATTAGTTAAGTTGCCCCCCCCCCCCCCCCCCCTAGAATAAACATTACCGATTTTTTTCCGCATTCAAGCGGGCTGGTCAAATCAGAACTTCTTTTTCAAAACAAAATCTTCACATTTGATTTTGAATTTTTTTTACACAAAATCCAAAAAAATCCAAGAAGAAGTAGGCGAGTGCTGAACCGTCAGCACGTGTTTTCTGTCGTGCGATAAAATTTCTATTATATTTATTTGCTAAAATATTATAATTTCGAAGATTTCTAGAACAAGCTCGAAATAATGAAGATTGAATTTTGAAGAGTGTTCGAATATTCGGATATTCGAAAAACAAGGGATGGTATTATTTGATCGGTAAATCTTTGGTATCCAATGCTGGATTTCGTACCTAATAATTGCGATATTTAAAGTAATGGGAAAAGCGCTGCTGAAGGAAAACGATTGGAACTAAGAAAGGATGGAGGGGTAGTAAGATCTTGCGTTTTTCGAATGGGAAGAACTTGGAACGAGTTGTGTTTTTTTTTCTGCACCGGTAACCAAAACGTCGTGTTTGTCATGGCTCACTTTGACCTGGAAGATTACAAAAGATGCTGAGCAAAGATAAATATCCTTGATCATTTCTGTTCATGATATTGTAAATTGTATAAAATTTCAATGATTAGATTACATACATACATACAAAATCAAAGAAAAATCCAGTGATTTTTTGATGAAAATTTAAGAAAAAAGAGCGAAAAACACCATGAAGTAGAATCGTAATAAGAAATTACAAAACAACTTAAAACTTATATTATTTGTGAGGAGATTTATTAACATGCAATTTAATGAAAGCTTGGTGTTTACTTCAATGAAATAATCTTTTTTTGTCAAAAACACTCCAGAATTTTAAATGGGCGATATCCGGGTGGGAATCAGATATCATTGAAATTAAAAAAAACCAAAGATAGTGAAAAAAAATTGAAAATCATTCGAAATTATGAATTTTCTAGAGCATTGCAAGAAGTTAAATCATTAAAAATAGATAATTAAGAATATTTACTTTAGAAGTATAAGTATGAGTCAATGTTGGGAAAAACAACAAGAATGGAAAAAAAATACTGAAGTTACTTTAACGGCAATACTGAGTTTCATTTTTACATTTCTATTTTGAATCCAGTAAAAGATATTTATTTTTTTTATTTACATAGTATTCCGCCTCACGACATAACTTGACGAACATAATTCCTAAAATTCACTCGGTCCATGGCAACCGTTCTCCAATTTCTCGGGCACCCTACGTTCGCCAGATCCCGCTCCACTTGGTTTAACCACCTCGCTCGTTGCGCCCCCGCTCGTCTTGTTCCTACCGGATTCGTAGCGAACACCTGTTTTGCAGGACAGTCGTCCGGCATTCTCGCAATATGTCCCGCCCAGCGTATCCGGGCAGCTTTCACCACCTTCTGGATACTGGGTTCGCCGTAGAGTCGCGCGAGCTCGTGGTTCATCCTTCACCTCCACACTCCGTTCTCCTGTACACCGCCAAAGATGGTTCTTAACACTCGTCGCTCGAATACCCCGAGTGTACGCAGGTCCTCCTCGAGCAATATCCATGTCTCGTACCCGTAGAGAACAACCGGTCTAATGAGCGTCATATACAGGTTACACTTCGTGCTAGGGCTTAGTCTTCTCGACCGCAGTTGCTTGTGGAGTCCATAGTAGGCACGACTTCCGCTGATAATTCGCCTCCGGATCTCACGGTTGGTGTCATTGTCTGCGGTCACCAGCGAGCCAAGATAGACAAAGTCTTCGACTATCTCCAGCTCGTCGCCGTCGATCGTGACCTTGTTATTGCTGGACAAGCGGGTTCGGTCGGTCTCGGATCCGCAGGCTAGCATGTACTTCGTCTTGGACGTATCAATCATCATCCCAATCCTTCCTGCTCCGCGTTTCAGTTTGCGGTAGATGTCCTCCACCGCCGCAGATGATCTGCCGACTTTATCAATGTCATCGGCAAAGCAGATAAGTTGACTGGATCTGTTGAAAATCGTGCCCCGCATTTCGCCCACCGCTCGTCGAATAACACCTTTTAGCGCCACGTTGGACATCATGCAGGATAGACCATCACCTTGTCGAAGCCCCCTGCGCGATTCGAATGAACTCGACAATTCACCCGAAATCCGCACACAGTTCTGCGTTCCATCCATCGTCGCCTTGATCAGTCTGGTTAGCTTCCCGGAAAAGCCGTTCTCGTCCATGATTTTCCATAGCTCGTTACGGTCGATCGTGTCGTATGCGGCTTTGAAGTCGATGAATAGATGGTGCTCACGGCATTTTTAGAGGATTTGCCGTAATGTGAATATCTGGTCAGTCGTTGACCGTCCCTCCATGAAGCCGGCCTGATGACTTCCCACGAATCTGTTTGCTAGCGGCGTTAGGCGGCGGAGTAGGATTCGGGACAACGCTTTGTAGGCGGCATTGAGGACAGTGATTGCTCGGTAGTTCTCACAGTCCAATTTGTCGCCCTTCTTGTATATGGGGCATATTACCCCTTTCTTCCACTGCTCCGGTAGCTGTTCTATGTCTCAGATCCGGACTATCAACCGGTGTAGGCAATCGGCCAACTTGTCCGGGCCCATTTTGATGAGTTCAGCTGCGATGCCATCCTTCCCAGCCGACTTGTTTCTATTCAGCTGGCGAATGGCTTCCTTAAGATAAGATTTAAGTATAAGATTTAAAATTCGAATTGAAGCTTTTCCAGCTGATAAGGAGTGTATTCGTAAAAAACCGAGGCTACCGTAATTTCGAAAAATAAACTTAAACTTAAACTTAAACACTTTATTTTGTGAATAACTTTTGAAAACATTGGTGGAAATTGTTGAAGTTTTCAGAGAAATAACTTAGCAATAAAATGTGCAAAATTTTGAGACGATCTGTCAAGTGATTTTTGAGATAGCATCCGATGAATAAGTTCAGAGATTAAAATTTCTGGGCGGGATTGTGAAAAACTCAGAAAAGTTCTTTTGAAAGACCTCAAAACAGCTGGAAACCAACTATTCGACCAAAGTTCTTATGATTAATTTTTTTAAGTGTCTTAGAGAATCTAATGGTTAACTAAAATTTAAATAAAAGTGATGAAAAACGACTTTTTGAAAGTAAAGAATATGATTTTACCTTTGAAGGTTTGATCAAGCACAATCAGAACATTTAGATTGTATCAGTGCTAAAAAAGGTCAATTCTTCTTGCTAACGCGCCCAACAGACTGCAAAAAGGCCAAAATTCATGTTGACTCGTTTAAAAAGTTGTCTATTGGTTAAATCAACAAACCAAAGCATGGGTCAAACCATGCGCTAAACTGTTCAACAGCTAGCGAGGTGAAATTTTAAAAACATAATCGAAATTGATTACAAAACCATTTTTAGCGAGCACCTGGCTGATCTCCAGCAAAAAAACAAATTCGTTGACATGTCTTCTCTGGATGTTCCAAAGAACATAAAAAAAAGGTTGAGAAAAAAAAATGATAACTGTTATTTCAAAAGGCTGGCAATTCGTGGAAGCTGTAAATCCGAAAGCGGTAAATTATGATCGTAACAATAAAAAGGCCAAATATACAAAATGCCTCTTATTTTGACCGTTTTCCTTCTATATTACTTACTAGCTGACCCGGTAAACTTCGTTTTACCTTCTAAAGAACAAATCGTAATAAATGTTTAATTTCATCTACACGTCCTTAACTACACCGTGCTCGCGAATAGATTCTTATGGAAATCGTAACAAATAAAGTTGAATATGTATTGGGAAAACCTTCCATGAAAGGTGAGATCCTTGAAACTATTATACAAACCGTCTCTGACCCAGAAAACCCTAGATAAAATTCTCCATAAGATTTTATCTTTATTTTGATAGGATTTGGAATCGTGATATTATATGCAAACTCTAGTCTAAATCAGCGATGTTGTTTTTTGTAGAAAGAAGACGATCAGCTAAACTTGTCATAATTTCGATCAATCACATTATTTTGAGTCTATTTTAAGAGGCAGCTCCAACGTGGTCTAACAATTATTGTGTGAAGATATCAGAAACTGCCTTCTACGTAGACCTAATGGTAATTTGAAGGCAATATGTTGAACTCATTCTCAGTTCCTTCGTGCGTTCAAAAAATTATGTATTTTCTGAGATAGCATATGGAAAAAAAATCGATTCATATTGCCCCCCCCTCCCCGGAAAAATTGCCCCGGGACCCCCGATGGCTTGATCTGGCCCTGGAAGTAATATAATTGAGTCAGAGAATCAGGAAATATGACTTTTGAATGTAAATAACTTACTTATTTACAGCTGTGAAATAAAATTACCATAAGCAAACAGTACTCCAATCCTTATAAGAATTCTGAACTCAACATTTTTGATATTGCTGATAAAATTGTTTGAAAATTTGTACTTTATTGCGCAAATGCCTTAAAGAGCACTCGGTTGAATTTTGGTAAAGTTTTTGCTAATTTCTAGATGAGACAGTTTGAATGGATAAATTACTTAAAATTCAATGTTCTCAATAATACGAGAGAAAAAATTCAAGAAACTTCATGTCTCAACAGATAAAAGAGTAATATTTGAGCTATGCAACATTCAATCTTTTTCATTTCTTTGAAGATTCTATTTTTTGTGAAAGACTCAATTTTTCAGCATAAAAATTACCGATATCAAGTCGATTCTTTAAGAAGTGATCCTTGAAATATTTCAATAAAAAGTTGTGATCGATTGACAAACTTGATGAAAAAAAAACTATCTTTGAAGAGACGTTTCATGGAAACTTGATCAAAATTCAATTCAAAATTGATCATGTTCTATTGTTGAATGATGGATTCAGCTGATTCAGAAATCATTCAGTTGGTTCAACTTATCGGATCAGTTCCCTTCTTAATCGCTGCTCATTAACTGAACCTGCTCATCATCAATGTGAGATAGTAAACCGTTTGTCTAAAATCGAACGCACCAGAATGCAAGCAGGCCCACTCTGAAGTCTTGTGCATGGCAACTCCACTCCTAGGGCCCTTCCCTCTCATTTGAAATTGACCACATCCGGGTTGACATTAATTGGCATTTGATAGACGACCACATAAAAGCGGTTTCCATCTCCCGGAGACACTAAAGCTCTTCCCCCTTTCAGGAAGGACACCGAGAGAGGTCCTTGTCTTGAGGCCTGGCTGGCCGATCTACCAGCAGGTGGGAAAACGTTCAGGATGATTTTAATTGGAGGACGGCCGTTCCTGCTCCGTCAATGTAAGCTTCACCTTGATTATCCGTCAATTAAAATCGTTTCGCTCCATGTGGAGCCATAGTTTACCAGGGTCGGCTGGAGAGATTATAAAATATTCTTTTTGGAGAGTTTTGTTTAGTATTACCCGATCAAAAAATATGTTTTAGTCTTCTGATATTTAAGCTCATAATTGTCTAAAGACTTGTGACGACCCTGTTTCGGAACCTTCAAGTAGGTTTCGATGTTTTTGATGCGTGGTCGAGCTGTCTGTCGGTTCTGCTCCACCACTATATAGTCCGACTCATCACAATCGGTTTAATTGGTGTTATTTACAGCTCATTGGTTTTGTTCTGTGACGTGTGAACTGTAAGATGTATTTCGAAGAATGGGTGAGTGAGGGTGATATTTGTGATGCTCTACTGGACACCACATTGTACAAATACACAGAGACATACAACTTCATGCGGTTTTCCGGTCTTCCGGTCTCTGATGCCGGTTGCCTTCCCATTTGTTGCTTGTGTGCTTTGTGGAAGACCCCGGCCGATTATTCACTATCTATGAACTTTAATTATTGACTAAATCACTGAATCGATGCGTTTTGTCAACGGCTGACAAGTGACAAGCCGCTGCGTTACTGTCGTGGTTCGTAACTGATTTTGAATAGAAGTACTTACCCTTGCTTCGCGCCTGTTGACGTTCTTCCTCCTCCAGAGCCTGAAGGACCGCTGACTTGGCCAAGCTCGGTGGCTTGGTGGTCGACGGATCCTCAAAGTCAATTCTGAAACGAAAAATGGAAAAAAGAGGGCATATGTTAGTCAAGATGATAAGGTTTAAATTCACCGATAATAAGATTTGAACCCACATCTTACGAATCTCCGGGAATTTTGTAGTATTATTATACTACAGGAGACAACATGGCGTATGAAAATTGATTGTAATATTGATGCAAAAAAAATTGATTTTAAAACAAATTTATTTTACATCTTAGAAAGTTTTATCATTTTGGTAACATATATCATCGTTTTCGGATCACTTTAATCATTTTTGTCATTTTTGTTATTATTGTCATTTTTGTCATTTTTGCCATTTTTGCCATTTTTGCCATTTTTGTCATTTTTGTCATTGTTGTCATTTTTGTCATTTTTGTCATTTTTGTCATTTTTGTCATTTTTGTCATTTTTGTCATTTTTGTCATTTTTGTCATTTTTGTCATTTTTGTCATTTTTGTCATTTTTGTCATTTTTGTCATTTTTGTCATTTTTGTCATTTTTGTCATTTTTGTCATTTTTGTCATTTTTGTCATTTTTGTCATTTTTGTCATTTTTGTCATTTTTGTCATTTTTGTCATTTTTGTCATTTTTGTCATTTTTGTCATTTTTGTCATTTTTGTCATTTTTGTCATTTTTGTCATTTTTGTCATTTTTGTCATTTTTGTCATTTTTGTCATTTTTGTCATTTTTGTCATTTTTGTCATTTTTGTCATTTTTGTCATTTTTGTCATTTTTGTCATTGTTGTCATTTTTGTCGTTTTTGTCATTTTTGTCACATTTGTCATTTTTGTCACATTTGTCATTTTTGTCACATTTGTCATTTTCGTCATTTTTGTCATTTTTGTCATTTTTGTCATTTTTGTCATTTTTGTCTTTTTAGTCATTTTTGTCATTTTTGTCATTTTTGTCATTTTTGTCATTTTTGTCATTTTTGTCATTTTTGTCATTTTTGTCATTTTTGTCATTTTTGTCATTTTTGTCATTTTTGTCATTTTTGTCATTTTTGTCATTTTTGTCATTTTTGTCATTTTTGTCATTTTTGTCATTTTTGCCATTTTTGTCATTTTTGTCATTTTTGTCATTTTTGTCATTTTTGTCATTTTTGTCATTTTTGTCATTTTTGTCATTTTTGTCATTTTTGTCATTTTTGTCATTTTTGTCATTTTTGTCATTTTTGTCATTTTTGTCATTTTTGTCATTTTTGTCATTTTTGTCATTTTTGTCATTTTTGTCATTTTTGTCATTTTTGTCATTTTTGTCATTTTTGTCATTTTTGTCATTTTTGTCATTTTTGTCATTTTTGTCATTTTTGTCATTTTTGTCATTTTTGTCATTTTTGTCATTTTTGTCATTTTTGTCATTTTTGTCATTTTTGTCATTTTTGTCATTTTTGTCATTTTTGTCATTTTTGTCATTTTTGTCATTTTTGTCATTTTTGTCATTTTTGTCATTTTTGTCATTTTTGTCATTTTTGTCATTTTTGTCATTTTTGTCATTTTTGTCATTTTTGTCATTTTTGTCATTTTTGTCATTTTTGTCATTTTTGTCATTTTTGTCATTTTTGTCATTTTTGTCATTTTTGTCATTTTTGTCATTTTTGTCATTTTTGTCATTTTTGTCATTTTTGTCATTTTTGTCATTTTTGTCATTTTTGTCATTTTTGTCATTTTTGTCATTTTTGTCATTTTTGTCATTTTTGTCATTTTTGTCATTTTTGTCATTTTTGTCATTTTTGTCATTTTTGTCATTTTTGTCATTTTTGTCATTTTTGTCATTTTTGTCATTTTTGTCATTTTTGTCATTTTTGTCATTTTTGTCATTTTTGTCATTTTTGTCATTTTTGTCATTTTTGTCATTTTTGTCATTTTTGTCATTTTTGTCATTTTTGTCATTTTTGTCATTTTTGTCATTTTTGTCATTTTTGTCATTTTTGTCATTTTTGTCATTTTTGTCATTTTTGTCATTTTTGTCATTTTTGTCATTTTTGTCATTTTTGTCATTTTTGTCATTTTTGTCATTTTTGTCATTTTTGTCATTTTTGTCATTTTTGTCATTTTTGTCATTTTTGTCATTTTTGTCATTTTTGTCATTTTTGTCATTTTTGTCATTTTTGTCATTTTTGTCATTTTTGTCATTTTTGTCATTTTTGTCATTTTTGTCATTTTTGTCATTTTTGTCATTTTTGTCATTTTTGTCATTTTTGTCATTTTTGTCATTTTTGTCATTTTTGTCATTTTTGTCATTTTTGTCATTTTTGTCATTTTTGTCATTTTTGTCATTTTTGTCATTTTTGTCATTTTTGTCATTTTTGTCATTTTTGTCATTTTTGTCATTGTTGTCATTTTTGTCGTTTTTGTCATTTTTGTCACATTTGTCATTTTTGTCACATTTGTCATTTTTGTCACATTTGTCATTTTCGTCATTTTTGTCATTTTTGTCATTTTTGTCATTTTTGTCATTTTTGTCTTTTTAGTCATTTTTGTCATTTTTGTCATTTTTGTCATTTTTGTCATTTTTGTCATTTTTGTCATTTTTGTCATTTTTGTCATTTTTGTCATTTTTGTCATTTTTGTCATTTTTGTCATTTTTGTCATTTTTGTCATTTTTGTCATTTTTGTCATTTTTGTCATTTTTGTCATTTTTGCCATTTTTGTCATTTTTGTCATTTTTGTCATTTTTGTCATTTTTGTCATTTTTGTCATTTTTGTCATTTTTGTCATTTTTGTCATTTTTGTCATTTTTGTCATTTTTGTCATTTTTGTCATTTTTGTCATTTTTGTCATTTTTGTCATTTTTGTCATTTTTGTCATTTTTGTCATTTTTGTCATTTTTGTCATTTTTGTCATTTTTGTCATTTTTGTCATTTTTGTCATTTTTGTCATTTTTGTCATTTTTGTCATTTTTGTCATTTTTGTCATTTTTGTCATTTTTGTCATTTTTGTCATTTTTGTCATTTTTGTCATTTTTGTCATTTTTGTCATTTTTGTCATTTTTGTCATTTTTGTCATTTTTGTCATTTTTGTCATTTTTGTCATTTTTGTCATTTTTGTCATTTTTGTCATTTTTGTCATTTTTGTCATTTTTGTCATTTTTGTCATTTTTGTCATTTTTGTCATTTTTGTCATTTTTGTCATTTTTGTCATTTTTGTCATTTTTGTCATTTTTGTCATTTTTGTCATTTTTGTCATTTTTGTCATTTTTGTCATTTTTGTCATTTTTGTCATTTTTGTCATTTTTGTCATTTTTGTCATTTTTGTCATTTTTGTCATTTTTGTCATTTTTGTCATTTTTGTCATTTTTGTCATTTTTGTCATTTTTGTCATTTTTGTCATTTTTGTCATTTTTGTCATTTTTGTCATTTTTGTCATTTTTGTCATTTTTGTCATTTTTGTCATTTTTGTCATTTTTGTCATTTTTGTCATTTTTGTCATTTTTGTCATTTTTGTCATTTTTGTCATTTTTGTCATTTTTGTCATTTTTGTCATTTTTGTCATTTTTGTCATTTTTGTCATTTTTGTCATTTTTGTCATTTTTGTCATTTTTGTCATTTTTGTCATTTTTGTCATTTTTGTCATTTTTGTCATTTTTGTCATTTTTGTCATTTTTGTCATTTTTGTCATTTTTGTCATTTTTGTCATTTTTGTCATTTTTGTCATTTTTGTCATTTTTGTCATTTTTGTCATTTTTGTCATTTTTGTCATTTTTGTCATTTTTGTCATTTTTGTCATTTTTGTCATTTTTGTCATTTTTGTCATTTTTGTCATTTTTGTCATTTTTGTCATTTTTTGATATTTTTGTCATTTTTGTCATTTTTGTCATTTTGTGATATTTTTGTCATTTTTGTAATTTTTTTTTCATTTTTGTCATTTTTTTCTTTTTTCTTGATTTCGTCATTACCAACTCTGGACGTTTATCTATATTAAAGTTTGAACATTTAACTTTGGCGATTGACGGAAACTTGATGATCAATTTTCATAAATTCGACATTTAATTTTTTGCAGCCACTCTTTTTGTTAAGAAATATCTGTTTTTATTTTTTCAAGGATAATAACATGGTCCGTTTTTCAGTTTTACATTTTTGTGATCACCCTGATGACCAAACACTTTGTTTATGATGAATGTCCGATCATAAAGTAACCTATTTGATATTCAAGTGCCGCCCTCAGGAAGTATCGAGTAATTATGATATCAGCTCAGCTTAAGATGTCTTCATATCAGAAAAGAGCCAGTATCCAAAACAACCTCCTAATGGTCGTACATAAAGCCATTCCATACAGCAAAGTAGTTAAACGTGCCATTTTCCGACACACGGTTCGTATCACTTTTACGAGCTATTAGAACGAGATTTATAATCCTTGACGACGGAATGCTGACAGAGCCAAGCTTTACACGTGTTCGACCACAAGGACTTCAACAGGCTTCTTCTTGAGCCACCCACTCCTCCTTTTTGGCGGGGATGGAAAAACTTTTGCCTGCAGCTGATCGATTGACTTTGGAAACAGGACCCGGGCCAAAGTGCACTCAAGTATACATATGTGTCCAAACACGAAGCCCGTGGATACTCATTTTCACAACGGAGGCGGATGCTGGATGTTCGGTTCAGTTCTCGAGGGTTCAACATAAGAGACAACAATTCCATAACACGGCCCAGTGGACACGCACACGCCATTACACCACCTCGCAGAATCACCGCCCTACCACCCGCGTTGAATGCTGACCGGATTGGCCAGGAATGTTCAACGGAACCCAAAAGCTTGAAAGGAAACACCGAAAGGGTGTCCCAAAAGCTGCCATGGATGCTGGCCGAGAGGAAAGAATTCCAAACACTCTCACCGTTTTTCAGCTGCTGCAGAATCCTGTGACCACTTTTCCACTATCCTGTTTGACGATTTAGGGTTGCTAGCTAGATTTGTTTTAAAATCTTTAAAAAAAATGGAATCAAAATTTATAGTTGCTTATTAAAAATTGATTTAAAAAAAACTTGTAATTCTGTCTTGGGACATTTCTCACCTCAAAATTATCAGTTCATCAAGATGATGGAGAATTTTAAAGAACCACCAGATCGGAGATTGTGGGTTCATGTTTTATCGGAGGGCCTTTGTATCTTTTCAGAGGAATTCAAAATGTTTACGACAGGCATGTCAAACTAGCAAATAAAATACCAAACTCCACCCAAGCCGCTTGGCTATCTTGAAAGTTATCAAAGTAATAATAATTCTTGAAATGTTGAACATTTATCACTATTATTAAGGTTAAACAGTTGATGAATGGACAAATGATATATATTATTGTATTGTTTTTCTATTTTTCTACGAAAACCATTCTATAGATTTTTGCCTGCGAGCCGCTATAAAAAATATTGATTGCGGCCCGTGGAGCCTTAAGCACCTACTTTTGCGGCCCGCTTACCCTCATGAGCTTCAAATGTCTGGTTTACGGTTTCTTCAAAAAAAAAAAAAAAAAATATTCCATCATCTTGAAAATTTGATTTGTAATGTTTTGCTCACCCGCAGAGAAAACAAGTGCATTCACGAATCACTAGTCACTAATCGTACTTCCACAGCCAAAACTTATATCGGAGTCCCAAAGTATAACAAAAAAGAGTTATTATTCCTCATGTCTTTGTTCATGCTTTTGATCATGTTAACATAAAACCATTAAAATGATAAACAACATAAGGCCTACCATGGAGCAGAGAACGCAGAAACATCTGAAACACAGGAACTGAAGAAACGTGGACCTCCAGTAGGGGTACCGAGAGTAAGACCGTCACCATCGGAGTTTTACTAGAAAACCTAGATTTTTAGTGTTTTAAATGACTGCACGTACATTTTAGTATTTCTTATTTTGAACATATTTACATGCATCAAACCTGCAGCGTTTAACGTCAAAATAATAAACAAAAAAAAAAAAAATCCGGAGTGCCGCTGATGCGCAATCGACTGTAATTTTTCGCGGGTGGAATTTACGGTCTAATTCGTGAAAAAAGCTCCAAATCCGTTGTTGTTGGTGTGCAGTTGGTATCTTTCCTTGTTAGTTATCGCTGAGATTCGAGTTTAGGTAAGTTAAATCTTTAAAGTGGTACAAATTTTGTTCTTAAAAATATGCATAATGTGGAGGTAAAACCGAGTGGGGTAAGCCCTGCAAAGTTTGTGAATAGTAAGGTTACTAAAACATATTTTCTCCTATTTCAGATGCCTGGCAAGTACCAAAACAAAACTATCCGTGGTATTTGTACCCAAGAGAGCCTTACCCTTGCGAAATAGGCTATCGCTTGTGGGGCTTCGGTAAAAAGTGCCTCTAAGACTTTTGGAATTCCCAGGACTACATTACAGGATCATATGTCGAGGAAGGGGCAATCTTGAAGCTAGTGAGTTTCATATGAAGGGAAATAAATCAAGTAAGAAAACTGGTCATTCCATGTGTTAATATCTTAAAACAATCTTAAGACAATAAACATTTAACATCACTTGAGCTAATCACTGAATTTAAGTGTAGTATTACATATGTGTCGGGTGATAGGTATACATAATGTCTGGTTTCTTGATTTCATATTTTGAAACTTGTTTCGGTTAAATCTCCGGGACCGGTAAACTGATAAATGCAATACTTATCTGCGTCGTACAGAATAGTAACATCTTTCATTGAGCGGTGTTTGGATATAAATCGTTTTAGTTTATGTTAAGAAAATTAATCACCAACTTCAGGTGCCAGTCTTACCTCCACGGGGTGCCAGTTTCACCCCCACTAGTTTATGAATACTGTTTTTAAAAATTAACTATACTTATAATCAACAGTTTAAAATCACTGACAGCGTAAGTATCTTGTTGAAGACAGTTTAAGCAATGATTTTGTGTAGAAAATAAAACAAAATTTGCTTTCAGTTCTTGCAAAATGATCATTTTCCTTAGTTCTTCTACTATACGTTTCATAGGGACTGTAAACATGCTAAGAAAAATGCTCCCTAATGAAAACCCATGTGCAATGTTAAGTGACTTTACCCATCTCTAAAACCATTTTTCAGCGGCTGGAAATGATTAATTTTGTTCACAGAAATCGCAAAACCTTTGAAAGAAAGTATTCGAAGAATTGATGTAGGAATTAATGAAAGGATTTTTAGGAAATTCAAAGTTTTCTGATTCTTCGTTTAACTGTTTTGGATTTCAGTGTACGATTATTCCTGGTCATTGACCAACGATAAAGAACCTTTACTCGCTCTTGAAAATGAAAAGAGAAACGGAAAACATGAGTAGAACAAAAAATCTTTCGAGGTCTGTTCAGAGCTCAAATGGATTTTTTTTTTCAAGAATTTCACTTTTATAATAAAAATTACCCATTTCATTACCTTGAAAATTTCAGAAAATATCTGAATCTCTCATGCGTGTAAGATATGATTTGAAAAAACCTTTATTTATTTGAAGAAGAATGATAAGACAAGTTTTGACAAATATGTTAAACAGTTTAAAAGTTTTATAGAATAGTTTCATTCAAAGTCTCAATCTTAAATGATTTAAAAGAAGAAAAATCCTTTAAAAAGAACCTTATTGCTCGTGTCAAAAATTATTATTGATAATTATCTTTGCGCGACTCGTGTACTTTCGCCGTAGGGAATGAATCAAAAAGCTCTTCTTTCACATCTCCAGAGAAATTCGCAAACCAGTTTATGGTAATTTTTTTTATTTTTCCTAGGACTTAATTAGGCAGTGACTACAGAAAAAGTGATAGAAAGTTCGAAACAGGCACCGTTTTCGTTTATAACAGAAAATCAAGCATGGGAAAATCACATTCAATCAAATTTCCTGGCGGATAGCAACGACGACAACTATTGTTTGCGGGTTTCCTTGGAAATAATGATCTTTTTGGCTTTATTCGATACTTTTTTGCCTTTCTTACAGAAAGGTATAGTTATCGGTCGATTTGGGAGATCCTTAATTTTGGGTCTTAGATATACCTTTATAGGTACCTATCGAATCAGCTCGACGAGTTCTGTCGATGTCAGTGTATTTGTATGTATTGGTGTGATTTTTTTATAAACTTTGTCACTACGTTTTTGCGAAACTGGGAAGTACAATAAAAATGATTTTTGTCTTAAAAAATTTGTTTTTTTTTCCTCTTCAATGTATAAAAGAAAGAAAAAAAAACAAAATAGTTTGAAAAATAAATTTTCATAGTAATTATCATCAAATCATCACTCCAAAAAACGTGTCAATTTGGCTGGCTAGCCACAACCAGCAATCACTAAAATCAAGATTATCGTATAAATGACGTCAAATTATAGATGACGTCATAGACACGATGGGCGCGCTCACTACCTTACACAAACGATGAAGTCAGGAACGACACCTTTCCCTCCCACTCAGAATTGCTGACTTATAAGCAACTGAGTGGGAGGAAAACAATGCTTTTGGAAGCCCAAATAATTTTATAAATTGTTTATGGTTCAGCTTTACGCCGAACCATTCCAAAAAATTTGGAGCCAAGCCCCAAATACTTAAATTTAATTATGGTTTTCACCAAGGGGTACAACCCCGAATTAAGAAGAATCAGTCATGAGTACTTGTGGCCAACATCGCTTGGTACGAAAGCGATTGTTACTTCGATGTTTCGCTAAACGCTATACTCGCAAGCAAAGGTTGCTCTGTGAAGGAGATAACGACGAAGGGACGCGTGCGGGCGGACGAAGCAAACCATCTCAATTTCTCTCACACGCTTACTTTCAATTAACCATTTTATAGCAATATTGTCAATTTTGATTTTTTTTTATTTAATATAATAAAAAAAATCAAATAATGAGATTTTGCATTGTTCTTTCAGTTCCAGTAACCGGTACAAAACATTGTTGTTGATTGCACCACGCATCATATTCATCATAAAATTATGATTATCTGCGGTAACTCAACATACTTAAGTAGTTTTCTTAGAAATACATTTTTCTTCTCTCCCTAGAATGAGCAATTTGCTCAAATTTTTATATATACCGTGCATATCGAGCTTTATTCGAGACGATTATTGAAACATTTTTTCTTACTAAATTTTATTTTCATGTTTTTTTTTTCGAACGCATTAAGACCGGAACAAAATTGAAATTCTTTATCTGTCACCCCCTTCAGTTTTCCCGAAAATCCCGAAGAGGGGAATAAATAAAGTGAATCGTATTGGAGTGAAAAAATTGAAAAATTCTTCGAAAATTAAAACAGTTGAAAGAGAGCAAGTCAAACTGTAGAAGATGAGAATTGTATCCCCTTGGGTAATGGAGATATTTTTTCAAATTTACAATCCCAAATAACCTAATTTTTAAATTTGGATCAATATAGATGGTACGCAAATACATGCAAGCTGTTGTTCAATTTATTCCTATTTGTTAACTTTTTGATTTTTCTTAATTATCTCCCCTAGTAAATATGTTTCAACTCCAAGTGACAACAACAGGATTTCAAATTTGTTTCTGCCTAATTGGACTAAAATTTCGCTTCAAATATACACGGACAAAACCAAACTACCCACTGAACTACGCACTACTGGGTTGAAGCCATTTAAGTCCCAAGTACGTAGTTTTTGGTGGGTAGTTTTGATCTACTTGGAGGTTTTTAGCAAAGTACCCAGTGGGTGGGTTCTATATTTTTTCCAGTGTCCGACATTTTTTTCTCAACTTAGCAGACGCGTGTGTTCATTTGCTGCAAACTCTCGGGCACAGCTTACCGGATGTTAAAAATATTTAGTCCTTGCACAGGAAGAAACCACTAGACAGAGCTTCCGGTAAGTTTACTTTAACTTTTTTGCACTAAACAGAAAACACCGGATTTGCCTCCTAATTGATTGCGTTTGCAGGTTCTGGTTCAAAGTTCCAGCAATCACCTGAAAAAAGCGGAAAACATTCCAGTATCTGTCGGATCTTGTGATAAGACGGGAAACGAACGCTTCGGATGCTTTGGTAAGCTATTTTTGTTAATAACAGAGTGATGGTTTACCATCAATTGTTTTCTAGAAATTGGTTTTCTAAAATTTAGAGGATAACTCAGAATTTTTTCACTGAGCGAACCACTAAAAATTGTTTTTTTTTTTCATTTACAGAAACAGACAAACTTCCAGAATTGCTTCGAAGGGCTTTGGCAGCTCGGTACATAATTATCTCACTGCTCTGGTCTAAGAAGAACTGCGTTCTGGTCTTTCCGGTGGTCATGAGCCAACATTATCGGGCAGTTTCATTTTTGACTACATTAAAAATTCTTCCTGAAGACTTCTTCCTGAAATCCTATGAGGATTTAAGAAATCTACTTGGTTAGTATTTCTTTAAAAAAATCTTTTGGTTTGATATGCATAGTTTCTAGTTTAATTAATATTCCGATTTTATCAATTTTCAGCACCAATAATTATGGCATTCTGCATAGCAAGCTGCCTGACGAATTGGTTTATGATTCAACATTACGGAAGTTTCCTACGTTTCCTCGATCAACGAGTAGAAAACTGTATCCGACATGTGAACTACATTCAATCAGCATCCTAAAAACACCCTCGGACGGACCTCAGCGACTTCAACATGCTAGAGGATAACATTTTGATCCTATGAATCATCTATATAGCTTTAGTTGTAGTACATTCTGAAATTTAGAGTTTTGAAATGCTTGTCTATCAGAAAGACATAAAAACACTCAATTGCCAACTCCGCTGGCTTAACATATTTTGATTTTTTTCATGATTAATCAGAAGGCAATTTAACCATCAAATAGTAGTAAAATTTAGATATGATTTTTCATCTTATCTCGTGTTTTGTATCAAAGTATTTAGTATAGGGTATAATGTATAGGGTTCATTCACGTTTTTGATGAAGAATGATTGATTTGTAAAGTATAGTTTTGATTAGAGCCATTGCAGAAGTTAAAATCAGAAGATTTTTCTTTGGAGAATGATAAGATATGTCATCATTATAATTTTAAAGCATGCATTCTGATAATGAATAAATTAACCATTATAATAAAATTTTATATTCATGTTCTTAATAGATTTTGAAGATATATTTTAACGATCATTGGACTCTATGTTAGAATCAATGATACTCTATTCTCGCTGTCTTCACTCCAACGTTTGGTCCCAGAGCAAACGTTGAATTATTTGAAACACATGGTTGGAGACCTTTTTTTTATATTGTAATCGTGAATTTTATATTCATGTTTTTAATTGATTTTGAAAATATATTTCACCGATCATTGGACTCTATGTTAGAATCATTAATACTCTATTCTCGCTGTCTTCACTCCAACGCTTGGTCCCAGAGCAAACGTTGAATTATCTGAAAAATATGGTTGGAGACCTTTTTTTTATATTGTAATCGTGAATATTTATATTCATGTTCTTAATTGATTTTAAAAATATATTTCACCGATCATTGGACTCTATGTTAGAATCAATGATACTCTATTCTCGCTGTCTTCACTCCAACGTTTGGTCCCAGAGCAAACGTTGAATTATCTGAAACATATGGTTGGAGACCTTTTTTTATATTGTAATCCTGAATTTTATATTCATGTTCTTAATTGATTTTGAAAATATATTTTAACGATCATTGGACTCTATGTTTGAATCATTGATACTCTATTCTCGCTGTCTTCACTCCAACGTTTGGTCCCAGAGCAAACGTTGAATTATCTAAAACACATGGTTGGAGACCTTTTTGCCTTTCTTACAGAAAGGTATAGTTATCGGTCGATTTGGGAGATCCTTAATTATGGGTCTTAGATATACCTTTATAGGTACCTATCGAATCAGCTCGACGAGTTCAGACGATGTCAGTGTATTTGTGTGTGCTGGTGTGATTTTTTGTAAACTTTGTCACGACGTTTTTGCGAAACTGGGAAGTGCAATAAAAATGATTTTCGTCTTAAAAAATTAGATTTTTTTCCCTCTTCAATGTATAAAAGAAAGAAAAAAAAACAAAATAGTTTGAAAAATAAATTTTCATAGTAATTATCATCAAATCATCACTCCAAAAACGTGTCAATATGGCTGGCTAGCCACAACCAGCAATCACTAAAATCAAGATTATCGTATATGTGACGTCAAATTATACATGACGTCATATACACGATGGGCGCGCTCGCTGTGTATAGTGGTAAAAGTTACAAGCTCCACTCCCACTTATGATGTCTTTATGACGTCAAAATGAGCGAGAGGAAGGAGTAGACGAGATTATTAAAATTTCAAGTCTTGATTTTACTTTTAACTTTTGTACCAGTTCAGTGTTAACCGAACTGGTTTCAAAAATGTGAAGCTAAGCTCCGAGACCATATTATAGTGATATGGATATTCATAAAGGGGTACTACCCCGAACTTTACATTTCCAATCGATGGGTCCTACATCCGACATCCGCATTTTTCTGCAGCGATGGCGGGCTTCGATACTTCGCTGAAACCACATAAGGGACGCGAGCGGAGCACACCATCTCAATTTCTCTCATACCGCTCGAGCTTATGTCGTTCGTGAGAGCATGAGAGAAATTGAGTTGGTGTGTATCGTCTGAATCATACGCATCAAATTTCTCCATTTAGTAGCATTGACTCAAACTTTTAGCCTGTGCCCAAACCGCGATCGTTTTGTGCTAAAATTTTTGAAGGTGTACGACGCAAGCGGGAATCTGTCATATAATTTGGTAGTAAATTTGGAAAAGGGCAAACGCGCCAAATGTAAACAAATCTAGCGTAACATTTCATGAGGGTGAAACTAGCAGTTAGCTCGGAACGAGAAAAACGCGTTTGAAATTTCAGAACATTTTATCAAATCCTGTTGGAACATGGCGAGGGGGGGGGGTCAATAAAAAAATGAGAGAAACAAATAAATTGAAATAAATTGTACAAAAGCTTCTGTGCAATAAAATTGCATATTACATAATTGCACAAATTCTATAAATCAAGTTATTTTTCATCAAATAATTCAATAAAATAAAGAGTGAAAAACGGCGAAATAAACCCCATCTTCCAAAATTTGATTTCAATATTTCAAACTTTATTTATCTCCCCCTTCAGATTTTTTGTAAATTTCGGGGTGACAAAAGAAGAAATTGAGCTGTATTGTAGGTTTTCGAACGGTACTTTTCACTCAGCTGACAACTCGATTTGTTTACATTTGGCGGTACGTCCTTTTGAAATAATCGATACCGCTGCTGATCTCATGCTGAGTAGGGAAAATATAATCTTGTTGGAAAAAAAAAATTATGTCATACTGGGATTAATTCATCTAGTAGTAGCATGTATCCTGACAAGTTGTTGAAGACAAATATCAAAAATACATATTTTAAATATTGTCGAGTATAAGTTGATATTAAGAAAATTGACAAAATTGATGAAACAGGAAAAACTGTCCAAACTGGCTAATTACAAAATTGACCAAATCGACAAAATTGACTTAGTGAACAAAATTGACTTAGTGGACAAAACTGAAAAAATTGAAACAATTGAAAAAAAATGACAAAACATATTGTCAAAATTGATGAAACAGAAAAAAAACTGTGCCAATTGGCAAAATTGACAAAGTTGACATAATTGTAAAAATGACAAAATTGAAATAATTGAAAAAATTACAAATTTCACAAAATTAACAAAATTGACAAAACCACAAAAATTCCAAAATTTACAAAATTGGAATAATTGACAAAATTTAAAAAAATTTAAAAAAAACACAAAATTCACCAAATCGACAAAATTGACAAAATTGACTTAGTGGACAAAATTGAAAAAAAATTGACAAAGTTGAAAAAATTGACAAAATTGACAAAATATATTGTCAAAATTGTTGAAACAGAAAAAAAATGTGCCAATTGAAAAAATTAGCACAATTTACACAATTGAAAAAATCGACAAAATTGCTAAATTGAAAAAGTTGACCTAGTGGACAATATTAACAAAAATTACAAAATTGAAAAAATTGAAAAACATTTACAAAATTGACCAAATCGACAAAATTAACTAAGTGGACCAAATTGACAAAATTGAAAAAAAATTGACAATACCGAAATTATGACAAAATTGAAAAAACATATTGTCAAAATTAACAAAACATATTGTCAAAATTGATGAAATAGAAAAAAGCTGTGCCAATGGACCGTTGTAAGAAACTATTTTACAGAGAGATGTCACTACTAGCGCTGAGAGCTGTCAAACCTCACGACCAGAAAAAAGACTCGCATAAAATTTCATATGCGCGAAACGAGCAGTTGGCTCGGATCGAGAAAAACATGTTTGAGATTTAAGAATATGTTAATTTCAAAACCTATTAAAACAATCAAAAACTTTTTGTTCCGAGAATATTGCTCACTTATTGTTCGTTGATTATCAAAAAAAAACTGCATTTTTCCGTAAGTTTCTGATATTTCCGAGATTTGCCCTTTCTATTTTCGTTTCCGGTTGCTTCTAGAAGTTTCACCCAACTGAACGGTCGTTTTAATTTGGTTTGCAAATTCGTACTCTGTTTGGTACTACTCGCAATACTAGATATTCCGTTTTATCAGAAGGTGATGAAGAGTTTAAAAAAAAGATAAATCTTTTGTGTTTGTGTTATTAATTCATTGATTTGGAATTAAGGAAGTACCTGAGTACATACAATTATATTTACCAGACCTTTATGATTATAATGACTCAACTTTTCGTTTAAATTTTTCTTATATTTTGTTTACTCTGTATAATTACGACCAGCCCAAAAATCAGGCTCGCTACTGTACCGCCATCCCTTAGCAGCCATAAATTTATTTGAAGATGCGCGACAGATGGCATAGTTAGAACACCTGCAACGGTTCAGGCGTAAATATTGGTTTTAAGTATACCAGTTTGAGCACAATTTGAAATTTTAGAATCGGCTAAAACACCCACTCCCCACCGGTGTAGGAGCAAATTTAAAACGGAAACACTTTCATTGCAGACACTCAATAACTGAGAAGAAAAAACCTCATCGAAAAAGTATTAAAATTTTCTTTTCGTTTATTTTTTTCAAATTTTAGAACGCTGACTGGATTCACTAATTCGTCGAGCCCAAATGAAAAGCTTTTTATTTAATTATATAAAATCGAAAATAATGTGACATCTTTTATTTATACTTCATATGGTTTTTATTAACATCTATTCTCAGTTTGTGTTACGTATAGGCTGGTTGAAGCGAAAAAAAACATTCAAATAATATCTCAAAAAGAAACTATTATCACACCCAATGTTACCCAAACATGTGTGAAAGAAATCATTGTTGGCTAAATTTTCTCACCGTGAACTAAATCGGTCTGTCGTATATTTTGAAATCCTGTTCCAAATTTGCATGAATTTGGAACAAAGGCGTATAACTGTTGGGAATTTTGAAATCGATAACTGTGCTAAAACAGCGATTTACGCCACCGGTGCCAGCCGGACTGTTTTTGCGTGGTCGAAAACCGTGTTTTGCTTCTACCGTTGGGACGGCCCTTATTTCCCCCTATCGTAAAATATGCAGAAGGCACTTAATTTAATCCATTGACAAAATTGACATATTTGAAAAAAATTTATAAAATTGACAAGATTGAACAAATTGAATAATTTGACCTATTTATTTGACAAAAATGACCTGTCGAATTTGTCAATTTTTTTATATAAGTCAAATTATTCAATTTTTTCAATAAATTCCAAAAATGGTAAAAATCACAGAATTGACGAAAATGCCACATATTACATCAGTGACAAATTTCACTAAACTGTTAAATAACGCAGGATAATCGCAAACTACAAAAATGCAAAATTGACAAATTAAGCCTTATTTGATAAATCTTTAAATGGCACCTCCTCAGCATTAACTGAACCGGTTTCCGGAATTAGAAACCGAAGGTCCATTTCATATTCGTCATTAAGTTTAACGTAAGGTCGATGGGTGTAACATCCGACATCGCATGCTTCTGCAGCGATGGCTACCTCGCCAACACAATATTCGCAAGCAAAGGTTTCTCTTAGAAGGAGAAACCACATAAGGGACGCGAGCGGAGCACACCATCTCAATTTCTCTCATACCGCTCGAGCTTATGTCGTACGTTCGTGGTCGTGCTATTCAGCATGAGAGAAATTGAGTTGGTGTGTATCGTCCGAATCATACGCATCAAATTTCTCCATTTAGTAGCATTGACTCAAACTTTTAGCCTGTGCCCAAACCTCGATCGTTTTGTGCTAAAATTTTAGAACGCAAACGGGAATCTGTCAGATAATTTTGTAGTAAATTTCGAAAAGGGCGAACGCGCTTAATGTAAACAAACCAAGCGTGGCATTTCATAAGGGCGAAACTAGCAGTTAGCTCGGAACGAAAAAAACGCGTTTGAAATTTCAGAACATCTAATCAAATCCTGTTGGAACATCGCGAGAGGGTGGGGGGGGGAGTAAAAAAATAATGGGAAAAACAAATAAACTGGAATAAATTGCACGAAAGTTTGTGTGCAACAAAATTGAATATTGCATCATTGTACAAAATCTATAAACGAAGTAATTTTTCATCAAATAAATCTATAAAATCTAGAGTACAAAAGGTGAAATAACTCCCATGTTCCAAAATGTGATTTTTAATCTTTTAATCTTTCGAATTTTTTTTTTCTAAATTTTCATAAAATATTTCAAACTTTATTTATCGCCCCCCCCCCTTCGGGTTTTTTGGAAATTTCGGAGTGACAAAAGAAGAAATTGAGCTGTAATGTAGGTCTACAAACGGTACTTTTTCACCCAGCTGACAAGTCGATTTGTTTACATTTGGCCGTACGTCCTTTTGAAATAGTCGATACCGCTGCTGATCTCATGCTGGGTGTAGGGAAAATAGAATATTATTAGAAAAAAATAATGTCATACTGGGATCAATTCATCTAGTAGTAGCATGTATCCTGACAAGTTGTTGAAAACTTGTATAAAAAAATACATGATTTCAATATTGTCGAGTATGAGTTGATATTAAGAAAATTGACAAAATTGACCAAACATATTGTCAAAATTAATGAAACAGAAAAAAAACTGTCCAAAATGACAAAACTAAAAATTGACAAAATTGGCAAAATTGATAAAATTGACAAAATTGAAAAAATTGACACAATTGACACAATTGGCAAAATTGACAAAATTGGCAAAATTGACAATTTTTACAAAATGCCAATATTGACAAAGTTAGAAAATTCTGACAATATTGACAAAATGGACATAATTGACAAAATTGACAAATCAGGATAACTCAGGACATTTTGGAGACAAAATTTCGAAAAACAGGACAATTCGAAAGTTTTTGAAAATTAGGACAGCCTCTCGAAAATCAGACAAATCCTGAAAAATTAAGACACCTGGCACCTCTGACGTGCATTACAATTGTCCAGTTGTTGTTGTTGTTTCTCTTGTGCTCAGAGGTGCCAGGTGTCCTGATTAATCAGGATTTGTCCTGATTTTCAAGAGACCGTCCTAATTTTTTTCAAACTCTCGAGTTGTCCTGATTTTTTAAAATTGGTACATAAAATGTCCTGAATTGTCCTGATTTTTATGAAAACCTCTCAAATTTAATCGAATTTGTACTTAAACTATGAGAAAATCTAATAAATCTATCATAAAACAGTTAAACCAAATCAAGAGGGGGTAATCTTCGGTTCAGATGATATTTAAATGGTGATTTTTTCAATATGAACTGCAGGCCAGCCAAAAAGCTGCGTACTGTTGTTGCATAAATCAAGGCGTTTACAGCACCTGTAGTGTACCTTCATTAATGCAATTTAAGCAGAGCAGCAATTATTTCCATAAATCAAGAGGTGTCCTGAAAATCCCAATTTTTAGCTTCGCGTTGTCCTGATTCTTGACGAAACCAACTGGCTTGTGCTGAGCTTGAAGATAATTCCCTCAATATACAGGATAACTGGATGCTAGGTATACTTTTTTTTAATAGTATTCTTTAATATGATTTCCGGGTTTTATTAGGAATTATGTATATTGTGTCTTGCATATGCATCCAATGATAATAAAAAATCTGTAAGAAAGGCTACAATCCACTGTCAAGTGTATTAAATCGGGTTTTTGTATAATGTTTTAATTTTCAAAATTTATTTTGAGCGCAAAAAACGCGTGTGCTCGAAATGATCGCTTCGTATAAACCATCGCACTAATAAATACATTAAGCTACGTTTGCTCTGCTATCCTAGATTTACTTCCAAATGCAACACTTAAACACCCACGCGTGGCCTACAAAGAAGTGTTTTAAAAAAATGCTTTTAAAAACACCACTTTTAGAATATTTTTCCCAGCAATCGGCTCTCATAAACCGAAGACAATGATTCTAAAATCTGAAGACTTTACTGTGAAATCTTCCAGAAATCCTCCAGAATTTTGTGGACTAAGTATTATGGAACGGACTCACCAAATCATCTGAGGACCTTGATAGTTGATGATTGTTTCCTCCTTCCCGTCAGCTCTGGGCTAGTTTAAGCTTTGTACAGCTCAGAAGGAAACGTTGTTCGAATTATTACGCCGTATAAGACTGAAACTCTCGCACTCGATCACACTTAACGATAAGTGATACTTCCGGCAATTAAATATTTAAAAAGTTTTAACAATTTAAACAATTATACATGAAGCATTAAAAACAGGTAAAATTTCCCGAGAAGCGAGGCGATTTTTTTCCACCGATCTTTCTCAGTAAATATTACCTTTTTTGATGTACCGTAAAACGGGTAACTTTGATCACCGAAGTAATTTTGACCAAAAATAAACTTATTTACATTATCATCAATAACTCATTTGAATTTTTGAAAACTGTTGTCTACGTTTAAAAGCCTATTTATTGAGTATCAAATAGGCAAACTTTTTTTTGTATTTGATTTTTTTTCTGTAAGTAAAAAATCTCATGTAAAAATCTTAAAATATCTATTTTTCCAAGGCTCGCAAACAAACAGCTCTCCTGATGATACCAAAAAGCATTTAGAAGCAAACGGGTAATTTATTGTGAAAGAACAACTTTTTTTCTTTGAATATGAAAAGTTATAGTGCTATTTTTATAGTCATTTAATGATAAATTTTTGATATTTAAAAAATTAGGACAATTTCCAAGAGTAAGCTCGTATTGGACAAATGGATTGGAAACCTATCAAATCCTTAACTATGAAGAAAAAATGAAAATTGAAATAGTGGGAAGGCCTAGGGAAATGTGTGAAGGTAAAATTTCATTTTTATTTTGAAGCTAAAACTATTTATCAATTATAATTATTTTTGCCCCTAAATATAGGCAGTATCACAGTTCATTTTTTCGATTATAAATATTTTTAAAATTAAACAAAAAAAAACAAGATCAAATTGATAAACTGGCATTTGTAAATGTTATGAAGGAGTTTTGTATCCTCTATGATCAAGAAAACTCGTTAAAACCGTCAGATTAGAGACTGATCAATGTCACCCCAAAGCATCAAATTGTGAACTGAGACGAAATCGATTTTTAAATCAAATTCAAAGAGGTCTAATAAATTTCGGCACCCATGTTTTACGTTCACAGGAGTCCAGTACTGGTTTTAAAAATATGAAACATGCCACATTCCCCTTAACAGAAAAAATATCGAAATATATTGAAAAAAATGATCAATATTACCCCGGATTACGGTACCTAGAAAAAAAGGTAAATTTTACCTTTTTTTTTAATTCACCTAGAAAAAAAGGTAAATCAAGAGGAAATTATTCGTGCCACAATCAGGCATTTTGGATTTGGAGTTTTTGAAGTATAAAATATTTTTGGGTCAACTATTCAGCCGACGACGATTGGTACCAAGGAAGGTTTTGTAAAACGAGGTAAGATTGAACACTTTTTTTTAATATTTCTCGATTATCTGTTCTGCCAAGGGGAATGTGGCATATTTTTAAAATCAGTACCTATGAACTTAAAACATTAGACTAATTTAAATTTGATTTAAAAAACGTTTAGAAGTTTATGCTTTGGGGGAAAATTTATCAGTCTCTATTTTGACGGTTTTAACGAGTTTTCTTGATAGTAAAGGATACAAAACACCTTCATAATATTTACAAATGCTGGTAATTGTTAAACTAAGGCAGTTCGTGAGTTTAGGCCAAACCACAATTAAAATCGAAAGATGAACATTGATGTTGCATAGTTTAAGGGGCAAAATTTTTAAACATCTAATATATAAAGATGAGTTGGACTATATATGTTTGTTTGTTTGTATGCACCTTATACAAATCAACACCGTTTAACCGATCAGCCTGAAATTTGGTACAGTTATGTGTTTGGACCATGGTAAGGTTTTAGTAATAGTTTTGAGCCCTTCCCACCAAGGATAAGGGACCCTCCCATACAAGTTTCGTTTTTATTCGCACAAACCAAAAGTCATGGCACCCATTTTTCAAAACCGAATTTGCCTTTTGGCGGGGTTGTTTTCACCATCACCATGGGCCAGGCATTAGTAACGATCATCCAGAGTTCACGTGTACTGGAAAGCAAATCGAAGCTTGCTGAGCATTAAAATTTTGAAAGGCGAAATTTTGGCGGGTGTTATTATTCCTTCTTCTGTTCAGAGCACGTGGTACTGGTACGAGATATTCGGATGCAATAATGAGACTACATTTTGGATTGATAAATACAGCTAGCCTGTTAGTAATATATTGATTAGAATTGTAGTAACTTTAAAAGTGCTCCCTATCGCCATTGGGGGTGGCTTTGAGAGTCTTCAAAAATATAAAGTGAACTGACCAGTGAATTGACTTTTTTAGCTGAATAACCATTTGAACTGAGTTCTGAAAACAAATGAACCAATTTTTATAAATTCCAGCTTTTAAGAACAAACCATTTTCATATTCTTGGAATTTCCATAGAGAAAAAAAAAATTAAAAATTTAGATTCAGAGTTATAAGGCTGCGATTTCAACGCTTTGATAGCCGTCGAGGAAATCAAACGGGGGATAAAAAAAATTGATTAGATAATTAAATCTGGGGTTTTTTTTGTTTAATACAATCCAATGTGATTGGTCAATTTATAACTTTGGTCACCAATGTGTTGAATTCTACCATCCAATTCTGATTAGCTATGCATTGATCACTGTTCACAATAATTAATGTTATAATTGTGTCAAAAAAGTGAAAACTTGAAAAAGAACTCAAATGAAACTTTTATCATAACATTATTAAATGGCCGATTCCGGTTCCGAGATGATTTGTTTCCGATAACTTTAAAAGCTTTTAGAAGAAACATGCAAAGTGAGTCTTCAACAAGGTTCAATAGGGTTCGGAAGTTTGTTTTTAGAAATTCCTAAGTAAATGAATATACTATTTTACGGGGAGATCATCCGTGTTGAAAAGTGGGATAATCTCTAAAAGAGGTTTTCGTAAGATGGGGGATGGGAAAGAAAAAAAAAATTATAATTTGAAGATAAAAAACATAATGCATAATCTATTCAAGCTTCCTAAAAATGGTGAGTAAAAAATGTATTTCGCGATAGAATGAATAAGCAAACAAGGCAAATTATATTAAATATTTATAAAGAAAACTTTATAACTATGCGTTCTTTAATAATACAATGAAAATAAACACAGTGAATAATCTCAATCAAAACTTTAAAAAACAAAAATAGCAAAACTTACACGGCCAAACATTGGTCAAATTTCTTACAATAATGAATATAAAGCTTTCAAAATTGCGAAAAGTCAAACGACTCAGTTAGATTTATATTTTTGTGAACCCGAGCAAGGCCGGGTAAAATCAGCTAGTTACTAATAATATTTTAACTACAAAAAAATGAAATTTTGCCTTCATTCAATTCTCTAGGCCCTTTAATTTTTTCCTTCAAACTTTACCATTTGATAGGGTTTTTAGCCTTTTGTCTTAGACTGACTTACTATTAGAAAATGGCCCTATTTTTTAAATATCGAAAATTCACCTCAAACTACAATAGAAAAATACACCAAAACTATACATTTATAAAGGAAAATCGTTGAACTCTCACATAAATCAGCCTGTTTGCTTCTAAACGCTTTGGCTACATCAGCAAGGGTGTTTGTTTGCGAGCCTTCGAAGAAATATGTAGATATTTAAAGATTTTTAAATTACATTTTTATTTTCATTTGAAATTTTCAAAAACAAACCAAGTTTTTCTCAATTTGAAACTCAACATGTTGGTTTTCAAACGTAGAAAAATGTTTTAAGATATTTCAACTGTAGACTTAGTTCTTGATGATTATGTGCAAAAATTTCTTGTTGGTCAAAGCTACCCCGGTGATCAATGTTACCCCGTTTTACGGTACCAAAGAAGCTGCGGAATTCAAGGCGATCCGATTTGGCTACAGACAAACAACCGCCAGGTGCAATGACTTCACTCTTTAAATATGCTTAATTCACTTCTTGGCTAGAAGATCGTCTGCAGATTAACGTAAGCAAATTCAAAAGTGAGTATAATTTATTGTTCAAATACGATCTTAAAGTTGTTATTTCTTAATTACCTTCCCGACATTTCAATAATTGTCTCTGGGGAAAGTATTTTTGCGTTTTGTTTTTCTAAAGGTTTTCTATTGAAATCTCTTGTTTACATGTAGACTTCCCAATATCTCGACCGGGAGGAAAACATTTATAATGTTTTGTAAGTTGAACAAAAATGTTTAAAAAATAAATTCATCATTATTTCTGAAAGAAACTATTGGCGGTTCTAGGCCGCAGCCCGTGGCATAGAGGATAGCCTTCAAGTCTTCTAAGCCAGCGGGTAAGAGATCCAAACCCGGTCACAGCATACAAGTACACTTTCTGTGGGTTGGTGGTTTCAGCATTTGTAAGATGCTAGCCATCATAACCTCGAAAGATGTATGCTTAGACTTAAGAAAAAAGGAATCTCTTCGAGGAAACTGCAAGTTTCATTGAGATCCTGTATGTGTTTGTGTTCGTTTTTTAATCAATTTCCATGATCAGGAACCAGGATCAGAATTATTATAAGAGTTTGGAAACAAGAATCCGGGATCCGGATCTGTATCAACATCATAGTCCGAAATGTTAAAATAAAATTAGATTCAAGCATCAATATGTTTATCCAGGAAAAGGTCCAGGTTCCATGATAAGCAACAGGTTACGGGATCATATACAGAGATCATGCTGCACGAGCCAAGATCGGAATCCAAAATCACGATCAAAAATAAGAACCAGGGACAAGGATCCGGAATCAGAACCCAGGGACATGATTTGGTACCATGAAATACGAATAATGATCCAGGATCAGCATCAACATTAGAATCAAGGTTTCAGAATCTGAGGATCCAGAACAGAACCCTGTATCCTGAATCAGCTTCAGTATCAAAAACATGCGATCCGGGTTCAGTATCAAAATCATTATTTCAATCCTGTATTGTGATCCAGAATCAAGATGAGAAATAATGATTTAGGACTTGGATAAGGATCCAGATCTGGCATAAATGACCGATGTTAAACAAAAATTTGGTACTTGGTAAAAACTTTCTGAACTAAAATTTTTTCTTTGTTCATTTTCAACAATTTTTCTCATATTTTCTATCAGTATATTTCTTTTATCTCCTAATAATTTTCCTAAAAGATAATTGTTTCCTTCGATACTCCGTAGAAAAATGTGCTCAAGGTTTTATTTTTTATCCTATCAATTTTTGTGGAAATCATAGCCCAATCGTCGGTTTTCAAACTTTTATAAACTTTGAAAGATCTACATGTTTTCTTGAATATCATTCTTCTTTAGTTTGCGTTTTTTTCTTTGTAGCTTATTTATTCTTTTTGAAAGCAAAAATGAAAAAATAGAATGATTATTACATTTATTCTAGCATGTATTTTGAGTTTTACTCAAACAAAAATTTTCTTTATTAGTTAAACATAACGTAATAAAAAGGAAAATAAAATGAATTATGTTCCTTTTATATTTTAAATTAAATGAACTCTGAAAATTTTGAAACAATGGCCCAAACCTCTCAACCCTATCGTTTGAGTCGGGACACATAATATCCCAAACGCGGATGTTGGTACTCCCGGGCAGCGTTCCAAGTGCCAAATGGTGTTCATGTCCGTCCATGTGCAATGCATTTTCACCAGGAGAGGACCAGGAGATGTTCCTGCCATCCAAGCCAAGCCCGGTCAGGATAGTGTGGTGGTAGTTCAGTGGACGTGTCCCTGAAAATGTTCGCTTTGCCTTGCTCTCGCCTGGCGGTAAGTGGTTGCAATAACAATAACTTTCCGCGTTCTTCCCTTCCTTCCTAGGAATTCCGCATCTCTCTCTCTTATTCGGTGTGTCTGCCCTTTCTCAGAAGGTAGAACAGCGAACGATTTAGAGTTTATTCCAAAGGTGCCACAACACCACCTACAGAAATAAGGTGTAAGTTTACAGGAATGCAGCCTTCTGGTCTGGTTCTGGCTCTCTGGCCAGAACATCTCCTTATCCCTCGGATGCTGCCCCATCGTCATCATCATCTCGCTAGCTAGCGAGTAGTGCCAGTAGTGATGTAAGTTTTGCATTTTGAAGCACCTCTCCTGTCTTCCTACTTATCTACCTTACTCCAGGATGCAAACGGGAATAATTGTAGCTCGAGGAGGGACATATCTCTGGAAGAGTTAGAGTTTCGCTGTCCGAGTTCCGAGTATCGCTCTCGTTCGTTCTCCAGTAGAGATGATGCAAAAATACCCGGAAAAATGCTTACTTCATCGGAACGAACGACTCCAGATGGTGATTATTTGTGACGTTTTGTAGCTTCACCACAGCAATGAAGAGTTATGCAAACGTTATTCTGCTGGAGATTTCCTTACTTCGCCGGAGTTCGAGTTTGAATTATATTCATTAAATTATATGAATCGGAAAGTTTATTTGTGAACCATCAGAAGATGTACAATCGACTTGGGATCGAGGCTATAATGTTGTGTTCCTTAATAGATGAACGCAGAACAATCGCAAGTTGTTGAAAGGACTTAATCTGAAATTCTATTATTTTTCCACAACCTAAAAAAATGTTTGTTAATAAAAGTTTCAAAGAATTTCATATTCTCATGATGGTCGCAAAGTCATCATATAAATCAACTTCAGCAGTGGGCGAGAGCCATTATTGGTTGGGGTAATTTATCGTGGATGCTTTTCAACTTGGGTTCAGATTTACATTTTAGACGTACCAGTACCGAAAATCCATTCCTTATCCAGCCGGAATGTTCCTGCTTCGGGGCCAATGAAAGCAAATAAGTGCAAAACCACACTGTTTATGCGGATAAGAAAACCACATAGGACCTCGGACGCTGGCTGGGTGGGACAGAATGGAATCAGCGCCATCATTTCCATCGGCATGATGATAGATGATGCTCGGACTTGAGCTTGGGCAATCTCTCGGTTCGTTCCGAAGATCGACTTCCGTCCATCTGAATCCTGGATCAGTGCGTGCGTGCTGTGGCCGGCCAGTTGTCACGGCAATATTGTAAACAGAGAACTGTGGAAATGGTCATAAATTTGACAGAATGTACACTTACTGCAAGTGTTTCGGAATAAGCTTAGGCAGGCAGACAGAAAGTTGCTCTTTGGTCTTCTGCTAGGTCAAGAAGTTATGATGGAAACCAGTGTTGCAAGTTTGTTCAAGCGATTTATTTAATTTACAAGGAAAATATTCTACTCAATCTAGAATCACCGAGAAGTGATAAGGATTTAATCTTCAAAAAGATTTAAAGGTGTTGCGGTTTAACTTATTCAAAATATCTTGTTTAAATCCATGAATTACATTCAAAAATGAAAAAATGAAAAAAAAAATGAGAATGACAATTCATTTAAAAACCATTTATTTCATTTTGGATTCATTTAAAAATCATTTCATATCTATTTAAGATTCATTAGAGATTAATTTTAGATTCATTTAGGTATCATTGAGGTATCATTTAAGATTCATTTTAGATTCATGTGTGAATCATTTTAACCCCATTTTTTTATTCATTTTAGATTGATTTCAAACTCATTTTAGATTGATGTAAGATTCATTTTTGATTCATTTTAGATTCATTTAAAACTCATCTCAAATAAATTTAAGATTCATTTAAGATTCATCATAGATCCATTTAAGATTCATTTAAGATTCATTTTAGTTCATTTAAGTTTCATTTTAGATTCATTTTAGATTCATTTCAGATTCATTTCAGATTCATTTCAGATTCATTTCAGATTCATTTCAGATTCATTTAAGATTCATTTAGATTCATTTAAGATTCATTTTAGATAAATTTGAGGTTCATTTTAGATTCATTTTAATTTCATTTCAAATTCATTTAAGATTTATTTTCGATTCATTTTGGATTGATTTAAAATTCATTTAAGATTAATTTAAGATTCATTTTAGATTCATTTTAGATTCATTTCAGATTCATTTCAGATTCATTTTAGATTCATTTTGGATTCATTTTAGATTCATTTTAGATAAATTTGAGGTTCATTTAAGATTCATTTTAGTTTCATTTTAGATTCATTTTAGATTCATTTCAGATTCATTTTAGATTCATTTTAGATTCATTTTAGATTCAATTTAGATTCATTTTAGATTCATTTTAAATTCATTAAAGATTCATTTTGAATTCATTTTAGATTAATTTTAGATTAATTTAAGATTCATTTTAGATTCATTTAAGATTCATTTTAGATTCATTTAAGATTAATTTTAGATTCATTTTAGATTCGTTTTAGATTCATTCTAGATTTTTTTTTAGATTCATTTTAGATTCATTTTAGATTCATTTTAGATTCATTTTAGATTCATTTTAGATTCATTTAAGATTCATTTTAGATTCATTTTAGATTCATTTTAGATTCATTTAAGATTCATTTTAGATTCATTTTAGATTCATTTTAGATTCATTTTAGATTCATTTTAAATTCATTTAAGATTCATTTTAGATTCATTTTAGATTCATTTTAGATTCATTTTAGATTCATTTTAGATTCATTTTAGATTCATTTTAGATTCATTTTAGATTCATTTTAGAATAATTTTAGATTCATTTTAGATTAATTTTAGATTAATTTTCGAATTATTTTAAATTAATTTTAGATTCAATTTTGATTTATTTTCGAAAATATTGTCTTGAATTAATATAAGATTCATTTTTGATTCGGTCGAGATTAATTTTGAATTGATTTATATTTATTCGAGATTATTTTTTGATTAATTTTGTATGCATTAAAGAATCAATTCGAGATTCATTTCAGTATTACTGCAATTGATTGATGATGTATTTTATTTTCATCTTTTATTCATTTTAGATTGATTTTTGATCATTTTAGAATAATTTTAGAGTTATTTAAGATTTGTTAAGGATTTATTTTAAATTCTTTTTGATTTTATTTTGGATTCATTTTGAATTCATTTTAAATTCATTTTGAACTACTCATTTTCTTGCCTATTTTATTGAATTTGATCTCCATAAATCATTGAAAATAAAATTCAACTATAATCTTGATATTTTGAGTCTTAAATTTGTCTTTTTTTTCAAACCGTTTATTGTATCAGAATTCTGTTGTTATTTTTGGTTTTATCATTCTCCTCCTGTTATGGATTTCATGTTTTTCAATTTAGTTTTTTTTGCCGCTAACTTTGAAATAAAAATTTGTTTTACATACGTTGTGACGTTTTTTTCTGAATGTTCAATTTTCAGTTTCAATTCCAATTTTAATGCTGTGCCCAGAAGCAAATATTTTTTTTAAATAAATTCTTACTTCTACATGATCTAATGTAGAACTTATTTTTTGAAGCTTCCATCTCCAAACAAAGTTGATACTTATGGTTTTTCTTAGCAATGTTTTTAAAAAGGGTGAACAGAACAGATTTCAAGCAATTTTTTCCTCTTTTTTTAAATTTCTATCTTCTGAACTGAACCAAATAATTTAACATAAAATGATAAACTAAGAATCCTGATTCATCGAAAAAAGAAAGCTAACAAAATTGTGAAAAAAATTACTTTTCATGAAAAAACTTTACATTTTATTTAGATATAGACAACCATTTAAAAAATTTAATGACCATTTTCAGACCATTACAGAATTCATTGAGGTAACAATTTTTTTCATTGTAGAATACTTTTCGATTACGGAGTCTATTTGGCAAAGCTGACATCGTTGAAAAAGCAGTTTTTTTTGTGATTTCGTATCTCATATAAATCACATCTCTGAATTTCAGGAACTTTGATTGCACTGGACTCTTAAAATAGGCGAAGCAGCATCACCACTTTTCGGACAACAAGGGTCAACAGAATCGCAATCCTAGGAACTACCATAAAATTTCGCCCTGAAAATCCAGGCTGTTCAGAATGAAATAGGTTACGACGAACAACCGAAGCTTTGGTGCACTCAGAAACTGTCAAAAAAAAGACCCATCATGTGTTGATTTTAAAATATTTTTCGAGAATTTTTTTTCATTAATAAAAAGCTTCAAAAGACGTGACTGAAAAAAATGTGAAAAGAACTGATTTAGTTTGTTTAAGTTATGGGTGTACTCTGTTGATCGTCGTCTAGGATCAAAAGGTTGTTGGTTCGTGAAAACCAGATTTGCTAAAATCTCCCCGGAAGCAGAAATCCGTCGTCTATGGAGCCACTTTTTGCTAGGCACGAGATGACGACGACTGTACAGTACACATTGCGAATGACATTCTTTCACTATCATAACTTTCCCAGGGTCGTCTCGTCTCTTCATCGTGTGTCTGTCTGTCTGCCTGGCTGAATGAAAGGATGACGATGGTGATGAAGATGATGACGGTAACGCACTCATTCACCAAGAGAGGCCAGCATCCGGTCCTGATTTGGACTTATTTTCGTCCTCGTCGAGCACTGTGACGGTGGCAGATGCTATGAGTTATGGTCTCTTTGCCGGCACAAATTGCATCAACCACTTTACAGTCTCGATTCTTTTGCATTTTTTTTTTCTTCCATTTGATGCTGATTTTACCTGGAAAAAGTCGTCAGTGGTTTTGGAGTTGCATTTGTCAGCAGAAGAAAACCCACCTGACCGAGAAGTCTTCCAATGCAATAGTGCGTGCTAACTACATCATTTGGGAGAGAGTTCTCCAGAAAGGACAACCTCAAAAGCCAACAGCAGCAACTGACTTCGGAACAGCTGTCCCAGTAGATTATGAAGTCTTAATGATAATCCAACAAGATTCAAACTTGTGGTCGTCGTCGTCCATTTCGGATTCACAGAAGTCATCAAGCTGAACGGAGGAGACTTTCGACTTTTTTGTCCAATTAAAGCTGGGTGGAATCTTCTTACTTCTTTCAAAAAAAAAAAAAAAAAAAAACAAAAAACGAAACTGCAAAAACTACAACTCAACTCCCAGGAGATGGACTTCTGGCTGGTTCAAATGACTTTCAGAAAAGTGAATCGGAAGTGTGGGGGTGTTGCTGACATCTGCTGTTGGCTGCCTCTTTCAACTTCAGCCAGTCATCACTGCGAGACGGGAAAATTTGTTCCTGTGCTGCTGCAGCTCCGTTGAAAGGAAACCAAACGAAAAGAGCATTGGGCGAAGTTTGAAAAGGGCCATTGTCGTAATTTTCCAATTCTTTTCAAAATGAATTCAAGATTAACTCTTTTTATGATTGGCAGCAGTGAAAACTGCTGAACCAATCTAGACCAAACTCGTTTTTGCCGTCTTCTTGGATGTTGAAGGAACCCTCTTCTTTGATGGTGGAGGAACCGTCTGCCTATCCATCCTGGTGATGCTCTCACTACAAGAATCGTTAAACGAATGAGCCCAAACGAGCTGGGTACGCTCTTTTTATAGCGTCAAATATCCGAGCGTCAGAGAAATGGGCGGAGCTAAATCTATGGGTTATTTCTCTCTGGATTAAAAGAGATAAAAGAGAGGATTTTTCGATCGGAACCTTTACTGCATTGAATGCATATGGATGACATGTTCTATTGAACAATTTACTTTCCGCTTCCTCATCTATATTCCCTGCATTACTATTTACCTCTACTCTTTATACGTAAAAACCGCATATTTTCTTCTCTTTCCAATTTTTTCTGCTATATTTTCAGTTTTTGTCACAATTTTTGGTTCTTGTTTCATAATGTCCAGTCGATAGGAAAATCTTTCTTTCAACTTAAAAATATTCAAGTAAAAATATTCTGTCTTCAACTGTATAGACGATTTTTTCCGCATCAATTTGAATTTTTTTTTTTTTTTTAATTTCCCACACGACTTCTTCTAGTGCTTTTCCAATCGATGCATATACTTAAAAGTTCAAATAGCGCGTTCAAATCAACTAGAGGGACATGTGCATCTGCTTGGTTCTCAAAATTCATGGGCCTTGTTTGTTTCCAATGTGAGGAAGCGGAAAGTAAATTGTTCAATAGAACATGTCATCCATATGCATTCAATGCAGTAAAGGTTCCGATCGAAAAATCCTCTCTTTTATCTCTTTTAATCCAGAGAGAAATAACCCATAGATTTAGCTCCGCCCATTTCTCTGACGCTCGGATATTTGACGCTATAAAAAGAGCGTACCCAGCTCGTTTGGGCTCATTCGTTTAACGATTCTTGTAGTGAGAGCATCACCAGGATGGATAGGCAGACGGTTCCTCCACCATCAAAGAAGACGGTTCCTTCAACATCCAAGAAGACGGCAAAAACGAGTTTGGTCTAGATTGGTTCAGCAGTTTTCACTGCTGCCAATCATAAAAAGAGTTAATCTTGAATTCATTTTGAAAAGAATTGGAAAATTACGACATTACCCTTACAATGTTCTTAGTTCTTAGGACAAAAGTTGGCAAAAGCAGCAAATTGTACCAGAGAACCGGCAGCGTGGTGAATAATCTTTTGCTCTCTGCTTGGTTGGTGCAGAAAATTAGCATTGCTGATGGTTCTTCCAGTCTTGGTTTTTTTTTCGTTGCATAGGATTTCGCACTAGCTACTTCCAATTTCTAACTTCTTCGGTCGGACGCAGGCCAACCAAATCGTGACAATGATGATGGTTTTCCTGAAATGACTGTTTGGGTTTGGGTTTACCTCTTCAACAGAAGGGATTGCAAAACTCCATCCTATAAGGAGTGGTGATCCTTGCGGAAAGTGTTCACCTTTTCGGAACTCGGCGAAATCATTAGCGAGAGTTGATTTAACCACAATGTCTACCACCCGGTGTTAAAGAGATTTTTGATAAGCTGGACAAGCTTGGACAAGTTTATGGAAACAATATTTTTTGGGGAAAGCAGCTATAACTTGCTGTTGCTTTCATAACTGAAATTCATTCAGGTTTTAACACGTTCGTCGCCACGCTCATTTTGGTAGTTTTACTAGCCGGGCTCAAAGAAATTTTCAGAGAGAGAAAACAAAGAGGGAGAACTCCCATATTTGAAACGTGTGGCGAAGCTGAGTGGTAAACTCTAGTAAGAGAGCGTCACACGCTTTTTGATGTGACGGGGCCCCCCAGGAAATGCACCCGTCACCCGAATATGGGTGCCGTGGCGACGAACGTGTTAAGTAATTCAAGTATTTCGTTAAAAAAACGAAATCTGAAGAGTATTTACTTTTTATTTGATTGAGGAGTTAGGGGAAGAGCGTGAGGGGGTTTTGGGTTGTTGAACAACCCTATTCGGTTTCTGGAAATGCAATAAGGGTATTCTACTATCGCTCATAATTATAAATTTTTTGTTTTTTTTTCTAATTAAGATAAACATAAAATTCAAAATGCTTAAAACTTGGAGTATTCATTCAATAAAACTTAATATTCACAATACGCGGGTATACAAAATTCAGTTTAAACTCACAACTATAAAGAAAGATTTTACTTTATTTTGCAAAATTTGTTTGAAGAAAAAAATATGATTTCATTGGAAAAAAAAATAGAAAAATATGTAGGATAGAAGCACTAGATATTGAACATGTACCGAATATTGAACACTAGTAAAATACAAAACAATGATGTACAGTAGAATATTAACCCGGGATTTCCCGAGTAGTTCCCGGGATTCGGGAATTCCCGATGTTTTTTATTCTTGAGAACTCCCAATCAGGAAATCCCGGGTAGAACACTCTAAATATTTGTAGCGCTCCAAATACGTAGGTAATGCATTGTTCGATGACACGTTTTGGAAATGCTGATCCAAATAACTTGTGATCGATTCCCGTATGATTTTCAACTTCCACTAATTAATAAAGTTTCCATTGAATTAACTTCAATTTTTAACGTCAATCCACTCTTGCATGAAACAATCTTTTCAATTTTAACGCCAATTTTTCTTTTATTTCCTATTTTTCCCTAAAATTTGAGCAATGAACTGAAATTAATACAATCTTTTTTTGCAAATTAAATCCAAATGAAAAAGCTATGTCTTATGGTCTTAACAATGCAATGTATTTTAGGTTGTCTGAAAGTACAAGTTTTGGCCAAGAGTAGATATTACATAGTAGGTACTTCATCTGGAGGTTGACGGTTTAAGCATTTTAAGCAGTGGTTTTCAAAGTGGTCCCTACCGAAACCAGGGGGTGTTGCGAGCTTCCAAGGGGGGCGGTGAGCTCAATTTTGGATTTTGGAGGGGGTTGGAAGGGCTCAGAGGGGTCGGTGTGTTATACTGATTTTCGTTCAGCTTTGATATTGAAACAACTTGAATTTGAAATAAAAGCAAGAAGTGATGAATGGAGCACTAACTAAACGCTCAATTAAGGCTCGAGTCAAGACTGAATGCCGAAACTTATTGTTCTATGAATCTACAGCAAGAATTGAATAAATATAAGATAATCCTTATCGTATCACAGGAAAGAAAGATGAAACCACAGAAAATTTGTAATTTTAGTATTTCAAGAATTTTTTCTTCACGGATAGAAGTTTTAATGGATTGTTTAACATTTCCTTCAAAATTTGTTCATCAATTCTTTTGACGCATTACCAGGTCTATCACTGTACATTTCATCAGTTTTTATTCAAGGACTCAAAAGCTATCCATAGAAGAAAATACTACATTTTTTTTTAACAATCTTTCAACACATTGCGAAACAAATACGAGATATCTCGTTATTTCACTTGACGCGAGTGCACTTTACTGAAAGAGTATTCTGCATAATTCTGTAAAACACATTCGATAGCTCAAAGATAATAAAGTTGAAGAATTTGGTCAAGGCATGTCTGAGATTGAAAATCCCAAATTTTGGTGTTTTCGGGCTGAGATTTTTTCGCGGTCCTTGATGTGTAAAGCTTTATTTTGACTCATTTTTAAACATGGTATTTTTAACATTTTAGCAGGAAGGGAGGTAATGGGAGTGAATTGAACAAACAAAAATGAAATGTGTCTTCACCTTGAACTTGCCACTGACCCGCGATTTTAAAAATTCAATGTTTTCGTGTCGTGATTATGATCCATGGCCATAAACAGTTTAAGATTAGAGGAATCGTTTGGCATTATTACCTCCTCGAAATTGATAATTTTTGCACTTAAACATTAGACACCTCATTTGATTATAAATAAAAATACTGGAACCCATGCTAAATTTTTTGGTAATATTTTAGGCCTGTAGATGTTGTTCAGTATACAGCTATACAGGAATTTGAGATAAATTTAATAACTTTTTCTTTGGAAAAACATAAGTCTGAAATTTCCAAAAATACAATTGAATTCTTATTGTGTTGAGTTTTATTCAAATTTTAAATGGTTTATAACTAGTTGGTTTTTCTGTCAATTTTCAAATAAGTTAAGAGATAAACGTTTGAAATTCTTAAAGGTAAAATTTATAAGAGGTAAAATTTATAAGATGCATTTATTATTGCAATACTTTACAAACCATTCTTTTCTGAAGTTCTCTTGAAACGAAAAGCGTCATGAGATGAAGCGGGTGAGATGAAGTCTTGTTCCCTACATAAAAACTTAAGATATTATCTTTAAACGTAAGTTTTTTTTTCTTGAAAAATTCAACGGTTAGCGGATATATATTCTCAAAAATTTCTTATGGAGCTGCAACTTCTAAAGGTTGCCAAAATTTTACTGCTCTCACCATCTTATATTGATCCTTTTATCAACATTACAAACTGTGCAAAACTTCACTTTAATTAGACAACTCAAAGGCGACTCTCAAACTCCTTGAAGTTGAAAAAATTATTTAAAAAAAGATAAAAATTTCCATTGAAAAAAATCATAACTGATTCTGTAAACACTGTAAAAATCTTAAAACTTTATTGAAAAGAAGACTTTGGGCCTAGAGTCAACTATTTAGAAGACAACAGGTAGTTTTGGACTTGTTGGACATGTTGAAGACCTATTTTTATTTTTCCCTTACATTCTGTGTGGGGATATAAGAGAAATAAAAAAATTAAACAAAACATTCTGTAACTTTTTCATAAAGGTTATTTTTCTTCAAAAAATTTTCATTATACTTCAAATTTTAAATGGAGTGATCAAAAACTTTAAAAAGTATTTCCATGAGAAATAAAAAGATAATAAGGCTTTAGGAAGAATTTTTAAAAAGTTCATGGAAATTTTATAAAATGCATCTTTATCAATGATTTTTTTAAGATTATAAGGCCTTACTGCTACACGTAACTTTTTGATAAACACAAGATCTAAAGAAAAAGAGCCTCTGTAAAATCAAGGTTTTCAAAAGATTGTTTTTTTTTTCTATTCTCAACACAATCTGCGCACTGTTTGGTCTAAAAATTTTAAAATCCTCTAAAGTTATTCAAGAGTAAAAATATTGATTCTGAACTGGATCCAAAGCCTAAAAAACTAATCTTTAGTTCAGAACTCTGTCACAGATATTCAAAATTTTCCCACTTGTTGATGTTGTTGATTGTTTATTTAAAGGGGATTTTAGCCTTAAACCGCTGGAAAACAACTTATAAAAAATTTATAAAAATTGTCTCATGAAACGTTTGAAATGTTAAAAACTATTTCATTAATTTGTTTTTTATTTTATCTTTTGTAACAAAGAAATTGAGGAGCATAGAAAAAAAGTGGCCCATGATTCCTCACTCTCTCATACTAAATTTTAAATGAGGTTTAACTCTGTTATACTCAAATTTAATATCTAAGTTAAGTTTAGGATTCTTGATTTTCATTTTGGAACATAAACAGAAATCAGAGATTTAAAGCTGATTTTGAATCATGGTTTAAATTTGATTTTGCATTTCATTGAAAATTCGATTATTTATTTAAGAATCATGTATACGTTTTTACTATTTAGATAAAAATTTCCGTTAATGAAAAAAAAAACAAGATGGTTTCTAGTTATTATTCATAATTTTTTTTTCATAATCAGATTCAAAGTTAGTAAACTTAATTCTTATGTAGAATTCAAACATAATGAAGCTTTAAAATGGCGATACAGAATCGAAAACTCAAAATCAGATTCATTAGCCAAAACCCATATATTTATTGAGATTCACAAGTCGAATAAATAATGAATTCAAATTGAAACCTAAAATATCAGAAACTGGATAATCGATTCATGATATAAAACTCACTCTTTGGACAATATGAGATATTCTAATCTGGAATTAAGATTCAGAAACCGATATTTTGAACTGAATCAAAGCAATCGAAAGATTCCTTTTAATTCAACCACGGTAAATGAAAAGTTCATATACCAGTATTTCGATAGCAACTTACTACCTTCTTCAGTGAACGTTTTCGATCGAAATCGTTCCAGTATCCAGTGTCTTTTATAATAGCTAATACTAATTTTTTTTTTATTCAATATAATATATTTAAGGCCAATTTACTTATTACAAGTTTTTCTGAGCCGAGGGTCATATTTTTTACTAATACTAGGGAGGGGTTGGAAGGGATTTGGGGGAGTGGATGGGAGTTGGGAGGGTGAAGGGGTATTTGAGGGGATCACTTTCCTAGATAGGGTGTTGGACGGGTGGGGACGAATCTTCTGGCGATGATTTCGTGGTAGAACGTTTCTGAGGAGGAGAAGCGGTGTTAGATCTTACAGCTGGTGTAGGCCTTTTCTGGTGAGGTATCTGCTGCTGTTGCTGCTGGAGTTGTTGCTGTTCTTTCGGTTTTGGCTGAGTTGTTACGATTTTATCGATACCTTTTGTTTTCATTGGAGTATGGATGGATTTCAAAATACTCGTGTATGTGCTGCTGTTGTTCATCTGCTGTACGATTTTTCGAGCCTCGGCGGTTGAGATATTTTTTTCTGTGCTAAGCTTAAGTGCTGCAGTTTCGGCTGTCCAGATTGGGCATGTGCGACTTATCGGCGTGTATCCTTCTTCATTGCATTGCACTTACCGTAGTAGGGATTCTTCTTGCATTGTTGACTATCATGACTAGGGGAGCTGCAACGGTTACAAGCTATAGGAGATGTACACTTGCTCTTCGGATGACCATATTTGAGATACGTTCGGCATAATAAAGGCAACGGGTAATATGGACGAGTTCGAACTCGAAGAAGCCCAGAGTTGATAAATTCGGGAATTATCGTGCTATTGATCGTTAAGATTAGGGTATTAATGCCTACGATTTCATTGGATATCTTCTTCGTGATTCTTCTGACTTCAATGATGTTTTGAGATGCTAGCTCGGATAACAATGCGTCGTCTGCCATACCTTCGACCTCCGGACACGTGACAACAAATTTGCGCTGGTTCAATCTGGGGTGATGCTCGATCTTGACAGGAGTACCATCATCTAAATTCGTCAACTTGGCTAATTCTGTTCTTAAGTTTTTGTTGCGGATCTTTAGCACGTACCATCCTTGGGGCTTCTCGTAAAACGCAGCTTCCACCTTTCCGTAACGTTCGACGAATCGACCAATGATGAAAGGATTTTTCGGGAGCACATGTCCATCAGCTGCTTTTAAAACCATATAAATCATACGCCCGTGTAGGTTCTGCAAATCCATCCATTCTGGTAATGTAATTTGAATCATCGACGTTTTTCGGCGGATTTTAGAATCAAAAACGTTATTACCAGTTGTCCAGACGTTTCGAGCTACTATGGCTTTCACTCCTCTTCAGTGGACACTAAAATTATATTTTAAACAATGAATTTTTAACCTTAATTTACAATATTTAAAATCTTACAAACTACTGGCCTTCGTCTATACTAGTTTGATTCGGGACATTTTGTTTTGATTTTCGTTTACATTTGTATGTTAGTGTTTGTGACAATTTTTTGATTACAGAGTCGTAAGCTGTCTTAAAATTACAGGAGTCTATCTGCCTATTGACTACATTGTTGTCACCTCTAATCTTAATGTAAAAAGTTTCAGCTGTGATTCTTGTATTATAGCCTGTAACTTTTTCTAAAATGTTTGTATTGTCGAAGTCGAAAAGGTGACCAGTTTCCAAACTGTGTTGTGCTAGTCCAGTGCTTATTTGTTTTATAGATACATTCGTTTTATGTTGTTTTAATCTTTTTTCCAAGAACTGACTAGTTTCACCTATGTATGATTTGTTACATTTACCACAATTGATTTCATACACGACGTTGGTATTTTTGTTTTTGGGGATATTGTCCTTAGTTTTTGTTAGGATCAGATTTTTAATTTTATCTAAAGGCTGGAAGGCGACATTAATGTCAAATTGCCATAAGTACCTTGAAAGTTTCTCCCCCTATTCCGTATTGTTCAGGATTGGGGGAGAAACTTTCAAGGTACTTATGGCAATTTGACATTAATGTCGCCTTCCAGCCTTTAGATAAAATTAAAAATCTGATCCTAACAAAAACTAAGGACAATATCCCCAAAAACAAAAATACCAACGTCGTGTATGAAATCAATTGTGGTAAATGTAACAAATCATACATAGGTGAAACTAGTCAGTTCTTGGAAAAAAGATTAAAACAACATAAAACGAATGTATCTATAAAACAAATAAGCACTGGACTAGCACAACACAGTTTGGAAACTGGTCACCTTTTCGACTTCGATAATACAAACATTTTAGAAAAAGTTACAGGCTATAATACAAGAATCACAGCTGAAACTTTTTACATTAAGATTAGAGGTGACAACAATGTAGTCAATAGGCAGATAGACTCCTGTAATTTTAAGACAGCTTACGACTCTGTAATCAAAAAACTGTCACAAACACTAACATACAAATGTAAACGAAAATCAAAACAAAATGTCCCGAATCAAACTAGTTTAGACGAAGGCCAGTAGTTTGTAAGATTTTAAATATTGTAAATTAAGGTTAAAAATTCATTGTTTAAAATATAATTTTAGTGTCCACTGAAGAGGAGCGAAAGCCATAGAAGCTCGAAACGTCTGGACAACTGGTAATAACGTTTTTGAATCTAAAATCCGCCGAAAAACGTCGATGATTCAAATTACATTAAAGCGCGGCGATAAACAATATTCCAATTCTGGTAATGTTCGATCGGGGTGGTCCCCCCAATTAGAACGAGAAAATGACCCATTTTTACCAACATTATCATTTTTGAAGTCTCTGAAAATAAAGTTTCATATAGTTGTATATTCTGAAAAATATAATTATGTACATAGCTTTAAATATTATAAAAATATGCTGAATCGATTTTTTGATCAAAAAAAAGCTCAAACTTGGTTAAAAATGATGAACTAAATAAGATTCCTAAAATATTTTAAATCGACTTACCATTAATATGGTTTTCTGAGGAACAAAAGTTGTTTGTTATCACAAAATACAACTTCTGTTAATTTTCCAGCGATAGAAAGGTTCTAGAGGGTTTCTATTGTAATTTTCCAGAGACTTCTTTCAAATTATTATCTTAAATTTGGTTGAACACATTGCGGATCAAAACGATAAAACTCGTTTTTCGCTTGACGCAAATGAACATCTGTTAGAAACATAGTTGAAATGTTAAAAATTTGATAATAATGCTTTGTTCTACAAAATTTTACACAGCACTCTCGGTGACCTACTAATACTAAATATGTAAGGTTTGGTCCAATTAGTTTTGAGATACAGAATACCAAATTTAGGAAGTTCTTGGCTTAGAACTTTTCGTGATCGTTTTTGTGTTAAGATTTTAAGAAATAGATTTTTGTCGCAAATTTTAAATTGCTTACTTTGCTTTTGAAATTTTATTTGTTTTTTCTGTCGATAAATAATTAGAATCTTTTAAATTTCTTCAAGAGTTTTGTTGGGTTGTTTGATTTGAGCATAGATTTTTTTTTTTCTAATTGAAAGCATTCTTAAAATGTATGAACTTATTCGATTCGTAAATCAAATAATCAAAATCTACCAGACTCTAGAGCAAGTTCAAAGATTTTAACATCGATGAAAGTTTCTTTTTTTTTACTGAAGGCTTCATTATACAAAATTAGCTTACAATTTTAATGATGTGTGGACATATTTTGAAAAGTTACTATTTTATACGAAAACCAGTTTATGTCAATAAACTTACAAATGTATAATCAAATAATACTAATACTGATATATTTTTTTATTCATGCTTAGTTTGAGCAAAAATTTCATAGAATAAAAATTAGACACTAACCTCCCACTTTTCCTCAGTGATTCGGTTCTTCCTACGACCCTGTTATACATTATACATAACTACAATGTCCGATGTATTAGTTTTAGCCTAATGGACTTAATTGATTCAGATGAATGTTCTAAGGGATTTAGTTTAATTTTCTTCTATTTTTTTTGCTTAAGAAAAATGTGTGAAAATCCTTAGATGAACAAAAAACGAATATTTTTTCAAGTTAATTAAAAATATTCACCGGTTACAATATTATTTAAATCTTTTCCATACTTGAACAAAAAAAAAAGGTCATTTATAAGGTCATATTTAAATTTTATTTGGACTGAATGTTCAACTCTCACACTCAAACAATCAAGTCAGCTCACATTTAAAACAATGAACAATAAAAATAGTAAAATGAAAAAAAATAAACTTACTCAATTAGTTTCGTTTTAAATCGAAAATTGTATGAAACGGTACAACAGAAAAAAAGCAAAAAAAATGTAAAAGAGTCTTTTTTATCATCTACTTTTTATCAAGAACAAATTTAAATTTAAACCATTAGTTTGCCGATATATCGCTTCCCTAATCAAATTGCAATCTTAACCAGTGGCGATAAAATTCCCCTAACATCTCTCGAGAAAAGAAGTTCTGACGAGCACAAACTATTACTACTAGGAGGGTATAGGTAATATTTGCTTATCTAATTTGGAACCCTGTAAAAGTTGACTCGTTTTGCACGCGCGTGTAAGCAAGCAAGCAGGCCCCTAACGAGCTCTTTTGCTTAAAGTTATATGGATTGCTGGAAAGAAGTAGAAAAAAATCTATCTACCCCCAAAATGTCTTGCAACTATGAATATCAAGAAGTTTTGAAGAGAACCAGGAGCAGAAAACTCTCCAGCAAGACTAGATAGAAGTGCGGTGTGACCCAAACGGGCCCCTTCCTTTTCCGGGGAGATGATTGAGTGTTTGCTTGGCTGCTGCCGGTTGGTCGTTTCCAAAGTTCCGGAAACTGTGTGTAGATGTGGGAGACAAACTAATACCGGCTAGCTGGAGCCACCCACTAGCTACTACTGAGGACAAAATAAACTGTGAACAAGCAGTGTCCTCTGAAAGGTGGAGAAACGAGACGGATCGAGGCGGATGTGTCCCACTTCTGGGGAAAAGGAACTGTAAAGTTTTCCCTTCACAACATATGCAAATAAGCATGAGTGTGTAAAGCGATATATTATCGTAGAGTTTATGGGGAAGTTTTTCCTGTTGCTGAGCTGTTTCCTGCCTTCGCCTCGCAACGCAACGCCACGTCCATCGATTGAAAGATGAAGGCGCTGCTGCTGCTTGTCGCCTACCGGTTGTTTGGCTGGTCCTTCGAGCCGGATCCGATGGGCAAACACAGGAAGAGTCTAGTTCTTCTCGAAACATCTGCTTGTGAGTGTTGTTTGTGAGCAGCGAAACTTCATCCTAGCAGAGCACATGGTTTGAAGCAGATCCGCTCATAGGAAACAGGGAATATGATTCGGGAAAAGTTTTTCTTCGATTTCAGATAGCTGCCACTATTTGGGGTAAGAGGGGATGGGAATTGGCTTCGGATTGAACGGAATTCTCCCCGTTTGCCAGCCATTCCAGTTGCAGGAAACCGGAAACAAGAGTTAGTGCTTTTGTATTCGATTTGGGAGTCTATAAATCATTTATTGGGAAAATCTCTTATCGGACAAACATACGAGGGAAAGAAGCGGAACAAAGGATTTTCGCATCGTCGGATTGGAAGAATATGTGTGTTTTTCACCGGAAGAAGCTGCTTCTGGAAACTTTAAATTCAAGTGGGATTTTATTTATGACAAGCGGAAAAATTGATTCCCGAACCGAGAAAAAACTGACCGGTTCGAGTTTATAATCCATTTGAGAAAAATAGCATTTCATTAGCTAAATCAACAAATAAAACTTTAATATACATGATTTAATTTCTTAAAACGGCGAAACGCTCAAGCCAATTTCAAATGAACGCTTCACGTTTTTCCGGTTGCAACCTTTGAATGCAACAATGCAGTCAACGGACGTTTTCGATTCCATCACAAGTTTGTTTTCGCACTGTTTGAAGTGTAACTGCAGGTTTTTTTTCTCCTCAACTATCCCGGAACACGTACGTTTGTCGGGGTACCCATTCAAAACACTGACTGTAGGGTTCAAACTGAATTGTAATTCATATCTACAAGGTATTCTGGTGAAAAAAAAAACCACCCCGTTACATGACAGCTAGTGAAGAGGCAGTAGTACCTATGCTTTTGGTTACTTATTCTGGCTACGCGCTACATACAAAGATAGAGAGTTCCACAGTTGGAATTTATTTTTTTGTTTTTCCACTAAAAGGACATCCTGAGTGTGCCAATGGACAATGTGAGGTTCAGCCGAATGTCCTCACGGAGAAAGTGCATTTCAGAGTGATTCAATTCAGATGGGTAATTTTGATGAACATATAAGACGCTTTTAAATCATTTCGAAATTAAAATTTCCATCTATAAAACACTTTTTAAAAATGGATTTTCTTAAAATAAAAAACAATATTTGAATGTAAATTAATATTATACGTTTCTCGATATGAACGGAACTGATCATCGATGAAGCTTAAGAATTGAGAGGTATTCATCACACAAGGAACAAAATGCTAAAAAAAAGTTTAATTCAATCACATTCAAACACCTCAACACAAAATAAACTTGGGATATATTTGATTAAGTATGCGATTTATAAAAACTGTATTTCTGAAATTGATTAAGAACATAAAAAAATTAAAAAAAAAATTTTATATTGAAAAAAAAACTGAATTATGTTACCAATTTTATCGCGCAAAACACAAAAATCATCAATAGAGACAAAAATGACAAAAATGACAAAAATGACAAAAATGACAAAAATGACAAAAATGACAAAAATGACAAAAATGACAAAAATGACAAAAATGACAAAAATGACAAAAATGACAAAAATGACAAAAATGACAAAAATGACAAAAATGACAAAAATGACAAAAATGACAAAAATGACAAAAATGACAAAAATGACAAAAATGACAAAAATGACAAAAATGACAAAAATGACAAAAATGACAAAAATGACAAAAATGACAAAAATGACAAAAATGACAAAAATGACAAAAATGACAAAAATGACAAAAATGACAAAAATGACAAAAATGACAAAAATGACAAAAATGACAAAAATGACAAAAATGACAAAAATGACAAAAATGACAAAAATGACAAAAATGACAAAAATGACAAAAATGACAAAAATGACAAAAATGACAAAAATGACAAAAATGACAAAAATGACAAAAATGACAAAAATGACAAAAATGACAAAAATGACAAAAATGACAAAAATGACAAAAATGACAAAAATGACAAAAATGACAAAAATGACAAAAATGACAAAAATGACAAAAATGACAAAAATGACAAAAATGACAAAAATGACAAAAATGACAAAAATGACAAAAATGACAAAAATGACAAAAATGACAAAAATGACATAAATGACATGAATGACATAAATGACAAAAATAACAAAAATGACAAAAATGACAAAAATGACAAAAATGACAAAAATGACAAAAATGACAAAAATGACAAAAATGACAAAAATGACAAAAATGACAAAAATGACAAAAATGACAAAAATGACAAAAATGACAAAAATGACAAAAATGACAAAAATGACAAAAATGACAAAAATGACAAAAATGACAAAAATGACAAAAATGACAAAAATGACAAAAATGACAAAAATGACAAAAATGACAAAAATGACAAAAATGACAAAAATGACAAAAATGACAAAAATGACAAAAATGACAAAAATGACAAAAATGACAAAAATGACAAAAATGACAAAAATGACAAAAATGACAAAAATGACAAAAATGACAAAAATGACAAAAATGACAAAAATGACAAAAATGACAAAAATGACAAAAATGACAAAAATGACAAAAATGACAAAAATGACAAAAATGACAAAAATGACAAAAATGACAAAAATGACAAAAATGACAAAAATGACAAAAATGGCAAAAATGACAAAAATGACAAAAATGACAAAAATGACAAAAATGACAAAAAATGACAAAAATGACAAAAATGACAAAAATGACAAAAATGACAAAAATGACAAAAATGACAAAAATGACAAAAATGACAAAAATGACAAAAATGACAAAAATGACAAAAATGACAAAAATGACAAAAATGACAAAAATGACAAAAATGACAAAAATGACAAAAATGACAAAAATGACAAAAATGACAAAAATGACAAAAATGACAAAAATGACAAAAATGACAAAAATGACAAAAATGACAAAAATGACAAAAATGACAAAAATGACAAAAATGACAAAAATGACAAAAATGACAAAAATGACAAAAATGACAAAAATGACAAAAATGACAAAAATGACAAAAATGACAAAAATGACAAAAATTTCAAAAATTACAAAAATTACAAAAATGACAAAAATTACAAAAATTACAAAAATGACAAAAATGACAAAAATGACAAAAATGACTGGAGCGGTTAAGGTAACCCTGCATAGCTGCAGAAGTTACCATAACATCCGAAGTGGTACGTCAGCACTTAATGTGCTACTTGCCGCGAAGGAAAATAGGAAACAGTAAGACCAAACTGTGGTCGAAATAACAAACATCAAATTTGTCAGCACAAAATGTGCTATCAACGATGGCGCGGACTCAACGACCGAGCTCGCGCACCCAGCCAACCCAGCAGCAACAATGTTGCATTCATTTCGTGAATAGCAGCCAGAAACCTGAGACGCAATTCGAGATGTGGCCGTTTACAAGGGAATCGCCACCCGAAGTCGCCGTGGAGAATAACATCTCCACTCACAACATTGTGGGCTACTCTGTGGACGCCCTGTTCATCATCGCGGCGATCATCATCGTCATCGTCTGGCGTTGGCGCAGGAATGCGCGACGCCTGAAACAACTGGAGGGCGCAGCGACGAAGCTGCGTCAGCAAACTTTAAACAACTCTGTATGATACAGTAAAATAAATTGCAGTCTTTTTAAGTCTCTCTAACCGTTGTGTCGCGTTTCTGTTCCGATGACATTTCTGTGTTAAACCCTTGCGGGAGCGGGGTTTTACCTTAATTTCTAATCAGGCTCTTCTGCCTGGACCATTGGTGACCCCGACGTGATCGCACGTGCGATCACTTCAGGTTTAGGCAACGACGCCTATCAATTGTAAATTCTCCCGTCGGGGGGAGAACGGACTGAAAAAAAAAACATTCAAAGTGTTTCGGTGTGCCAAAATGGCAACGATAAATAAAGTGTAACCTAAGTGTAGGCAATCATAAGTGAAAACAAAAGTGCAAGTCTCCCACTGGTGGAAATGAATCAAAATTTGTGCAACGACGTGTTGTACTCTAAGTACTACGCTCAGTTAGTGGAAATCGAAGAGTCTGTAAGGGCTAGGCCGTGTCGATCGCGAGAAGAAGGCGCAGCCATTACAATCATCGTTTCACACCTGTTCAACTTAGCCGCCGGAGCTGCGGCTGTAAGAGGTTACGAAAAAAGATTTACTGACGAACTGGTGAGGTTAGCCGAATCAATCAGCGAGAGGCTAGAGTGGAACGTTTTGAATCCGCCGTCTATGTTTTAATTGAGCTCACACGCACCTGTGTGGCTAACCGTGTGATTAGTGTAAAGAAGAAAGTTGAAAAGTCGCTCGCTGCGCGCGTATTGTTTCCCGTCGGGGGGAGAATCCAATCAACGAAAGTGAAATCAGTGTGTGATTATGTGCCTTGGTGCCACTGCACCATCGTGAAAATAAATAAAACAAACGCGGCGAGACTTGTGTAGCTTCTCCCGTCGGGGGGAGAGCTAAACGAAAGAAAAAGCAGTAAATTGAAAAGTGACTCGCATTCCTAGTGTAGAACAATGGCCGAGGAAGAACTAAGTAAAGTGTGGATGCGGCAGTTGACTGCCCTAGAAGGGTCCGTCAACGAGATCGCGGTGCTGGTTGACCAGCGCAGCGACGCTAACCCTCCGGAAGTGGAGGAAATTGCAGTGCAAAGGGACACCCTGCGTGTTCTTTTCGACCAAGCAACAGCTGTGTTGCTGAAAATTGAAGGGGCCTCAGGTCCCTCGGCAAGGAGAGGGCCGTTACTAACTAAGGTAATGGCCGTTCAAGTGAAACTCGGCCGCTGGGAAAGACAGCATGCGGAAGCTGCCAGAAATCACCAGCGCCCGAGTGAAAACTTGCTCGACCAGACACTGGCACCAAGCACGAGTCGGGCGGATCATTTACCCCGAATCGAGCTACCCCACTTCAACGGTGCGCCGACGGAGTGGTTGACATTCAAAGGGCGCTTTGAAAAGCGCATGGTAACGATTGGAGAAGATGCCGACAAATTCGCATTTCTCTCCAAGTGCCTTGAGCATTGCGCGGCAGCAAGAAATTCAATCGAAGCGCTCGAAAGCTCTGGCACTAGCTTCGCCGATGCGTGGGCGAAATTAGAGACGCGCTTTTACAAAAAGCGAATTGCGTACGAAGGATACTTCGTAAAACTGATCAAATTTAAAAAAATAAATGTGCCATGCGCTAAGTCCATCATGAGCCTCATCGATGCCGTGGACACTACAGTTCACGCTGCAAAGCAGATACAAAAGGATAAAACAGCGACACTGGACTGTGTTGCGAATGGAATGCTAGTAAGTCTAGCAAAATCCCGTCTGGATTCGGAAACCGCATCCAGGCTGGAGGAGAGATTAGACATACATCGTGTCTACACTTGGACAGAATTCAAGGAAGAGTTGGAGAAGCGAGCCAACCAATTAGCGTGCCGAACCGATATCGACGAATCGAAATCGCGCAACACCAAGACGGTAGCAGCAGCTGCCATCACCCAACCCCAGCGTAGGGAAATCAAAACGCAACCTGGCAGCACTTGCTTTGTTCGACATAACTTGTTTTCATTTTGATCTATCTTTAAACGTGAAATTTAAAATGTTCTAAGTGTTATAAATTATCTTGTTCATATCTGTGGTTTCTATAAGTGATTCGAATTTACTTTACTACCGGCTGTTTCAACGAGTACTCTCGATTTAGTGCAAAATTTATCAAAAAAGAAATAGTTACTTTGCTATTGTCAATGCAGGTTGTGATAAAAGTGAGAGCGACGTTATCATTCACATTCCATTCACCTGGTGAGTAGAATGCGTATCGCCCAGTTTACTTCTATTTTTTCTTCTATTTCACCACATCTATTTTTTATACTGTTCCACGCAGTAACGACCAACGTATCAAGCACAAAATATTTTTTTTTCGCTTGATTAATTGTTCGCTGTGTTGTGGATGTGCGGTTTCAAAAAAAAAAAAACAGTTGCGAATTTTGTCTTGTTTCCTCATCTTGTGATTCTAGCACTTGCCTGGCCTGTTAGTCAATCTCGTTCGCCAAGCGGTGTAGATTAAGCGAACACCAGTAGCACCTCGCAAAAAGCTGTTCAATATAGCTTGTGCTCACTGCCAGTAGCTCACTTGATTGGACCAAGTCTTGCTGGTGTGTTATTTTCCACTAGCTTTCGCTTTTTGCTGGAGCATCATTTGAATGGTGCGTATACCTGATCGTTTGTGTTCGGCCGTTTCGTAGCATGTGTACTGTCTTTATTGTTGTGGTTCTAGCACTTGCTTCGCTTGTTAGTAAATCTCGTTTGCGTAGCGGTGTAGTTTTGGCGAACATTCGGCGGTACAAGTAAGCGATACAATAGGATATCCGTTGCGCTGATCAGTAGCACACATGTCCATGTAATGTATGTAAACTTTCTGTATGCCGTACACAGTACAAAAAAAAATTTTTTTGGCCAAATTTAAGAAAACTTGGAATCATAAAAACGTTTGTTGCTTTTTATCTTTATCATAATTTTTGTATTTTTTCCAATTAATTTACTTCTTTCAAATTTATAACTTGTTTAAAATTTGCCTTTTAATATTAATGTTCTCGTAACTCAACTGAAAACCGTTTTGACACAAAAGATTTTTGAAAACTAGTACTAAAAAAAAAAAAAATATCGGATTACTGCTGATTTTTAAAACTTGACTTTTCTTTTCTTGATCATCTTTTTCTTTTATTAACTTCACTGCTTCCTCTTCTTTCTCTTCTTACTATTATTTACTTATTTAATTATTTATTTATTATTTATTTATTTATTTATTTATTTATTTATTTATTTATTTTAACAAGTTTGACTTCTTTGGCTTTGAATATCTTGTGTGGTAATCTTGTTTTGTGAAAATGGACGATGAAACGAGTGTAGTATGCGTTGATTGTAAAAATGTGGAGATTTGTCTTGATAGGGTCCTTACTTGTGCTTACTGTTTTAAAAGCGTCCATCTCCGTTGTAGGAATATTCTTGGTAGCGCAGCTCGAAAAATAAAAAAACAACCATTTTTTTGTGATGCCAATTGTGCCAACGTATATTTTAAAATTGTTGGGCAACGTCAGGATCAGGAAATGATTATTAGTACTATAAACAATCAATTAAAAGACATAATTCAAAACGTTGTTGCAACCGAAATGTCTTCTATTGCAACAGAGATGAAATCAGTTACATCTGCTATAGAGGCATCTCAGGAATTTTTGTCCTCGAAGTTTGAGGAAATTCTTACAGACTTCAAAGACTTAAAATCCCGAAATGAAGCTCTAGAAGCAGAAGTAACTGATCTTAAACTAAAATATTCAAACCTCAACACTCATATTTATGCTTTAGAAAAAAACTTGGATAAGATCAATAGAGATGCCGTTGCAAGGAATTGTATGATTTTTGGATTACCGGTTGAAAGCAAGGAAAATACTCTTGAAATGGTTCAGAAAACTTGCCGCACAATCGGTTATGACCTGAATAACGAAAATATTGAATGCGCCGTCAGACTTTATTCCTCTAAAAAACCAAATAATTCCATTCCACCAATTAAGTTTTCACTGAAAACTACCACAATAAAGGAAGAAATATTCAGTAAAAAGCGCTGTTTTGGCAAACTTGCTTCAACAACGATAGACCCTGCACTTACATTTAATGGTAAAGCTACAAACGTTACACTCCGTGATGAGCTGACACCGTTGGCTATGGAAATTTTGACAGAGCTGCGGGAGTCTCAAGATTCATTGAACATGAAGTATATATGGCCTGGAAGGGGGGGCGCTATACTGGTTAAAAAATCAGACGACTCTAAACCTATCTCAATAAAATGCAAATTTGAACTAAAGAATTTCCTCAGCAAGCATCTGATCCAATTAGATAATAATGCATCACTTGTTGAAAAAGATACGCCCTCCCCTAAACGAAAAAGAAACTAAACGTCAGCGTTTTTTTTTTCCAGTAAATTTTTTTTTAATTATTATATACAATGGCTACCGCTATAAACAATTTTTATGATAACATTGAAGATTTCAATAATAATAATAATAATAATAATAACAATAATAATAATAATAGTAATAATAATAATAATAATAATAATACTAATAATAATACTAATAATAATAATAATGATAATAATTATAACATTAATAACAATAATGATGATAATAATAATTATAATAATAGTAGAAGAAAAAATAATAAAACCCTAAATATTTTACAATGGAACATATGTAGTATGAACAGTTTAGAAAAATTTGATCATCTCTTACAAACTCTTGAACAGTTGATGGTGTCAGTTGATATAATAGTAATAAGTGAAACATGGCTTACTGATGATAATTGCCTCATTTACAATATACCGGGTTATTCATCTATATTTTCTTGTAGAGATCAACCGTATGGTGGTTTAGCAATGTTCATCAATAGAAATTTAAATTTTAAACCAAAGGTAAATGTTACTTGTGACGGATTTCAAAGAATAAGTATAGAAATTGCTATTTGCGGTCAATTCGTCGACGTTCATGGTATCTATAGACCACCGGCTTTTTCATTCAGCTCTCTATGTGAACAAATTGAATCCCTTCTCTCTTCCGTACCTGATAAACATTCTAGTCTAATTGTTGGTGATTTAAATGTCCCAGTAAATCTTGTTAATACTAATACTGTCTGTAGATACAAAACATTGCTGGAGTCCTTTAGCTTTGCATGTACCAATATTTATCCAACGAGGCCGAAAAGTCAAAATATACTGGACCATGTAATCTGCAAACTAAAAGATATAGAACGCATAAAAAATCATACAATTTTTACAGATATAAGTGATCATTTACAGATTCTTACAACTTTCAAAATGCTGTCGGAACGTCAAAGAACGGTTTTGAAAAGAGATATCACAGATCACGTCAAACTTAATAATTTGTTCTCAAATTACATCCGAACATTTGTCCCTGGAGAAAATGTGAATAGTGGCATACAAGAGATTACTTCAACTTACAATTGTATGTTTAGGCAGTGCACAAAAACAGTTTTTAAAGAAATAAATCTCAAAAACAGTTACTGTCCTTGGATGTCTTTCGATCTTTGGGCATTGATAAAGCTAAAAGATAATTATCTGAAACGTGTGAAAAATCATCCCAATGACATACACCTCAAAGAAATGCTTGCACATATCAACAAAAAATTGCATCACAAAAAGCAAACATGCAAGCGGCTGTACTTTGAAAATCTTCTAAATAATACCCCCCATACCAAACTCTGGAAAAACATTAATCAACTCTTGGGAAAATCAAAAAAATCGTCGCAAATTCAGCTTACAGACAATGGTGAGCTTATAACTGACAAAAAACATGTTTCTGATAAATTTAACAGTTATTTTTCTTCAATTGGATCAGATCTTGCCAAGGAAATTCCCACTGAATCGGAATTTGATGTTTTATCTAATATAAATGAGGTGCGAAACTCTTTGTTCCTACAACCAACCGATGAAAATGAAGTTAATCTGATCATACTGTCTCTTAAAAACAAAAAAAGTTGCGGACCAGACTGTTTCCCTACAAGCGTGTTAAAAAATAATAACGTTCCATTTTCTTATATTTTAACGAAATTTTTCAACTTAATCATTGAAACAGGCAGCTTTCCAGAGTGCCTTAAAATAGCCAAAGTTACTCCTATTTTTAAGTCAGGTGATTCGGATGATGCTAATAACTACCGGCCAATTTCAACTCTTAGTGTTTTCAGTAAGGTGTTTGAGAAATTAATGGTAAAAAGAATTATAAATTTTCTTGATCAAAACAATATCCTTTATAAACTACAATACGGTTTTAGACCTGGATCTGGCACACTCGTTGCAATCTCTGAGTTAGTTGACTCTATAATTAAGGAAATCGATTCGAAAAATATAGTTGGTGCATTATTTCTCGATTTAAAGAAAGCATTCGATACGCTAAATCACGAAATTTTGTTGGCTAAAATGCACAAATATGGAATAAGGGGATTAGCTAATGATTTAATTCGTAGCTATCTTAATAACCGAAAACAATTTGTCGTTATTGATGGAACAGAAAGTGAATCTAAAAACATCTGCGTTGGTGTGCCTCAAGGCAGCAATATAGGGCCGATTCTTTTTCTTCTATACATCAATGATATATGTAATCTTCCACTAAAAGGGACAGCTAGGTTATTCGCTGATGATACAGCTCTTTTCTATACAGGGAAATCCCCAATCACAATCATAGACAATTTAGAACATGATCTTAAATTGTTATCCATGTATTTTAACAGTAATCTTCTTTCATTAAACTACAAAAAAACAAAGTACATGTTATTTCATTCTATTAGAAAAATTTTACCTCCCCACCGGGACCCACACCTTAACGAGTTTGTGATACTCAAGGTCAAGAACTTTAAATATCTCGGGTTACACTTAGATGAAACTCTTTCTTGGAATTGCCACATACAAAATTTAGAGAAAAAAATTTCCCCCCTCTGTGGTGTACTTTGGAGATTAAGAAACTTCATACCTCAACATGTTCTGCTCAAATTTTACTATGCACACATTCACTCTTTATTAAATTATCTTATACTAGTTTGGGGACGCGCATCACAATCAAATCTCCAAAAACTTCAAACGTTACAAAATCGGTGTTTAAAAAATATCTACAAGCTTCCTTTGCTTTATCCAACTAGACTCATCTACTCAACCACATCCCATAATATTTTACCTCTAGTAGACATTTGTGACTTTCAAACTATAATGTACGTCTTTGATAGTTTACACTCAACAACGATCATCCGAAATATTCATTTCTCGACTGCAATAAGAACACATAATACTCGCCATTTAAATCAATTACAACGATGTCGATCATCTACCAGTTTAGGTCAGAAAAGGATTTCTTTCATTGGTCCTACAAAATATAACTCCTTACCTAACGAATTAAAAGAAACCAATTCTCGTTCCATGTTCAAAAACAAGTTACTCCAAATATTCAAAACTAAATTAAGTCGTTAAAAAAAGTCGAACAAAGTTAGTCTTAAGTACCTATTTTTAAATTTTTGTAGCAATAATTTATGTAAAATTTAGTATAACATTTAAAATCTTATTAATTTTATTTTTTTTGTAAATTTGTTTTATTGTTGTTGTAAAGAATAGTAAAATTTAATTTTAACATGAATCTCTTAAAAGGAAATCTCTTTCCATTGAGATTCATGGTGTCAGTTAGTTTAATTAGTATAGTCACATTTCCCCGCATTAAACAACCTATTATTGCGTTCTCAGCATGAATTAAATTTTGCTCGCGTATAACTTTTTAATGCCTTTTGCTGCCAGACATGCTGAGAACAGTAGCGTCCATTACCAGGAGGCTCAATTGAGCCTTTTGGTGTGGGGGAGTGTGGTGGGCCGCTATATTAAAAAAAAAAAAGAAAAACCGCAATCCTGTTTCGCGTGCAATGAGAAGGGGCACGCGATCTGGCACTGCACCGAATTCAAAGCGCTGCCTGTACCGCAAAGATGGGATAGGACCAAAAGAGCCGGTCGGTGTTTCAATTGTTTGTCTTGGGGACACTCCGTCCAAAAGTGTTCATCCAAAAAGCGGTGTTCAGAATGCGGAGAAGTACACCACACATTGCTACATCCAGTGGATGCGGTTCCAGAGAAGAAGCCGGCGGCTGACCCAGCCGTTGTGGCCTCAACCAGCAGTAACAACTGACTACATGGCAGTTACGTATTCTTGGCAACAGCCGAGATCAACATTAAAGGTGCGTCCGACTGGTATCGAGTTAGGTGCCTATTGGACTCCGGTAGTCAGGTGGAGTCTATCACGGAAGCAGCCGCGCAGACTCTAGGACTACCGTACGCACGGAGCGACGTGCAACTTGTTGGCATTGGCGGAAGGGTCAATGCTTCCAGAAAGATTACAACCGTAATCTCCTCCAGATGCGGAAGCTTCGCTATGGAGGTAAGTTTAGTTTTGGTTCCGCACCTTTTAGACGACCAGCCCAGCATTCGGCTGGAAGCGAAGGATGTGAGTGTTCCGTCAAGCATTGAGTTAGCGGACCCCACATTCTACAAGAGAAGAGGCATCGAGATTATACTCGGTGCCCGAGTACTATTCCAGATTCTGAGCCCCAGACAAATCCAATGTACAAATGGCCCGAATCTTCAGGAGTCAGCCTTAGGCTGGCTTGTTGGCGGACTAGTTTCGCTACGGTCAACCCGGAAAGCAGTAATGACTGTTGCCACCGTTAGTACATAGATCCAAGAAGAAGAGGACCCCGATGGGAAATTGGATATTCTCTTCAAGAGGTTTTGGGCCTTGGAGGAGGTAACTTCTGCGGAAGCGAAGTCCACCTCTGACCAGGTAAACCTATGCGAGGAGCACTTCCTCCAGCACACCAAGATAGGGGCAGATGGCAAATATATTGTGCGCCTCCCTTTCAACGACAAGCCCATTCAACTGGGTGATTCCTACGAGCAAGCAAGAAGACGCTTGTTCTCGCTAGAAAGGAAACTCACGCGAACTCCGGAAGTATACGAGCAATACAGAGAGTTCCTGAAAGAGTATCTGACATTAAATCATATGGAAGTTGTAGAACCAAAGGATTATCAAAAAATCCGCTACTTCATACCACACTCATGTGTCATCAAGCCAGATTCTTCATCAACCAAGCTTCGCGTGGTATTTGATGCAAGCGCTAAGGCATCAAATGGACATTCCTTGAATGACATGCTGCGTAGTGGACCAGCGAGCCAAACGGAGCAATTCGATTTGCTCCTGGACTTTCGCTGCCATGACAAGGTGCTAATGGCCGACATCGCGAAGATGTATCGGCAAGTCCATGTCCACGAAACGGACTCGTGGTACCAGTGCATCGCCTGGAGGGATAATCCTTCGGAAGCGATTCAGGCTTATCGCCTCAAAACAGTGACTTATGGCGAGGCGGCATCCTCATTCCTAGCATGTCGCGCTCTACACCAAGTCGGAGAAGAAATCCGATCGCATCAGCCGAGCATTGCTGATATTATTCAGAAATGTTTCTACGTCGACAATTTGATGATGGGGGGAAATTCAGCAGAAGGTCTTCTGAGTCAACGAAAAGCCGTGGAGGCCGCTCTTCTGCAGCGAGGCTTTCCCTTACGGAAATGGGCATCCAACGATGCCAGCATCATAGAAGATGTACCTGCCGACGATCTCGAAAAGGAGATCAACATCGGAAATCACGATGTGATTAAAACCCTATGCGTGGCCTGGTCTCCACGCGGAGATACCTTTCGATTCCTAGTGGAGGACCGCAATGCAAGCAAGCCAGGTCAAATCGTATTGATTGGAGACGATAACAACCCCGTGGCAAAGTGGCCCATGGGAATCGTAACTCACACCAAACCCGGAAAGGATGGAGTTGTGCGGGTAGCAACGGTACGCACAGCTTCAGGTATCTACACACGAAATGTTCGGGCTTTGGCACCACTGCCCATCGACATTACCGAAAGTCAAGTAGGCGAATCAGTCGAACCATCTCAATTTGATTCTTCAGAAATGGTGAATAAACCACACCATGAAGTACGCGAGCAAGGGCCAGTACCTGAAAACGAAGAAGACCCACCACCCCTGGCTATGAGTAGCAATGTTTGGAGCGACAGACTTCGCTCCAAAGGGGGGAGAAAATGGAGCGGTTAAGGTAACCCTGCATAGCTGCAGAAGTTACCATAACATCCGAAGTGGTACGTCAGCACTTAATGTGCTACTTGCCGCGAAGAAAAATAGGAAACAGTAAGACCAAACTGTGGTCGAAATAACAAACATCAAATTTGTCAGCACAAAATGTGCTATCAACGATGGCGCGGACTCAACGACCGAGCTCGCGCACCCAGCCAACCCAGCAGCAACAATGTTGCATTCATTTCGTGAATAGCAGCCAGAAACCTGAGACGCAATTCGAGATGTGGCCGTTTACAAGGGAATCGCCACCCGAAGTCGCCGTGGAGAATAACATCTCCACTCACAACATTGTGGGCTACTCTGTGGACGCCCTGTTCATCATCGCGGCGATCATCATCGTCATCGTCTGGCGTTGGCGCAGGAATGCGCGACGCCTGAAACAACTGGAGGGCGCAGCGACGAAGCTGCGTCAGCAAACTTTAAACAACTCTGTATGATACAGTAAAATAAATTGCAGTCTTTTTAAGTCTCTCTAACCGTTGTGTCGCGTTTCTGTTCCGATGACATTTCTGTGTTAAACCCTTGCGGGAGCGGGGTTTTACCTTAATTTCTAATCAGGCTCTTCTGCCTGGACCAATGACAAAAATGACAAAAATTACTAAAATGACAAAAATTACAAAAATGACAAAAATGAAGATTTGATAAAGAAAAACTTCTAAAAATATGAATTTTGCACCAGATGAAGGTAAAGATACGGTGAACCGTTTGGTATTTTTGGCTTAAATTTGATTATTTTTGCACTAATAACTACTTGTTAAATTTAAAAAAAAAATCTGAATTGTGTCTCCAGAGACTGGTTTGTGATTTTAGCCTTACAGTTATTAAAATGTATTCTCAAAGTACTAGTGATAAAATTTTTTGAAAAAGAGCAATTTAGCGTTTTCAAGAAGCATGATATGCCAACTCGTGTAAAATCCAGTAAACGTTGAATCATTAGTTCTGTATTTTGTTTGTTCGTATAGGTTTCTCAGCGCCAGCGGATTTCTTTAATTTCTTTGCAATGTAGTTGTGTGGGCCAATTTGAGCAAAACAAGGTTATAAATAACTATAAACAACTCATAAATAACTATATACGTACAGAGATGCATAATGCTCTTGGTTTTTCTATGTAACATCCAACGAAATATTCCTTCAAAGCTCTTAGCCTACATACAGCCAATACTTCTACACAACAACTGTACGTTTTTGTATAGTTTGAATATGTTGAAAATAAACCTGCACTTACCTTATATTGTTTTGGATAAAAAAATTATTGTTTTTTGAACCACCCTAAACCCTTCTCATTCGGTTGGCAGGCGGAAAAGGTGTCCCAATGTTGCAAAAGGGAAATGGAAACCGAGCGACAGAAAAAAAATGGCACAACGATACATTTTATCCTGTTGCAGTTGACTTTGTTTCGCGCGTTTCCTCCGGATGCCATTTTTTACCCACGACGGACGACGAGAACAACTTGGAGATGTCCCTTGCCAAAGCCTGGCGAGTAGGTGTGAAAATATGTGCTTATTTTTGTGGTTTTGCGGACGCGGGAATGTGTTTGTGGATTTTTAACTTAACTTTAAAGTTAAAATAGAAGCGCGAAAGTTGAGGTCCTGGACGTGCGTTACAATTGTGTCCTAAAAGTTTATTTAGAATAGTGAATTTGAACAGAAAGAAGTAATAATTCACTTAGGCCACAATCTAATCTAATCACAAGTAATCGTTGGGTGTCTTATGTTGTTACAAAGAAAAATACAAAACTTGACACACAGTTAGCTGACCAGACCATTCTTTGTTGTCTCAGAATGTCTCATCAATTTCAAAACAATTTACAAACTTTTCAGTTCCACACAATTCCGAGCAGCTGCCGGTTTGGGACCGCAAAAGTCAGTAACTTTTTGAGTGCCTGATTCCAACTTTCTGGAATTCCATTCCCAATGTCAGAATTGTCTTGTTACGGGTAAGGATCATCCACATGGTGCTCATACGTGTGTACACATACATATAAACTCACATGGCTGCATACATACAGGCGTCATCCCAGACCTTATACACAAGACAATGCAATGGGTCCAGTATTAGGACTAATTTCTATTCCACAAGAGTACCGTTGATGCATAAACATGTGCAGCATTCTCCCAATTCGGTTTTTGCAGTCATTGCTCCACTTCTTCTCCCTCTAATCCTGACTCTAACTGCTACCAGTTTTGGTCAAGTCCCCAAAGATGATTGTTTCTTTTCCGGGGTAAAATTGTGCTGACGATGTGCAAGCAGCAAGATGCTTGAAAGGTAAACACAATTCAAGCCACCCTTCTTCCAAAAACTACCCCTCAGAGAGTCCTCCGAGTTGGCCAGCAGGACATGGGTCGGTTGCCCGAATAGTAGTCAGTTGTCCAGTTAAGTCAGCCTTCAGGGGAAAGTTTGACCCTGTTAGAGAGAGAAAGTGCGATCGGCAAAGTTTGGCAATAACTGTTTCTGTGTTTGCAGTTGGGAATTTTCTGACTGAAAACTTCGATAAATGGTTATTTAAGTTGTTGGGACAGCCTCTGGGCACTGCTTGGCAGAGTTTTGGGGGACACAAAATTAAGATAAGATTTGTGGTTGGTAGCACTGCCCTGACTGGGGTTTGATTTCAATTATTTCTTTCTCCTAAGTTTTGGCTTATAAATTGTGTTGTGTTTGATACTTTTTATTTAAGCCCAAGCAACAATTCATTCTACTATTTGGTTTTGCAAGCAAATGATGCCAATGTTTTGGGTTAATAAAGTATTCGTAGCTGTTAAACATATTTCAAGAAGATTCCTTTCAAAAAGATTGCACTTTAAACTTCAAACCTTTTTACAAGGCTGTGTGGCAGGGGTTTAGGGGTTTAATCAGTTGAAATTTTCAGTCTAAAAAATGAATTCACCATAGTGACGTGAAATTACTTGATCCCAAAAAGTGTTCAAAAATAAGTGTTAAAAGACATGTCAAAAAATTGGCTCGCCTTCGGCGGTATTTATTCTTATTATCACTTTAGGCCTAAGTCATTTTATTTAACGACAGAACATAACGTTAACGAATTGAAACTTATTTTAAATTGACACACAAAAACATTACTTTCCATTTTAGGGAAGAACCGCTTCATAGGGGGGGTTTAAGCGATATATTATTTTCTAGCATATTTTCGCTCAAACAAAGCATGAATGAAAAAAAAATTAAAAAAGTAGGGCAGAGTGGGGTATCGTGGGCCACTTTTAATATCTCAGATGTATGTTGAGATAAAAATCTCAAACCAACTGTCATCGTCGTCGCTTTGCGCGAGCGTATATTCCTATATGTTGTTGACTTAAATACGTGTCATATGCTTCTTTTATTTCTCAAGCTAAAAAAAGTTAGAAAAATTTACTTGCATAATTGAAAGAAAACACGTGCTAATTTCATCGATGGGGAACCTAAAGTGCATAACAAAAATATGCTCATACGCTTATGATCTGATTATGATTCAGAACTTTAAATACGTTTTACCTATCTGCAAAGTTTTCTTATGCCAAATGAAGAGTTATGAAACATATGTTGTCCATCCTATATAAGAAATTTTTCCAAAACGTTCGCGAGACAGGTTTTGGAATCTATGCCATACACAGCTTTCTTTTTTATTTCATCATCTGAAATTGCTTTTAAATAACGAAATGAATTAGGAAATCACAGTTTTGGGTCAACTCATAAGCTTTGCATGTTATTTGGTCAATTTGGATTTAGTGGCCCACGATTCCCCACCATTTTTCAAATTTCAAAAAATATTGCTTTTTTTTTCAAACAGTCAGAATTAGGGGAAAATAACTTTTTAAAAATTTAAGAAAAATACCTTATGATACCTTAAAAATGTAAAAAAACATACCATTTTTTTATTTTCATTTAATCTTTTAAAATAAAGAAGTTATGGAACAACGAAAAAAAGTGGCCATGATTCCCCACTCTCCCATACTATTTGAATATTAATTTTTTATTCTTTAACATTAAAAGTTTTTCGTATAACATTGGAGATTTTGAAAATATGTCTTTAAATCTTTAAAATTGTGAACTAAATTTGTAAAATGAAGCCTTTGAAATTTTGAAAATTAATATAAAAAAATTATAAATCTTCGATCCCTTGCGACTTGATTTCCTCAAAGATACGCCTTGATATTTTTTCCCGTACAATTGATTTACAAGATGAATTGGAATATGAATTCAAAATTTGAATTTTGAATCTGTTTTTGGATTTCTATGAGATTTCTGAAATTACAGAAGAAAAGGATTCCTGAATCTGAATTCGAGATCAAAATTTTAAATATGAGCCGAGGAGGGAATTTTATTTCGTGAATTAATTCTGCTGTTTTGGGTTTCAATCTGAATCCATTATTTCAATTACTCGTTTTAATATAAGCTCGAATGATTAATCTGATCTTGAGTTTTCAATTCTGAATCGCCATTTTTAAGCTTTGTTATGTTTGAACTCTGCATAAGAATTGAGTTTAAGAACTTCGAATTTGAATATGAAACTAAAACTCAGGATGGTTTCTAATTTTTTTTAAACATATGAGGAAAATTGTTACCATAACATTGAAAAGTGTATGAGATTCGAAAATTATGATTTAAAACTTGAATGATATGCAAAACTGAATTTGAACCAGCATTTCAAAACAGTTGTTTATTTCTTACTTGGTTTAAAATCCCTGAGAAAAAAGGAAAAAAAAAGTTGATTATTTCTTATTTCTAACAATGATTCAATCTAAAAATCATGAACCCCTAAACTGGATACAAAACACCAAATAATGAAAAATAAATTTAATTTTTATGAATCAAACTTTATTCTCTACCTTTTCATTGATCAAAAGTCTCAAAATAATTTTTTATTAACTTTTTTAAAACCTTTCGCAGGTCTTCTTTTCGACATTCATTTTTAATTTTCGACACTAAAAGTTTTACTTCTTTTCGTCAAGAACATTTCCAGCTCCATTGTTTGCAAAAGAATTTAAATATTTGCAAATTATAGGTGCTTATCTACTTCACGGCGTTTATACATCATGGAAACAAAATAAACATTCACAGAAAGTTGAGTGTCAAAAAAAGATTTTTAGGTGAAATTTCATCGTTAGTTTTCGACAGCTTAAAAAATAGTTCAGTTTCCGTAAAATTCTTCGCAAAAATATGAATAACATAAATTAACGAAAACACTTGATTCGAAACCTTATACATCCATTGATTCCTTTTATGTTGCTTTAATTTGAATAAAAGGTAAGTTTTTTCATGATTCAAAATTTTTCTTGATTGATCGATGGCATTGAATTTGACAGGTGATTTAGAATTATATTTTAAATTCAATGATTAACTTTTATTAGTCAACTTATTTAGAATAACGTTTATGCTCAACACATGCTCAATTGGGATGGGAAAAATAGAAAAAACTGAACATATAAAACTTGAGAAAGCAAATAGAAAAATTGGTCTTTTTTTAAATCCATCGAAAGCTAGCTCCTGTCAAAATCTAGATTACCTTCTCTAATATGAAACCAAAAGCTCCGAAATGCTAGGGGAGGGGGTTTTTTAATACCCAAACCCCCATCCGTTCCTACGGTCATGATCCATTTCTTTCACTTATCATTCTTCTAATAAAAAATAATTCATAACACTACAAATTTTATGCTGACATGAATCAATTTCAGTCTCAGTTTTATTTTGCATTTCTAGTTTTTCAAAATGATCAACTCTTCATTCAAAAGAGTTTTGAATTATTACATAAAGGCCACATAATTTACAAATTTCTGAGATGCAAAGAGTTTAAGAAATATTTTTGATTAATTTTGGTGCCCTGAAACTTTGAAAACAGGTAATAATTAGTAAAAAAAAATCGACATTTTTCTTACGTTACATTAACCCTTCGTTTCATAAAGTAACAAATATACAACACATATTTCAAAAAACATTTCAAATAAAAGTTTTTATCAACTTCTCCCAAGATCGCAGGTAATTTAGACTTCAGCGACAAAAGTTAAAGAAATTTTCTATTCGTTTATTTTTCCTAATTCTGTAGAATACAAGATTTTAATTTAAAAATAATTTTAAATATATTTTTTAGCAAAAATTTAGTCGTTTTTTAGATTTCAATAATTTGATGAATAAAATCAACCTTTTTAAAAACTTTCTTCATAATTTAAAAAAAATGTTTTTCTAAATTTTGAAAAACTTTTGAATTTAATATTTTAAAATCATTCAAATGTTTTTCATCTCCATATTAAATTTTAATTTGAAAAGATTGTTTAGTAAAAGAATATATGTAAAATGAGCATGTAGATTTTGATAGGATGCATTTTCATCACATATTTAAATTTGTCCTTCATGGAACAAATTTTATTTTCATTATCTTTGAATGTTCTGACTAAAACACAAAATTCACCGATAAAGCCTATTAAATAAAATAAAATTTTATTCATACTTTCAAGTTAATGAACCAAATAGTATTGTTTTTTTTTACTTTAAAATTTTCAATTGAATTTTAAGAATGCTATAGCCGAACTAAAACATTTTTTTTTAATTTTTTAAAAGCTTGTATTTGTTTTTCTACTTTGAATTTTGTTATATGAAATCAAAATGTTCTTGGAAGTGTATTGATCTAAATTCTCAACAAGAAAATTTTTTTTTCTTGCTTTTGTCCTTTCCATGATCTTTAAGGGGGGGGGGGGGGGGCTTTAAATTTTAATACGCTTGAAAATTGTTTAACAATTCACTTTTTTATTATTTCTAATTAACTTTTTTAAATCTTCTTTTGAATTTTTCAATAAATCCATGGAAAGTTCGAAAAATGATTCGAAAATGCAACTTGAAAGCTTTTTTTAATGCGCAATTTTAACTTAAATAGTATTTGCATTGTGAAGTACACAATGTGCAACTCGAGACCCCATACACCCAACCTTCGGGTAGTGGTCATATCACCTCTTGTCTGCAACTCCGATTCTCTACCTCCCCGTGGTACTAGCTGGGGTGCGAGCAACCTTAGCGGAGATCGGGTACCCAACCCCGGTGGATGCTTTGGTCGCATGCAGAATGAGTTAGGGGGCTTCGTACGCGTCTGTTCTCCATGTTAGGGGCGGCGTGCGGAGTGCAACAACGTCCTGGTGGTGTTCGGGACCCAAAACAGCAACATCACGACGGTCCTCCTGCGAGATAGTGGGGTTAGCTGCGGGCCTTGCGAGCCTGTGACTACTAAAAAAACATAAGCAACGAATAACGAACAACAAATTTCGGATGGAAATCGGCAAAGACCCACGCGACGAAAAGGGACTAACGATTGGAAACTTGGAACATGGAACTGCCGATCTCTAAATTTTGTGGGCAGTACCCACGTGCTCTCCAACGAATTGAAGAGCCGCAAATTCGACATCGTAGCGCTGCAGGAGGTATGCTGGAAGGGCTCCACGGTACGAACGTATCCAGATGGTCGTGCCATCTACCAGAGCTGCGGCAACACACACGAGCTTGGAACAGCTTTTATAGTGATGGGAAAGATGCAAAAGCGCGTGATCGGGTGGTGGCCGATCAACTCACGAATGTGCCGGTTGAGAATCAAGGGCCGGTTCTTCAACATCAGCATCATCAACGTGCACAGCCCTCACCTCGGAAGTACCGGTGACGACAAAGACGAATTTTACGCGCAGCTGGAGCGTGAATACGACCGTTGCCCAAAACATGACATCAAGATCGTCATCGGGGATTTCAACGCTCAGGTCGGCCAGGAGGAGGAATTTAAACCGACAATTGGAAGGTTCAGCGCGCACCAGCTGACCAACGAAAACGGCCTCAGACTTATTGATTTCGCCGCCTCCAAACGAATGGCCGTACGTAGTACCTTTTTTCAGCACCGCCTCCCACACAAGTACACCTGGAGATCACCGTACCAAACGCAATCACAGATCGACCACGTTTTGATCGACAGCCGGCACTTTTCGGACATCATCGACGTCAGATCCTGTCGGGGCGCCAACATCGAGTCGGACCATTATCTGGTGATGGTGAAGATGCGCCCAAAACTCTCCGTAGTGAACAACACGCGAAACCGGCGCCCGCCTCGGTTAAATATCGCGCGACTGAAGCAACCTGAGGTCGCGGCAGACTACGCGCAATCGGTCGAAGCAGCGCTGCCGGCAGAGGGCGAGCTTGACGAAGCCCCTCTCGAGGACTGTTGGGATAACATCAAAACAGCCATCAACAGTGCTGCGGAGAACGTCATCGGTTATGTGGAGCGATCTCGACGGAACGACTGGTTCGACGAGGAGTGTAGGAGGGTGATGGACGAAGAGAATGCCGCGCGGGCGGCAGTAGTGCAGAGAGGCACCCGTCGAAATGTGGAAAATCACCGACAGCGGAAGAGGCAGCGAGTCCGACTTTTCCAGGAGAAAAAGCGCCGCCTGGAGGAGGAGGAGCTCGAGGAGCTGGAGCAGCTGCATCGTTCCCAAGAAACACGAAAGTTCTATCAGAAACTCAACGCATCCCGCAAAGGCTTCGTGCCGCAAGCCGAAATGTGCCGGGATAAGGACGGGGGTATCCTGACGGACAATCGTGAGGTGATCAAAAGGTGGAAGCAGCACTTCGATGAACACCTGAACGGCGCACATGCAGGAGATCAAGACGGTGGGGGAAGGTACATCGCCGGCGTAGCCAACGACGAAGAGGAGCCACTCCCAACGATGAGTGAAGTTAAGGAAGCCATTCGCCAGCTGAATAGAAACAAGTCGGCTGGGAAGGATGGCATCGCAGCGGAACTCATCAAAATGGGCCCGGACAGGTTGGCCAATTGCCTACACCGGTTGATAGTCCGGATCTGGGACATAGAACAGCTACCGGAGGAGTGGAAGGAGGGGGTAATATGCCCCATCTACAAGAAGGGCGACAAATTGGACTGTGAGAACTACCGAGCGATCACGGTCCTCAATGCCGCCTACAAAGTGTAGTCCCGAATCCTACTCCGCCGCCTAACGCCACAAGCAAACAGATTCGTGGGAAGTCATCAGGCCGGCTTCATGGAGGGACGGTCTACGACGGACCAGATATTCACATTGCGGCAAATCCTCCAAAAATGCCGTGAACACCAAGTCCCTACGCATCATCTATTCATCGACTTCAAAGCCGCATACGACACGATCGACCGTAACGAGCTATGGAAAATCATGGACGAGAACGGCTTTTCCGGGAAGCTGATCAGACTGATCAAGGCGACGATGGATGGAACGCAGTGCTGTGTGCGGATTTCGGGTGAATTGTCGAGTTCATTCGAATCACGCAGGGGGCTTCGACAAGGTGATGGTCTATCCTGCATGATGTTCAACGTGGCGCTAGAAGGTGTTATTCGACGAGCGGTGGGCGAAATGCGGGGCACGATTTTCAACAGATCCAGTCAACTTATCTGCTTTGCCGATGACATTGATATAGTCGGCAGATCATCTGCGGCGGTGGAGGAGATCTACCGCAAACTGAAACGCGAAGCAGGAAGGATTGGGTTAATGATTAATACGTCCAAGACGAAGTACATGCTGGCCTGCGGATCCGAGACCGACCGAACTCGCTTGTCCAGTAATAACAAGGTCACGATCGATGGCGACGAGCTGGAGATAGTCGAAGACTTTGTCTATCTCGGCTCACTGGTGACCGCAGACAATGACACCAGCCGTGAGATCCGGAGGCGAATTATCAGCGGAAGTCGTGCCTACTATGGACTCCACAAGCAACTGCGGTCGAGAAGACTTAGCCCTCGCACGAAGTGTAACCTGTATATGACGCTCATTAGACCGGTTGTTCTCTACGGGCACGAGACATGGATATTGCTCGAGGAGGACCTGCGTACACTCGGAGTATTCGAGCGACGAGTGTTAAGAACCATCTTTGGCGGCGTACAGGAGAACGGAGTGTGGAGGCGAAGGATGAACCACGAGCTCGCGCGACTCTACGGCGCACCCAGTATCCAGAAGGTGGTGAAAGCTGGCCGGATACGCTGGGCGGGACATGTTGCGAGAATGCCGGACGACTGTCCTGCAAAACAGGTGTTCGCTACGAATCCGGTTGGAACAAGACGAGCGGGGGCGCAACGAGCGAGGTGGTTAGACCAAGTGGAGCGTGATCTGGCGAACGTGGGGTGCCCGAGAAATTGGAGAACGGTTGCCATGGACCGAGTGAATTTTAGGAATTATGTTCGTCAAGTTATGTCGTAAGACGGAATACTATGTAAATAAAATAAGTATTTGCATTGTGTTTTCAGTATTGACATGAACACTTTGATTTTTTTTATTTTTATTCTTATTAATTCCGGATTTGATCATTCAAGGAATCACCCATTTCCCAATCCGTACTTTTTCGGTGATGATGAATTTAACATCTATATATATAAAAATGAATTTCTGTCTGTCTGTCTGTCTGTTCCCTATAGACTCGAAAACTACTGAACCGATTTGCGTAAAACTTGGCAGATAGGGGTATTGGAGGCCAGGGAAGGTTGCTATAATAGTTTGGGACCCCTCCCTCTTCCTGGAAGGGGGGAGGGGGTCATATAAATAAAAGTGATAAGTCTTCATAACTCGAGAACTGATCATGCAAATGGAACGAAATTAGGCATAAGAGTGTATTTCGGTACGAAGAATGCTTTTATGATGGTTTGGTACCTCTGCCTCCATCCAGTGGGGAGAAAGGAAGGGAGAAGGGGGCCTACCTTACAATTTTTTACATATCTGGAGAACGAATCAAGCTCATGGAATCAAATTTGGCATGGGAAGGTGGTGGAATACGAGAAATGGTTCTATGATTATGTTAGACCCCTCCCTCCTTTCAGTGGAGATTCAGGAAGGAGGGGAGGGGCCTTTAACCCCTTTTATATAACTTGAAAACTATTCGAGCAAATTAAACCAAATTTGACTTGGAAGGGTATTTGGGTACGATAAATAGTTCTATGAATCATGGTACCCCTCCCTCCTTCCAGTGAAGAGATAGAAAGTGGGGAGGAGCGCCTTTACAATTTTCAGCATTACTGGAAAATTAATCAAGCAAATAGAACTAAACTTGGCTTAGGAAGGTATTTGATTACGAGAAATATTTCTATGATATCTGAAGAACCCTCTGTTCTTCCAGTCGAAAAAACTTAAGGGAGGAGGGTGCTCCCTTACAATTTTTACATCACTCGGATCCTTACCCAGCAAATGGAACGAAATTTGGCTTGGGAGGGTATTTGAGCACAAGGAATATTTCTGTGAATATTTGCCCAACTGCCTCCTTGCAGTGGGGCGATAGGAAGAGATAGGGGTGCTTCTTTACAATTTCTGCATAACTCGAGAACTAATCGAGCAAATGTAAACAACTTTGGCATGGGAAAGCATTTGGATACGTTTAACGGTTATTTGCTTATTTGAGACTTCTTTCTCCTTCAATTTAGGATACAGTTAGGGAAGACGGGAGCTCATATACGATTATTTAGCACAAACCAAGGACTTTGTTCAGGATCGCCCCTGATGGCTAGGATCGATAGCATCAGATTTTCTTTTACCGAAATAAATTAACGCACTCATTCAAACAACATTACAAATAGTGGACTGTATTACTTCGATAACTTAAACTTAAACAGTTTAGACATTCAAAGAGTACTTCTGACACAAACTGACTATTGGCCATGCTGGCCTCTGATTTGACCGCTCAGGCCTCCGAATTGTTACCGTGATCCGTCTTTGCTGGTGGTTGGTTGGAAAAGAGGCCGAGCCTTGGGCCGACTTTGGCTGGACCCTTCGGAAAACCCTCTTCGTGGCCGAGGAAAAGCCGATGATTTTGGCGCGCATCTCAGCCGTTAATGCGCGCAGCATCGCCATGTTGCTACTGGGTCATTTCGTCTTTTAGGGTGGTTCATGGTGACCCGTTCGTTCCAGAACAGACTTATCCAACAAAAGGAACCAAATATGACATGGTAATTATCATACAATCGAGCAAATGGAACAGAATTAAGCATGAGAGTGTATTTGAATACATGGAATATTTTATCTTGATCCCCTCCTTCCAGGTAGGGAATAGGTATTAAGAGGGGCTCCGACACCAATTTTATAGCATAACTCGAAAACTAATTAAGAAAAAGAATTCGAACACAAGAAATGTTTTTCCCTCCCTCCATTCAGTGGAACGATAAAAAGTGGGAAGAGAGTCACTTATTAATTTTTTTTAATATCTCGAACTTATCGAGAAAATGGAACCAAATTTTCATAGGAGCATATTTTTGTACGGGCAATATTTTTTCGATGGTTTGAGACGCCCTTCTTTTGCCAGATTGTTGATAGAGGATCACCTATTTTTTCAATAACTCGAGAACTTATCGAGAATGGAGCCAAAATAACATGGGATCGTATTTGTATACAAGAAGTGATTTTCTGATTTTATGAGACCCCCCTTACTTCCATTAGGGATATAGAAATAGGGAAGGGGGTCACTCTAACAATTTGAATAATAATTCAAGAACGAATAGGTAAAATAAGTGTCCCATTTCTTTGACAGTTTGAGAGCCTCTTCACATTAAAAGAGAAAGCAAAGATTCCAAATATAAAAAAAAAATATTTTGACATAAGTTATAAACTTATAATGCAAAGAATTTTAAAATTGAATTGAAAATTTTGTGTAAATAAATTTAAAGTTAAATAACTAGGTACCACAAATTTCAATAATTTTTGTAAGGTGTAGCAAAGCACACCGGGTCAGCTAGTGTTGTATATTTAATATATGAATGTATTATTGTGAACTTTGAAAAAAAAACAAACTTTTAGGCCTTTTATTTTTTTTATTTGAAAAAAAATTAAAAAAGAATTTGATCTCTGACTTTAATCACTGGCATACTTGAAATATAATTAAATATATTTTTTAATCAAATTATTTAAAGCTGATCATCATCTTTGTATTTTTAATTAATTCTCTTAAGTTCAAATGGATATTTTTTAATTTTCAAATTTCCACATATCATATCGTGATTAATTAATATTTAAAAATTAAGATCGATCAGAAGAATTTCCCAATCCACCTTTCAATTGAACCTGTAGGAAAAAATGTAAATTGAATAGAATGATTAATTAATAACAGTTATTATCGTTTTGCTAAATATTTTTTTGGCATGGTAAATTTCTGACCTGATCTTAAATTTATTCAAAAATTCGGATTTAATTTCTTTAAAATCAATTGTCAAAGTTCTGAGCTTTGAATTTTGGTTGTATTTCAAATTTGATTGACATTCGTTTTCAGGTGTTTTAATAATATAAACTTAATATTCATTGTTAAGTATATCTAAGGATCATAAATTGGTTTAATTTATTTATACTTTACCGAAAATAAAATGATTCGAAACTTTGATTCTGATTTATTTTGAAACGTATCAATAAATTTATGATATTTGAAATTGTGGGGTGGCCATGAGTAAGAAAATTATTTAAGAAATAAGTTTCCTACTTTGATAAGCATTTTTAGTATAATTATTATTTCTAGCCAAATTCGAACTTCGAAAGCCCCCCTATTGAAGGGTTCTTTTGGACAGGCCTGGGCTAATATATATTCAAAATTCTTCATAAAACTTTCCAATCAGATTTGGAAATCCTGAAACCCTTGTAAACATTTCACTGAAGAAATCTGAAATCTGAATTCCGAAATCTGAAATCTGAAATCTGAAATCTGACATCTGACATCTGAAATCTGAAATCTTAAATCTGAAATCTGAAATCTGAAATCTGAAATCTGAAATCTGAAAATTGTTTATTCACCTACCGCAAGGCCATTTCGAAACGATTTAATAAAGAAAGAATTTATTGATTTTTGAAAAATATTGTGTTTAAGGATTTAATAAGGAGGCAAAATGGTTCTTCAGATAGGTCAAAACGGACACATCCACCCTAGCTGATGTAGATTCATCATAAGAATAATTTTCCACTCTGATAGATTCTCGGCATGTGTGCAGGAGATAAGCAAAGCGATAACGACCTGCCTCGGTAGGAGCCATCAGGTAAATGAAAAAGCTCTGCCCAGAACAGCGAGCGCACAACGTACACATGATGAAGAATGAAGATATAAATCTATCAAGATAAACATTTAGATATGGTACACGAATGACCATCATCATCTCTTCGGCCTTTCCTTCTTTTTGGATCCTCGTAGATACGGAAAGGTTTGGTCACACACATGAGACTTCATATGAGAAGTTTTCCCCAGGACCGAACCGGGACAAACGGACTGACGAAGGACAGACACCTGCACATTCGTTCGAGCCAATAGGTAGGAGGCTTTCAGTAATTGGAACTGGGGCCACGCGTGATTAGCCCAGAAGGAACTTTCCTCTTCCATCATCGGATCTGGCCGACCTCCTGACTATTTGGGGGAGGAGAAAGGGAAACTGGACCTGAAACCGGAACCGGAACGGTAAATGGAACTGGACGAACAATTTAATCACACCTTATGTCGGATGGACGAAACAACGAAATGGAACGGCAGTGGCCAACGACGACAAAGACGTGCCGGAGCACGATAAATCATAACGTTCAGACCCCGGACCGGCGATTCCCCAAAGAAACAGTATGCAGGACCACTCTGCTGGAGCCGGTGAATGTAAGGTTGTTTTTTTACTCTTAACTGTCTGTCTTTGGAGTTCTTGGAGATTTTCATTATAATTTTCCTCTATTTTCTTTTGATGGATTATCACCTTCACTAGGCCGTACTGGGCTGGACGATGGATTTTGACGAAATTACTCTTTGTAGATGAACTACTATGAGTTGATGGAGAAAGAAGTTTTGGACTCTTAAACTATTTGATACGATACCTTTATTGAAGAAATATTTGACAAGTGTATTTACCTGTAAATAAAAGAGAAAAGGAAATTAATGCATTTCGTATAAAAGATCATTGAAATTGTCATGAATAGTATCTATGTAAAAGTAGGGTAAAACTCCATGCCATTAGCAATTGAAATTTACATTTTTGCTAATGTTCTGCAAATGGTTTATTTTCAACCGAAAAATTGATCATTGATCGTTGGACTAGCAGTATTCCTGATGCGTTCAACTTTTGTAGTCACAAAAAAGGTTATTAAAATAGATGTTGTTTGTAAGTGCATTCTGCTGTTTATACCTATTCGATAATTTAACGGGCTTTTTAAAAAAAAATTCTCATAAAATCAATCGTCCTAAAAACTTTGTTGGTGGATCTTGGGCGAGCAATTTTTCATGGGGGGTCCAATTAACTATTATTGTTTGAAATCTACAAACAATAGCTGTTAATCCATCACGTGCAAACATTGCGGAAGAATCAATCAACTAATTGAATATGGAAATGCTGATTAGAGCTGTTAAATGTAGAATTCAAATCACAATTGATTTTATAACTAAGGAATATAGGCATAGGCGTTCCTCAAGGCAGTAACATTGGGCCATTACTCTTCCTTCTTTATATAAATGATATAAGTAATCTTCCACTAATTGGCACAGCTAGGCTTTTCGCTGATGATACAGCTCTGTTCTTTTCAGGAAAATCTGCAAGTTCTATTATAGATTACTTGGAGAATGATTTAAAGCTGCTATCAACATATTTCAACAGCAATTTACTCTCACTAAATTACGCTAAAACTAAATATATGTTGTTTCGCTCGTCGAGGAAAGTAATACCACCACACAGGGACCCATATATGAACCAGTTTGTCATACAAGAAGTACATAGCTTCAAATACTTATTTATTTATTTAGACAATACTCTCTCGTGGAAAAGTCATATACAAAATTTAGAAAAAAGAATTTCACCTCTCTGTGGAGTGCTCTGGAGGTTAAAACACTTTGTTCCTCAACATGTTCTGTTGAAATTTTACCATGCATTCATCCACTCAGTATTACACTATCTCATATCAATTTGGGGAAGAGCATCTCAATCACTTTTACAAAAACTACAATCTCTGCAAAACAGGTGTTTAAAAAATATTTACAGGCTTCCCATGCTATACCCAACTAAACTCATTTACTCTTCCAGTTCCCATAACATTTTACCTTTAGTAGATCTTTGTGATTTCCAAACCATAATGTATGTTTTCGATAATCTGCACTCATCAAATACCATCCAAAACCTGACCTTTACTACTGGAGTAAGAACACACAACACCCGCCGTTTGAATTATTTGCAACGTTGTCGATCGATAACTACTTTAGGACAGATAAGAATTTCCTTCATAGGACCAACAAAATACAACAACTTACCCAATGAATTAAAAGAAATAAATAGTCGCCCAACTTTCAAAATAAAATTGCTTCAAATATTCAAAGAAAAACTTAGTTAATAAAACAAGTCAAACAAAGCTAGTCTTAAGAATTTTTTAATTTGTAGCGTTAATCCTTTGTAAATTTTAGTTTAGATGTAGAATGTTTTATAATTTTTTTTGTATAATTGAAAGTGAATCTCTTAAAAGGAAATCTCTTTCCATTGAGATTCATAGTTATAAGTTAGTTAAATTAGTATCGTCATATAAAAAAAAACTCTATCACCATCCTAAAATAATTGATAAGGAAAATTTAAAGAGATAATCAAACTCCTTGAGCTTAATTATCAATCACTTGGTATGAGCTCCATCAAAAGCAGACCAAATATTTCCCTCATGACTATTGAAAAACAAAATAAAGACTTCAGACAAAGAATCTAAAATTAGAAATACAACAGAATATACTTCAAATTCCATGGAGATACAGACAGTTTAACAGTGAAAATTGAAACCTAAATTGGGAAATTTTTCAGACCCACAATTCAAAGTTTCAAATACAAATCTTAGTTTTAGATTACAAATGCAATTCAAACACAAAAGCTATAAGCAGAGTAAAGAAAGAATTGCAAAATTTTTAATTCAAATCCAGATGTTATTTTATTTTCCTAATTTTTAAAACACAAAAAAATCGCTTTTATATAATGTATTGAAATTTTTGAAATTTAGTGCGGATTCAAAATAAAAATAAGAAATATTTGTTTATTTAAAAAATGTGGTAAAAAAATTTTGAAAAATTTGTTAAAGTTCTTCAAAATGTGTTAAAGGTTTCCTTCAGAAACAATAATTCGGAATGGAAATTTAATTTTTCATACACTGAAACATAAATTGTGATTTAGATGAGATTGAATATAAAGAAATATTCATGTTTAGAGAATCGAAATTCGCAATTCAACTACTATAACGTTTTAATTATTCTTATTATTTAGGAATAGTCATTAAGCAATTGCTACTGAATTCAGAGTAATTCCTTTAAAAGAGGACGAATTTAAATAAAATAGTAGGTTACATCAGAATCAAATGTATGATATTTGGACTATGTCTGTTGGAAAAGTTTCAATTAGAATAAAAATTCAATACTAGAACTCAGTTTTGCCGATGGATTCTAATTAGTCAACTATAGTTACCTATTTTTTTTTTTCAAAATTAAAAAGGGTGTAAAGTATATAATTCAACGCAAAATGATCGCAAAACTACCGTTTTTTTTGCATTATTTATACTCATACTTATGCTTATAAAGTGAGCATTCCAGGTTGCCTGGTTTTAATAATTTGATTCTCAATTCACTGCGGGGATTGTTTCATTGATTCCAAAGACAGGAGATCCTGAAAGTTTAGATGTGACCTATTTAGTGAGACCTAGTTTAGTGAGACCTATTAGTCAACTAAATACAGACTATAAAATATTTACTAAAATATTGTATAACAGAATGAACCTGGTTTTGCCTGATACTATTGGTCCAGGACAAGCAGCCTGCATGCCAGACCGGTCGTGTATTGGTAATCTAAAGGAGGTGAGAAAATTGCTTGTCAGCGCTAATGATTCGAGGCGTTTCAAGGGTTTTTTGATGAGCCTTGATTATAAAAAAGCCTTTGACAACGTTAACCACAGCTACTTATGGGCAGTTCTTAGAAAATACGCTTTCCCGGAACAATTAATTAAATGTTTGGAAAAATTGTACAACAAAGCAACATCTAGAATTATATTCAACGGTCATCTTACGGAAGAAATTCAAATCAAATCGTCAGTGAGACAGGGATGCCCTTTAAGCATGTTGCTGTTCGCAAATTACATTGAGCCATTGATTCGTAAAATCTACGACAGCATTCAAGGGATTACGACTTACGGTCGTAACTTGAAGATAATCGCTTACGCTGATGATCTCAACGTTTTTGTAAGAAGCACCGAAGAATTTGATTTGATATTTCAAATCATTAACTCTTTCACCGCGTATGCAAACATTGAAATCAATACTCTTAAGTCTAGTTTCATGAGATTTAATCATTGTGTTGGAGGTCCACATCAGATTCAGGAGTCAAATCAGCTAACTATCCTTGGAATGCAAATCACCCATAAATGGACAGATATGGTCAACCTGAACTACAATCGCTTGATAAGGAATATGTCGCATCGCCTGTATCTACATGGAAGTAGAAGAATGAATCTTTTAGAATGTGTATGGTTCTTAAATTCTTTTGTTCTTTCCAAAGTTTGGTATTTAGCGCAAATTATTCCCCCCAGTAATCGATATCTAGCAGAAATGAAGACAATGATAGGAAAATACCTTTGGCGTGGAATGATGTTCAAAACAAACCGTGATCAGCTTTACCTACCGTACGAGGAAGGTGGTTTGAATTTAATTGATCCAGAAGCCAAATCGAAAGCACTGTTTATCAATAATCTGATTAGAAATGATGATGAAGCTTATTTACTTGAACACCCACAAATTAACACATTTTGTCGAAATACTAGGGAATGGATTGTGGAGGCAAGGAGAATCAAGGAAATTTCTGAGCTTGATACATCGAACAAAATTTACTGGAACTTCATCAATGGAAAATCGATAAAACCTTCGCCCATGGACCGTTTCCCGGATATGAAATGGAAAGAAATATGGATAAATTCCAACTCTAAATTGATATCCAGCACCGATCGGTCGAGTATGTTTATGCTCTTCAACGATCTTATTCCAAATAAAGGAAAATTAAGAGCTTACAACATCGGGAACCTACAAGATAGCAAATGCTTAGAATGCTCACAGGAAGACAGCAACGAACACAGAATAAAAAAATGCACCACTTCGAAAGAATTATGGAATTGGCTAGAAATTGTTCTAAGAACAAATTTAAAGTTGACCATTGATAAACCTGAAGATTTGTTAAGTGTGAGGCCCGAAGAGCCCTTACACTTCCTCTTCACTTCATCGATTCGAGCCGGATTAATCCCAAAGTTTTGGAAAATCTCGCATGTTATACCGATCCACAAGAACGGTTCCAGGCTCACCGTAGAAAACTATCGTGGTGTTGCAATTCTCTCGGCAATACCCAAACTTTTTGAGAGTATTGTATACGATAAGATTTACCCGTGGATTGAAACAAAGATTTCGGACGTTCAACATGGTTTTCTCAAGAAACGCTCAACCATAACGAATCTAACAGAGTTTGTATCAAGAACCTCGCAGTGGATGATGCAAGGTTTTCAAGTTGACGCAATATACACTGACATGTCCAAAGCCTTTGACGTAATCAATATAAACGCTCTACTGTCGGTATTATGCAAGAATGGATTAACCGGATCCTGTCTTCAATGGATTCGTTCGTACCTGAGCGAAAGAACGCAATATGTCAAACTGGAGAACGTGAGATCTAGTAGTTTCTCGGTCAACAGTGGTGTTCCACAAGGGAGTCACTTGGGACCCCTTCTTTTCATCACTGTTATGAACGAATTTCCTGAAGTGCTGACTGATGTGTTTGTGCTGGTTTATGCCGATGATTTGAAAATGTTTTTGCCTATTCGTCACCCAAAGGATTGCGTGACTCTGCAAAACGCCTTGCACAGATTCACAGAGTGTTGCAGTAGATTCGGCCTAAAGATCAATTCCTCGAAATGCAACGTGATAACATTTTCCCGGAAAATAAGCAATATCACTTATGAATACCGCTTAGAAAACGATTTCATCATTGCTCGGCAAAACTCAGTAAAAGACTTAGGAGTGGAGTTGGACGCGGAGTTAACTTTTTCAAAACACATCGAAAAAGTTGTAGCAAAGGCCAATTCTATGTTCGGAATGGTTAGTAGAATCTGTCACGAGCTGGATAATCCCTATACGATTGTCTCAATCTACACTGGATTAGTTAGAACCGTCATTGAATATGCTGGCATTGTGTGGCGACCGTATTACAACATACACAACAACCGACTAGAGAGAGTTCAGAAGAAGTTCTTGAAATACGCTTTGAGAAACCTTGGTTGGCAAGCAGAAATGCCGGAGTATCGAGTCTTGTGCATGCTGGTAGGTTTGGATACGCTGGAAACCCGAAGAAAATCGATCGACGCACTGTTTCTAAAGGATTTAATCTGTGGAAGACATTATTCGCCATATTTATTATCTCTTATATCTCCATACGAAGGCCGTAGCAGTTTACGAAGCGTAAGGCCGTTTCAACTAGCTAATCGGATCCAGAATTACGCTCGAAACGAACCGATGTACCGAATGATGGCATTTTACAACGCAAACGTCGATATTATTCAACTAAGCATGACCAGAGAACAAATTAAAAGTAGAATTGTGCAGTGCTCTTTTACAAATTAACAATTAGTGTAGTTATTAAGTGTGATTATATTATAGAATAAGATAAAGGGCTAAAGCCTAGGATCTAATCAATAAATTAAATTAAAATTAAATAGTAACGATAAATCCTTGAAAACAGGCGTATGGTTGGTTATTCGTACGATTAGTTTTATAATCAGAAGATACCCTAACAGTAGCATGTTTGAATTGAGGAAAGAGATTATTGAATGGAGATGGAAGAAGAAGGAGCAAGTTTTAAAAGAATTAGGAAATTGGTTATTTTAAATCTTTTAAACGTATTTGTAGTGTGAACTGGTAATTTCTTAGAATTAATGTTTTAAACTTAAAAAAAAACTTACAATTTAAAAGAATTTTTAATATTTTTCTTAACTTTCTCAACTTTTTTTTATTTCTGCAAAATTTCTTTCAAAATCTAATAATTTCTCTATTTTTTTGCAATATGACAAATCTAAGAAAAAGTAAATCTATCTCCCGTAAAAGTCGTTACATTTTTTCAATGAGGAGTCAAAACATTCTTACCAGAACGTTATGCTTGAAACTCCTGAAATATTTTCTTTATTCTAGTAAAAAAAATGATATTTTATTTATTGTAGGGTATGCAATCCTAATTCTCATGATTTATTTTGGACATGCCAGGGTTTTGAAAGTTAAGTTGACATATAAAGCAAACTAAGGTCTTCATTGGGTTCAATTTTTCTTTGCTTTTGTTATCAAAATTTTTTTTAGTGTGAAAAGGGATTTGAACGCTGCTGATTTGTTTTGATTTAAAAAAGATTTAAAATTTTAGGTGGTTTTAGTGAATTTAATATAGATTTTTGTTTTTGAATTATCATTGATTTCTGCTTGGACTTTTCTGGATTTTATGTTGAAAAATTCGATATGAAGTGCCTAAATATTTCTTAGTATTGTAAAAATTTGTGCATATTTTTCTAGCCAGAAAAATGCGGAAAAATTCTGCATTGCTTACTCTAGAGGGTACTCCTTAACTTATATTGGAGTTATTAAAGTTTAGGTAAGGAAATCCCTAACCTACGGCCATGCCTTAAACATTTTTAGTAAATTTTTCAATCCTTTGATACTCATCTTATTCTTCAGACGAGATTTACAAAATTTAAAAAAAAAACTGATTTTTTGAAATTTTTGCGTAGAATATTCTGAAGTTTAAAAGATGGCAGATATCGAACGGTTTAGTTGAAAAAAGCTTCAAAATCAGCAGTAACTTGAAAACTGACAACTTTAAAAAAATTGGCTTGAAGTTTCAGAGAAAAAAGTTTGATAATTTTTATTTTGAAGAACATGAAGTTGTAGATACCTATATGGGAGTTTGGATTGATTGATTTTTGAAACAAAAATCAAGCGAATTTTATCTTATTGTCTTACTCAGTCTATAGAAAGGTTAATCTCGAATGTGTTCATAATTTACATGTATAAAAAAAAATCACAACAAAAAACTAAACGTTGAAAAAGTTTCTCAGCGATTTCAGTAAGACTGAAATCGCCAAGAAACTTTTTCCAACATTACTGGATCAGTCGATAGGAAATTTAAATATTCAAAAATCTAAACTGTTTTGAAAGATTTTTGATACTGATTTTGGGCTTAGGTAACCATAATACAATTTTTTTTTAAATTCTCTTTTTAAATTAACAAAAATACAATTCTTTTCTGAAATCTTGAGCTTAAAATAATGCGCTCTCCAAAAATATATAGATGCAACAAATTTAAATAAGTCGGGAAGGCAAACATTTTTGTCACTTTTGTCACTTTTGTCATTTTTGTCATTTTTGTCATTTTTGTCATTTTTGTCATTTTTGTCATTTTTGTCATTTTTGTCATTTTTGTCATTTTTGTCATTTTTGTCATTTTTGTCATTTTTGTCATTTTTGTCATTTTTGTCATTTTTGTCATTTTTGTCATTTTTGTCATTTTTGTCATTTTTGTCATTTTTGTCATTTTTGTCATTTTTGTCATTTTTGTCATTTTTGTCATTTTTGTCATTTTTGTCATTTTTGTCATTTTTGTCATTTTTGTCATTTTTGTCATTTTTGTCATTTTTGTCATTTTTGTCATTTTTGTCATTTTTGTCATTTTTGTCATTTTTGTCATTTTTGTCATTTTTGTCATTTTTGTCATTTTTGTCATTTTTGTCATTTTTGTCATTTTTGTCATTTTTGTCATTTTTGTCATTTTTGTCATTTTTGTCATTTTTGTCATTTTTGTCATTTTTGTCATTTTTGTCATTTTTGTCATTTTTGTCATTTTTGTCATTTTTGTCATTTTTGTCATTTTTGTCATTTTTGTCATTTTTGTCATTTTTGTCATTTTTGTCATTTTTGTCATTTTTGTCATTTTTGTCATTTTTGTCATTTTTGTCATTTTTGTCATTTTTGTCATTTTTGTCATTTTTGTCATTTTTGTCATTTTTGTCATTTTTGTCATTTTTGTCATTTTTGTCATTTTTGTCATTTTTGTCATTTTTGTCATTTTTGTCATTTTTGTCATTTTTGTCATTTTTGTCATTTTTGTCATTTTTGTCATTTTTGTCATTTTTGTCATTTTTGTCATTTTTGTCATTTTTGTCATTTTTGTCATTTTTGTCATTTTTGTCATTTTTGTCATTTTTGTCATTTTTGTCATTTTTGTCATTTTTGTCATTTTTGTCATTTTTGTCATTTTTGTCATTTTTGTCATTTTTGTCATTTTTGTCATTTTTGTCATTTTTGTCATTTTTGTCATTTTTGTCATTTTTGTCATTTTTGTCATTTTTGTCATTTTTGTCATTTTTGTCATTTATGTCATTTTTGTCATTTATGTCATTTATGTCATTTTTGTCATTTTTGTCATTTTTGTCATTTTTGTCATTTTTGTCATTTTTGTCATTTTTGTCATTTTTGTCATTTTTGTCATTTTTGTCATTTTTGTCATTTATGTCATTTTTGTCATTTACGTCATTTATGTCATTTTTGTCATTTTTGTCATTATTGTCATTTTTGTCATTTTTGTCATTTTTGTCATTTTTGTCATTTTTGTCATTTTTGTCATTTTTGTCATTTTTGTCATTTTTGTCATTTTTGTCATTTTTGTCATTTTTGTCATTTTTGTCATTTTTGTCATTTTTGTCATTTTTGTCATTTTTGTCATTTTTGTCATTTTTGTCATTTTTGTCATTTTTGTCATTTTTGTCATTTTTGTCATTTTTGTCATTTTTGTCATTTTTGTCATTTTTGTCATTTTTGTCATTTTTGTCATTTTTGTCATTTTTGTCATTTTTGTCATTTTTGTCATTTTTGTCATTTTTGTCATTTTTGTCATTTTTGTCATTTTTGTCATTTTTGTCATTTTTGTCATTTTTGTCATTTTTGTCATTTTTGTCATTTTTGTCATTTTTGTCATTTTTGTCATTTTTGTCATTTTTGTCATTTTTGTCATTTTTGTCATTTTTGTCATTTTTGTCATTTTTGTCATTTTTGTCATTTTTGTCATTTTTGTCATTTTTGTCATTTTTGTCATTTTTGTCATTTTTGTCATTTTTGTCATTTTTGTCATTTTTGTCATTTTTGTCATTTTTGTCATTTTTGTCATTTTTGTCATTTTTGTCATTTTTGTCATTTTTGTCATTTTTGTCATTTTTGTCATTTTTGTCATTTTTGTCATTTTTGTCATTTTTGTCATTTTTGTCATTTTTGTCATTTTTGTCATTTTTGTCATTTTTGTCATTTTTGTCATTTTTGTCATTTTTGTCATTTTTGTCATTTTTGTCATTTTTGTCATTTTTGTCATTTTTGTCATTTTTGTCATTTTTGTCATTTTTGTCATTTTTGTCATTTTTGTCATTTTTGTCATTTTTGTCATTTTTGTCATTTTTGTCATTTTTGTCATTTTTGTCATTTTTGTCATTTTTGTCATTTTTGTCATTTTTGTCATTTTTGTCATTTTTGTCTTTTTTGTCATTTTTGTCATTTTTGTCATTTTTGTCATTTTTGTCATTTTTGTCATTTTTGTCATTTTTGTCATTTTTGTCATTTTTGTCATTTTTGTCATTTTTGTCATTTTTGTCATTTTTGTCATTTTTGTCATTTTTGTCATTTTTGTCATTTTTGTCATTTTTGTCATTTTTGTCATTTTTGTCATTTTTGTCATTTTTGTCATTTTTGTCATTTTTGTCATTTTTGTCATTTTTGTCATTTTTGTCATTTTTGTCATTTTTGTCATTTTTGTCATTTTTGTCATTTTTGTCATTTTTGTCATTTTTGTCATTTTTGTCATTTTTGTCATTTTTGTCATTTTTGTCATTTTTGTCATTTTTGTCATTTTTGTCATTTTTGTCATTTTTGTCATTTTTGTCATTTTTGTCATTTGTGTCATTAATATCTTTTTTGTCAATTTTGTCATTTTTTTATCATTTTTGTCATTTTTGTCATTTTTGTCATTTTTGTCATTTTTGTAATTTTTTTCATTTTGCATTTTTAAAAGTCCTGGTGTTGTTTCTAAGTCCCCATGTTCTAACATACACACGATTTGAAACAGGTTTTCTTAATGGATACCAGGATTAACTAAGCCTCCCGGGGATCATGCGAAAAGGTTTCTGGAAAATCATTTTTTCTTAGGCACATGTAATTTTGCTTTGCATGTTTCTCGTCACCTCCTGCACTTTGCACTGAGAGCGACTGCAAGAAAACAGCAGGAGAAAAAACAACAGAAAAACAGCTTACATAACCTGAACACAACCACCAACGGGATTAAGATTGCATCTTCATCTCCGTCACTCACAGGGAATATGTGTGGATGGATGGAGAATCTCATCTCTCCCAGGAATGACCTTATCGATCGATTAACTTGTCCCTTCTAATAGGACCCGGTCATTTTTCGTTTTCCATCGGCACGTCAGCCAGGTTTCCTAATAGCTCGGCATCGGCAGAAGAAGTGAGATTCATTCTCGTCTTGTCCATCCGGAGTTGGTCCAGCATCCAGCAGATACTTTATAGGAGGAGAAAGCCCAACTAGACGATATGGATAAACTCGGATCAACCTGGATAGATGGCCAATGATAACGAACTCGATGACGAACACCATCACCAGGTGGGGCCCTCCCTGTAACCGTATCACTTTAATCCAATTTCGACATCGTCCTCCTTCCCTCGTTGATCTCCGCCCACCTCTCCTCGATTGAAATGGGAGGAACCCAACAAAATGACATCGTCAAAGACGTCATTCATCTGCCCGGAAATTCCGCCTAGGAGACCCACAACGACGAACGTTCAATGTGTAAATGAAGCGTCCCACTACAAAGGAACGACTTTTTTTCTCCTGCATGCAGCGGGAGGCCCAGAAGCTAATCTAGATAGAGAGTTGAACAATGTTGTGCTTTGGTCGCGATTCCTGGAACCCGGTAGGAAAGCTTAAGGGAAGGAGGAGCAGTTGGGGAGAATGTGAACCAGGAACAAACCGGATGGACCGATGTGGACAAGGGCTTAACTAGACAAAGGTATCCGGTTCATGTTCACTTTTCGCGGGTAAAACGAGCTTACATCAACGGAATGCTGCTGCTGATGCTGTTACGTTACGACACGATATCGGAGCTAGGTTCACTTTTTTTTCGATTTTACATTTAGCGATGGAGATGAAAGAATCCGGCAGCAGCAGCAGCAGATGGATGCTGTCATATCTGTTCCGGATGATCTTTTTTCTACTTCTCTCGGGAAAATGTTCCGGTGAAAGGACAATGGCGGCCAAAGTGTCATGTTTTAACAGCAACTTTACGTGGAGCAACAAGTGCAGAAAGTTGATTTACATATTCCTGATTCTTTTCGGGAGCATATTGAGTAAATTAATTTCTACCCAATACGTGGTTGAAATTTTAGTACTGCTAAGGAAGACCTCTCGATCAAATGAACAAAATGACTGAATTATTCAAGATTCAAAATTGAGAAAATAAAAAAAACAAATCCACAAAAGACAGGAAGGTGTGTACAAGAATGTGGTAGGTAACCTTCTTTCATGATTAAAACCTTAGATGAAATTTATTGACTAGGTTTTTTAAATAATCATTGCAAAGTTAATTAATTTTAATCACCCCCTAAAGTAAAATATTTTCAAAAGTAGCTTAGGAGATAGGAAAATGTTGCAATGAGAAATCATCAATCAACGTGGCGAGCATTGCAATGTTTATTGTAAGTTAGAATGATAAATCAATAAACGGTTGTATTTTTTTAATATTTTTCAGATTTTGATAATTGGTTTCTGGAGAGGCTTTTCGCGACGATTATTTCTTCTCGGAATCGGAACTTTTTTATGCTAAGGAACTGTTTGACAAAACAAATAAATTTAATGTAACTCTGAATGTCAAATTGGTTACAATTGATTAAAATAAATACAACGTTCAGAAAATCATTGTTATTTGCTCGAATATAAAAAAAAAATATCAAAAAAAATCGCTTTTACAGACAAATTTGGGAAACCTGAGCATACACTTATAATCCACATGCTGACACTAACAAATCACTTGACCACTTACTTAGGAAATTTTTACTTGATATGGTCACTTAAAATTCACATGAATTTACGTATGGCCAACGTTCACTCCAGAGATCACTTATGTTTTAAGTGAAATTTTTTTAAGTGTACCTTCCCTTTCGAATTCATACACAATTTTTTTTCTTGTTTTGATTCGCTGCATAATCTTCCTTTTATAAATTCAGAATCGATACAGCAGTTTATCGATTTTATCACGGTCAAAAAAAATTTCACCGTGAATATGGCGAAACCGTGAATTTTGCGAAACTAAAAATTGAAGTAGAAAAAAGTATTTTTACTGTCTTTAATCAATAATTTATAATATTTTCAGTAGTGGAAACGTTTTGTATCAATAAATTTTGATCATAAGGCGTAATTATTAAAGATTACTAAACAAAAAGGATCGTTTTCAGTTAAAATTATTCTTCTCTAAAGCAAATTTTTAGACTTTTTCTTGAAATAAAACCATGTTGTATATCCATTTGACAGTCTACATCTAATTAAAGTGAATTATTTTGTTTTGATGGAAATTTAACAGTCGTAATCTCATATTTCGTTTTTGAAAAAAAGTACAAAAAAAAATTAGCATAAAAAAATTTGTTTCTGATTATTTCAAATTTCAATATTTCAATCTTAACACCTTTGATGAACTAAAAAGTATATTTATTCGAAATAATTTTTTAAAATTTGCTCAACTTAGACTTTTTCAGTGTGTTTCTCGAAATTTGCTTTATGGGCAGATAATCTTTTGTCTTTATATGTAGAAAAACAGAAATCTATGTCATATTTTCAGACAAAGCTAGCAGAATTTCATTTTATTCTTCCAAAATTATCCATTCAGACAATACTAAAGGCTATCCAATGAGGATTACGCACGCCACCCTTTAAAATAAACAAGTTCAACAATGAAATCAGAGACACTTATCTCTTTTTAAAAACGCTTAAATTCATCCACATTTTTATATGATTCGCATAACCAAAATTAAATTATTATAAGCGTTTTTTAAATCCAAATGACGATTTTAAACACTAAGTAAGTAGTTCAATGGCATTTTCATATTATTGGATACCTATATACTATAACATAAACCATAAAAAATATCATAAACAAAGACGCTCTATGCTTGTGATTGAAAATTAAGGACCTGGTAATGGTTTCTGAATGATTTCTTAAAAATCGTGATAAAATCGAAACAATAACCGTGATAAAATCGAGCGTGAATTTGACGAGTATTGATAAAATCGAATAGTGATAAAATCGAGAAACTACTGTATGTGTTTATTTTCCTTATTTTTTTTTAAATGATGTATTTGAAATCCGAGTTTTGTTTCAAAACGTACCGTCATCTGGGGCATCATGCAACACTTTTCAACTTCAATGGCTTCTAAAAATTTAATGTCCACTGCACTGGGTGACAGCCAAAAAATAGTCTTGGGTTTCTCAGCTGATTTAGACTAATTTTTGTGTCCTGAGTTAGAATATCACATTGATTTTGCTGTATCAGGTCAACTTTTTGAGATACAGTATTATAATATCCTGACCTGATTGAACAAAACCATGGTCATTTTCGGACTCAGGGCGTCAATATTAGTCTAATTCAGTTGGAAAACTCTGGACTATTTTCAAAAAATCTTTTTTTGTTACTCAGTGTAATCATACCGTTTGTACATCGAAAGTTTTAAAGTTAATGAGAGAGCTAAAAATTATTAGTTTCACCAGTTATTTTTAAATTTCACTCTACTAAGAAAAAGGGAGTTGGTTTTAACAAACTTTTTTCACCATAAAAATTAAAATGAAAACGTTTGAAAATTTATAGTTTTTGATATATGGAGTGTATTCGAAAAAAAAAATGCAACACTTTGTTTTACGAATAACTTTTGAATGCACGGATGAAAATCGATAAAATTTTCAGTGAAGCTATCTAGTGATCAAATGTTTACGTGTACAAAATTTGGTGACAATCTATCAAGTGGTTTTTGAGATAGCATCCAATATTGAAGTTCATTGACAAATTTTTGTGGACAGGATAGAGTAAAATCCAGAAAAGTGTCAGTGGGAGACCCAAAAATAGTTGGAACCAAAGTTTACGTGGTAAATTGTTGAAGAAGTTCTAGAGGACCCAATAGTGAGCTTAAATTGGAATCAAAGTGATGATTATTGATTCCATGGAGTGAGAAGAATCAGAGAGGTTTTTTCAAGCTCTGTCCGAAAATTTGCTTAGAAGAAGTTATAAAAAAGTGTTTTTTTTCTGACTGGTTCTTCTAGCTGACTTACATGTATGCCTTGCTTCATTTCTACAAGGTAGAAAAGCTGCCCACCGCTAAAATAAACAAAATGCGGTGGTGAAATAGGACGCAAAATATTTGGACTGCTGGTGGGGAGTTATTCCGAAAAATTTCGTAATGGACAGCAAATCGAAATCTTTAGTGGTCACCTGGCAGGATTCTAACCAGAAATTTTTCGTAGACAAGTCTTGAATGTATTTCCCGGATAAAAAGAAGAAAAAAAAAGTTGAAAAACATTTTATCTAGTACTTGAGAAGGCTGACGATCTGTGGAAACTGCAAATTACTCAGTCTTTCATAACGATTGACACAATGAATGGCTTAAAATACAAAGAATACTGCCTCCAAACGCGACCATTTTTTTCTGCAAAGCACATTCCCACAAAGCTGATTCCCTATTTTACTTGCATCTGGAATCGTGTCATTTCGCAAAAACGGTGGTGGAATGATAAAAAGTCAAATATGTTGTTTTTTGTGCCGAAGTAGGACAACCGGCTAAATATGTTATAACTTCGACTAAATTCAAAATGTTGAGGTATTTAGAAGGTCAAGCTTCAGGACACAGAAAACGCAGTCAATAATGGACTTGATTTGAAAACAGGGTGGTTCAAAGTATGCATTATAGATGGCACACGTGGCGCCCATGAATTAAAGTGGAAATTTTTTTCATTGGACTAAAAACCACTTGACAAAACATCACGAAAATTTGGTTAAGAAAACATTACATTGCCAGTTAACTTTGCTGAAAATTTTATGAAATAACATCCATGCATTTGAAAGTTATAAACAAAACAAATTGTTGCATTTTTTTCAAATAGATTCCTTTTTTGTGATGTCATGACGCATAAAGCACGAATTGCAGTAATTTTCTATTTTATTCGTTTATTCGAATTGGATTTCATTTTTTTTTGTCGAAAATGTTTTAAAGAAAGAGCATTAGGGTGCTGCATACATTTAGGGGTAAAAAATACTACAAAAAATCTACTAGCTGAAATCATAAATATTAATGTTTGGATGGATGAAATTTTGAAAAGCTTGATGCAAAACAATCATATTCCAGCATATGGAAACTAGATTTAACAGGTGAGTCTTTGATTTGCATTTTAAAGCATTTTAGCCCAGACTGTTAACTGAATTATGAAAATATTTATTTGAAAAAAACATTGGTGATTGTCCGAAAAATATTTATACACACACAGTGTTGGTATTGGACAATGAAAGCAATATAAAGTTTGTAGGTTATATTTTAGCCAATCCGTCATACTGAGCAAAGTTTTCATGGCATTTCAAAATGTAGAAATTTGCACACATCCATTGCTATTTTTTTATATATTTTCTATAAAAATCCAAAACTTTAAAAATCTATCTTAAAATGTGAGAAACTATGACATGATCATTTTGTTTTCATTTGATGATAACTTTGTTACATTATATTAAAGTAAAATTGAATAAGTGTTGTGGTATGTATGATTTGCTTGTTAAACTCTGATTTAAGCAATACACCTAAAAAACGTTGCAAAATATGAAATGAAGCTGGCAGAGGTGGAGTTAACCCATCGTTGGGGAAATCCATTCTGCTTAAATTTTAGTTTTTGATGTTTTTCCAAAAACTTAACTTTTACCATAAAAAACAGGTGTCCACTTTCATTCGTAAACACTCCTTATGTTATTTTTTTAAACTTTTTTTTTATTTTATTTATCTGTTATCATTGCAAAACAGCTGTTAAAATGAGAAAAAAATATGAAGAGGACTGAGACTAAATGTATTTTAAAACAATACCATGTTACTAGAGTGTCCTACCCGGGATTTCCCGGTCGGGATTTCCCGGGAATTAGAAAAATTCGGGAATTTCCGAATCCCAGGAATCGCTTAAAAAATCCCGGGAATTCCCGAACCCAGTAAAATGTTCTAATTACTACAAATTTTCACGATCTAAATTCCAAAAATGATTCATAATTGGGCAAGGAAAATGATATTGCTACCACTGATTAACTGACTGGACACTCGATTTCGTTTGTTGCATAATTTTGATGGCTTAGTCTCAAATTTTTTTTCTTTAATCTGGTGAACACAAGGAATTTGATAAAAACATGTTTTTTTCTATCAAAAACTTAGCGTAATAGTGAAAAACGCCAAAGAATCTATAAAACCAATAATGAAACGCTACAGTAGCAAAATCATCAGCATAGAAATGACATATTGTTAAACAAACGGATAGTTATCTGAAAATTTATGATGTTCGATGGATTACAGTGTAGCTAACTAACTTCTATCGATAGTGAGAAATCTCTCTCAATTATTTCAAAGTTAGAATCAGACCAGTTTTTCTGTTAATGTACTTTGTTTTTGGGTCTGGGTTTGCTTATTGAATTTTTGACGCAAAAAGTTTGAAATATTTTACAATACTAGGTACTACCTTGAATTTAACAATATCATATTGCTAAGAATTCATACGCAGTAAAGGATTAAGATCTTCATGTTAAAATCTTTATTTTCAATTATTCCCGGGATCCCAGGAATTCCCGGTAAAAGGATCTTCAGATTTCCCGATTCCCGGGAACGTTAAAATGGCCGGGAAATGGACACTCTACATGTTACACTTCTAAATTCGGATTATGTATGTTGTATACATATGTATATGTAGTTGTATATAATCCTAAAAAAAAATCTTTGATAATTTTTTAAGCGTGGAAATCATTAATTATTTCAATTGTAGAAAATTTATGAGGTCGAGATAAAAGATCAATATATTATGGAAATTAAATGGATTTCATATTCAACAATTTTATAAACTCACACTAGTTTTGAAACGCTGAAATGGATGAATCCATGAACGTTACGTACGGATACAGATCTCCGATTTCAATCAGAAAAAGCGTATCGGCCCAAGTGAGAACCACACTTGAAAGACTTAATCTCTAAACGGATAGCACCGAACGGAAAACATTCGTTGCTTTGGTTGGAAAATTGCCTTCGACAAGATGATAAACAAATAATGTGATTTACCGATGGAAATCTCCACCCCGAACAGCCAAACTGGATGGGTGGGTGGAAAAGTTTTCCCCGAAACTATGCACCCGAAATGTTTGAGACTGCACAGTAGGAAAAATATTCATTAGGATTTTTAAAATCTTTTTCAGATATATTTAACATCGATACATGCAAGTTTAAAAGATAATTTTATCATATTTATTGATAAAATTTTAATTTTTTTGTTTTTGAAAATGTTTTTACCTAGTTTCGAATTAAATAAAAAACTGTGTAATTCAATATTACAAACTATCAGCAGTGTCACCGAGTGAAGCCAGGACCGATGGTAGACGCCGAATCGTGGAGAATCTCGAATTATCCCCCGGGGCAACTCTACGGAACCGGAATCAACTATCAACTTTGGTGATGCCAATTGATGAGGTCCTATTTAAGCTGATTAATGTTTCAGCCTTGTGTAGAGTAGAGAAGCAGGAGGCTTCCTGACAAGGCACAGGCAGTTCGGTGATTCGTCGTCAGGCGTCGGCAAATCCTCAAACTATCGAAAGCGCCCGGCAGCTATTTGTAAAACTTATCTTCCATCCATCCATTGCTGCTGGGAGCTGGAGAGAGAAGATTGAAGTTCGAACTTCCGGGTAGAGATGTGTAAGGCACAGCATTTGGAAGTAATCTTGTCTCGGTAAACTCGCGTCCAAACTACTAGACTTTTCCTGGGCGCTGATGATGATGCTGGGGTAAAATTGTAGTCTCAGTGAAACTGGAGATGTTTTGCATCTCTCCTCGTTTATTCTCCGACAGGAACGTTTGCTTGTCAGACATCATCTTTTGTTGGGTTGGGTTGAAATTCATTTCCCGGATTAGAGCACAGGGGCGGTGCATCTTCATTCGTTCGCTCGTTCGTTAGTTCAGCAGCTTTGCTTTCCGTGATAAACCTTGACAATCTTCTCTGTAGAAACGTCGAAAGTCTTTCTGATGGTTTCCGCTATGGCCTGCGGAAGGCTTCAACAAGATGCTGGGTAATTAATTTAATTTTACACAAAATTTACATGATACCTACTACTACCGATCTTTAAGAATGTATCCTACAGCTTTCAGCTAAAAGCCAAGATGGAGCACAGATCAAACCGCTTTGAGTGCTAATAACGGTTTCTCAACCGAATGAACATTGACTTTAAGGGGGGGATTATTGAACCTTGATCCTAGTTAAACAAGCACGTTACTTACTAAGCGCTTTACATCGTTTGCACACTGATGTGGAATTAGAAATTGATTTCAGTTAACCCTCTGTTGCAAATTTTGACAATTTTGAAATTTTGACAATTTTGAAATTTTGACAATTTTGACAATTTTGACAATTTTGACAATTTTGACAATTTTGACAATTTTGACAATTTTGACAATTTTGACAATTTTGACAATTTTGACAATTTTGACAATTTTGACAATTTTGACAATTTTGACAATTTTGACAATTTTGACAATTTTGACAATTTTGACAATTTTGACAATTTTGACAATTTTGACAATTTTGACAATTTTGACAATTTTGACAATTTTGACAATTTTGACAATTTTGACAATTTTGACAATTTTGACAATTTTGACAATTTTGACAATTTTGACAATTTTGACAATTTTGACAATTTTGACAATTTTGACAATTTTGACAATTTTGACAATTTTGACAATTTTGACAATTTTGACAATTTTGACAATTTTGACAATTTTGACAATTTTGACAATTTTGACAATTTTGACAATTTTGACAATTTTGACAATTTTGACAATTTTGACAATTTTGACAATTTTGACAATTTTGACAATTTTGACAATTTTGACAATTTTGACAATTTTGACAATTTTGACAATTTTGACAATTTTGACAATTTTGACAATTTTGACAATTTTGACAATTTTGACAATTTTGACAATTTTGACAATTTTGACAATTTTGACAATTTTGACAATTTTAACAATTTTGACAATTTTGACAATTTTGACAATTTTGAAAATTTTGACAAATTTGACAATTTTGACAATTTTGACAATTTTGACAATTTTGACAATTTTGACAATTTTGACAATTTTGACAATTTTGACAATTTTGACAATTTTGACAATTTTGACAATTTTGACAATTTTGACAATTTTGACAATTTTGACCATTTCGACAATTTTGACAATTTTAACAATTTTGACATTTTTGACAATTTTGACAATCATGACAATTTTGACAATTTTGATAATTTTGACAATTTTGACAATTTTAACAATTTTGACAATTTTGACAATTTTGACAATTTGGACAATTTTGACAATTTTTTATCGAAGTTTGCTAAGAAATATCTCTTTTGGAAAGCTGTTTGTACCTGTGGCTTGATAAACCGGAATCATCAACCAAGAAATTCACTGGAAAATGTGTGTTCGATCATTGACGAGAAAATTTATTACATGGAAAAACTAACATTTATTCAAACAAGGGCCAAATAATAGTAGAGGAGAAAGGAGATACTTGATCCCCTTTTCTTATTTTTTTCATATGTTTC